>NW_027096008.1:0-1200000 GCF_040115645.1 Euwallacea fornicatus
TAATTTGTTAAACAAAATGTCAAATTAATCAGTTCGACGAGATCTTTAAGATGACAAAACAAGTCATGATTGCATCATGTTGAATTTCCAAGAAAAATAGTACTTTAAGTGCTCAAACACACAACTTTTGTGACTTTTCACACTTTGAAGCTCGATAAATTCGGCAAATGAGGACCAAATTTGTGAAACAAAATGTCAAATTAATCAGTTCGACGACATCTTTATGATGACAAAACAAGTCATGATTGCAAAATGTTGAATTTCCAAGAAAAATAGTACTTTAAGCGCTCAAACACACAACTTTTGTGACTTTTCACACTTTGAAGCTCGATATCTTCGGCAAATTTGGACCAAATTTGTTATACAAAATGTCAAATTAATCAGTTCGACGACATCTTTAAGATGACAAAACAAGTCATGATTGCATCATGTTGAATTTCCAAGAAAAATAGTACTTTAAGTGCTCAAACACACAACTTTTGTGACTTTTCACACTTTGAAGCTCGATAAATTCGGCAAATGAGGACCAAATTTGTGAAACAAAATGTCAAATTAATCAGTTCGACGACATCTTTATGATGACAAAACAAGTCATGATTGCATTATGTTGAATTTCCAAGAAAAATAGTACTTTAAGCGCTCAAACACACAACTTTTTGAGACTTTTCAAATATTGAAGCTCGATAAATTCGGCAAATGAGGACCAAATTTGTTAAACAAAATGTCAAATTAATCAGTTCGACGAAATCTTTAAGATGACAAAACAAGTCATGATTGCACCTTGTTGAATTTCCAAGAAAAATAGAACTTTAAGTGCTCAAACACACCACTTTTGTGACTTTTCACACTTTGAAGCTCGATATCTTCGGCAAATGAGGACCAAATTTGTTAAACAAAATGTCAAATTAATCAACTCGATGAGATTTTTAAGATAACACAACAAGTCATGATTGCACCTTGTTGAATTTCCAAGAAAAATAGTACTTTAAGTGCTCAAACACACAACTTTTGTGAATTTTCAAATATTGAAGCTCGATAACTTCGGCAAATGAGGACCAAATTTGTTAAACAAAATGTCAAATTAATCAGTTCGACGAGATCTTTAAGGTGACAAAACAAGTCATGATTTCATCATGTTGAATTTCCAAGAAAAATAGTACTTTAAGTGCTCAAACACACAACTTTTGTGAATTTTCAAATATTGAAGCTCGATAACTTCGGCAAATGAGGACCAAATTTATTAAACAAAATGTCAAATTAATCAGTTCGACGAGATCTTTAAGGTGACAAAACAAGTCATGATTGCATCATGTTGAATTTCCAAGAAAAATAGTACTTTAAGTGCTCAAACCCACAACTTTTGTGACTTATCACACTTTGAAGCTCGATATCTTCGGCAAATGAGGACCAAATTTGTTAAACAAAATGTCAAATTAATCAACTCGATGAGATTTTTAAGATAACACAACAAGTCATGATTGCACCTTGTTGAATTTCCAAGAAAAATAGTACTTTATGTGCTCAAACACACAACTTTTGTGACTTATCACACTTTGAAGCTCGATATCTTCGGCAAATGAGGACCAAATTTGTTAAACAAAATGTCAAATTAATCAACTCGATGAGATTTTTAAGATAACACAACAAGTCATGATTGCACCTTGTTGAATTTCCAAGAAAAATAGTACTTTAAGTGCTCAAACACACAACTTTTGTGACTTTTCAAATATTGAAGCTCGATAAATTCGGCAAATGAGGACCAAATTTGTTAAACAAAATGTCAAATTAATCAGTTCGATGACATCTTTAAGATGACACAACAAGTCATGATTGCATTTGTTGAACTTATATGGTCTGGAAGTGTGAAGAATTGTGACGGAGGTAAAATGACAATAAAACGATTTGGTGAACTTTTCGTTGAGACGTTTAATACCGAACTAGCTCCAATTTATCAGTTGTCGAAAAACGGTTTTCTCTTATCATAGCAGAATGGCCACTCAGCAGTTGACTGAATCGCACAGCTGCTTTGGCGGTCTTTTCATCAAACGAGGAAGGGAACATTAACTATTATTATTTTTACTTCTAAAGCTTACACTACTTCAACACTCTCCCTAAAAATAATATGTAATTATATTAATACATGCTTACATGTGATTACGGACACTTAGACTAATTCTTAACTAGGCCTACTTTAAGACGCAACATTTCAAATGTTTGTTTAGCCAAAGGCTTAGTCATAATGTCTGCAATCTGGTTTTCACTTGGAACATATAGTATATCAAATTCCCCCCTTTTAAACAGGTCACGAGTAAAGTGAAATTTTATATCTATATGCTTGGTGCGCTTATGTCCTTCTGGATTTTTAATTAGTCTTATAGCACTGTTGAACGATAGGCAGGGGTTCCTTCCTTGGAGGTTGGAGATACCACCCGCGAGTTATTATACGAGAGCGCTTACACGCGAGCACTACTTGTAGTACTTGTCGGTTCACGTTACCGACGTTGTACTTTTATGTTACGAGAGTCCAGGACGGACTATATACCTGCTTAGTGAGGTACACGTGGGATCTCCCGAAAATCTCGGAATTAGGACAACCCGTCAAACTATTGCACTATTTATTAAATGATTCGTAAATAGTTATTACTAAACTAAACTTGAAGCGAACACGAGATTACTTGGTTACGTGGCCGAGTATTAGTACGAATTTTTCTTTGTCGGGTGTTTGAGGTGTTGAACCGTCAGCGATAATGGTCAGAGTTGTAGCTGTGCAGACGAGCAGAAATAAAAGAGAGAGATTCCACCCTCTCCCAGCCCTTAAGTACTGGGAGGTAATGGCCAACCGACATGGGCGTACTACTACTCGGGATGACTTTCCCTTGAAGGAATCCCATTATGCCCAGAACGACGACCAGAACAGATTATCCCGTGACCGGAATATGGCCGTCGTTCCGAACGGAACGTGACGGTACCCTCAATTTTGTCTACCGCTAAGGGTAACGATGGGATATTTCGATATTCAAGGACTACATCCCATGCACATTTTATAGTTTGATTGCCTCACAATATAGTTTCTTTTGAAGAACACAAAGCCGAGGAATTTGACTAATAAAACATTTGTATCAACTATGGCGGGTCGTGACATCTGGGAAGCAAGCAAATACAAGATGTGCAGGGGCGTAGCTTTGGGACTTACATTAACTAACATATCAAGTCTTGGCCCCTCAAGTCTTAACATCCTCCCCCCCTTGAAAGGCCATGCTTGACTTTCAACAATACGTGCTACAAATGCGGTGTACCTAATTATTGACTATCCCATTGCTAACGTTCCTAGAGTCCCTAAACTTAAGCCACTGGCAACAAAGCCACCCGCGCGACTGATCTTTTGAAAACGCCACCCTTGGTTCTTACACTAACTACTCGCACTATATTGTCTGGTCCGGGATGAACGGCCGTGATTCGTCCCAGCGGCCAGCATAGCGATGGTGCGTGATCTTCCTTCAGGAGCACTAAAGCGCCAACCTGCACGTCGTGATTGGGTTGAATCTGCCATTTGTTTCGTGTCTGCAGTTGGTGAAGGTATTCTTTCCGCCATCTGGACCAGAAGTGTTGTCCGATGATCTGGAGGTGCTGGTAGCGCTTGTTGAAGTTGACCTTATCATCGGTGCGATCTCTTTCGGGTATGGCCGTGAGCTCTTGCCCAATTAGGAAATGGGCCGGGGTGAATGCCTTTAGGTCGTTGGGATCGGAACTCATAGGGATCAAAGGTCTGGAGTTCAAAATCGCCTCGATTTGCGTTGTTATTGTATAAAATTCCTCGTAATGGAACCGAGAGCCATTCAAAACCCGCTTTAAATGATGTTTACAAGACTTCACCGCCGCTTCATGAAGCCCGCCCCAATGTGGAGATCTAGCGGGCATAAATTGCCATTTTATGTTTGAGTTTGTTAAAAAGTTCTGCAATGGACTAGACCTCACAATGTTTTGAATTGCTCTGAGCTCGTTGTTGCAACCTACAAAATTCGTTGCGTTGTCGCTGTATATGAATGAACATAGGCCTCGTCTTGAAACAAATCTTTTTAGCATACTCAAGAATCCGTCGCTGGTCAGGTCCGTGACAACTTCTATGTGCACTGCCTTGATCGCGAGACACACGAAGATGCAAATGTACCCCTTGATCGTTTTTCGAGACCGGGTTTTACCATCTTTTAATTCGAATGGCCCGGCATAGTCGACTGCCACGGACGAGAACGGCCGCGACGGCGTGACGCGGGAAATGGGCAGCTCACCCATCCGTGGAGTGAGGGTGTTACTCGGATTGGACTTGAAACATGTCATGCATTTTCGGATGTGTGCCCTCACTGTTTGTTTGCCATTCAGAGGCCAGTACCTTTGCCTGACGTGAGCTAAGGTGCACTGGGCCCCTGCGTGCAAGGTGCGTCTATGTTCGCGCGCGATGATGAGTTGGGTTAGCGGATGCTTGGCGGGCAGTACGATGGGATGCTTTACGTTATAAGTGTAGTTCGAGTTCGATAGTCTACCGCCTAACCTAATCATGCCGTCTTGAGCAAGGAACGGAGAGAGTGACTTTAATTTACTTCTGGTAGAAACGCGCCTCCCAGTGCTTAGGTCGCGACTTTCTGCAGGAAACGATCTTGCTTGAACTATTCTTATAAGTCGCCATTCCGCCTGTTGCACTTCGCCGGGGCTCAGGGGCCCAGCTTCTCTTTCCCCCTTGGGTAACTTTGCGTTGCTCCCAAACCTTACGCAGTATGCCACGACGCGTAATAATTTATGAAGGCACGAAAATCTGTCAAATATCTCGTCATCGGGGCATTGCGCTACTAGAGACACCTCCGGGGCTTCCTTAAGCCCGGGCGTGTCCTTAGTTGGAGCCGCGAACCTTAAAATGGCCGAATCTTTAGGCCACCCTTCGGGTTTTACGAGAAAACTGGGACCGTGAAACCATAGTTGACGATTCGCTGGTTCCCTTATGCTGGTACCACGCGATATGATGTCCGCGGGATTCTCCTCAGATTTTACGTGGTGCCAGTCATCAATATCGGTCAGTGATTGAATCGCCGCCACCCTATTGGCGGTGAAAGTCTTCCACCTTTTAGGTTCGTTCGCGATCCAACAAAGAACGATCGTGGAATCGGTCCATAAAAACGTTTTTGTTATGGGTAGCGCCAGAATATCAGCAGACCTCTTTACCAGGTCTGCTAACAGCGCGGCTCCGAGGAGCTCTAATCGCGGTAACGAGAGGACTTTTAAAGGACTGACGCGGGACTTCGCACACAGTAAATGGCTCGCAATTTGTCCATTTTCATCTATCGAGCGCAGGTATATGCAACACCCGTAAGCCCTTTCGCTGGCGTCGGAAAATCCGTGTATTTCTATGGTCTTGGGCTTATTAACAAGCACGTGACGCGGTACTTGCAATAGGCCTACCCTTGCTATTTCGTTTTTTAGTTTTACCCATTCCGCGTGCAGCTGGCTTGGAATTCCCTCATCCCAATCGATTTTCAGCTGCCAGAGACGTTGAATTAACAGTTTCACGCGTACTGTTAAGAAACCCACGATTCCCAAGGGGTCAAATATTTTCGAGACCCACGACAATATTGTTCGTTTTGTTACCTTGCCGTGAGTCTCCGCGAATTTTTTCGAATCGTATTCAAACGTGTCAAGACTGGGAACCCACGAAATCCCCAAGGTCTTGCTGCTGGAGTCATCGCTTATAAGATATTTTTTCTCGTGACCATCCTTGGCGATTTCATCCAGCAATTGGTGTGCGTTTGATCTGAACTGTCTCAATTCGAATCCGTATTTTGCGAGGATTCGGCGGATGTTTTCTCCCAATCGTTTCAGGGAATCGAGGTCTGAAGATCCAGTTAACAAGTCATCAACATAGAAGTCAGACGCTATTGTTTCAGATTCGCGCGGCCATTGTTCAGCTACATCTTGTGATATTTTAATTAAACAACGCGTCGCGAGATACGAGGCTGAAGCTGTACCGTACGTTACCGTGTTGAGCTGATAGTGTCTGACTTCTTCATTGGGTGTGTCTCGCCATACTATGCGCTGAAGATCCCTCTCGTGCTCGTCTACCAAGATTTGCCGATACATCTTGGTTATGTCACCGATCAACACGAAGTTGTGTTTCCTGAATCTCAATAATATTGAGAATAGGTCCTTTTGTATCGTGGGCCCGACCTTCAGGACGTCGTTCAGTGATGAACCTTTTGTGGTTTTGCATGCAGCGTCAAAAACTACTCTTAGCTTGGTAGTCATGCTTTCCAGTTTTTGAACGCAATGGTGCGGTATATAGTATATAGGGAATTTCGATGATGTTGGTTCACGCGGTACCTCCGTCATGTGTCCGAGGTCCTTGTATTCCTGCATGAATGCTCGGTAGGCAGTTCCTAGTTCATGGGTTTTTGCCAGTCGTCTTTCGATTGCATACAAACGATTGAGCGCTGTTTGCTTCGAATCGCCCAAGTCCGTGAATTTCTGTTTCAATGGAAGCTTCACCACGAACCTGCCACTTTCGTCGCGAACTGTGGTCTTAATGAAGTGCTCTTCGCATTCACGCTCTTCCTCGGTCATGTGACTTAAGGAATGCGAGTTGGCCTCCTCAACAAGCCAAAATTTTTCCAAACCCCTTTCCAACGGGTTCTGCGCAAGAAAACAGTTAGACATCATTGACTGTGTTTTACCGAGTCTGCCTTGTTGATGTGGGACTCTGCCGGCTATTATCCAGCCCAGTAATGTCTTTTGCAGCGTGGGAAGAGTCCTGCCTAGTTTCAACTGTCCTATGCAGAGGAGGTCCAGAAATACTTCGCAACCCAAAAGCATGTCTATCTCAGAGGGTACATTAAACTCAGGGTCCGCCAGAACCAACTCATCGGGAATATTTAGTTTTAATTTATCGAAGTAGCTTTGCGGAGCTACTTCTGTTATTTTCGGCACGACGAGAAAACTCAATTTTGTTTTGAAGGCTGTGGTTCGAGATGCAACTGATATGTCCGTGGCATGCGATATTCTCGTCTGTATTTGGTTTATGCCTAAGACGGGAATGTCGACCTTTGACGGTGTTAGTTGTAATTGTTTAACCATGGCTGTGCTTACGAAGTTAGATTGACTGGCCGAGTCCAGCAGTACTCTGCACGGAATTCGGGTTTTGTGCTTGCCGTAAGCATCTACCACAGCCGTCGATAGTAGCATGAGACAATTTCTGGCATTTTGACAGGTATTTGTCAATATCGGATGTGATGTGTTTTGTTCACTGGTGCCTTCGTGAGGGTTTGAATTGTCATGGCGAGAACTGTTTTCGTTGTCCCGATTGACGTCTACGTTACCAGCTCGCGAAGGTTGTTGTGGCTTATGAAGCAGGGTCGCATGTCTTTGCCGACACATTTTGCATCCCGATGACCGACATTCCGACAGTTTGTGTCCGTGCCGTAAGCAATTCGTGCATAAATTCATCCTTTTTACCTTTTCAAACCGATTCGAAATTGATAACCTTTTGAACTCCTCACATGAATATATGAAGTGTTCACCCTTACAGAACGGACACGCTGGTCGGTACGTGGTGCTAGTGGTGGCAAAGGATCTTGATTCATTAGATTTTTTAGGGTTTGACCACACCCTTGAGTCAACTGCTTCCAATACCTGGCATCTCTGCATTAGAAATTCGTTAAATTGGTCGATTTTTGGCGAATTTATGCCTTGGGAGTATCTCTCCCACTCGCGTCTTGTACTAATATCTAACTTGGACACCAGAATATAAATCCACATGGTGTTCCACTCACGGACCCTTTCGCCTAAGGATTCTAATGCGCGAAAGTTCTTGAAGAAATGGTTTGAGAAGTTTCTCAACGCGATATGCGATTCCTTGGCTAACGCAGGGAACTCCATGATTTCCTTTAAATGTGAGTTAATGATAAATTTCGTATTCTGGTATCGTCTCTCAAGGAGGTCCCAAGCAATAGCATAATTTGCGTTGGTAGGAGCTAGTGATGCTAATAACGTTTTTGGTTCGCCTCGCAGAGATGCTTCTAGGTAGTAGAAGCGTTGAGCATCCGATAATGCATGGTTATCGTGAATCACTGCCATAAACATGTCACGAAATCGTTGCCAATCCGCGTAGCACCCGCTAAATTCAGGTAGGGTTAAAGATGGAAGCTTAATGCATGACTTGGGTGAAACGACTGAGTCACTTGAACCAGCGATGGCCTGTAGCGAGGCGCTGGTCGATGGTGATTCAGTGTTCCGATTTGCGTTTACATTGGTTTGCCGTTGATTATGAAAGTGCTTTTCTAGCACACCTTGCGCTATAGCTACTGCCTCGAAATAACGAGTTTCAAAATTATCGCGTTCTTCTCCCAGTTCCCCTTCGTCGTAGTTACTGGGAAAATCAGTAATTAGTAACTCTTCGTATTCAGTTTGGATCGATTTGAACTTGTCTAATATGGATTTTGCGCTATCATATCTAGCTTGCAGTAATTCGATGCATTGATCCAAATCGGTTTTATTTAAAAAACTTGTGAAGCGCGTTAGCTCACCCTTGATTTGGGCTTTGCTATTTTTTAATTTCTTTAAAACGAGTTCTGGGGCAAACTGTTCATCTACGATGGACATTATGTTAAGTTTACCGAGTACAAACTAACGTGAAACCGTGGCGATATATACTCAATGGTGAGAGGGAATTAGTGGATTGTTTGGGGTAGCGGGTGTAAATATGGAAAGACTGACCTTTAAGCTGATGTTCACTCCTCGTTGGTGGTTTCCTCGACGTTGCTGGGAAGATCCGGCTCGAAGGACCAAATGTTGAACGATAGGCAGGGGTTCCTTCCTTGGAGGTTGGAGATACCACCCGCGAGTTATTATACGAGAGCGCTTACACGCGAGCACTACTTGTAGTACTTGTCGGTTCGCGTTACCGACGTTGTACTTTTATGTTACGAGAGTCCAGGACGGACTATATACCTGCTTAGCGAGGTACACGTGGGATCTCCCGAAAATCTCGGAATTAGGACAACCCGTCAAACTATTGCACTATTTATTAAATGATTCGTAAATAGTTATTACTAAACTAAACTTGAAGCGAACACGAGATTACTTGGTTACGTGGCCGAGTATTAGTACGAATTTTTCTTTGTCGGGTGTTTGAGGTGTTGAACTGTCAGCGATAATGGTCAGAGTTGTAACTGTGTAGACGAGCAGAAATAAAAGAGAGAGATTCCACCCTCTCCCAGCCCTTAAGTACTGGGAGGTAATGGCCAACCGACATGGGCGTACTACTACTCGGGATGACTTTCCCTTGAAGGAATCCCATTATGCCCAGAACGACGACCAGAACAGATTATCCCGTGACCGGAATATGGCCATCGTTCCGAACGGAACGTGACGGTACCCTCAATTTTGTCTACCGCTAAGGGTAACGATGGGATATTTCGACACTCAAGGACTACATCCCATGCACATTTTATAGTTTGATTGCCTCGCAATATAGTTTCTTCGGAAGAACACAAAGCCGAGGAATTTTGACTAATAAAACATTTGTATCAACTATGGCGGGTCGTGACATCTGGGAAGCAAGCAAATACAAGATGTGCAGGGGCGTAGCTTTGGGACTTGCATTAACTAACATATCAAGTCTTGGCCCCTCAAGTCTTAACAAATCAGTTCGACGAGATCTTTAAGATGACAAAACAAGTCATGATTGCATCATGTTGAATTTCCAAGAAAAATAGTACTTTAAGTGCTCAAACACACAACTTTTGTGACTTTTCAATCTTTGAAGCTCGATATCTTCGGCAAATGAGGACCAAATTTGTTAAACAAAATGTCAAATTAATCAACTCGATGAGATTTTTAAGATAACACAACAAGTCATGATTGCACTTTGTTGAATTTCCAAGAAAAATAGAACTTTAAGTGCTCAAACACACAACTTTTGTGACTTTTCACACTTTGAAGCTCGATATCTTCGGCAAATGAGGACCAAATTTGTTAAACAAAATTTCAAATTAATCAACTCGATGAGATTTTTAAGATAACACAACAAGTCATGATTGCACCTTGTTGAATTTCCAAGAAAAATAGTACTTTAAGTACTCAAACACACAACTTTTGTGACTTTTCAAATATTGAAGCTCGATAAATTCGGCAAATGAGGACCAAATTTGTTAAACAAAAAGACAAATTAATCAGTTCGACGAGATCTTTAAGATGACAAAACAAGTCATGATTGCATCATGTTGAATTTCCAAGAGAAATAGTACTTTAAGTGCTCAAACACACAACTTTTGTGACTTTTCACACTTTGAAGCTCGATATTTCGGCAAATGAGGACCAAATTTGTTAAACAAAATGTCAAATTAATCAGTTCGACGAGATCTTTAAGATGACACAACAAGTCATGATTGCATTATGTTGAATTTCCAAGAAAAATAGTACTTTAAGTGCTCAAACACACAACTTTTGTGACTTCTCAAATATTGAAGCTCGATATCTTCGGCAAATGAGGACCAATTTTGTTAAACAAAATGTCAAATTAATCAACTCGATGAGATGTTTAAGATAACACAACAAGTCATGATTGCAAAATGTTGAATTTCCAAGAAAAATAGTACTTTAAGCGCTCAAACACACAACTTTTGTGACTTTTCACACTTTGAAGCTCGATATCTTCGGCAAATGAGGACCAAATTTGTGAAACAAAATGTCAAATTAATCAGTTCGACGACATCTTTATGATGACAAAACAAGTCATGATTGCATCATGTTGAATTTCCAAGAGAAATAGTACTTTAAGTGCTCAAACACACAACTTTTGTGACTTTTCAATCTTTGAAGCTCGATATCTTCGGCAAATGAGGACCAAATTTGTTAAACAAAATGTCAAATTAATCAACTCGATGAGATGTTTAAGATAAAACAACAAGTCATGATTGCATCTTGTTGAATTTCCAAGAAAAATAGTACTTTAAGCGCTCAAATACACAACTTTTGTGACTTTTCACACTTTGAAGCTCGATAAATTCGGCAAATGAGGACCAAATTTGTTAAACAAAAAGACAAATTAATCAGTTCGACGAGATCTTTAAGATGACAAAACAAGTCATGGTTGCATCATGTTGAATTTCCAAGAAAAATAGTACTTTAAGTGCTCAAACACACAACTTTTGTGACTTTTCAATCTTTGAAGCTCGATATTTCGGCAAATGAGGACCAAATTTGTTAAACAAAATGTCAAATTAATCAACTCGATGAGATGTTTAAGATGACACAACAAGTCATGATTGCACCTTGTTGAATTTCCAAGAAAAATAGTACTTTAAGCGCTCAAATACACAACTTTTGTGACTTTTCACACTTTGAAGCTCGATAAATTCGGCAAATGAGGACCAAATTTGTTAAACAAAAAGACAAATTAATCAGTTCGACGAGATCTTTAAGATGACAAAACAAGTCATGGTTGCATCATGTTGAATTTCCAAGAAAAATAGTACTTTAAGTGCTCAAACACACAACTTTTGTGACTTCTCAAATATTGAAGCTCGATAAATTCGGCAAATGAGGACCAAATTTGTTAAACAAAATGTCAAATTAATCAGTTCGACGACATCTTTAAGATGACAAAACAAGTCATGATTGCATCATGTTGAATTTCCAAGAAAAATAGTACTTTAAGCGCTCAAACACACAACTTTTGTGACTTTTCACACTTTGAAGCTCGATATCTTCGGCAAATGAGGACCAAATTTGTGAAACAAAATGTCAAATTAATCAGTTCGACGACATCTTTATGATGACAAAACAAGTCATGATTGCAAAATGTTGAATTTCCAAGAAAAATAGTACTTTAAGCGCTCAAACACACAACTTTTGTGACTTTTCACACTTTGAAGCTCGATATCTTCGGCAAATGAGGACCAAATTTGTGAAACAAAATGTCAAATTAATCAGTTCGACGACATCTTTATGATGACAAAACAAGTCATGATTGCATCATGTTGAATTTCCAAGAGAAATAGTACTTTAAGTGCTCAAACACACAACTTTTGTGACTTTTCAATCTTTGAAGCTCGATATCTTCGGCAAATGAGGACCAAATTTGTTAAACAAAATGTCAAATTAATCAACTCGATGAGATGTTTAAGATAAAACAACAAGTCATGATTGCATCTTGTTGAATTTCCAAGAAAAATAGTACTTTAAGCGCTCAAATACACAACTTTTGTGACTTTTCACACTTTGAAGCTTGATATCTTCGGCAAATGAGGACCAATTTTGTTAAACAAAATGTCAAATTAATCAGTTCGACGAGATCTTTAAGATGACAAAACAAGTCATGATTGCATTATGTTGAATTTCCAAGAAAAATAGTACTTTAAGTGCTCAAACACACAACTTTTGTGACTTTTCAATCTTTGAAGCTCGATATCTTCGGCAAATGAGGACCAAATTTGTTAAACAAAATGTCAAATTAATCAACTCGATGAGATGTTTAAGATAAAACAACAAGTCATGATTGCATCTTGTTGAATTTCCAAGAAAAATAGTACTTTAAGTGCTCAAACACACAACTTTTGTGACTTATCACACTTTGAAGCTCGATATCTTCGGCAAATGAGGACCAATTTTGTTAAACAAAATGTCAAATTAATCAACTCGATGAGATGTTTAAGATAAAACAACAAGTCATGATTGCATCTTGTTGAATTTCCAAGAAAAATAGTACTTTAATCGCTCAAATACACAACTTTTGTGACTTTTCACACTTTGAAGCTTGATATCTTTGGCAAATGAGGACCAATTTTGTTAAACAAAATGTCAAATTAATCAGTTCTACGAGATCTTTAAGATGACACAACAAGTCATGATTGCATTATGTTGAATTTCCAAGAAAAATAGTACTTTAATTGCTCAAACACACAACTTTTGTGACTTATCACACTTTGAAGCTCGATATCTTCGGCAAATGAGGACCAAATTTGTTAAACAAAATGTCAAATTAATCAACTCGATGAGATTTTTAAGATAACACAACAAGTCATGATTGCACCTTGTTGAATTTCCAAGAAAAATAGTACTTTAAGCGCTCAAATACACAACTTTTGTGACTTTTCACACTTTGAAGCTTGATATCTTTGGCAAATGAGGACCAATTTTGTTAAACAAAATGTCAAATTAATCAGTTCTACGAGATCTTTAAGATGACACAACAAGTCATGATTGCATTATGTTGAATTTCCAAGAAAAATAGTACTTTAATTGCTCAAACACACAACTTTTGTGACTTATCACACTTTGAAGCTCGATATCTTCGGCAAATGAGGACCAAATTTGTTAAACAAAATGTCAAATTAATCAACTCGATGAGATTTTTAAGATAACACAACAAGTCATGATTGCACCTTGTTGAATTTCCAAGAAAAATAGTACTTTAAGCGCTCAAATACACAACTTTTGTGACTTTTCACACTTTGAAGCTTGATATCTTCGGCAAATGAGGACCAATTTTGTTAAACAAAATGTCAAATTAATCAGTTCTACGAGATCTTTAAGATGACACAACAAGTCATGGTTGCATCATGTTGAATTTCCAAGAAAAATAGTACTTTAAGTGCTCAAACACACAACTTTTGTGACTTTTCAATCTTTGAAGCTCGATATCTTCGGCAAATGAGAACCAAATTTGTTAAACAAAAAGACAAATTAATCAGTTCGACGAGATCTTTAAGATGACACAACAAGTCATGATTGCAGCTTGTTGAATTTCCAAGAAAAATAGTACTTTAAGTGCTCAAACACACAACTTTTGTGACTTTTCAATCTTTGAAGCTCGATATCTTCGGCAAATGAGAACCAAATTTGTTAAACAAAAAGACAAATTAATCAGTTCGACGAGATCTTTAAGATGACACAACAAGTCATGATTGCACCTTGTTGAATTTCCAAGAAAAATAGTACTTTAAGTGCTCAAACACACAACTTTTGTGACTTTTCAATCTTTGAAGCTCGATATCTTCGGCAAATTAGGACCAAATTTGTTAAACAAAATGTCAAATTAATCAACTCGATAAGATGTTTAAGATAAAACAACAAGTCATGATTGCACCTTGTTGAATTTCCAAGAAAAATAGTACTTTAAGCGCTCAAATACACAACTTTTGTGACTTTTCACACTTTGAAGCTTGATATCTTCGGCAAATGAGAACCAATTTTGTTAAACAAAATGTCAAATTAATCAGTTCGACGAAATCTTTAAGATGACAAAACAAGTCATGATTTCATCATGTTGAATTTCCAAGAAAAATAGTACTTTAAGCGCTCAAACACACAACTTTTGTGACTTTTCAAATATTGAAGCTCGATAAATTCGGCAAATGAGGACCAAATTTGTTAAACAAAATGTCAAATTAATCAACTCGATAAGATGTTTAAGATAAAACAACAAGTCATGATTGCACCTTGTTGAATTTCCAAGAAAAATAGTACTTTAAGCGCTCAAATACACAACTTTTGTGACTTTTCACACTTTGAAGCTTGATATCTTCGGCAAATGAGAACCAATTTTGTTAAACAAAATGTCAAATTAATCAGTTCTACGAGATCTTTAAGATGACACAACAAGTCATGATTGCAACATGTTGAATTTCCAAGAAAAATAGTACTTTAAGCGCTCAAACACCCAACTTTTGTGACTTTTCAAATATTGAAGCTCGATAAATTCGGCAAATGAGGACCAAATTTGTTAAACAAAAAGACAAATTAATCAGTTCGACGAGATCTTTAAGATGACAAAACAAGTCATGGTTGCATCATGTTGAATTTCCAAGAAAAATAGTACTTTAAGTGCTCAAACACACAACTTTTGTGACTTTTCAATCTTTGAAGCTCGATATCTTCGGCAAATGAGAACCAAATTTGTTAAACAAAATATCAAGTTAATCAGTTCGACGAGATCTTTAAGATGACACAACAAGTCATGATTGCACCTTGTTGAATTTCCAAGAAAAATAGTACTTTAAGTGCTCAAACACACAACTTTTGTGACTTTTCAATCTTTGAAGCTCGATAAATTCGGCAAATGAGGACCAAATTTGTTAAACAAAATGTCAAATTAATCAGTTCGACGACATCTTTAAGATGACAAAACAAGTCATGATTGCATCATGTTGAATTTCCAAGAAAAATAGTACTTTAAGCGCTCAAACACACAACTTTTGTGACTTTTCACACTTTGAAGCTCGATATCTTCGGCAAATGAGGACCAAATTTGTGAAACAAAATGTCAAATTAATCAGTTCGACGACATCTTTATGATGACAAAACAAGTCATGATTGCAAAATGTTGAATTTCCAAGAAAAATAGTACTTTAAGCGCTCAAACACACAACTTTTGTGACTTTTCACACTTTGAAGCTCGATATCTTCGGCAAATGAGGACCAAATTTGTGAAACAAAATGTCAAATTAATCAGTTCGACGACATCTTTATGATGACAAAACAAGTCATGATTGCATCATGTTGAATTTCCAAGAGAAATAGTACTTTAAGTGCTCAAACACACAACTTTTGTGACTTTTCAATCTTTGAAGCTCGATATCTTCGGCAAATGAGGACCAAATTTGTTAAACAAAATGTCAAATTAATCAACTCGATGAGATGTTTAAGATAAAACAACAAGCCATGATTGCATCTTGTTGAATTTCCAAGAAAAATAGTACTTTAAGCGCTCAAATACACAACTTTTGTGACTTTTCACACTTTGAAGCTTGATATCTTCGGCAAATGAGGACCAATTTTGTTAAACAAAATGTCAAATTAATCAGTTCGACGAGATCTTTAAGATGACAAAACAAGTCATGATTGCATTATGTTGAATTTCCAAGAAAAATAGTACTTTAAGTGCTCAAACACACAACTTTTGTGACTTTTCAATCTTTGAAGCTCGATATCTTCGGCAAATGAGGACCAAATTTGTTAAACAAAATGTCAAATTAATCAACTCGATGAGATGTTTAAGATAAAACAACAAGTCATGATTGCATCTTGTTGAATTTCCAAGAAAAATAGTACTTTAAGTGCTCAAACACACAACTTTTGTGACTTATCACACTTTGAAGGTCGATATCTTCGGCAAATGAGGACCAATTTTGTTAAACAAAATGTCAAATTAATCAACTCGATGAGATGTTTAAGATAAAACAACAAGTCATGATTGCATCATGTTGAATTTCCAAGAAAAATAGTACTTTAAGTGCTCAAACACACAACTTTTGTGACTTTTCACACTTTGAAGCTCGATAAATTCGGCAAATGAGGACCAAATTTGTGAAACAAAATGTCAAATTAATCAGTTCGACGACATCTTTATGATGACAAAACAAGTCATGATTGCAAAATGTTGAATTTCCAAGAAAAATAGTACTTTAAGTGCTCAAACACACAACTTTTGTGACTTTTCACACTTTGAAGCTCGATATCTTCGGCAAATTTGGACCAAATTTGTTATACAAAATGTCAAATTAATCAGTTCGACGACATCTTTAAGATGACAAAACAAGTCATGATTGCATCATGTTGAATTTCCAAGAAAAATAGTACTTTAAGTGCTCAAACACACAACTTTTGTGACTTTTCACACTTTGAAGCTCGATAAATTCGGCAAATGAGGACCAAATTTGTGAAACAAAATGTCAAATTAATCAGTTCGACGACATCTTTATGATGACAAAACAAGTCATGATTGCATTATGTTGAATTTCCAAGAAAAATAGTACTTTAAGCGCTCAAACACACAACTTTTGTGACTTTTCAAATATTGAAGCTCGATAAATTCGGCAAATGAGGACCAAATTTGTTAAACAAAATGTCAAATTAATCAGTTCGACGACATCTTTAAGATGACACAACAAGTCATGATTGCATTATGTTGAATTTCCAAGAAAAATAGTACTTTAAGTGCTCAAACACACAACTTTTGTGACTTTTCAAATATTGAAGCTCGATAAATTCGGCAAATGAGGACCAAATTTGTTAAACAAAATGTCAAATTAATCAGTTCGACGAGATCTTTAAGATGACACAACAAGTCATAATTGCATTATGTTGAATTTCCAAGAAAAATAGTACTTTAAGCGCTCAAACACACAACTTTTGTGACTTTTCAATCTTTGAAGCTCGATATCTTCGGCAAATGAGAACCAAATTTGTTAAACAAAATGTCAAATTAATCAGTTCGACGAGATCTTTAAGATGACACAACAAGTCATGATTGCATTTTGTTGAATTTCCAAGAAAAATAGTACTTTAAGCGCTCAAACACACAACTTTTGTGACTTTTCAAATATTGAAGCTCGATAAATTCGGCAAATGAGGACAAAATTTGTTAAACAAAATGTCAAATTAACCAGTTCGACGAGATCTTTAAGATGACACAACAAGTCATGATTGCATTATGTTGAATTTCCAAGAAAAATAGTACTTTAAGCGCTCAAACACACAACTTTTGTGACTTTTCAAATATTGAAGCTCGATAAATTCGGCAAATGAGGACCAAATTTGTTAAACAAAATGTCAAATTAATCAGTTCGACGAGATCTTTAAGATGACAAAACAAGTCATGATTGCATCATGTTGAATTTCCAAGAAAAATAGTACTTTAAGTGCTCAAACACACAACTTTTGTGACTTTTCACACTTTGAAGCTCGATAAATTCGGCAAATGAGGACCAAATTTGTGAAACAAAATGTCAAATTAATCAGTTCGACGACATCTTTATGATGACAAAACAAGTCATGATTGCAAAATGTTGAATTTCCAAGAAAAATAGTACTTTAAGCGCTCAAACACACAACTTTTGTGACTTTTCACACTTTGAAGCTCGATATCTTCGGCAAATGAGGACCAAATTTGTTATACAAAATGTCAAATTAATCAGTTCGACGACATCTTTAAGATGACAAAACAAGTCATGATTGCATCATGTTGAATTTCCAAGAAAAATAGTACTTTAAGTGCTCAAACACACAACTTTTGTGACTTTTCACACTTTGAAGCTCGATAAATTCGGCAAATGAGGACCAAATTTGTGAAACAAAATGTCAAATTAATCAGTTCGACGACATCTTTATGATGACAAAACAAGTCATGATTGCAAAATGTTGAATTTCCAAGAAAAATAGTACTTTAAGCGCTCAAACACACAACTTTTGTGACTTTTCACACTTTGAAGCTCGATATCTTCGGCAAATGAGGACCAAATTTGTTATACAAAATGTCAAATTAATCAGTTCGACGACATCTTTAAGATGACAAAACAAGTCATGATTGCATCATGTTGAATTTCCAAGAAAAATAGTACTTTAAGTGCTCAAACACACAACTTTTGTGACTTTTCACACTTTGAAGCTCGATAAATTCGGCAAATGAGGACCAAATTTGTGAAACAAAATGTCAAATTAATCAGTTCGACGACATCTTTATGATGACAAAACAAGTCATGATTGCAAAATGTTGAATTTCCAAGAAAAATAGTACTTTAAGCGCTCAAACACACAACTTTTGTGACTTTTCACACTTTGAAGCTCGATATCTTCGGCAAATTTGGACCAAATTTGTTATACAAAATGTCAAATTAATCAGTTCGACGACATCTTTAAGATGACAAAACAAGTCATGATTGCATCATGTTGAATTTCCAAGAAAAATAGTACTTTAAGTGCTCAAACACACAACTTTTGTGACTTTTCACACTTTGAAGCTCGATAAATTCGGCAAATGAGGACCAAATTTGTGAAACAAAATGTCAAATTAATCAGTTCGACGACATCTTTATGATGACAAAACAAGTCATGATTGCATTATGTTGAATTTCCAAGAAAAATAGTACTTTAAGCGCTCAAACACACAACTTTTTGAGACTTTTCAAATATTGAAGCTCGATAAATTCGGCAAATGAGGACCAAATTTGTTAAACAAAATGTCAAATTAATCAGTTCGACGAAATCTTTAAGATGACAAAACAAGTCATGATTGCACCTTGTTGAATTTCCAAGAAAAATAGAACTTTAAGTGCTCAAACACACCACTTTTGTGACTTTTCACACTTTGAAGCTCGATATCTTCGGCAAATGAGGACCAAATTTGTTAAACAAAATGTCAAATTAATCAACTCGATGAGATTTTTAAGATAACACAACAAGTCATGATTGCACCTTGTTGAATTTCCAAGAAAAATAGTACTTTAAGTGCTCAAACACACAACTTTTGTGACTTTTCAAATATTGAAGCTCGATAAATTCGGCAAATGAGGACCAAATTTGTTAAACAAAATGTCAAATTAATCAGTTCGACGAAATCTTTAAGATGACAAAACAAGTCATGATTTCATCATGTTGAATTTCCAAGAAAAATAGTACTTTAAGTGCTCAAACACACAACTTTTGTGAATTTTCAAATATTGAAGCTCGATAAATTCGGCAAATGAGGACCAAATTTGTTAAACAAAATGTCAAATTAATCAACTCGATGAGATTTTTAAGATAACACAACAAGTCATGATTGCACCTTGTTGAATTTCCAAGAAAAATAGAACTTTAAGTGCTCAAACACACAACTTTTGTGACTTATCACACTTTGAAGCTCGATATCTTCGGCAAATGAGGACCAAATTTGTTAAACAAAATGTCAAATTAATCAACTCGATGAGATTTTTAAGATAACACAACAAGTCATGATTGCACCTTGTTGAATTTCCAAGAAAAATAGAACTTTAAGTGCTCAAACACACAACTTTTGTGACTTTTCACACTTTGAAGCTCGATATCTTCGGCAAATGAGGACCAAATTTGTTAAACAAAATGTCAAATTAATCAACTCGATGAGATTTTTAAGATAACACAACAAGTCATGATTGCACCTTGTTGAATTTCCAAGAAAAATAGTACTTTAGGTGCTCAAACACACAACTTTTGTGACTTTTCACACTTTGAAGCTCGATAAATTCGGCAAATGAGGACCAAATTTGTGAAACAAAATGTCAAATTAATCAGTTCGACGACATCTTTATGATGACAAAACAAGTCATGATTGCAAAATGTTGAATTTCCAAGAAAAATAGTACTTTAAACGCTCAAACACACAACTTTTGTGACTTTTCAATCTTTGTAGCTCGATATCTTCGGTAAATGAGAACCAAATTTGTTAAACAAAATATCAAATTAATCAGTTGGACGACATCTTTAAGATGACAAAACAAGTCATGATTGCATCATGTTGAATTTCCAAGAAAAATAGTACTTTAAGTGCTCAAACAGACAACTTTTCTGAGTTTTCAAACATTGAAGCTCAATAAATTCGGCAAATGAGGACCAAATTTGTTAAACAAAATGTCAAATTAACCAGTTCGACGAGATCTTTAAGATGACACAACAAGTCATGATTGCATTTTGTTGAATTTCCAAGAAAAATAGTACTTTAAGCGCTCAAACACACAACTTTTGTGACTTTTCAATCTTTGAAGCTCGATATCTTCGGCAAATGAGAAACAAATTTGTTAAACAAAATGTCAAATTAATCAGTTCTACGAGATCTTTAAGATGACACAACAAGTCATGATTGCAACATGTTGAATTTCCAAGAAAAATAGTACTTTAAGCGCTCAAACACCCAACTTTTGTGACTTTTCAAATATTGAAGCTCGATAAATTCGGCAAATGAGGACCAAATTTGTTAAACAAAATGTCAAATTAATCAGTTCGACGAGATCTTTAAGATGACACAACAAGTCATGATTGCATTTTGTTGAATTTCCAAGAAAAATAGTACTTTAAGCGCTCAAACACACAACTTTTGTGACTTTTCAAATATTGAAGCTCGATAAATTCGGCAAATGAGGACCAAATTTGTTAAACAAAATGTCAAATTAACCAGTTCGACGAGATCTTTAAGATGACACAACAAGTCATGATTGCATTATGTTGAATTTCCAAGAAAAATAGTACTTTAAGCGCTCAAACACACAACTTTTGTGACTTTTCAAATATTGAAGCTCGATAAATTCGGCAAATGAGGACCAAATTTGTTAAACAAAATGTCAAATTAATCAGTTCGACGAGATCTTTAAGATGACAAAACAAGTCATAATTGCATCATGTTGAATTTCCAAGAAAAATAGTACTTTAAGTGCTCAAACACACAACTTTTGTGACTTTTCACACTTTGAAGCTCGATAAATTCGGCAAATGAAGACCAAATTTGTGAAACAAAATGTCAAATTAATCAGTTCGACGACATCTTTATGATGACAAAACAAGTCATGATTGCAAAATGTTGAATTTCCAAGAAAAATAGTACTTTAAGCGCTCAAACACACAACTTTTGTGACTTTTCACACTTTGAAGCTCGATATCTTCGGCAAATTTGGACCAAATTTGTTAAACAAAATGTCAAATTAATCAGTTCGACGAGATCTTTAAGATGACAAAACAAGTCATGATTGCATCATGTTGAATTTCCAAGAAAAATAGTACTTTAAGTGCTCAAACACACAACTTTTGTGACTTTTCACACTTTGAAGCTCGATAAATTCGGCAAATGAGGACCAAATTTGTGAAACAAAATGTCAAATTAATCAGTTCGACGACATCTTTATGATGACAAAACAAGTCATGATTGCAAAATGTTGAATTTCCAAGAAAAATAGTACTTTAAGCGCTCAAACACACAACTTTTGTGACTTTTCACACTTTGAAGCTCGATATCTTCGGCAAATTTGGACCAAATTTGTTATACAAAATGTCAAATTAATCAGTTCGACGACATCTTTAAGATGACAAAACAAGTCATGATTGCATCATGTTGAATTTCCAAGAAAAATAGTACTTTAAGTGCTCAAACACACAACTTTTGTGACTTTTCACACTTTGAAGCTCGATAAATTCGGCAAATGAGGACCAAATTTGTGAAACAAAATGTCAAATTAATCAGTTCGACGACATCTTTATGATGACAAAACAAGTCATGATTGCATTATGTTGAATTTCCAAGAAAAATAGTACTTTAAGCGCTCAAACACACAACTTTTTGAGACTTTTCAAATATTGAAGCTCGATAAATTCGGCAAATGAGGACCAAATTTGTTAAACAAAATGTCAAATTAATCAGTTCGACGAAATCTTTAAGATGACAAAACAAGTCATGATTGCACCTTGTTGAATTTCCAAGAAAAATAGAACTTTAAGTGCTCAAACACACCACTTTTGTGACTTTTCACACTTTGAAGCTCGATATCTTCGGCAAATGAGGACCAAATTTGTTAAACAAAATGTCAAATTAATCAACTCGATGAGATTTTTAAGATAACACAACAAGTCATGATTGCACCTTGTTGAATTTCCAAGAAAAATAGTACTTTAAGTGCTCAAACACACAACTTTTGTGAATTTTCAAATATTGAAGCTCGATAACTTCGGCAAATGAGGACCAAATTTGTTAAACAAAATGTCAAATTAATCAGTTCGACGAGATCTTTAAGGTGACAAAACAAGTCATGATTTCATCATGTTGAATTTCCAAGAAAAATAGTACTTTAAGTGCTCAAACACACAACTTTTGTGAATTTTCAAATATTGAAGCTCGATAACTTCGGCAAATGAGGACCAAATTTATTAAACAAAATGTCAAATTAATCAGTTCGACGAGATCTTTAAGGTGACAAAACAAGTCATGATTGCATCATGTTGAATTTCCAAGAAAAATAGTACTTTAAGTGCTCAAACCCACAACTTTTGTGACTTATCACACTTTGAAGCTCGATATCTTCGGCAAATGAGGACCAAATTTGTTAAACAAAATGTCAAATTAATCAACTCGATGAGATTTTTAAGATAACACAACAAGTCATGATTGCACCTTGTTGAATTTCCAAGAAAAATAGTACTTTATGTGCTCAAACACACAACTTTTGTGACTTATCACACTTTGAAGCTCGATATCTTCGGCAAATGAGGACCAAATTTGTTAAACAAAATGTCAAATTAATCAACTCGATGAGATTTTTAAGATAACACAACAAGTCATGATTGCACCTTGTTGAATTTCCAAGAAAAATAGTACTTTAAGTGCTCAAACACACAACTTTTGTGACTTTTCAAATATTGAAGCTCGATAAATTCGGCAAATGAGGACCAAATTTGTTAAACAAAATGTCAAATTAATCAGTTCGATGACATCTTTAAGATGACACAACAAGTCATGATTGCATTTGTTGAACTTATATGGTCTGGAAGTGTGAAGAATTGTGACGGAGGTAAAATGACAATAAAACGATTTGGTGAACTTTTCGTTGAGACGTTTAATACCGAACTAGCTCCAATTTATCAGTTGTCGAAAAACGGTTTTCTCTTATCATAGCAGAATGGCCACTCAGCAGTTGACTGAATCGCACAGCTGCTTTGGCGGTCTTTTCATCAAACGAGGAAGGGAACATTAACTATTATTATTTTTACTTCTAAAGCTTACACTACTTCAACACTCTCCCTAAAAATAATATGTAATTATATTAATACATGCTTACATGTGATTACGGACACTTAGACTAATTCTTAACTAGGCCTACTTTAAGACGCAACATTTCAAATGTTTGTTTAGCCAAAGGCTTAGTCATAATGTCTGCAATCTGGTTTTCACTTGGAACATATAGTATATCAAATTCCCCCCTTTTAAACAGGTCACGAGTAAAGTGAAATTTTATATCTATATGCTTGGTGCGCTTATGTCCTTCTGGATTTTTAATTAGTCTTATAGCACTGTTGAACGATAGGCAGGGGTTCCTTCCTTGGAGGTTGGAGATACCACCCGCGAGTTATTATACGAGAGCGCTTACACGCGAGCACTACTTGTAGTACTTGTCGGTTCACGTTACCGACGTTGTACTTTTATGTTACGAGAGTCCAGGACGGACTATATACCTGCTTAGTGAGGTACACGTGGGATCTCCCGAAAATCTCGGAATTAGGACAACCCGTCAAACTATTGCACTATTTATTAAATGATTCGTAAATAGTTATTACTAAACTAAACTTGAAGCGAACACGAGATTACTTGGTTACGTGGCCGAGTATTAGTACGAATTTTTCTTTGTCGGGTGTTTGAGGTGTTGAACCGTCAGCGATAATGGTCAGAGTTGTAGCTGTGCAGACGAGCAGAAATAAAAGAGAGAGATTCCACCCTCTCCCAGCCCTTAAGTACTGGGAGGTAATGGCCAACCGACATGGGCGTACTACTACTCGGGATGACTTTCCCTTGAAGGAATCCCATTATGCCCAGAACGACGACCAGAACAGATTATCCCGTGACCGGAATATGGCCGTCGTTCCGAACGGAACGTGACGGTACCCTCAATTTTGTCTACCGCTAAGGGTAACGATGGGATATTTCGATATTCAAGGACTACATCCCATGCACATTTTATAGTTTGATTGCCTCACAATATAGTTTCTTTTGAAGAACACAAAGCCGAGGAATTTGACTAATAAAACATTTGTATCAACTATGGCGGGTCGTGACATCTGGGAAGCAAGCAAATACAAGATGTGCAGGGGCGTAGCTTTGGGACTTACATTAACTAACATATCAAGTCTTGGCCCCTCAAGTCTTAACATCCTCCCCCCCTTGAAAGGCCATGCTTGACTTTCAACAATACGTGCTACAAATGCGGTGTACCTAATTATTGACTATCCCATTGCTAACGTTCCTAGAGTCCCTAAACTTAAGCCACTGGCAACAAAGCCACCCGCGCGACTGATCTTTTGAAAACGCCACCCTTGGTTCTTACACTAACTACTCGCACTATATTGTCTGGTCCGGGATGAACGGCCGTGATTCGTCCCAGCGGCCAGCATAGCGATGGTGCGTGATCTTCCTTCAGGAGCACTAAAGCGCCAACCTGCACGTCGTGATTGGGTTGAATCTGCCATTTGTTTCGTGTCTGCAGTTGGTGAAGGTATTCTTTCCGCCATCTGGACCAGAAGTGTTGTCCGATGATCTGGAGGTGCTGGTAGCGCTTGTTGAAGTTGACCTTATCATCGGTGCGATCTCTTTCGGGTATGGCCGTGAGCTCTTGCCCAATTAGGAAATGGGCCGGGGTGAATGCCTTTAGGTCGTTGGGATCGGAACTCATAGGGATCAAAGGTCTGGAGTTCAAAATCGCCTCGATTTGCGTTGTTATTGTATAAAATTCCTCGTAATGGAACCGAGAGCCATTCAAAACCCGCTTTAAATGATGTTTACAAGACTTCACCGCCGCTTCATGAAGCCCGCCCCAATGTGGAGATCTAGCGGGCATAAATTGCCATTTTATGTTTGAGTTTGTTAAAAAGTTCTGCAATGGACTAGACCTCACAATGTTTTGAATTGCTCTGAGCTCGTTGTTGCAACCTACAAAATTCGTTGCGTTGTCGCTGTATATGAATGAACATAGGCCTCGTCTTGAAACAAATCTTTTTAGCATACTCAAGAATCCGTCGCTGGTCAGGTCCGTGACAACTTCTATGTGCACTGCCTTGATCGCGAGACACACGAAGATGCAAATGTACCCCTTGATCGTTTTTCGAGACCGGGTTTTACCATCTTTTAATTCGAATGGCCCGGCATAGTCGACTGCCACGGACGAGAACGGCCGCGACGGCGTGACGCGGGAAATGGGCAGCTCACCCATCCGTGGAGTGAGGGTGTTACTCGGATTGGACTTGAAACATGTCATGCATTTTCGGATGTGTGCCCTCACTGTTTGTTTGCCATTCAGAGGCCAGTACCTTTGCCTGACGTGAGCTAAGGTGCACTGGGCCCCTGCGTGCAAGGTGCGTCTATGTTCGCGCGCGATGATGAGTTGGGTTAGCGGATGCTTGGCGGGCAGTACGATGGGATGCTTTACGTTATAAGTGTAGTTCGAGTTCGATAGTCTACCGCCTAACCTAATCATGCCGTCTTGAGCAAGGAACGGAGAGAGTGACTTTAATTTACTTCTGGTAGAAACGCGCCTCCCAGTGCTTAGGTCGCGACTTTCTGCAGGAAACGATCTTGCTTGAACTATTCTTATAAGTCGCCATTCCGCCTGTTGCACTTCGCCGGGGCTCAGGGGCCCAGCTTCTCTTTCCCCCTTGGGTAACTTTGCGTTGCTCCCAAACCTTACGCAGTATGCCACGACGCGTAATAATTTATGAAGGCACGAAAATCTGTCAAATATCTCGTCATCGGGGCATTGCGCTACTAGAGACACCTCCGGGGCTTCCTTAAGCCCGGGCGTGTCCTTAGTTGGAGCCGCGAACCTTAAAATGGCCGAATCTTTAGGCCACCCTTCGGGTTTTACGAGAAAACTGGGACCGTGAAACCATAGTTGACGATTCGCTGGTTCCCTTATGCTGGTACCACGCGATATGATGTCCGCGGGATTCTCCTCAGATTTTACGTGGTGCCAGTCATCAATATCGGTCAGTGATTGAATCGCCGCCACCCTATTGGCGGTGAAAGTCTTCCACCTTTTAGGTTCGTTCGCGATCCAACAAAGAACGATCGTGGAATCGGTCCATAAAAACGTTTTTGTTATGGGTAGCGCCAGAATATCAGCAGACCTCTTTACCAGGTCTGCTAACAGCGCGGCTCCGAGGAGCTCTAATCGCGGTAACGAGAGGACTTTTAAAGGACTGACGCGGGACTTCGCACACAGTAAATGGCTCGCAATTTGTCCATTTTCATCTATCGAGCGCAGGTATATGCAACACCCGTAAGCCCTTTCGCTGGCGTCGGAAAATCCGTGTATTTCTATGGTCTTGGGCTTATTAACAAGCACGTGACGCGGTACTTGCAATAGGCCTACCCTTGCTATTTCGTTTTTTAGTTTTACCCATTCCGCGTGCAGCTGGCTTGGAATTCCCTCATCCCAATCGATTTTCAGCTGCCAGAGACGTTGAATTAACAGTTTCACGCGTACTGTTAAGAAACCCACGATTCCCAAGGGGTCAAATATTTTCGAGACCCACGACAATATTGTTCGTTTTGTTACCTTGCCGTGAGTCTCCGCGAATTTTTTCGAATCGTATTCAAACGTGTCAAGACTGGGAACCCACGAAATCCCCAAGGTCTTGCTGCTGGAGTCATCGCTTATAAGATATTTTTTCTCGTGACCATCCTTGGCGATTTCATCCAGCAATTGGTGTGCGTTTGATCTGAACTGTCTCAATTCGAATCCGTATTTTGCGAGGATTCGGCGGATGTTTTCTCCCAATCGTTTCAGGGAATCGAGGTCTGAAGATCCAGTTAACAAGTCATCAACATAGAAGTCAGACGCTATTGTTTCAGATTCGCGCGGCCATTGTTCAGCTACATCTTGTGATATTTTAATTAAACAACGCGTCGCGAGATACGAGGCTGAAGCTGTACCGTACGTTACCGTGTTGAGCTGATAGTGTCTGACTTCTTCATTGGGTGTGTCTCGCCATACTATGCGCTGAAGATCCCTCTCGTGCTCGTCTACCAAGATTTGCCGATACATCTTGGTTATGTCACCGATCAACACGAAGTTGTGTTTCCTGAATCTCAATAATATTGAGAATAGGTCCTTTTGTATCGTGGGCCCGACCTTCAGGACGTCGTTCAGTGATGAACCTTTTGTGGTTTTGCATGCAGCGTCAAAAACTACTCTTAGCTTGGTAGTCATGCTTTCCAGTTTTTGAACGCAATGGTGCGGTATATAGTATATAGGGAATTTCGATGATGTTGGTTCACGCGGTACCTCCGTCATGTGTCCGAGGTCCTTGTATTCCTGCATGAATGCTCGGTAGGCAGTTCCTAGTTCATGGGTTTTTGCCAGTCGTCTTTCGATTGCATACAAACGATTGAGCGCTGTTTGCTTCGAATCGCCCAAGTCCGTGAATTTCTGTTTCAATGGAAGCTTCACCACGAACCTGCCACTTTCGTCGCGAACTGTGGTCTTAATGAAGTGCTCTTCGCATTCACGCTCTTCCTCGGTCATGTGACTTAAGGAATGCGAGTTGGCCTCCTCAACAAGCCAAAATTTTTCCAAACCCCTTTCCAACGGGTTCTGCGCAAGAAAACAGTTAGACATCATTGACTGTGTTTTACCGAGTCTGCCTTGTTGATGTGGGACTCTGCCGGCTATTATCCAGCCCAGTAATGTCTTTTGCAGCGTGGGAAGAGTCCTGCCTAGTTTCAACTGTCCTATGCAGAGGAGGTCCAGAAATACTTCGCAACCCAAAAGCATGTCTATCTCAGAGGGTACATTAAACTCAGGGTCCGCCAGAACCAACTCATCGGGAATATTTAGTTTTAATTTATCGAAGTAGCTTTGCGGAGCTACTTCTGTTATTTTCGGCACGACGAGAAAACTCAATTTTGTTTTGAAGGCTGTGGTTCGAGATGCAACTGATATGTCCGTGGCATGCGATATTCTCGTCTGTATTTGGTTTATGCCTAAGACGGGAATGTCGACCTTTGACGGTGTTAGTTGTAATTGTTTAACCATGGCTGTGCTTACGAAGTTAGATTGACTGGCCGAGTCCAGCAGTACTCTGCACGGAATTCGGGTTTTGTGCTTGCCGTAAGCATCTACCACAGCCGTCGATAGTAGCATGAGACAATTTCTGGCATTTTGACAGGTATTTGTCAATATCGGATGTGATGTGTTTTGTTCACTGGTGCCTTCGTGAGGGTTTGAATTGTCATGGCGAGAACTGTTTTCGTTGTCCCGATTGACGTCTACGTTACCAGCTCGCGAAGGTTGTTGTGGCTTATGAAGCAGGGTCGCATGTCTTTGCCGACACATTTTGCATCCCGATGACCGACATTCCGACAGTTTGTGTCCGTGCCGTAAGCAATTCGTGCATAAATTCATCCTTTTTACCTTTTCAAACCGATTCGAAATTGATAACCTTTTGAACTCCTCACATGAATATATGAAGTGTTCACCCTTACAGAACGGACACGCTGGTCGGTACGTGGTGCTAGTGGTGGCAAAGGATCTTGATTCATTAGATTTTTTAGGGTTTGACCACACCCTTGAGTCAACTGCTTCCAATACCTGGCATCTCTGCATTAGAAATTCGTTAAATTGGTCGATTTTTGGCGAATTTATGCCTTGGGAGTATCTCTCCCACTCGCGTCTTGTACTAATATCTAACTTGGACACCAGAATATAAATCCACATGGTGTTCCACTCACGGACCCTTTCGCCTAAGGATTCTAATGCGCGAAAGTTCTTGAAGAAATGGTTTGAGAAGTTTCTCAACGCGATATGCGATTCCTTGGCTAACGCAGGGAACTCCATGATTTCCTTTAAATGTGAGTTAATGATAAATTTCGTATTCTGGTATCGTCTCTCAAGGAGGTCCCAAGCAATAGCATAATTTGCGTTGGTAGGAGCTAGTGATGCTAATAACGTTTTTGGTTCGCCTCGCAGAGATGCTTCTAGGTAGTAGAAGCGTTGAGCATCCGATAATGCATGGTTATCGTGAATCACTGCCATAAACATGTCACGAAATCGTTGCCAATCCGCGTAGCACCCGCTAAATTCAGGTAGGGTTAAAGATGGAAGCTTAATGCATGACTTGGGTGAAACGACTGAGTCACTTGAACCAGCGATGGCCTGTAGCGAGGCGCTGGTCGATGGTGATTCAGTGTTCCGATTTGCGTTTACATTGGTTTGCCGTTGATTATGAAAGTGCTTTTCTAGCACACCTTGCGCTATAGCTACTGCCTCGAAATAACGAGTTTCAAAATTATCGCGTTCTTCTCCCAGTTCCCCTTCGTCGTAGTTACTGGGAAAATCAGTAATTAGTAACTCTTCGTATTCAGTTTGGATCGATTTGAACTTGTCTAATATGGATTTTGCGCTATCATATCTAGCTTGCAGTAATTCGATGCATTGATCCAAATCGGTTTTATTTAAAAAACTTGTGAAGCGCGTTAGCTCACCCTTGATTTGGGCTTTGCTATTTTTTAATTTCTTTAAAACGAGTTCTGGGGCAAACTGTTCATCTACGATGGACATTATGTTAAGTTTACCGAGTACAAACTAACGTGAAACCGTGGCGATATATACTCAATGGTGAGAGGGAATTAGTGGATTGTTTGGGGTAGCGGGTGTAAATATGGAAAGACTGACCTTTAAGCTGATGTTCACTCCTCGTTGGTGGTTTCCTCGACGTTGCTGGGAAGATCCGGCTCGAAGGACCAAATGTTGAACGATAGGCAGGGGTTCCTTCCTTGGAGGTTGGAGATACCACCCGCGAGTTATTATACGAGAGCGCTTACACGCGAGCACTACTTGTAGTACTTGTCGGTTCGCGTTACCGACGTTGTACTTTTATGTTACGAGAGTCCAGGACGGACTATATACCTGCTTAGCGAGGTACACGTGGGATCTCCCGAAAATCTCGGAATTAGGACAACCCGTCAAACTATTGCACTATTTATTAAATGATTCGTAAATAGTTATTACTAAACTAAACTTGAAGCGAACACGAGATTACTTGGTTACGTGGCCGAGTATTAGTACGAATTTTTCTTTGTCGGGTGTTTGAGGTGTTGAACTGTCAGCGATAATGGTCAGAGTTGTAACTGTGTAGACGAGCAGAAATAAAAGAGAGAGATTCCACCCTCTCCCAGCCCTTAAGTACTGGGAGGTAATGGCCAACCGACATGGGCGTACTACTACTCGGGATGACTTTCCCTTGAAGGAATCCCATTATGCCCAGAACGACGACCAGAACAGATTATCCCGTGACCGGAATATGGCCATCGTTCCGAACGGAACGTGACGGTACCCTCAATTTTGTCTACCGCTAAGGGTAACGATGGGATATTTCGACACTCAAGGACTACATCCCATGCACATTTTATAGTTTGATTGCCTCGCAATATAGTTTCTTCGGAAGAACACAAAGCCGAGGAATTTTGACTAATAAAACATTTGTATCAACTATGGCGGGTCGTGACATCTGGGAAGCAAGCAAATACAAGATGTGCAGGGGCGTAGCTTTGGGACTTGCATTAACTAACATATCAAGTCTTGGCCCCTCAAGTCTTAACAAATCAGTTCGACGAGATCTTTAAGATGACAAAACAAGTCATGATTGCATCATGTTGAATTTCCAAGAAAAATAGTACTTTAAGTGCTCAAACACACAACTTTTGTGACTTTTCAATCTTTGAAGCTCGATATCTTCGGCAAATGAGGACCAAATTTGTTAAACAAAATGTCAAATTAATCAACTCGATGAGATTTTTAAGATAACACAACAAGTCATGATTGCACTTTGTTGAATTTCCAAGAAAAATAGAACTTTAAGTGCTCAAACACACAACTTTTGTGACTTTTCACACTTTGAAGCTCGATATCTTCGGCAAATGAGGACCAAATTTGTTAAACAAAATTTCAAATTAATCAACTCGATGAGATTTTTAAGATAACACAACAAGTCATGATTGCACCTTGTTGAATTTCCAAGAAAAATAGTACTTTAAGTACTCAAACACACAACTTTTGTGACTTTTCAAATATTGAAGCTCGATAAATTCGGCAAATGAGGACCAAATTTGTTAAACAAAAAGACAAATTAATCAGTTCGACGAGATCTTTAAGATGACAAAACAAGTCATGATTGCATCATGTTGAATTTCCAAGAGAAATAGTACTTTAAGTGCTCAAACACACAACTTTTGTGACTTTTCACACTTTGAAGCTCGATATTTCGGCAAATGAGGACCAAATTTGTTAAACAAAATGTCAAATTAATCAGTTCGACGAGATCTTTAAGATGACACAACAAGTCATGATTGCATTATGTTGAATTTCCAAGAAAAATAGTACTTTAAGTGCTCAAACACACAACTTTTGTGACTTCTCAAATATTGAAGCTCGATATCTTCGGCAAATGAGGACCAATTTTGTTAAACAAAATGTCAAATTAATCAACTCGATGAGATGTTTAAGATAACACAACAAGTCATGATTGCAAAATGTTGAATTTCCAAGAAAAATAGTACTTTAAGCGCTCAAACACACAACTTTTGTGACTTTTCACACTTTGAAGCTCGATATCTTCGGCAAATGAGGACCAAATTTGTGAAACAAAATGTCAAATTAATCAGTTCGACGACATCTTTATGATGACAAAACAAGTCATGATTGCATCATGTTGAATTTCCAAGAGAAATAGTACTTTAAGTGCTCAAACACACAACTTTTGTGACTTTTCAATCTTTGAAGCTCGATATCTTCGGCAAATGAGGACCAAATTTGTTAAACAAAATGTCAAATTAATCAACTCGATGAGATGTTTAAGATAAAACAACAAGTCATGATTGCATCTTGTTGAATTTCCAAGAAAAATAGTACTTTAAGCGCTCAAATACACAACTTTTGTGACTTTTCACACTTTGAAGCTCGATAAATTCGGCAAATGAGGACCAAATTTGTTAAACAAAAAGACAAATTAATCAGTTCGACGAGATCTTTAAGATGACAAAACAAGTCATGGTTGCATCATGTTGAATTTCCAAGAGAAATAGTACTTTAAGTGCTCAAACACACAACTTTTGTGACTTTTCAATCTTTGAAGCTCGATATCTTCGGCAAATGAGGACCAAATTTGTTAAACAAAATGTCAAATTAATCAACTCGATGAGATGTTTAAGATAAAACAACAAGTCATGATTGCATCTTGTTGAATTTCCAAGAAAAATAGTACTTTAAGCGCTCAAATACACAACTTTTGTGACTTTTCACACTTTGAAGCTCGATAAATTCGGCAAATGAGGACCAAATTTGTTAAACAAAAAGACAAATTAATCAGTTCGACGAGATCTTTAAGATGACAAAACAAGTCATGGTTGCATCATGTTGAATTTCCAAGAAAAATAGTACTTTAAGTGCTCAAACACACAACTTTTGTGACTTTTCAATCTTTGAAGCTCGATATTTCGGCAAATGAGGACCAAATTTGTTAAACAAAATGTCAAATTAATCAACTCGATGAGATGTTTAAGATGACACAACAAGTCATGATTGCACCTTGTTGAATTTCCAAGAAAAATAGTACTTTAAGCGCTCAAATACACAACTTTTGTGACTTTTCACACTTTGAAGCTCGATAAATTCGGCAAATGAGGACCAAATTTGTTAAACAAAAAGACAAATTAATCAGTTCGACGAGATCTTTAAGATGACAAAACAAGTCATGGTTGCATCATGTTGAATTTCCAAGAAAAATAGTACTTTAAGTGCTCAAACACACAACTTTTGTGACTTCTCAAATATTGAAGCTCGATAAATTCGGCAAATGAGGACCAAATTTGTTAAACAAAATGTCAAATTAATCAGTTCGACGACATCTTTAAGATGACAAAACAAGTCATGATTGCATCATGTTGAATTTCCAAGAAAAATAGTACTTTAAGCGCTCAAACACACAACTTTTGTGACTTATCACACTTTGAAGGTCGATATCTTCGGCAAATGAGGACCAATTTTGTTAAACAAAATGTCAAATTAATCAACTCGATGAGATGTTTAAGATAAAACAACAAGTCATGATTGCATCTTGTTGAATTTCCAAGAAAAATAGTACTTTAAGCGCTCAAATACACAACTTTTGTGACTTTTCACACTTTGAAGCTTGATATCTTCGGCAAATGAGGACCAATTTTGTTAAACAAAATGTCAAATTAATCAGTTCTACGAGATCTTTAAGATGACACAACAAGTCATGATTGCATTATGTTGAATTTCCAAGAAAAATAGTACTTTAATTGCTCAAACACACAACTTTTGTGACTTATCACACTTTGAAGCTCGATATCTTCGGCAAATGAGGACCAAATTTGTTAAACAAAATGTCAAATTAATCAACTCGATGAGATTTTTAAGATAACACAACAAGTCATGATTGCACCTTGTTGAATTTCCAAGAAAAATAGTACTTTAAGCGCTCAAATACACAACTTTTGTGACTTTTCACACTTTGAAGCTTGATATCTTCGGCAAATGAGGACCAATTTTGTTAAACAAAATGTCAAATTAATCAGTTCTACGAGATCTTTAAGATGACACAACAAGTCATGATTGAAACATGTTGAATTTCCAAGAGAAATAGTACTTTAAGTGCTCAAACACACAACTTTTGTGACTTATCAAACTTTGAAGCTCGATAAATTCGGCAAATGAGGACCAAATTTGTTAAACAAAAAGACAAATTAATCAGTTCGACGAGATCTTTAAGATGACAAAACAAGTCATGGTTGCATCATGTTGAATTTCCAAGAAAAATAGTACTTTAAGTGCTCAAACACACAACTTTTGTGACTTTTCAATCTTTGAAGCTCGATATCTTCGGCAAATGAGAACCAAATTTGTTAAACAAAAAGACAAATTAATCAGTTCGACGAGATCTTTAAGATGACACAACAAGTCATGATTGCACCTTGTTGAATTTCCAAGAAAAATAGTACTTTAAGTGCTCAAACACACAACTTTTGTGACTTTTCAATCTTTGAAGCTCGATATCTTCGGCAAATGAGAACCAAATTTGTTAAACAAAAAGACAAATTAATCAGTTCGACGAGATCTTTAAGATGACACAACAAGTCATGATTGCACCTTGTTGAATTTCCAAGAAAAATAGTACTTTAAGTGCTCAAACACACAACTTTTGTGACTTTTCAATCTTTGAAGCTCGATATCTTCGGCAAATTAGGACCAAATTTGTTAAACAAAATGTCAAATTAATCAACTCGATAAGATGTTTAAGATAAAACAACAAGTCATGATTGCACCTTGTTGAATTTCCAAGAAAAATAGTACTTTAAGCGCTCAAATACACAACTTTTGTGACTTTTCACACTTTGAAGCTTGATATCTTCGGCAAATGAGAACCAATTTTGTTAAACAAAATGTCAAATTAATCAGTTCGACGAAATCTTTAAGATGACAAAACAAGTCATGATTTCATCATGTTGAATTTCCAAGAAAAATAGTACTTTAAGTGCTCAAACACACAACTTTTGTGAATTTTCAAATATTGAAGCTCGATAAATTCGGCAAATGAGGACCAAATTTGTTAAACAAAATGTCAAATTAATCAACTCGATGAGATTTTTAAGATAACACAACAAGTCATGATTGCACTTTGTTGAATTTCCAAGAAAAATAGAACTTTAAGTGCTCAAACACACAACTTTTGTGAATTTTCAAATATTGAAGCTCGATAAATTCGGCAAATGAGGACCAAATTTGTTAAACAAAATGTCAAATTAATCAACTCGATGAGATTTTTAAGATAACACAACAAGTCATGATTGCATTATGTTGAATTTCCAAGAAAAATAGTACTTTAAGCGCTCAAACACACAACTTTTGTGACTTTTCAAATATTGAAGCTCGATAAATTCGGCAAACGAGGACCAAATTTGTTAAACAAAATGTCAAATTAATCAACTCGATAAGATGTTTAAGATAAAACAACAAGTCATGATTGCACCTTGTTGAATTTCCAAGAAAAATAGTACTTTAAGCGCTCAAATACACAACTTTTGTGACTTTTCACACTTTGAAGCTTGATATCTTCGGCAAATGAGAACCAATTTTGTTAAACAAAATGTCAAATTAATCAGTTCGACGAGATCTTTAAGATGACACAACAAGTCATGATTGCATCATGTTGAATTTCCAAGAAAAATAGTACTTTAAGTGCTCAAACACACAACTTTTGTGACTTTTCACACTTTGAAGCTCGATATCTTCGGCAAATGAGGACCAAATTTGTTATACAAAATGTCAAATTAATCAGTTCGACGAGATCTTTAAGATGACAAAACAAGTCATCATTGCATTATGTTGAATTTCCAAGAAAAATAGTACTCTAAGCGCTCAAACACACAACTTTTTGAGACTTTTCAAATATTGAAGCTCGATAAATTCGGCAAATGAGGACCAAATTTGTTAAACAAAATGTCAAATTAATCAGTTCGACGAGATCTTTAAGATGACAAAACAAGTCATGATTTCATCATGTTGAATTTCCAAGAAAAATAGTACTTTAAGTGCTCAAACACACAACTTTTGTGAATTTTCAAATATTGAAGCTCGATAAATTCGGCAAATGAGGACCAAATTTGTTAAACAAAATGTCAAATTAATCAACTCGATGAGATTTTTAAGATAACACAACAAGTCATGATTGCACCTTGTTGAATTTCCAAGAAAAATAGAACTTTAAGTGCTCAAACACACAACTTTTGTGACTTATCACACTTTGAAGCTCGATATCTTCGGCAAATGAGGACCAAATTTGTTAAACAAAATGTCAAATTAATCAACTCGATGAGATTTTTAAGATAACACAACAAGTCATGATTGCACCTTGTTGAATTTCCAAGAAAAATAGAACTTTAAGTGCTCAAACCCACAACTTTTGTGACTTTTCACACTTTGAAGCTCGATATCTTCGGCAAATGAGGACCAAATTTGTTAAACAAAATGTCAAATTAATCAACTCGATGAGATTTTTAAGATAACACAACAAGTCATGATTGCACCTTGTTGAATTTCCAAGAAAAATAGTACTTTAAGTGCTCAAACACACAACTTTTGTGACTTTTCACACTTTGAAGCTCGATAAATTCGGCAAATGAGGACCAAATTTGTGAAACAAAATGTCAAATTAATCAGTTCGACGACATCTTTATGATGACAAAACAAGTCATGATTGCAAAATGTTGAATTTCCAAGAAAAATAGTACTTTAAACGCTCAAACACACAACTTTTGTGACTTTTCACACTTTGAAGCTCGATAAATTCGGCAAATGAGGACCAAATTTGTTAAACAAAATGTCAAATTAACCAGTTCGACGAGATCTTTAAGATGACACAACAAGTCATGATTGCAACATGTTGAATTTCCAAGAAAAATAGTACTTTAAGCGCTCAAACACCCAACTTTTGTGACTTTTCCCACTTTGAAGCTCGATATCTTCGGCAAATGAGGACCAAATTTGTTAAACAAAATGTCAAATTAATCAACTCGATGAGATTTTTAAGATAACACAACAAGTCATGATTGCACCTTGTTGAATTTCCAAGAAAAATAGAACTTTAAGTGCTCAAACACACAACTTTTGTGACTTTTCCCACTTTGAAGCTCGATATCTTCGGCAAATGAGGACCAAATTTGTTAAACAAAATGTCAAATTAATCAACTCGATGAGATTTTTAAGATAACACAACAAGTCATGATTGCACCTTGTTGAATTTCCAAGAAAAATAGAACTTTAAGTGCTCAAACACACAACTTTTGTGACTTATCAAACTTTGAAGCTCGATAACTTCGGCAAATGAGGACCAAATTTGTTAAACAAAATGTCAAATTAATCAGTTCGACGAGATCTTTAAGATGACAAAACAAGTCATGATTGCATTATGTTGAATTTCCAAGAAAAATAGTACTTTAAGCGCTCAAACACACAACTTTTTGAGACTTTTCAAATATTGAAACTCAATAAATTCGGCAAATGAGGACCAAATTTGTTAAACAAAATGTCAAATTAATCAGTTCGACGAAATCTTTAAGATGACAAAACAAGTCATGATTTCATCATGTTGAATTTCCAAGAAAAATAGTACTTTAAGTGCTCAAACACACAACTTTTGTGACTTCTCAAATATTGAAGCTCGATAAATTCGGCAAATGAGGACCAAATTTGTTAAACAAAATGTCAAATTAATCAGTTCGACGACATCTTTAAGATGACAAAACAAGTCATGATTGCATCATGTTGAATTTCCAAGAAAAATAGTACTTTAAGTGCTCAAACACACAACTTTTGTGACTTTTCAATCTTTGAAGCTCGATATCTTCGGCAAATGAGAACCAAATTTGTTAAACAAAATATCAAGTTAATCAGTTCGACGAGATCTTTAAGATGACACAACAAGTCATGATTGCACCTTGTTGAATTTCCAAGAAAAATAGTACTTTAAGTGCTCAAACACACAACTTTTGTGACTTTTCAATCTTTGAAGCTCGATATCTTCGGCAAATGAGAACCAAATTTGTTAAACAAAATATCAAGTTAATCAGTTCGACGAGATCTTTAAGATGACACAACAAGTCATGATTGCACCTTGTTGAATTTCCAAGAAAAATAGTACTTTAAGTGCTCAAACACACAACTTTTGTGACTTTTCAATCTTTGAAGCTCGATATCTTCGGCAAATGAGAACCAAATTTGTTAAACAAAATATCAAGTTAATCAGTTCGACGAGATCTTTAAGATGACACAACAAGTCATGATTGCACCTTGTTGAATTTCCAAGAAAAATAGTACTTTAAGTGCTCAAACACACAACTTTTGTGACTTTTCAATCTTTGAAGCTCGATATCTTCGGCAAATTAGGACCAAATTTGTTAAACAAAATGTCAAATTAATCAGTTCGACGAGATCTTTAAGGTGACAAAACAAGTCATGATTGCATCATGTTGAATTTCCAAGAAAAATAGTACTTTAAGTGCTCAAACAGACAACTTTTCTGACTTTTCAAACATTGAAGCTCAATAAATTCGGCAAATGAGGACCAAATTTGTTAAACAAAATGTCAAATTAACCAGTTCGACGAGATCTTTAAGATGACACAACAAGTCATGATTGCATTATGTTGAATTTCCAAGAAAAATAGTACTTTAAGCGCTCAAACACACAACTTTTTGAGACTTTTCAAATATTGAAGCTCGATAAATTCGGCAAATGAGGACCAAATTTGTTAAACAAAATGTCAAATTAATCAGTTCGACGAAATCTTTAAGATGACAAAACAAGTCATGATTTCATCATGTTGAATTTCCAAGAAAAATAGTACTTTAAGTGCTCAAACACACAACTTTTGTGAATTTTCAAATATTGAAGCTCGATAAATTCGGCAAATGAGGACCAAATTTGTTAAACAAAATGTCAAATTAATCAACTCGATGAGATTTTTAAGATAACACAACAAGTCATGATTGCACTTTGTTGAATTTCCAAGAAAAATAGAACTTTAAGTGCTCAAACACACAACTTTTGTGACTTTTCACACTTTGAAGCTCGATATCTTCGGCAAATGAGGACCAAATTTGTTAAACAAAATTTCAAATTAATCAACTCGATGAGATTTTTAAGATAACATAACAAGTCATGATTGCACCTTGTTGAATTTCCAAGAAAAATAGTACTTTAAGCGCTCAAATATACAACTTTTGTGACTTTTCACACTTTGAAGCTTGATATCTTCGGCAAATGAGAACCAATTTTGTTAAACAAAATGTCAAATTAATCAGTTCTACGAGATCTTTAAGATGACACAACAAGTCATGATTGCAACATGTTGAATTTTCAAGAAAAATAGTACTTTAAGTGCTCAAACACACAACTTTTGTGACTTTTCAATCTTTGAAGCTCGATATCTTCGGCAAATGAGGACCAAATTTGTTAAACAAAATGTCAAATTAATCAGTTCGACGAGATCTTTAAGATGACAAAACAAGTCATGATTGCATTATGTTGAATTACCAAGAAAAATAGTACTTTAAGCGCTCAAACACACAACTTTTTGAGACTTTTCAAATATTGAAGCTCGATAACTTCGGCAAATGAGGACCAAATTTGTTAAACAAAGTGTCAAATTAATCAGTTCGACGAGATCTTTAAGATGACACAACAAGTCATGATTGCATTATGTTGAATTTCCAAGAAAAATAGTACTTTAATTGCTCAAACACACAACTTTTGTGACTTATCACACTTTGAAGCTCGATATCTTCGGCAAATGAGGACCAATTTTGTTAAACAAAATGTCAAATTAATCAACTCGATGAGATGTTTAAGATAAAACAACAAGTCATGATTGCACCTTGTTGAATTTCCAAGAAAAATAGTACTTTAAGTGCTCAAACACACAACTTTTGTGACTTTTCAATCTTTGAAGCTCGATATCTTCGGCAAATGAGGACCAAATTTGTTAAACAAAATGTCAAATTATCAACTCGATGAGATTTTTAAGATAACACAACAAGTCATGATTGCACCTTGTTGAATTTCCAAGAAAAATAGAACTTTAAGTGCTCAAACACACAACTTTTGTGACTTTTCACACTTTGAAGCTCGATATCTTCGGCAAATGAGGACCAAATTTGTTAAACAAAATGTCAAATTAATCAACTCGATGGGATTTTTACGATAACACAACAAGTCATGATTGCACCTTGTTGAATTTCCAAGAAAAATAGAACTTTAAGTGCTCAAACACACAACTTTTGTGACTTTTCAATCTTTGAAGCTCGATATCTTCGGCAAATGAGGACCAAATTTGTTAAACAAAATGTCAAATTATCAACTCGATGAGATTTTTAAGATAACACAACAAGTCATGATTGCACCTTGTTGAATTTCCAAGAAAAATAGAACTTTAAGTGCTCAAACACACAACTTTTGTGACTTATCAAACTTTGAAGCTCGATAACTTCGGCAAATAAGGACCAAATTTGTTAAACAAAATGTCAAATTAATCAGTTCGACGAGATCTTTAAGATGACAAAACAAGTCATGATTGCATTATGTTGAATTTCCAAGAAAAATAGTACTTTAAGCGCTCAAACACACAACTTTTTGAGACTTTTCAAATATTGAAGCTCGATAAATTCGGCAAATGAGGATCAAATTTGTTAAACAAAATGTCAAATTAATCAGTTCGACGAGATCTTTAAGATGACAAAACAAGTCATGATTTCATCATGTTGAATTTCCAAGAAAAATAGTACTTTAAGCGCTCAAACACACAACTTTTTAAGACTTTTCAAATATTGAAGCTCGATAAATTCGGCAAATGAGGACCAAATTTGTTAAACAAAATGTCAAATTAATCAGTTCGACGAGATCTTTAAGATGACACAACAAGTCATAATTGCATTATGTTGAATTTCCAAAGAAAAATAGTACTTTAAGTGCTCAAACACACAACTTTTGTGACTTTTCAATCTTTGAAGCTCGATATCTTCGGCAAATGAGAACCAAATTTGTTAAACAAAATATCAAGTTAATCAGTTCGACGAGATCTTTAAGGTGACAAAACAAGTCATGATTGCATCATGTTGAATTTCCAAGAAAAATAGTACTTTAAGTGCTCAAACACACAACTTTTGTGAATTTTCAAATATTTAAGCTCGATAAATTCGGCAAATGAGGACCAAATTTGTTAAACAAAATGTCAAATTAATCAGTTCGACGAGATCTTTAAGGTGACAAAACAAGTCATGATTGCATCATGTTGAATTTCCAAGAAAAATAGTACTTTAAGTGCTCAAACACACAACTTTTGTGAATTTTCAAATATTGAAGCTCGATAAATTCGGCAAATGAGGATCAAATTTGTTAAACAAAATGTCAAATTAATCAGTTCGACGAGATCTTTAAGGTGACAAAACAAGTCATGATTGCATCATGTTGAATTTCCAAGAAAAATAGTACTTTAAGTGCTCAAACACACAACTTTTGTGAATTTTCAAATATTGAAGCTCGATAAATTCGGCAAATGAGGATCAAATTTGTTAAACAAAATGTCAAATTAATCAGTTCGACGACATCTTTAAGATGACAAAACAAGTCATGATTGCATCATGTTGAATTTCCAAGAAAAATAGTACTATAAGTGCTCAAACACACAACTTTTGTGACTTTTCAAATATTGAAGCTCGATAAATTCGGCAAATGAGGACCAAATTTGTTAAACAAAATGTCAAATTAATCAGTTCGACGAGATCTTTAAGATGACACAACAAGTCATGATTGCATCATGTTGAATTTCCAAGAAAAATAGTACTTTAAGTGCTCAAACACACAACTTTTGTGACTTCTCAAATATTGAAGCTCGATAAATTCGGCAAATTAGGACCAAATTTGTTAAACAAAATGTCAAATTAATCAGTTCGACGACATCTTTAAGATGACAAAACAAGTCATGATTGCATCATGTTGAATTTCCAAGAAAAATAGTACTTTAAGTGCTCAAACACACAACTTTTGTGACTTTTCAAACATTGAAGCTCAATAAATTCGGCAAATGAGGACCAAATTTGTTAAACAAAATGTCAAATTAACCAGTTCGACGAGATCTTTAAGATGACACAACAAGTCATGATTGCATTATGTTGAATTTCCAAGAAAAATAGTACTTTAAGCGCTCAAACACACAACTTTTGTGACTTTTCAAATATTGAAGCTCGATAAATTCGGCAAATGAGGACCAAATTTGTTAAACAAAATGTCAAATTAATCAACTCGATAAGATGTTTAAGATAAAACAACAAGTCATGATTGCACCTTGTTGAATTTCCAAGAAAAATAGTACTTTAAGCGCTCAAATACACAACTTTTGTGACTTTTCACACTTTGAAGCTTGATATCTTCGGCAAATGAGAACCAATTTTGTTAAACAAAATGTCAAATTAATCAGTTCTACGAGATCTTTAAGATGACACAACAAGTCATGATTGCAACATGTTGAATTTCCAAGAAAAATAGTACTTTAAGTGCTCAAACACACAACTTTTGTGACTTTTCAATCTTTGAAGCTCGATATCTTCGGCAAATGAGGACCAAATTTGTTAAACAAAATGTCAAATTAATCAGTTCGACGAGATCTTTAAGATGACAAAACAAGTCATGATTTCATCATGTTGAATTTCCAAGAGAAATAGTACTTTAAATGCTCAAACACACAACTTTTGTGACTTTTCAAATATTGAAGCTCGATAAATTCGGCAAATGAGGACCAAATTTGTTAAACAAAATGTCAAATTAATCAGTTCGACGAAATCTTTAAGATGACAAAACAAGTCATGATTTCATCATGTTGAATTTCCAAGAGAAATAGTACTTTAAATGCTCAAACACACAACTTTTGTGACTTTTCAAATATTGAAGCTCGATAAATTCGGCAAATGAGGACCAAATTTGTTAAACAAAATGTCAAATTAATCAGTTCGACGAGATCTTTAAGATGACACAACAAGTCATGATTGCATTATGTTGAATTTCCAAGAAAAATAGTACTTTAAGCGCTCAAACACACAACTTTTTGAGACTTTTCAAATATTGAAGCTCGATAAATTCGGCAAATGAGGACCAAATTTGTTAAACAAAATGTCAAATTAATCAGTTCGACGAGATCTTTAAGATGACAAAACAAGTCATGATTGCATCATGTTGAATTTCCAAGAGAAATAGTACTTTAAGTGCTCAAACACACAACTTTTGTGACTTTTCAAACTTTGGAGCTCGATAACTTCGGCAAATGAGGACCAAATTTGTTAAACAAAGTGTCAAATTAATCAGTTCGACGAGATCTTTAAGATGACAAAACAAGTCATGATTTCATCATGTTGAATTTCCAAGAAAAATAGTACTTTAAGTGCTCAAACACACAACTTTTGTGACTTTTCACACTTTGAAGCTCGATATCTTCGGCAAATGAGGACCAAATTTGTTAAACAAAATGTCAAATTAATCAACTCGATGGGATTTTTAAGATAACACAACAAGTCATGATTGCACCTTGTTGAATTTCCAAGAAAAATAGAACTTTAAGTGCTCAAACACACAACTTTTGTGACTTATCAAACTTTGAAGCTCGATAACTTCGGCAAATAAGGACCAAATTTGTTAAACAAAATGTCAAATTAATCAGTTCGACGAGATCTTTAAGATGACAAAACAAGTCATGATTGCATTATGTTGAATTTCCAAGAAAAATAGTATTTTAAGCGCTCAAACACACAACTTTTTGAGACTTTTCAAATATTGAAGCTCGATAAATTCGGCAAATGAGGATCAAATTTGTTAAACAAAATGTCAAATTAATCAGTTCGACGAGATCTTTAAGATGACAAAACAAGTCATGATTTCATCATGTTGAATTTCCAAGAAAAATAGTACTTTAAGCGCTCAAACACACAACTTTTTAAGACTTTTCAAATATTGAAGCTCGATAAATTCGGCAAATGAGGACCAAATTTGTTAAACAAAATGTCAAATTAATCAGTTCGACGAGATCTTTAAGATGACACAACAAGTCATAATTGCATTATGTTGAATTTCCAAAGAAAAATAGTACTTTAAGTGCTCAAACACACAACTTTTGTGACTTTTCAATCTTTGAAGCTCGATATCTTCGGCAAATGAGAACCAAATTTGTTAAACAAAATATCAAGTTAATCAGTTCGACGAGATCTTTAAGGTGACAAAACAAGTCATGATTGCATCATGTTGAATTTCCAAGAAAAATAGTACTTTAAGCGCTCAAACACACAACTTTTTGAGACTTTTCAAATATTGAAGCTCGATAAATTCGGCAAATGAGGATCAAATTTGTTAAACAAAATGTCAAATTAATCAACTCGATGAGATTTTTAAGATAACACAACAAGTCATGATTGCACCTTGTTGAATTTCCAAGAAAAATAGTACTTTAAGCGCTCAAATACACAACTTTTGTGACTTTTCAAATATTGAAGCTCGATAAATTCGGCAAATGAGGACCAAATTTGTTAAACAAAATGTCAAATTAATCAGTTCGACGAGATCTTTAAGATGACACAACAAGTCATAATTGCATTATGTTGAATTTCCAAAGAAAAATAGTACTTTAAGTGCTCAAACACACAACTTTTGTGACTTTTCAATCTTTGAAGCTCGATATCTTCGGCAAATGAGAACCAAATTTGTTAAACAAAATATCAAGTTAATCAGTTCGACGAGATCTTTAAGGTGACAAAACAAGTCATGATTGCATCATGTTGAATTTCCAAGAAAAATAGTACTTTAAGCGCTCAAACACACAACTTTTTAAGACTTTTCAAATATTGAAGCTCGATAAATTCGGCAAATTAGGACCAAATTTGTTAAACAAAATGTCAAATTAATCAGTTCGACGAGATCTTTAAGGTGACAAAACAAGTCATGATTGCATCATGTTGAATTTCCAAGAAAAATAGTACTTTAAGTGCTCAAACACACAACTTTTGTGAATTTTCAAATATTGAAGCTCGATAAATTCGGCAAATGAGGACCAAATTTGTTAAACAAAATGTCAAATTAATCAGTTCGACGAGATCTTTAAGATGACAAAACAAGTCATGATTGCACCTTGTTGAATTTCCAAGAAAAATAGAACTTTAAGTGCTCAAACACACAACTTTTGTGACTTATCACAATTTGAACCTCGATATCTTCGGCAAATGAGGACCAATTTTGTTAAACAAAATGTCAAATTAATCAACTCGATGAGATTTTTAAGATAACACAACAAGTCATGATTGCACCTTGTTGAATTTCCAAGAAAAATAGTACTTTAAGTGCTCAAACACACAACTTTTGTGACTTTTCAATCTTTGTAGCGCGATATCTTCGGCAAATGAGAACCAAATTTGTTAAACAAAATATCAAGTTAATCAGTTCGACGAGATCTTTAAGATGACACAACAAGTCATGATTGCATCATGTTGAATTTCCAAGAAAAATAGTACTTTAAGTGCTCAAACACACAACTTTTGTGACTTTTCAAATATTGAAGCTCGATAAATTCGGCAAATGAGGACCAATTTTGTTAAACAAAATGTCAAATTAACCAGTTCGACGAGATCTTTAAGATGACACAACAAGTCATGATTGCATCATGTTGAATTTCCAAGAAAAATAGTACTTTAAGTGCTCAAACACACAACTTTTGTGACTACTCAAATATTGAAGCTCGATAAATTCGGCAAATGAGGACCAAATTTGTTAAACAAAATGTCAAATTAATCAGTTCGACGACATCTTTAAGATGACAAAACAAGTCATGATTGCATCATGTTGAATTTCCAAGAAAAATAGTACTTTATGTGCTCAAACAGACAACTTTTCTGACTTTTCAAACATTGAAGCTCAATAAATTCGGCAAATGAGGACCAAATTTGTTAAAGAAAATGTCAAATTAACCAGTTCGACGAGATCTTTAAGATGACACAACAAGTCATGATTGCATTATGTTGAATATCCAAGAAAAATAGTACTTTAAGCGCTCAAACACACAACTTTTGTGACTTTTCAAATATTGAAGCTCGATAAATTCGGCAAATGAGGACCAAATTTGTTAAACAAAATGTCAAATTAATCAGTTCTACGAGATCTTTAAGATGACACAACAAGTCATGATTGCAACATGTTGAATTCCCAAGAGAAATAGTACTTTAAGTGCTCAAACACACAACTTTTGTGACTTTTCAATCTTTGAAGCTCGATATCTTCGGCAAATGAGGACCAAATTTGTTAAACAAAATGTCAAATTAATCAACTCGATGAGATTTTTAAGATAACACAACAAGTCATGATTGCACCTTGTTGAATTTCCAAGAAAAATAGAACTTTAAGTGCTCAAACACACAACTTTTGTGACTTTTCACACTTTGAAGCTCGATATCTTCGGCAAATGAGGACCAAATTTGTTAAACAAAATGTCAAATTAATCAACTCGATGAGATTTTTAAGATAACACAACAAGTCATGATTGCACCTTGTTGAATTTCCAAGAAAAATAGAACTTTAAGTGCTCAAACACACAACTTTTGTGACTTATCAAACTTTGAAGCTCGATAACTTCGGCAAATAAGGACCAAATTTGTTAAACAAAATGTCAAATTAATCAGTTCGACGAGATCTTTAAGATGACAAAACAAGTCATGATTGCATTATGTTGAATTTCCAAGAAAAATAGTACTTTAAGCGCTCAAACACACAACTTTTTGAGACTTTTCAAATATTGAAGCTCGATAAATTCGGCAAATGAGGATCAAATTTGTTAAACAAAATGTCAAATTAATCAGTTCGACGAGATCTTTAAGATGACACAACAAGTCATGATTGCAACATGTTGAATTTCCAAGAAAAATAGTACTTTAAGCGCTCAAACACCCAACTTTTGTGACTTTTCAATCTTTGAAGCTCGATATCTTCGGCAAATTAGGACCAAATTTGTTAAACAAAATGTCAAATTAATCAGTTCGACGAGATCTTTAAGGTGACAAAACAAGTCATGATTGCATCATGTTGAATTTCCAAGAAAAATAGTACTTTAAGTGCTCAAACAGACAACTTTTCTGACTTTTCAAACATTGAAGCTCAATAAATTCGGCAAATGAGGACCAAATTTGTTAAACAAAATGTCAAATTAACCAGTTCGACGAGATCTTTAAGATGACACAACAAGTCATGATTGCATCATGTTGAATTTCCAAGAAAAATAGTACTTTAAGTGCTCAAACACACAACTTTTGTGACTTCTCAAATATTGAAGCTCGATAAATTCGGCAAATGAGGACCAAATTTGTTAAACAAAATGTCAAATTAATCAGTTCGACGAGATCTTTAAGATGACACAACAAGTCATGATTGCATCATGTTGAATTTCCAAGAAAAATAGTACTTTAAGTGCTCAAACACACAACTTTTGTGAATTTTCAAATATTGAAGCTCGATAAATTCGGCAAATGAGGACCAAATTTGTTAAACAAAATGTCAAGTTAATCAGTTCGACGAGATCTTTAAGATGACACAACAAGTCATGATTGCATCATGTTGAATTTCCAAGAAAAATAGTACTTTAAGTGCTCAAACACACAACTTTTGTGACTTTTCAAATATTGAAGCTCGATAAATTCGGCAAATGAGGACCAATTTTGTTAAACAAAATGTCAAATTAACCAGTTCGACGAGATCTTTAAGATGACACAACAAGTCATGATTGCATCATGTTGAATTTCCAAGAAAAATAGTACTTTAAGTGCTCAAACACACAACTTTTGTGACTTCTCAAATATTGAAGCTCGATAGATTCGGCAAATGAGGACCAAATTTGTTAAACAAAATGTCAAATTAATCAGTTCGACGACATCTTTAAGATGACAAAACAAGTTATGATTGCATCATGTTGAATTTCCAAGAAAAATAGTACTTTATGTGCTCAAACACACAACTTTTGTGACTTTTCAATCTTTGTAGCGCGATATCTTCGGCAAATGAGAACCAAATTTGTTAAACAAAATATCAAGTTAATCAGTTCGACGAGATCTTTAAGATGACACAACAAGTCATGATTGCATCATGTTGAATTTCCAAGAAAAATAGTACTTTAAGTGCTCAAACACACAACTTTTGTGACTTTTCAAATATTGAAGCTCGATAAATTCGGCAAATGAGGACCAATTTTGTTAAACAAAATGTCAAATTAACCAGTTCGACGAGATCTTTAAGATGACACAACAAGTCATGATTGCATCATGTTGAATTTCCAAGAAAAATAGTACTTTAAGTGCTCAAACACACAACTTTTGTGACTACTCAAATATTGAAGCTCGATAAATTCGGCAAATGAGGACCAAATTTGTTAAACAAAATGTCAAATTAATCAGTTCGACGACATCTTTAAGATGACAAAACAAGTCATGATTGCATCATGTTGAATTTCCAAGAAAAATAGTACTTTATGTGCTCAAACAGACAACTTTTCTGACTTTTCAAACATTGAAGCTCAATAAATTCGGCAAATGAGGACCAAATTTGTTAAAGAAAATGTCAAATTAACCAGTTCGACGAGATCTTTAAGATGACACAACAAGTCATGATTGCATTATGTTGAATATCCAAGAAAAATAGTACTTTAAGCGCTCAAACACACAACTTTTGTGACTTTTCAAATATTGAAGCTCGATAAATTCGGCAAATGAGGACCAAATTTGTTAAACAAAATGTCAAATTAATCAGTTCTACGAGATCTTTAAGATGACACAACAAGTCATGATTGCAACATGTTGAATTCCCAAGAGAAATAGAACTTTAAGTGCTCAAACACACAACTTTTGTGACTTATCAAACTTTGAAGCTCGATAACTTCGGCAAATAAGGACCAAATTTGTTAAACAAAATGTCAAATTAATCAGTTCGACGAGATCTTTAAGATGACAAAACAAGTCATGATTGCATTATGTTGAATTTCCAAGAAAAATAGTACTTTAAGCGCTCAAACACACAACTTTTTGAGACTTTTCAAATATTGAAGCTCGATAAATTCGGCAAATGAGGACCAAATTTGTTAAACAAAATGTCAAATTAATCAACTCGATAAGATGTTTAAGATAAAACAACAAGTCATGATTGCACCTTGTTGAATTTCCAAGAAAAATAGTACTTTAAGCGCTCAAATACACAACTTTTGTGACTTTTCACACTTTGAAGCTTGATATCTTCGGCAAATGAGGACCAATTTTGTTAAACAAAATGTCAAATTAATCAGTTCTACGAGATCTTTAAGATGACACAACAAGTCATGATTGCAACATGTTGAATTTCCAAGAAAAATAGTACTTTAAGCGCTCAAACACCCAACTTTTGTGACTTTTCAAATATTGAAGCTCGATAAATTCGGCAAATGAGGACCATATTTGTTAAACAAAAAGACAAATTAATCAGTTCGACGAGATCTTTAAGATGACAAAACAAATCATGATTGCATCATGTTGAATTTCCAAGAGAAATAGTACTTTAAGTGCTCAAACACACAACTTTTGTGACTTTTCAATCTTTGAAGCTCGATAAATTCGGCAAATGAGGACCAAATTTGTTAAACAAAATGTCAAATTAATCAGTTCGACGACATCTTTAAGATGACAAAACAAGTCATGATTGCATCATGTTGAATTTCCAAGAAAAATAGTACTTTATGTGCTCAAACAGACAACTTTTCTGACTTTTCAAACATTGAAGCTCAATAAATTCGGCAAATGAGGACCAAATTTGTTAAAGAAAATGTCAAATTAACCAGTTCGACGAGATCTTTAAGATGACACAACAAGTCATGATTGCATTATGTTGAATATCCAAGAAAAATAGTACTTTAAGCGCTCAAACACACAACTTTTGAGACTTTTCAAATATTGAAGCTCGATAAATTCGGCAAATGAGGACCAAATTTGTTAAACAAAATGTCAAATTAATCAGTTCTACGAGATCTTTAAGATGACACAACAAGTCATGATTGCAACATGTTGAATTCCCAAGAGAAATAGAACTTTAAGTGCTCAAACACACAACTTTTGTGACTTATCAAACTTTGAAGCTCGATAACTTCGGCAAATAAGGACCAAATTTGTTAAACAAAATGTCAAATTAATCAGTTCGACGAGATCTTTAAGATGACAAAACAAGTCATGATTGCATTATGTTGAATTTCCAAGAAAAATAGTACTTTAAGCGCTCAAACACACAACTTTTTGAGACTTTTCAAATATTGAAGCTCGATAAATTCGGCAAATGAGGACCAAATTTGTTAAACAAAATGTCAAATTAATCAACTCGATAAGATGTTTAAGATAAAACAACAAGTCATGATTGCACCTTGTTGAATTTCCAAGAAAAATAGTACTTTAAGCGCTCAAATACACAACTTTTGTGACTTTTCACACTTTGAAGCTTGATATCTTCGGCAAATGAGGACCAATTTTGTTAAACAAAATGTCAAATTAATCAGTTCTACGAGATCTTTAAGATGACACAACAAGTCATGATTGCAACATGTTGAATTTCCAAGAAAAATAGTACTTTAAGCGCTCAAACACCCAACTTTTGTGACTTTTCAAATATTGAAGCTCGATAAATTCGGCAAATGAGGACCATATTTGTTAAACAAAAAGACAAATTAATCAGTTCGACGAGATCTTTAAGATGACAAAACAAATCATGATTGCATCATGTTGAATTTCCAAGAGAAATAGTACTTTAAGTGCTCAAACACACAACTTTTGTGACTTTTCAATCTTTGAAGCTCGATATCTTCGGCAAATGAGGACCAAATTTGTTAAACAAAATGTCAAATTAATCAACTCGATGAGATTTTTAAGATAACACAACAAGTCATGATTGCACCTTGTTGAATTTCCAAGAAAAATAGTACTTTAAGTGCTCAAACACACAACTTTTGTGACTTTTCAATCTTTGTAGCGCGATATCTTCGGCAAATGAGAACCAAATTTGTTAAACAAAATATCAAGTTAATCAGTTCGACGAGATCTTTAAGATGACACAACAAGTCATGATTGCATCATGTTGAATTTCCAAGAAAAATAGTACTTTAAGTGCTCAAACACACAACTTTTGTGAATTTTCAAATATTGAAGCTCGATAAATTCGGCAAATGAGGACCAAATTTGTTAAACAAAATGTCAAATTAATCAACTCGATGAGATTTTTAAGATAACACAACAAGTCATGATTGCACCTTGTTGAATTTCCAAGAAAAATAGAACTTTAAGTGCTCAAACACACAACTTTTGTGACTTATCACACTTTGAAGCTCGATATCTTCGGCAAATGAGGACCAATTTTGTTAAACAAAATGTCAAATTAATCAACTCGATGAGATTTTTAAGATAACACAACAAGTCATGATTGCACCTTGTTGAATTTCCAAGAAAAATAGTACTTTAAGTGCTCAAACACACAACTTTTGTGACTTTTCAATCTTTGTAGCGCGATATCTTCGGCAAATGAGAACCAAATTTGTTAAACAAAATATCAAGTTAATCAGTTCGACGAGATCTTTAAGATGACACAACAAGTCATGATTGCATCATGTTGAATTTCCAAGAAAAATAGTACTTTAAGTGCTCAAACACACAACTTTTGTGACTTTTCAAATATTGAAGCTCGATAAATTCGGCAAATGAGGACCAATTTTGTTAAACAAAATGTCAAATTAACCAGTTCGACGAGATCTTTAAGATGACACAACAAGTCATGATTGCATCATGTTGAATTTCCAAGAAAAATAGTACTTTAAGTGCTCAAACACACAACTTTTGTGACTTCTCAAATATTGAAGCTCGATAAATTCGGCAAATGAGGACCAAATTTGTTAAACAAAATGTCAAATTAATCAGTTCGACGAGATCTTTAAGATGACACAACAAGTCATGATTGCATCATGTTGAATTTCCAAGAAAAATAGTACTTTAAGTGCTCAAACACACAACTTTTGTGACTTCTCAAATATTGAAGCTCGATATCTTCGGCAAATGAGGACCAATTTTGTTAAACAAAATGTCAAATTAATCAACTCGATGAGATTTTTAAGATAACACAACAAGTCATGATTGCACCTTGTTGAATTTCCAAGAAAAATAGTACTTTAAGTGCTCAAACACACAACTTTTGTGACTTCTCAAATATTGAAGCTCGATATCTTCGGCAAATGAGGACCAATTTTGTTAAACAAAATGTCAAATTAACCAGTTCGACGAGATCTTTAAGATGAAACAACAAGTCATGATTGCACCTTGTTGAATTTCCAAGAAAAATAGTACTTTAAGTGCTCAAACACACAACTTTTGAGACTTTTCAATCTTTGAAGCTCGATATCTTCGGCAAATTAGGACCAAATTTGTTAAACAAAATGTCAAATTAATCAGTTCGACGAGATCTTTAAGATGACAAAACAAGTCATGATTGCATCATGTTGAATTTCCAAGAAAAATAGTACTTTAAGTGCTCAAACACACAACTTTTGTGACTTCTCAAATATTGAAGCTCGATAAATTCGGCAAATGAGGACCAAATTTGTTAAACAAAATGTCAAATTAATCAGTTCGACGACATCTTTAAGATGACAAAACAAGTCATGATTGCATCATGTTGAATTTCCAAGAAAAATAGTACTTTAAGCGCTCAAACACACAACTTTTGTGAATTTTCAAATATTGAAGCTCGATAAATTCGGCAAATGAGGACCAAATTTGTTAAACAAAATGTCAAATTAATCAACTCGATAAGATGTTTAAGATAAAACAACAAGTCATGATTGCACCTTGTTGAATTTCCAAGAAAAATAGTACTTTAAGCGCTCAAATACACAACTTTTGTGACTTTTCACACTTTGAAGCTTGATATCTTCGGCAAATGAGGACCAATTTTGTTAAACAAAATGTCAAATTAATCAGTTCTACGAGATCTTTAAGATGACACAACAAGTCATGATTGCAACATGTTGAATTTCCAAGAAAAATAGTACTTTAAGCGCTCAAACACCCAACTTTTGTGACTTTTCAAATATTGTAGCTCGATAATTTCGGCAAATGAGGACCATATTTGTTAAACAAAAAGACAAATTAATCAGTTCGACGAGATCTTTAAGATGACAAAACAAATCATGATTGCATCATGTTGAATTTCCAAGAGAAATAGTACTTTAAGTGCTCAAACACACAACTTTTGTGACTTTTCAATCTTTGAAGTTCGATATCTTCGGCAAATGAGGACCAAATTTGTTAAACAAAATGTCAAATTAATCAACTCGATGAGATTTTTAAGATAACACAACAAGTCATGATTGCACCTTGTTGAATTTCCAAGAAAAATAGTACTTTAAGTGCTCAAACACACAACTTTTGTGACTTTTCAATCTTTGTAGCGCGATATCTTCGGCAAATGAGAACCAAATTTGTTAAACAAAATATCAAGTTAATCAGTTCGACGAGATCTTTAAGATGACACAACAAGTCATAATTGCATCATGTTGAATTTCCAAGAAAAATAGTACTTTAAGTGCTCAAACACACAACTTTTGTGACTTTTCAAATATTGAAGCTCGATAAATTCGGCAAATGAGGACCATATTTGTTAAACAAAAAGACAAATTAATCAGTTCGACGAGATCTTTAAGATGACAAAACAAATCATGATTGCATCATGTTGAATTTCCAAGAGAAATAGTACTTTAAGTGCTCAAACACACAACTTTTGTGACTTCTCAAATATTGAAGCTCGATAAATTCGGCAAATGAGGACCAAATTTGTTAAACAAAATGTCAAATTAATCAGTTCGACGAGATCTTTAAGATGACACAACAAGTCATGATTGCATCATGTTGAATTTCCAAGAAAAATAGTACTTTAAGTGCTCAAACACACAACTTTTGTGACTTCTCAAATATTGAAGCTCGATATCTTCGGCAAATGAGGACCAATTTTGTTAAACAAAATGTCAAATTAATCAACTCGATGAGATTTTTAAGATAACACAACAAGTCATGATTGCACCTTGTTGAATTTCCAAGAAAAATAGTACTTTAAGTGCTCAAACACACAACTTTTGTGACTTCTCAAATATTGAAGCTCGATATCTTCGGCAAATGAGGACCAATTTTGTTAAACAAAATGTCAAATTAATCAACTCGATGAGATTTTTAAGATAACACAACAAGTCATGATTGCACCTTGTTGAATTTCCAAGAAAAATAGTACTTTAAGTGCTCAAACACACAACTTTTGTGACTTTTCAATCTTTGTAGCGCGATATCTTCAGCAAATGAGAACCAAATTTGTTAAACAAAATATCAAGTTAATCAGTTCGACGAGATCTTTAAGATGACACAACAAGTCATGATTGCATCATGTTGAATTTCCAAGAAAAATAGTACTTTAAGTGCTCAAACACACAACTTTTGTGAATTTTCAAATATTGAAGCTCGATAAATTCGGCAAATGAGGACCAAATTTGTTAAACAAAATGTCAAATTAATCAACTCGATGAGATTTTTAAGATAACACAACAAGTCATGATTGCACCTTGTTGAATTTCCAAGAAAAATAGAACTTTAAGTGCTCAAACACACAACTTTTGTGACTTATCACACTTTGAAGCTCGATATCTTCGGCAAATGAGGACCAATTTTGTTAAACAAAATGTCAAATTAATCAACTCGCTGAGATTTTTAAGATAACACAACAAGTCATGATTGCACCTTGTTGAATTTCCAAGAAAAATAGTACTTTAAGTGCTCAAACACACAACATTTGTGACTTTTCAATCTTTGTAGCGCGATATCTTCGGCAAATGAGAACCAAATTTGTTAAACAAAATATCAAGTTAATCAGTTCGACGAGATCTTTAAGATGACACAACAAGTCATGATTGCATCATGTTGAATTTCCAAGAAAAATAGTACTTTAAGTGCTCAAACAGACAACTTTTCTGACTTTTCAAACATTGAAGCTCAATAAATTCGGCAAATGAGGACCAAATTTGTTAAAGAAAATGTCAAATTAACCAGTTCGACGAGATCTTTAAGATGACACAACAAGTCATGATTGCATTATGTTGAATATCCAAGAAAAATAGTACTTTAAGCGCTCAAACACACAACTTTTGTGACTTTTCAAATATTGAAGCTCGATAAATTCGGCAAATGAGGACCAAATTTGTTAAACAAAATGTCAAATTAATCAGTTCTACGAGATCTTTAAGATGACACAACAAGTCATGATTGCAACATGTTGAATTCCCAAGAGAAATAGAACTTTAAGTGCTCAAACACACAACTTTTGTGACTTATCAAACTTTGAAGCTCGATAACTTCGGCAAATAAGGACCAAATTTGTTAAACAAAATGTCAAATTAATCAGTTCGACGAGATCTTTAAGATGACAAAACAAGTCATGATTGCATTATGTTGAATTTCCAAGAAAAATAGTACTTTAAGCGCTCAAACACACAACTTTTTGAGACTTTTCAAATATTGAAGCTCGATAAATTCGGCAAATGAGGATCAAATTTGTTAAACAAAATGTCAAATTAATCAGTTCGACGAAATCTTTAAGATGACAAAACAAGTCATGATTTCATCATGTTGAATTTCCAAGAAAAATAGTACTTTAAGTGCTCAAACACACAACTTTTGTGAATTTTCAAATATTGAAGCTCGATAAATTCGGCAAATGAGGACCAAATTTGTTAAACAAAATGTCAAATTAATCAGTTCGACGAGATCTTTAAGATGACACAACAAGTCATAATTGCATTATGTTGAATTTCCAATGAAAAATAGTACTTTAAGTGCTCAAACACACAACTTTTGTGACTTTTCAATCTTTGAAGCTCGATATCTTCGGCAAATGAGAACCAAATTTGTTAAACAAAATATCAAGTTAATCAGTTCGACGAGATCTTTAAGATGACACAACAAGTCATGATTGCACCTTGTTGAATTTCCAAGAAAAATAGTACTTTAAGTGCTCAAACACACAACTTTTGAGACTTTTCAATCTTTGAAGCTCGATATCTTCGGCAAATTAGGACCAAATTTGTTAAACAAAATGTCAAATTAATCAGTTCGACGAGATCTTTAAGATGACACAACAAGTCATGATTGCACCTTGTTGAATTTCCAAGAAAAATAGTACTTTAAGTGCTCAAACACACAACTTTTGTGACTTCTCAAATATTGAAGCTCGATAAATTCGGCAAATGAGGACCAAATTTGTTAAACAAAATGTCAAATTAATCAGTTCGACGACATCTTTAAGATGACAAAACAAGTCATGATTGCATCATGTTGAATTTCCAAGAAAAATAGTACTTTAAGCGCTCAAACACACAACTTTTGTGAATTTTCAAATATTGAAGCTCGATAAATTCGGCAAATGAGGACCAAATTTGTTAAACAAAATGTCAAATTAATCAGTTCGACGACATCTTTAAGATGACAAAACAAGTCATGATTGCATCATGTTGAATTTCCAAGAAAAATAGTACTTTAAGCGCTCAAACACACAACTTTTGTGAATTTTCAAATATTGAAGCTCGATAAATTCGGCAAATGAGGACCAAATTTGTTAAACAAAATGTCAAATTAATCAGTTCGACGACATCTTTAAGATGACAAAACAAGTCATGATTGCATCATGTTGAATTTCCAAGAAAAATAGTACTTTAAGTGCTCAAACACACAACTTTTGTGACTTCTCAAATATTGAAGCTCGATAAATTCGGCAAATGAGGACCAAATTTGTTAAACAAAATGTCAAATTAATCAGTTCGACGACATCTTTAAGATGACAAAACAAGTCATGATTGCATCATGTTGAATTTCCAAGAAAAATAGTACTTTAAGCGCTCAAACACACAACTTTTGTGAATTTTCAAATATTGAAGCTCGATAAATTCGGCAAATGAGGACCAAATTTGTTAAACAAAATGTCAAATTAATCAACTCGATAAGATGTTTAAGATAAAACAACAAGTCATGATTGCACCTTGTTGAATTTCCAAGAAAAATAGTACTTTAAGCGCTCAAATACACAACTTTTGTGACTTTTCACACTTTGAAGCTTGATATCTTCGGCAAATGAGGACCAATTTTGTTAAACAAAATGTCAAATTAATCAGTTCTACGAGATCTTTAAGATGACACAACAAGTCATGATTGCAACATGTTGAATTTCCAAGAAAAATAGTACTTTAAGCGCTCAAACACCCAACTTTTGTGACTTTTCAAATATTGAAGCTCGATAAATTCGGCAAATGAGGACCATATTTGTTAAACAAAAAGACAAATTAATCAGTTCGACGAGATCTTTAAGATGACAAAACAAATCATGATTGCATCATGTTGAATTTCCAAGAGAAATAGTACTTTAAGTGCTCAAACACACAACTTTTGTGACTTTTCAATCTTTGAAGCTCGATATCTTCGGCAAATGAGGACCAAATTTGTTAAACAAAATGTCAAATTAATCAACTCGATGAGATTTTTAAGATAACACAACAAGTCATGATTGCACCTTGTTGAATTTCCAAGAAAAATAGTACTTTAAGTGCTCAAACACACAACTTTTGTGACTTTTCAATCTTTGTAGCGCGATATCTTCGGCAAATGAGAACCAAATTTGTTAAACAAAATATCAAGTTAATCAGTTCGACGAGATCTTTAAGATGACACAACAACTCATGATTGCATCATGTTGAATTTCCAAGAAAAATAGTACTTTAAGTGCTCAAACACACAACTTTTGTGACTTCTCAAATATTGAAGCTCGATATCTTCGGCAAATGAGGACCAATTTTGTTAAACAAAATGTCAAATTAATCAACTCGATGAGATTTTTAAGATAACACAACAAGTCATGATTGCACCTTGTTGAATTTCCAAGAAAAATAGTACTTTAAGTGCTCAAACACACAACTTTTGTGACTTTTTAATCTTTGTAGCGCGATATCTTCGGCAAATGAGAACCAAATTTGTTAAACAAAATATCAAGTTAATCAGTTCGACGAGATCTTTAAGATGACACAACAAGTCATGATTGCATCATGTTGAATTTCCAAGAAAAATAGTACTTTAAGTGCTCAAACACACAACTTTTGTGAATTTTCAAATATTGAAGCTCGATAAATTCGGCAAATGAGGACCAAATTTGTTAAACAAAATATCAAGTTAATCAGTTCGACGAGATCTTTAAGATGACACAACAAGTCATGATTGCATCATGTTGAATTTCCAAGAAAAATAGTACTTTAAGTGCTCAAACACACAACTTTTGTGACTTCTCAAATATTGAAGCTCGATATCTTCGGCAAATGAGGACCAATTTTGTTAAACAAAATGTCAAATTAATCAGTTCGACGAAATCTTTAAGATGACAAAACAAGTCATGATTTCATCATGTTGAATTTCCAAGAAAAATAGTACTTTAAGTGCTCAAACACACAATTTTAGTGAATTTTCAAATATTGAAGCTCGATAAATTCGGCAAATGAGGACCAAATGTGTTAAACAAAATGTCAAATTAATCAACTCGATGAGATTTTTAAGATAACACAACAAGTCATGATTGCACCTTGTTGAATTTCCAAGAAAAATAGAACTTTAAGTGCTCAAACACACAACTTTTGTGACTTTTCAATCTTTGAAGCTCGATATCTTCGGCAAATGAGGACCAAATTTGTTAAACAAAATGTCAAATTAATCAACTCGATGAGATTTTTAAGATAACACAACAAGTCATGATTGCACCTTGTTGAATTTCCAAGAAAAATAGTACTTTAAGTGCTCAAACACACAACTTTTGTGACTTTTCAATCTTTGTAGCGCGATATCTTCGGCAAATGAGAACCAAATTTGTTAAACAAAATATCAAGTTAATCAGTTCGACGAGATCTTTAAGATGACACAACAAGTCATGATTGCATCATGTTGAATTTCCAAGAAAAATAGTACTTTAAGTGCTTAAACACACAACTTTTGTTACTTTTCAAATATTGAAGCTCGATAAATTCGGCAAATGAGGACCAATTTTGTTAAACAAAATGTCAAATTAACCAGTTCGACGAGATCTTTAAGATGACACAACAAGTCATGATTGCATCATGTTGAATTTCCAAGAAAAATAGTACTTTAAGTGCTCAAACACACAACTTTTGTGACTTCTCAAATATTGAAGCTCGATAAATTCGGCAAATGAGGACCAAATTTGTTAAACAAAATGTCAAATTAATCAGTTCGACGACATCTTTAAGATGACAAAACAAGTCATGATTGCATCATGTTGAATTTCCAAGAAAAATAGTACTTTATGTGCTCAAACAGACAACTTTTCTGACTTTTCAAACATTGAAGCTCAATAAATTCGGCAAATGAGGACCAAATTTGTTAAAGAAAATGTCAAATTAACCAGTTCGACGAGATCTTTAAGATGACACAACAAGTCATGATTGCATTATGTTGAATATCCAAGAAAAATAGTACTTTAAGCGCTCAAACACACAACTTTTGTGACTTTTCAAATATTGAAGCTCGATAAATTCGGCAAATGAGGACCAAATTTGTTAAACAAAATGTCAAATTAATCAGTTCTACGAGATCTTTAAGATGACACAACAAGTCATGATTGCAACATGTTGAATTCCCAAGAGAAATAGTACTTTAAGTGCTCAAACACACAACTTTTGTGACTTTTCAATCTTTGAAGCTCGATATCTTCGGCAAATGAGGACCAAATTTGTTAAACAAAATGTCAAATTAATCAACTCGATGAGATTTTTAAGATAACACAACAAGTCATGATTGCACCTTGTTGAATTTCCAAGAAAAATAGAACTTTAAGTGCTCAAACACACAACTTTTGTGACTTTTCACACTTTGAAGCTCGATATCTTCGGCAAATGAGGACCAAATTTGTTAAACAAAATGTCAAATTAATCAACTCGATGAGATTTTTAAGATAACACAACAAGTCATGATTGCACCTTGTTGAATTTCCAAGAAAAATAGAACTTTAAGTGCTCAAACACACAACTTTTGTGACTTATCAAACTTTGAAGCTCGATAACTTCGGCAAATAAGGACCAAATTTGTTAAACAAAATGTCAAATTAATCAGTTCGACGAGATCTTTAAGATGACAAAACAAGTCATCATTGCATTATGTTGAATTTCCAAGAAAAATAGTACTTTAAGCGCTCAAACACACAACTTTTTGAGACTTTTCAAATATTGAAGCTCGATAAATTCGGCAAATGAGGATCAAATTTGTTAAACAAAATGTCAAATTAATCAGTTCGACGAGATCTTTAAGATGACACAACAAGTCATGATTGCAACATGTTGAATTTCCAAGAAAAATAGTACTTTAAGTGCTCAAACACACAACTTTTGTGACTTTTCAAATATTGAAGCTCGATAAATTCGGCAAATGAGGACCAAATTTGTTAAACAAAATGTCAAATTAATCAGTTCGACGAGATCTTTAAGATGACACAACAAGTCATGATTGCATCATGTTGAATTTCCAAGAAAAATAGTACTTTAAGTGCTCAAACACACAACTTTTGTGACTTCTCAAATATTGAAGCTCGATAAATTCGGCAAATGAGGACCAAATTTGTTAAACAAAATGTCAAATTAATCAGTTCGACGAGATCTTTAAGGTGACAAAACAAGTCATGATTGCATCATGTTGAATTTCCAAGAAAAATAGTACTTTAAGCGCTCAAACACACAACTTTTTGAGACTTTTCAAATATTGAAGCTCGATAAATTCGGCAAATGAGGACCAAATTTGTTAAACAAAATGTCAAATTAATCAGTTCGACGAGATCTTTAAGGTGACAAAACAAGTCATGATTGCATCATGTTGAATTTCCAAGAAAAATAGTACTTTAAGTGCTCAAACACACAACTTTTTAAGACTTTTCAAATATTGAAGCTCGATAAATTCGGCAAATTAGGACCAAATTTGTTAAACAAAATGTCAAATTAATCAGTTCGACGAGATCTTTAAGGTGACAAAACAAGTCATGATTGCATCATGTTGAATTTCCAAGAAAAATAGTACTTTAAGCGCTCAAACACACAACTTTTTAAGACTTTTCAAACATTGAAGCTCAATAAATTCGGCAAATGAGGACCAAATTTGTTAAACAAAATGTCAAATTAACCAGTTCGACGAGATCTTTAAGATGACACAACAAGTCATGATTGCATTATGTTGAATTTCCAAGAAAAATAGTACTTTAAGCGCTCAAACACACAACTTTTGTGACTTTTCAAATATTGAAGCTCGATAAATTCGGCAAATGAGGACCAAATTTGTTAAACAAAATGTCAAATTAATCAACTCGGTAAGATGTTTAAGATAAAACAACAAGTCATGATTGCACCTTGTTGAATTTCCAAGAAAAATAGTACTTTAAGCGCTCAAATACACAACTTTTGTGACTTTTCACACTTTGAAGCTTGATATCTTCGGCAAATGAGAACCAATTTTGTTAAACAAAATGTCAAATTAATCAACTCGGTAAGATGTTTAAGATAAAACAACAAGTCATGATTGCAACATGTTGAATTTCCAAGAAAAATAGTACTTTAAGCGGTCAAACACCCAACTTTTGTGACTTTTCAAATATTGAAGCTCGATAAATTCGGCAAATGAGGACCATATTTGTTAAACAAAAAGACAAATTAATCAGTTCGACGAGATCTTTAAGATGACAAAACAAATCATGATTGCATCATGTTGAATTTCCAAGAGAAATAGTACTTTAAGTGCTCAAACACACAACTTTTGTGACTTCTCAAATATTGAAGCTCGATATCTTCGGCAAATGAGGACCAATTTTGTTAAACAAAATGTCAAATTAATCAACTCGATGAGATTTTTAAGATAACACAACAAGTCATGATTGCACCTTGTTGAATTTCCAAGAAAAATAGTACTTTAAGTGCTCAAACACACAACTTTTGTGACTTTTCAATCTTTGTAGCGCGATATCTTCGGCAAATGAGAACCAAATTTGTTAAACAAAATATCAAGTTAATCAGTTCGACGAGATCTTTAAGATGACACAACAAGTCATGATTGCATCATGTTGAATTTCCAAGAAAAATAGTACTTTAAGTGCTCAAACACACAACTTTTGTGACTTTTCAAATATTGAAGCTCGATAAATTCGGCAAATGAGGACCAATTTTGTTAAACAAAATGTCAAATTAACCAGTTCGACGAGATCTTTAAGATGACACAACAAGTAATGATGGCATCATGTTGAATTTCCAAGAAAAATAGTACTTTAAGTGCTCAAACACACAACTTTTGTGACTTTTCAAATATTGAAGCTCGATAAATTCGGCAAATGAGGACCAATTTTGTTAAACAAAATGTCAAATTAACCAGTTCGACGAGATCTTTAAGATGACACAACAAGTCATGATTGCATCATGTTGAATTTCCAAGAAAAATAGTACTTTAAGTGCTCAAACACACAACTTTTGTGACTTCTCAAATATTGAAGCTCGATAAATTCGGCAAATGAGGACCAAATTTGTTAAACAAAATGTCAAATTAATCAACTCGATGAGATTTTTAAGATAACACAACAAGTCATGATTGCACCTTGTTGAATTTCCAAGAAAAATAGTACTTTAAGTGCTCAAACACACAACTTTTGTGACTTTTCAATCTTTGTAGCGCGATATCTTCGGCAAATGAGAACCAAATTTGTTAAACAAAATATCAAGTTAATCAGTTCGACGAGATCTTTAAGATGACACAACAAGTCATGATTGCATCATGTTGAATTTCCAAGAAAAATAGTACTTTAAGTGCTCAAACACACAACTTTTGTGAATTTTTAAATATTGAAGCTCGATAAATTCGGCAAATGAGGACCAAATTTGTTAAACAAAATGTCAAATTAATCAGTTCGACGAGATCTTTAAGATGACAAAACAAGTCATGATTGCACCTTGTTGAATTTCCAAGAAAAATAGAACTTTAAGTGCTCAAACACACAACTTTTGTGACTTATCACAATTTGAAGCTCGATATCTTCGGCAAATGAGGACCAATTTTGTTAAACAAAATGTCAAATTAATCAACTCGATGAGATTTTTAAGATAACACAACAAGTCATGATTGCACCTTGTTGAATTTCCAAGAAAAATAGTACCTTAAGTGCTCAAACACACAACTTTTGTGACTTTTCAATCTTTGTAGCGCGATATCTTCGGCAAATGAGAACCAAATTTGTTAAACAAAATGTCAAATTAACCAGTTCGACGAGATCTTTAAGATGACACAACAAGTCATGATTGCATCATGTTGAATTTCCAAGAAAAATAGTACTTTAAGTGCTCAAACACACAACTTTTGTGACTTCTCAAATATTGAAGCTCGATAAATTCGGCAAATGAGGACCAAATTTGTTAAACAAAATGTCAAATTAATCAGTTCGACGAGATCTTTAAGATGACACAACAAGTCATGATTGCATCATGTTGAATTTCCAAGAAAAATAGTACTTTATGTGCTCAAACACACAACTTTTGTGACTTTTCAATCTTTGTAGCGCGATATCTTCGGCAAATGAGAACCAAATTTGTTAAACAAAATATCAAGTTAATCAGTTCGACGAGATCTTTAAGATGACACAACAAGTCATGATTGCATCATGTTGAATTTCCAAGAAAAATAGTACTTTAAGTGCTCAAACACACAACTTTTGTGACTTTTCAAATATTGAAGCTCGATAAATTCGGCAAATGAGGACCAATTTTGTTAAACAAAATGTCAAATTAACCAGTTCGACGAGATCTTTAAGATGACACAACAAGTCATGATTGCATCATGTTGAATTTCCAAGAAAAATAGTACTTTAAGTGCTCAAACACACAACTTTTGTGACTACTCAAATATTGAAGCTCGATAAATTCGGCAAATGAGGACCAAATTTGTTAAACAAAATGTCAAATTAATCAGTTCGACGACATCTTTAAGATGACAAAACAAGTCATGATTGCATCATGTTGAATTTCCAAGAAAAATAGTACTTTATGTGCTCAAACAGACAACTTTTCTGACTTTTCAAACATTGAAGCTCAATAAATTCGGCAAATGAGGACCAAATTTGTTAAAGAAAATGTCAAATTAACCAGTTCGACGAGATCTTTAAGATGACACAACAAGTCATGATTGCATTATGTTGAATATCCAAGAAAAATAGTACTTTAAGCGCTCAAACACACAACTTTTGTGACTTTTCAAATATTGAAGCTCGATAAATTCGGCAAATGAGGACCAAATTTGTTAAACAAAATGTCAAATTAATCAGTTCTACGAGATCTTTAAGATGACACAACAAGTCATGATTGCAACATGTTGAATTCCCAAGAGAAATAGTACTTTAAGTGCTCAAACACACAACTTTTGTGACTTTTCAATCTTTGAAGCTCGATATCTTCGGCAAATGAGGACCAAATTTGTTAAACAAAATGTCAAATTAATCAACTCGATGAGATTTTTAAGATAACACAACAAGTCATGATTGCACCTTGTTGAATTTCCAAGAAAAATAGAACTTTAAGTGCTCAAACACACAACTTTTGTGACTTTTCACACTTTGAAGCTCGATATCTTCGGCAAATGAGGACCAAATTTGTTAAACAAAATGTCAAATTAATCAACTCGATGAGATTTTTAAGATAACACAACAAGTCATGATTGCACCTTGTTGAATTTCCAAGAAAAATAGAACTTTAAGTGCTCAAACACACAACTTTTGTGACTTATCACACTTTGAAGCTCGATATCTTCGGCAAATGAGGACCAATTTTGTTAAACAAAATGTCAAATTAATCAACTCGATGAGATTTTTAAGATAACACAACAAGTCATGATTGCACCTTGTTGAATTTCCAAGAAAAATAGTACTTTAAGTGCTCAAACACACAACTTTTGTGACTTTTCAATCTTTGTAGCGCGATATCTTCGGCAAATGAGAACCAAATTTGTTAAACAAAATATCAAGTTAATCAGTTCGACGAGATCTTTAAGATGACACAACAAGTCATGATTGCATCATGTTGAATTTCCAAGAAAAATAGTACTTTAAGTGCTCAAACACACAACTTTTGTGACTTTTCAAATATTGAAGCTCGATAAATTCGGCAAATGAGGACCAATTTTGTTAAACAAAATGTCAAATTAACCAGTTCGACGAGATCTTTAAGATGACACAACAAGTCATGATTGCATCATGTTGAATTTCCAAGAAAAATAGTACTTTAAGTGCTCAAACACACAACTTTTGTGACTTCTCAAATATTGAAGCTCGATAAATTCGGCAAATGAGGACCAAATTTGTTAAACAAAATGTCAAATTAATCAGTTCGACGAGATCTTTAAGATGACACAACAAGTCATGATTGCATCATGTTGAATTTCCAAGAAAAATAGTACTTTAAGTGCTCAAACACACAACTTTTGTGACTTCTCAAATATTGAAGCTCGATATCTTCGGCAAATGAGGACCAATTTTGTTAAACAAAATGTCAAATTAATCAACTCGATGAGATTTTTAAGATAACACAACAAGTCATGATTGCACCTTGTTGAATTTCCAAGAAAAATAGTACTTTAAGTGCTCAAACACACAACTTTTGTGACTTCTCAAATATTGAAGCTCGATATCTTCGGCAAATGAGGACCAATTTTGTTAAACAAAATGTCAAATTAACCAGTTCGACGAGATCTTTAAGATGAAACAACAAGTCATGATTGCACCTTGTTGAATTTCCAAGAAAAATAGTACTTTAAGTGCTCAAACACACAACTTTTGAGACTTTTCAATCTTTGAAGCTCGATATCTTCGGCAAATTAGGACCAAATTTGTTAAACAAAATGTCAATTAATCAGTTCGACGACATCTTTAAGATGACAAAACAAGTCATGATTGCATCATGTTGAATTTCCAAGAAAAATAGTACTTTAAGCGCTCAAACACACAACTTTTGTGAATTTTCAAATATTGAAGCTCGATAAATTCGGCAAATGAGGACCAAATTTGTTAAACAAAATGTCAAATTAATCAACTCGATAAGATGTTTAAGATAAAACAACAAGTCATGATTGCACCTTGTTGAATTTCCAAGAAAAATAGAACTTTAAGTGCTCAAACACACAACTTTTGTGACTTATCAAACTTTGAAGCTCGATAACTTCGGCAAATAAGGACCAAATTTGTTAAACAAAATGTCAAATTAATCAGTTCGACGAGATCTTTAAGATGACAAAACAAGTCATGATTGCATTATGTTGAATTTCCAAGAAAAATAGTACTTTAAGCGCTCAAACACACAACTTTTTGAGACTTTTCAAATATTGAAGCTCGATAAATTCGGCAAATGAGGATCAAATTTGTTAAACAAAATGTCAAATTAATCAGTTCGACGAGATCTTTAAGATGACACAACAAGTCATGATTGCAACATGTTGAATTTCCAAGAAAAATAGTACTTTAAGCGCTCAAACACCCAACTTTTGTGACTTTTCAATCTTTGAAGCTCGATATCTTCGGCAAATTAGGACCAAATTTGTTAAACAAAATGTCAAATTAATCAGTTCGACGAGATCTTTAAGGTGACAAAACAAGTCATGATTGCATCATGTTGAATTTCCAAGAAAAATAGTACTTTAAGTGCTCAAACAGACAACTTTTCTGACTTTTCAAACATTGAAGCTCAATAAATTCGGCAAATGAGGACCAAATTTGTTAAACAAAATGTCAAATTAACCAGTTCGACGAGATCTTTAAGATGACACAACAAGTCATGATTGCATCATGTTGAATTTCCAAGAAAAATAGTACTTTAAGTGCTCAAACACACAACTTTTGTGACTTCTCAAATATTGAAGCTCGATAAATTCGGCAAATGAGGACCAAATTTGTTAAACAAAATGTCAAATTAATCAGTTCGACGAGATCTTTAAGATGACACAACAAGTCATGATTGCATCATGTTGAATTTCCAAGAAAAATAGTACTTTAAGTGCTCAAACACACAACTTTTGTGAATTTTCAAATATTGAAGCTCGATAAATTCGGCAAATGAGGACCAAATTTGTTAAACAAAATGTCAAGTTAATCAGTTCGACGAGATCTTTAAGATGACACAACAAGTCATGATTGCATCATGTTGAATTTCCAAGAAAAATAGTACTTTAAGTGCTCAAACACACAACTTTTGTGACTTTTCAAATATTGAAGCTCGATAAATTCGGCAAATGAGGACCAATTTTGTTAAACAAAATGTCAAATTAACCAGTTCGACGAGATCTTTAAGATGACACAACAAGTCATGATTGCATCATGTTGAATTTCCAAGAAAAATAGTACTTTAAGTGCTCAAACACACAACTTTTGTGACTTCTCAAATATTGAAGCTCGATAGATTCGGCAAATGAGGACCAAATTTGTTAAACAAAATGTCAAATTAATCAGTTCGACGACATCTTTAAGATGACAAAACAAGTTATGATTGCATCATGTTGAATTTCCAAGAAAAATAGTACTTTATGTGCTCAAACACACAACTTTTGTGACTTTTCAATCTTTGTAGCGCGATATCTTCGGCAAATGAGAACCAAATTTGTTAAACAAAATATCAAGTTAATCAGTTCGACGAGATCTTTAAGATGACACAACAAGTCATGATTGCATCATGTTGAATTTCCAAGAAAAATAGTACTTTAAGTGCTCAAACACACAACTTTTGTGACTTTTCAAATATTGAAGCTCGATAAATTCGGCAAATGAGGACCAATTTTGTTAAACAAAATGTCAAATTAACCAGTTCGACGAGATCTTTAAGATGACACAACAAGTCATGATTGCATCATGTTGAATTTCCAAGAAAAATAGTACTTTAAGTGCTCAAACACACAACTTTTGTGACTACTCAAATATTGAAGCTCGATAAATTCGGCAAATGAGGACCAAATTTGTTAAACAAAATGTCAAATTAATCAGTTCGACGACATCTTTAAGATGACAAAACAAGTCATGATTGCATCATGTTGAATTTCCAAGAAAAATAGTACTTTATGTGCTCAAACAGACAACTTTTCTGACTTTTCAAACATTGAAGCTCAATAAATTCGGCAAATGAGGACCAAATTTGTTAAAGAAAATGTCAAATTAACCAGTTCGACGAGATCTTTAAGATGACACAACAAGTCATGATTGCATTATGTTGAATATCCAAGAAAAATAGTACTTTAAGCGCTCAAACACACAACTTTTGTGACTTTTCAAATATTGAAGCTCGATAAATTCGGCAAATGAGGACCAAATTTGTTAAACAAAATGTCAAATTAATCAGTTCTACGAGATCTTTAAGATGACACAACAAGTCATGATTGCAACATGTTGAATTCCCAAGAGAAATAGAACTTTAAGTGCTCAAACACACAACTTTTGTGACTTATCAAACTTTGAAGCTCGATAACTTCGGCAAATAAGGACCAAATTTGTTAAACAAAATGTCAAATTAATCAGTTCGACGAGATCTTTAAGATGACAAAACAAGTCATGATTGCATTATGTTGAATTTCCAAGAAAAATAGTACTTTAAGCGCTCAAACACACAACTTTTTGAGACTTTTCAAATATTGAAGCTCGATAAATTCGGCAAATGAGGACCAAATTTGTTAAACAAAATGTCAAATTAATCAACTCGATAAGATGTTTAAGATAAAACAACAAGTCATGATTGCACCTTGTTGAATTTCCAAGAAAAATAGTACTTTAAGCGCTCAAATACACAACTTTTGTGACTTTTCACACTTTGAAGCTTGATATCTTCGGCAAATGAGGACCAATTTTGTTAAACAAAATGTCAAATTAATCAGTTCTACGAGATCTTTAAGATGACACAACAAGTCATGATTGCAACATGTTGAATTTCCAAGAAAAATAGTACTTTAAGCGCTCAAACACCCAACTTTTGTGACTTTTCAAATATTGAAGCTCGATAAATTCGGCAAATGAGGACCATATTTGTTAAACAAAAAGACAAATTAATCAGTTCGACGAGATCTTTAAGATGACAAAACAAATCATGATTGCATCATGTTGAATTTCCAAGAGAAATAGTACTTTAAGTGCTCAAACACACAACTTTTGTGACTTTTCAATCTTTGAAGCTCGATATCTTCGGCAAATGAGGACCAAATTTGTTAAACAAAATGTCAAATTAATCAACTCGATGAGATTTTTAAGATAACACAACAAGTCATGATTGCACCTTGTTGAATTTCCAAGAAAAATAGTACTTTAAGTGCTCAAACACACAACTTTTGTGACTTTTCAATCTTTGTAGCGCGATATCTTCGGCAAATGAGAACCAAATTTGTTAAACAAAATATCAAGTTAATCAGTTCGACGAGATCTTTAAGATGACACAACAAGTCATGATTGCATCATGTTGAATTTCCAAGAAAAATAGTACTTTAAGTGCTCAAACACACAACTTTTGTGAATTTTCAAATATTGAAGCTCGATAAATTCGGCAAATGAGGACCAAATTTGTTAAACAAAATGTCAAATTAATCAGTTCGACGAGATCTTTAAGATGACAAAACAAGTCATGATTGCATTATGTTGAATTTCCAAGAAAAATAGTACTTTATGTGCTCAAACACACAACTTTTGTGACTTTTCCAATTTTGAAACTCGATAACTTTGGCAAATGTGGACCATATTTGTTAACCAAAGTGTCAAATTAATCAGCTCGACGAGATCTTTAAAATGACACAACACATCATGATTACATCTTGTTGAACTTCCAAGAAAAATAGTACTTTATGTGCTCAAACACACAACTTTTGTGACTTTTCAAACTTTGAAGCTCGATAGCTTCGGCAAATGAGGACCAAATTTGTTAAACAAAATGTCAAATTAATCAGTTCGACGAGATCTTTAAGATGACAAAACAAGTCATGATTGCATCATGTTGAATTTCCAAGAAAAATAGTACTTTAAGTGCTCAAACACACAACTTTTGTGACTTCTCAAATATTGAAGCTCGATAAATTCGGCAAATGAGGACCAAATTTGTTAAACAAAATGTCAAATTAATCAGTTCGACCACATCTTTAAGATGACAAAACAAGTCATGATTGCATCATGTTGAATTTCCAAGAAAAATAGTACTTTAAGCGCTCAAACACACAACTTTTGTGAATTTTCAAATATTGAAGCTCGATAAATTCGGCAAATGAGGACCAAATTTGTTAAACAAAATGTCAAATTAATCAACTCGATAAGATGTTTAAGATAAAACAACAAGTCATGATTGCACCTTGTTGAATTTCCAAGAAAAATAGTACTTTAAGCGCTCAAATACACAACTTTTGTGACTTTTCACACTTTGAAGCTTGATATCTTCGGCAAATGAGGACCAATTTTGTTAAACAAAATGTCAAATTAATCAGTTCTACGAGATCTTTAAGATGACACAACAAGTCATGATTGCAACATGTTGAATTTCCAAGAAAAATAGTACTTTAAGCGCTCAAACACCCAACTTTTGTGACTTTTCAAATATTGAAGCTCGATAAATTCGGCAAATGAGGACCATATTTGTTAAACAAAAAGACAAATTAATCAGTTCGACGAGATCTTTAAGATGACAAAACAAATCATGATTGCATCATGTTGAATTTCCAAGAGAAATAGTACTTTAAGTGCTCAAACACACAACTTTTGTGACTTTTCAATCTTTGAAGCTCGATATCTTCGGCAAATGAGGACCAAATTTGTTAAACAAAATGTCAAATTAATCAACTCGATGAGATTTTTAAGATAACACAACAAGTCATGATTGCACCTTGTTGAATTTCCAAGAAAAATAGTACTTTAAGTGCTCAAACACACAACTTTTGTGACTTTTCAATCTTTGTAGCGCGATATCTTCGGCAAATGAGAACCAAATTTGTTAAACAAAATATCAAGTTAATCAGTTCGACGAGATCTTTAAGATGACACAACAAGTCATGATTGCATCATGTTGAATTTCCAAGAAAAATAGTACTTTAAGTGCTCAAACACACAACTTTTGTGACTTCTCAAATATTGAAGCTCGATATCTTCGGCAAATGAGGACCAATTTTGTTAAACAAAATGTCAAATTAATCAACTCGATGAGATTTTTAAGATAACACAACAAGTCATGATTGCACCTTGTTGAATTTCCAAGAAAAATAGTACTTTAAGTGCTCAAACACACAACTTTTGTGACTTTTCAAACTTTGAAGCTCGATAACTTCGGCAAATGAGGACCAAATTTGTTAAACAAAATGTCAAATTAATCAGTTCGACGAGATCTTTAAGATGACAAAACAAGTCATGATTGCATTATGTTGAATTTCCAAGAAAAATAGTACTTTATGTGCTCAAACACACAACTTTTGTGACTTTTCCAATTTTGAAACTCGATAACTTTGGCAAATGTGGACCATATTTGTTAACCAAAGTGTCAAATTAATCAGCTCGACGAGATCTTTAAAATGACACAACACATCATGATTACATCTTGTTGAACTTCCAAGAAAAATAGTACTTTATGTGCTCAAACACACAACTTTTGTGACTTTTCAAACTTTGAAGCTCGATAGCTTCGGCAAATGAGGACCAAATTTGTTAAACAAAATGTCAAATTAATCAGTTCGACGAGATCTTTAAGATGACACAACAAGTCATAATTGCATTATGTTGAATTTCCAAAGAAAAATAGTACTTTAAGTGCTCAAACACACAACTTTTGTGACTTCTCAAATATTGAAGCTCGATAAATTCGGCAAATGAGGACCAAATTTGTTAAACAAAATGTCAAATTAACCAGTTCGACGAGATCTTTAAGATGACACAACAAGTCATGATTGCATCATGTTGAATTTCCAAGAAAAATAGTACTTTAAGTGCTCAAACACACAACTTTTGTGACTTCTCAAATATTGAAGCTCGATAAATTCGGCAAATGAGGACCAAATTTGTTAAACAAAATGTCAAATTAATCAGTTCGACGAGATCTTTAAGATGACACAACAAGTCATGATTGCATCATGTTGAATTTCCAAGAAAAATAGTACTTTAAGTGCTCAAACACACAACTTTTGTGACTTCTCAAATATTGAAGCTCGATATCTTCGGCAAATGAGGACCAATTTTGTTAAACAAAATGTCAAATTAATCAACTCGATGAGATTTTTAAGATAACACAACAAGTCATGATTGCACCTTGTTGAATTTCCAAGAAAAATAGTACTTTAAGTGCTCAAACACACAACTTTTGTGACTTCTCAAATATTGAAGCTCGATATCTTCGGCAAATGAGGACCAATTTTGTTAAACAAAATGTCAAATTAACCAGTTCGACGAGATCTTTAAGATGAAACAACAAGTCATGATTGCACCTTGTTGAATTTCCAAGAAAAATAGTACTTTAAGTGCTCAAACACACAACTTTTGAGACTTTTCAATCTTTGAAGCTCGATATCTTCGGCAAATTAGGACCAAATTTGTTAAACAAAATGTCAAATTAATCAGTTCGACGAGATCTTTAAGATGACAAAACAAGTCATGATTGCATCATGTTGAATTTCCAAGAAAAATAGTACTTTAAGTGCTCAAACACACAACTTTTGTGACTTCTCAAATATTGAAGCTCGATAAATTCGGCAAATGAGGACCAAATTTGTTAAACAAAATGTCAAATTAATCAGTTCGACGACATCTTTAAGATGACAAAACAAGTCATGATTGCATCATGTTGAATTTCCAAGAAAAATAGTACTTTAAGCGCTCAAACACACAACTTTTGTGAATTTTCAAATATTGAAGCTCGATAAATTCGGCAAATGAGGACCAAATTTGTTAAACAAAATGTCAAATTAATCAACTCGATAAGATGTTTAAGATAAAACAACAAGTCATGATTGCACCTTGTTGAATTTCCAAGAAAAATAGTACTTTAAGCGCTCAAATACACAACTTTTGTGACTTTTCACACTTTGAAGCTTGATATCTTCGGCAAATGAGGACCAATTTTGTTAAACAAAATGTCAAATTAATCAGTTCTACGAGATCTTTAAGATGACACAACAAGTCATGATTGCAACATGTTGAATTTCCAAGAAAAATAGTACTTTAAGCGCTCAAACACCCAACTTTTGTGACTTTTCAAATATTGTAGCTCGATAATTTCGGCAAATGAGGACCATATTTGTTAAACAAAAAGACAAATTAATCAGTTCGACGAGATCTTTAAGATGACAAAACAAATCATGATTGCATCATGTTGAATTTCCAAGAGAAATAGTACTTTAAGTGCTCAAACACACAACTTTTGTGACTTTTCAATCTTTGAAGTTCGATATCTTCGGCAAATGAGGACCAAATTTGTTAAACAAAATGTCAAATTAATCAACTCGATGAGATTTTTAAGATAACACAACAAGTCATGATTGCACCTTGTTGAATTTCCAAGAAAAATAGTACTTTAAGTGCTCAAACACACAACTTTTGTGACTTTTCAATCTTTGTAGCGCGATATCTTCGGCAAATGAGAACCAAATTTGTTAAACAAAATATCAAGTTAATCAGTTCGACGAGATCTTTAAGATGACACAACAAGTCATAATTGCATCATGTTGAATTTCCAAGAAAAATAGTACTTTAAGTGCTCAAACACACAACTTTTGTGACTTCTCAAATATTGAAGCTCGATAAATTCGGCAAATGAGGACCAAATTTGTTAAACAAAATGTCAAATTAATCAGTTCGACGAGATCTTTAAGATGACACAACAAGTCATGATTGCATCATGTTGAATTTCCAAGAAAAATAGTACTTTAAGTGCTCAAACACACAACTTTTGTGAATTTTCAAATATTGAAGCTCGATAAATTCGGCAAATGAGGACCAAATTTGTTAAACAAAATGTCAAATTAATCAACTCGATGAGATTTTTAAGATAACACAACAAGTCATGATTGCACCTTGTTGAATTTCCAAGAAAAATAGAACTTTAAGTGCTCAAACACACAACTTTTGTGACTTATCACACTTTGAAGCTCGATATCTTCGGCAAATGAGGACCAATTTTGTTAAACAAAATGTCAAATTAATCAACTCGATGAGATTTTTAAGATAACACAACAAGTCATGATTGCACCTTGTTGAATTTCCAAGAAAAATAGTACTTTAAGTGCTCAAACACACAACTTTTGTGACTTTTCAATCTTTGTAGCGCGATATCTTCGGCAAATGAGAACCAAATTTGTTAAACAAAATATCAAGTTAATCAGTTCGACGAGATCTTTAAGATGACACAACAAGTCATGATTGCATCATGTTGAATTTCCAAGAAAAATAGTACTTTAAGTGCTCAAACACACAACTTTTGTGACTTTTCAAATATTGAAGCTCGATAAATTCGGCAAATGAGGACCAATTTTGTTAAACAAAATGTCAAATTAACCAGTTCGACGAGATCTTTAAGATGACACAACAAGTCATGATTGCATCATGTTGAATTTCCAAGAAAAATAGTACTTTAAGTGCTCAAACACACAACTTTTGTGACTTCTCAAATATTGAAGCTCGATAAATTCGGCAAATGAGGACCAAATTTGTTAAACAAAATGTCAAATTAATCAGTTCGACGAGATCTTTAAGATGACACAACAAGTCATGATTGCATCATGTTGAATTTCCAAGAAAAATAGTACTTTAAGTGCTCAAACACACAACTTTTGTGACTTCTCAAATATTGAAGCTCGATATCTTCGGCAAATGAGGACCAATTTTGTTAAACAAAATGTCAAATTAATCAACTCGATGAGATTTTTAAGATAACACAACAAGTCATGATTGCACCTTGTTGAATTTCCAAGAAAAATAGTACTTTAAGTGCTCAAACACACAACTTTTGTGACTTCTCAAATATTGAAGCTCGATATCTTCGGCAAATGAGGACCAATTTTGTTAAACAAAATGTCAAATTAACCAGTTCGACGAGATCTTTAAGATGAAACAACAAGTCATGATTGCACCTTGTTGAATTTCCAAGAAAAATAGTACTTTAAGTGCTCAAACACACAACTTTTGAGACTTTTCAATCTTTGAAGCTCGATATCTTCGGCAAATTAGGACCAAATTTGTTAAACAAAATGTCAAATTAATCAGTTCGACGAGATCTTTAAGATGACAAAACAAGTCATGATTGCATCATGTTGAATTTCCAAGAAAAATAGTACTTTAAGTGCTCAAACACACAACTTTTGTGACTTCTCAAATATTGAAGCTCGATAAATTCGGCAAATGAGGACCAAATTTGTTAAACAAAATGTCAATTAATCAGTTCGACGACATCTTTAAGATGACAAAACAAGTCATGATTGCATTATGTTGAATTTCCAAGAAAAATAGTACTTTATGTGCTCAAACACACAACTTTTGTGACTTTTCCAATTTTGAAACTCGATAACTTTGGCAAATGTGGACCATATTTGTTAACCAAAGTGTCAAATTAATCAGCTCGACGAGATCTTTAAAATGACACAACACATCATGATTACATCTTGTTGAACTTCCAAGAAAAATAGTACTTTATGTGCTCAAACACACAACTTTTGTGACTTTTCAAACTTTGAAGCTCGATAGCTTCGGCAAATGAGGACCAAATTTGTTAAACAAAATGTCAAATTAATCAGTTCGACGAGATCTTTAAGATGACACAACAAGTCATAATTGCATTATGTTGAATTTCCAAAGAAAAATAGTACTTTAAGTGCTCAAACACACAACTTTTGTGACTTCTCAAATATTGAAGCTCGATAAATTCGGCAAATGAGGACCAAATTTGTTAAACAAAATGTCAAATTAACCAGTTCGACGAGATCTTTAAGATGACACAACAAGTCATGATTGCATCATGTTGAATTTCCAAGAAAAATAGTACTTTAAGTGCTCAAACACACAACTTTTGTGACTTCTCAAATATTGAAGCTCGATAAATTCGGCAAATGAGGACCAAATTTGTTAAACAAAATGTCAATTAATCAGTTCGACGACATCTTTAAGATGACAAAACAAGTCATGATTGCATTATGTTGAATTTCCAAGAAAAATAGTACTTTATGTGCTCAAACACACAACTTTTGTGACTTTTCAAACTTTGAAGCTCGATAGCTTCGGCAAATGAGGACCAAATTTGTTAAACAAAATGTCAAATTAATCAGTTCGACGAGATCTTTAAGATGACACAACAAGTCATAATTGCATTATGTTGAATTTCCAAAGAAAAATAGTACTTTAAGTGCTCAAACACACAACTTTTGTGACTTCTCAAATATTGAAGCTCGATATCTTCGGCAAATGAGGACCAATTTTGTTAAACAAAATGTCAAATTAACCAGTTCGACGAGATCTTTAAGATGAAACAACAAGTCATGATTGCACCTTGTTGAATTTCCAAGAAAAATAGTACTTTAAGTGCTCAAACACACAACTTTTGTGACTTTTCAATCTTTGTAGCGCGATATCTTCGGCAAATGAGAACCAAATTTGTTAAACAAAATATCAAGTTAATCAGTTCGACGAGATCTTTAAGATGACACAACAAGTCATGATTGCATCATGTTGAATTTCCAAGAAAAATAGTACTTTAAGTGCTCAAACACACAACTTTTGTGACTTCTCAAATATTGAAGCTCGATATCTTCGGCAAATGAGGACCAATTTTGTTAAACAAAATGTCAAATTAATCAACTCGATGAGATTTTTAAGATAACACAACAAGTCATGATTGCACCTTGTTGAATTTCCAAGAAAAATAGTACTTTAAGTGCTCAAACACACAACTTTTGTGACTTTTCAAACTTTGAAGCTCGATAACTTCGGCAAATGAGGACCAAATTTGTTAAACAAAATGTCAAATTAATCAGTTCGACGAGATCTTTAAGATGACAAAACAAGTCATGATTGCATTATGTTGAATTTCCAAGAAAAATAGTACTTTATGTGCTCAAACACACAACTTTTGTGACTTTTCCAATTTTGAAACTCGATAACTTTGGCAAATGTGGACCATATTTGTTAACCAAAGTGTCAAATTAATCAGCTCGACGAGATCTTTAAAATGACACAACACATCATGATTACATCTTGTTGAACTTCCAAGAAAAATAGTACTTTATGTGCTCAAACACACAACTTTTGTGACTTTTCAAACTTTGAAGCTCGATAGCTTCGGCAAATGAGGACCAAATTTGTTAAACAAAATGTCAAATTAATCAGTTCGACGAGATCTTTAAGATGACACAACAAGTCATAATTGCATTATGTTGAATTTCCAAAGAAAAATAGTACTTTAAGTGCTCAAACACACAACTTTTGTGACTTCTCAAATATTGAAGCTCGATAAATTCGGCAAATGAGGACCAAATTTGTTAAACAAAATGTCAAATTAACCAGTTCGACGAGATCTTTAAGATGACACAACAAGTCATGATTGCATCATGTTGAATTTCCAAGAAAAATAGTACTTTAAGTGCTCAAACACACAACTTTTGTGACTTCTCAAATATTGAAGCTCGATAAATTCGGCAAATGAGGACCAAATTTGTTAAACAAAATGTCAAATTAATCAGTTCGACGAGATCTTTAAGATGACACAACAAGTCATGATTGCATCATGTTGAATTTCCAAGAAAAATAGTACTTTAAGTGCTCAAACACACAACTTTTGTGACTTCTCAAATATTGAAGCTCGATATCTTCGGCAAATGAGGACCAATTTTGTTAAACAAAATGTCAAATTAATCAACTCGATGAGATTTTTAAGATAACACAACAAGTCATGATTGCACCTTGTTGAATTTCCAAGAAAAATAGTACTTTAAGTGCTCAAACACACAACTTTTGTGACTTCTCAAATATTGAAGCTCGATATCTTCGGCAAATGAGGACCAATTTTGTTAAACAAAATGTCAAATTAACCAGTTCGACGAGATCTTTAAGATGAAACAACAAGTCATGATTGCACCTTGTTGAATTTCCAAGAAAAATAGTACTTTAAGTGCTCAAACACACAACTTTTGAGACTTTTCAATCTTTGAAGCTCGATATCTTCGGCAAATTAGGACCAAATTTGTTAAACAAAATGTCAAATTAATCAGTTCGACGAGATCTTTAAGATGACAAAACAAGTCATGATTGCATCATGTTGAATTTCCAAGAAAAATAGTACTTTAAGTGCTCAAACACACAACTTTTGTGACTTCTCAAATATTGAAGCTCGATAAATTCGGCAAATGAGGACCAAATTTGTTAAACAAAATGTCAAATTAATCAGTTCGACGACATCTTTAAGATGACAAAACAAGTCATGATTGCATCATGTTGAATTTCCAAGAAAAATAGTACTTTAAGCGCTCAAACACACAACTTTTGTGAATTTTCAAATATTGAAGCTCGATAAATTCGGCAAATGAGGACCAAATTTGTTAAACAAAATGTCAAATTAATCAACTCGATAAGATGTTTAAGATAAAACAACAAGTCATGATTGCACCTTGTTGAATTTCCAAGAAAAATAGTACTTTAAGCGCTCAAATACACAACTTTTGTGACTTTTCACACTTTGAAGCTTGATATCTTCGGCAAATGAGGACCAATTTTGTTAAACAAAATGTCAAATTAATCAGTTCTACGAGATCTTTAAGATGACACAACAAGTCATGATTGCAACATGTTGAATTTCCAAGAAAAATAGTACTTTAAGCGCTCAAACACCCAACTTTTGTGACTTTTCAAATATTGTAGCTCGATAATTTCGGCAAATGAGGACCATATTTGTTAAACAAAAAGACAAATTAATCAGTTCGACGAGATCTTTAAGATGACAAAACAAATCATGATTGCATCATGTTGAATTTCCAAGAGAAATAGTACTTTAAGTGCTCAAACACACAACTTTTGTGACTTTTCAATCTTTGAAGTTCGATATCTTCGGCAAATGAGGACCAAATTTGTTAAACAAAATGTCAAATTAATCAACTCGATGAGATTTTTAAGATAACACAACAAGTCATGATTGCACCTTGTTGAATTTCCAAGAAAAATAGTACTTTAAGTGCTCAAACACACAACTTTTGTGACTTTTCAATCTTTGTAGCGCGATATCTTCGGCAAATGAGAACCAAATTTGTTAAACAAAATATCAAGTTAATCAGTTCGACGAGATCTTTAAGATGACACAACAAGTCATAATTGCATCATGTTGAATTTCCAAGAAAAATAGTACTTTAAGTGCTCAAACACACAACTTTTGTGACTTCTCAAATATTGAAGCTCGATAAATTCGGCAAATGAGGACCAAATTTGTTAAACAAAATGTCAAATTAATCAGTTCGACGAGATCTTTAAGATGACACAACAAGTCATGATTGCATCATGTTGAATTTCCAAGAAAAATAGTACTTTAAGTGCTCAAACACACAACTTTTGTGAATTTTCAAATATTGAAGCTCGATAAATTCGGCAAATGAGGACCAAATTTGTTAAACAAAATGTCAAATTAATCAACTCGATGAGATTTTTAAGATAACACAACAAGTCATGATTGCACCTTGTTGAATTTCCAAGAAAAATAGAACTTTAAGTGCTCAAACACACAACTTTTGTGACTTATCACACTTTGAAGCTCGATATCTTCGGCAAATGAGGACCAATTTTGTTAAACAAAATGTCAAATTAATCAACTCGATGAGATTTTTAAGATAACACAACAAGTCATGATTGCACCTTGTTGAATTTCCAAGAAAAATAGTACTTTAAGTGCTCAAACACACAACTTTTGTGACTTTTCAATCTTTGTAGCGCGATATCTTCGGCAAATGAGAACCAAATTTGTTAAACAAAATATCAAGTTAATCAGTTCGACGAGATCTTTAAGATGACACAACAAGTCATGATTGCATCATGTTGAATTTCCAAGAAAAATAGTACTTTAAGTGCTCAAACACACAACTTTTGTGACTTTTCAAATATTGAAGCTCGATAAATTCGGCAAATGAGGACCAATTTTGTTAAACAAAATGTCAAATTAACCAGTTCGACGAGATCTTTAAGATGACACAACAAGTCATGATTGCATCATGTTGAATTTCCAAGAAAAATAGTACTTTAAGTGCTCAAACACACAACTTTTGTGACTTCTCAAATATTGAAGCTCGATAAATTCGGCAAATGAGGACCAAATTTGTTAAACAAAATGTCAAATTAATCAGTTCGACGAGATCTTTAAGATGACACAACAAGTCATGATTGCATCATGTTGAATTTCCAAGAAAAATAGTACTTTAAGTGCTCAAACACACAACTTTTGTGACTTCTCAAATATTGAAGCTCGATATCTTCGGCAAATGAGGACCAATTTTGTTAAACAAAATGTCAAATTAATCAACTCGATGAGATTTTTAAGATAACACAACAAGTCATGATTGCACCTTGTTGAATTTCCAAGAAAAATAGTACTTTAAGTGCTCAAACACACAACTTTTGTGACTTCTCAAATATTGAAGCTCGATATCTTCGGCAAATGAGGACCAATTTTGTTAAACAAAATGTCAAATTAACCAGTTCGACGAGATCTTTAAGATGAAACAACAAGTCATGATTGCACCTTGTTGAATTTCCAAGAAAAATAGTACTTTAAGTGCTCAAACACACAACTTTTGAGACTTTTCAATCTTTGAAGCTCGATATCTTCGGCAAATTAGGACCAAATTTGTTAAACAAAATGTCAATTAATCAGTTCGACGACATCTTTAAGATGACAAAACAAGTCATGATTGCATCATGTTGAATTTCCAAGAAAAATAGTACTTTAAGCGCTCAAACACACAACTTTTGTGAATTTTCAAATATTGAAGCTCGATAAATTCGGCAAATGAGGACCAAATTTGTTAAACAAAATGTCAAATTAATCAACTCGATAAGATGTTTAAGATAAAACAACAAGTCATGATTGCACCTTGTTGAATTTCCAAGAAAAATAGTACTTTAAGCGCTCAAATACACAACTTTTGTGACTTTTCACACTTTGAAGCTTGATATCTTCGGCAAATGAGGACCAATTTTGTTAAACAAAATGTCAAATTAATCAGTTCTACGAGATCTTTAAGATGACACAACAAGTCATGATTGCAACATGTTGAATTTCCAAGAAAAATAGTACTTTAAGCGCTCAAACACCCAACTTTTGTGACTTTTCAAATATTGTAGCTCGATAATTTCGGCAAATGAGGACCATATTTGTTAAACAAAAAGACAAATTAATCAGTTCGACGAGATCTTTAAGATGACAAAACAAATCATGATTGCATCATGTTGAATTTCCAAGAGAAATAGTACTTTAAGTGCTCAAACACACAACTTTTGTGACTTTTCAATCTTTGAAGTTCGATATCTTCGGCAAATGAGGACCAAATTTGTTAAACAAAATGTCAAATTAATCAACTCGATGAGATTTTTAAGATAACACAACAAGTCATGATTGCACCTTGTTGAATTTCCAAGAAAAATAGTACTTTAAGTGCTCAAACACACAACTTTTGTGACTTTTCAATCTTTGTAGCGCGATATCTTCGGCAAATGAGAACCAAATTTGTTAAACAAAATATCAAGTTAATCAGTTCGACGAGATCTTTAAGATGACACAACAAGTCATAATTGCATCATGTTGAATTTCCAAGAAAAATAGTACTTTAAGTGCTCAAACACACAACTTTTGTGACTTTTCAAATATTGAAGCTCGATAAATTCGGCAAATGAGGACCATATTTGTTAAACAAAAAGACAAATTAATCAGTTCGACGAGATCTTTAAGATGACAAAACAAATCATGATTGCATCATGTTGAATTTCCAAGAGAAATAGTACTTTAAGTGCTCAAACACACAACTTTTGTGACTTCTCAAATATTGAAGCTCGATAAATTCGGCAAATGAGGACCAAATTTGTTAAACAAAATGTCAAATTAATCAGTTCTACGAGATCTTTAAGATGACACAACAAGTCATGATTGCAACATGTTGAATTCCCAAGAGAAATAGAACTTTAAGCGCTCAAACACACAACTTTTTGAGACTTTTCAAATATTGAAGCTCGATAAATTCGGCAAATGAGGATCAAATTTGTTAAACAAAATGTCAAATTAATCAGTTCGACGAAATCTTTAAGATGACAAAACAAGTCATGATTTCATCATGTTGAATTTCCAAGAAAAATAGTACTTTAAGTGCTCAAACACACAACTTTTGTGAATTTTCAAATATTGAAGCTCGATAAATTCGGCAAATGAGGACCAAATTTGTTAAACAAAATGTCAAATTAATCAGTTCGACGAGATCTTTAAGATGACACAACAAGTCATAATTGCATTATGTTGAATTTCCAATGAAAAATAGTACTTTAAGTGCTCAAACACACAACTTTTGTGACTTTTCAATCTTTGAAGCTCGATATCTTCGGCAAATGAGAACCAAATTTGTTAAACAAAATATCAAGTTAATCAGTTCGACGAGATCTTTAAGATGACACAACAAGTCATGATTGCACCTTGTTGAATTTCCAAGAAAAATAGTACTTTAAGTGCTCAAACACACAACTTTTGAGACTTTTCAATCTTTGAAGCTCGATATCTTCGGCAAATTAGCACCAAATTTGTTAAACAAAATGTCAAATTAATCAGTTCGACGAGATCTTTAAGATGACACAACAAGTCATGATTGCACCTTGTTGAATTTCCAAGAAAAATAGTACTTTAAGTGCTCAAACACACAACTTTTGTGACTTCTCAAATATTGAAGCTCGATAAATTCGGCAAATGAGGACCAAATTTGTTAAACAAAATGTCAAATTAATCAGTTCGACGACATCTTTAAGATGACAAAACAAGTCATGATTGCATCATGTTGAATTTCCAAGAAAAATAGTACTTTAAGTGCTCAAACACACAACTTTTGTGACTTCTCAAATATTGAAGCTCGATAAATTCGGCAAATGAGGACCAAATTTGTTAAACAAAATGTCAAATTAATCAGTTCGACGACATCTTTAAGATGACAAAACAAGTCATGATTGCATCATGTTGAATTTCCAAGAAAAATAGTACTTTAAGCGCTCAAACACACAACTTTTGTGAATTTTCAAATATTGAAGCTCGATAAATTCGGCAAATGAGGACCAAATTTGTTAAACAAAATGTCAAATTAATCAACTCGATAAGATGTTTAAGATAAAACAACAAGTCATGATTGCACCTTGTTGAATTTCCAAGAAAAATAGTACTTTAAGCGCTCAAATACACAACTTTTGTGACTTTTCACACTTTGAAGCTTGATATCTTCGGCAAATGAGGACCAATTTTGTTAAACAAAATGTCAAATTAATCAGTTCTACGAGATCTTTAAGATGACACAACAAGTCATGATTGCAACATGTTGAATTTCCAAGAGAAATAGTACTTTAAGCGCTCAAACACCCAACTTTTGTGACTTTTCAAATATTGAAGCTCGATAAATTCGGCAAATGAGGACCATATTTGTTAAACAAAAAGACAAATTAATCAGTTCGACGAGATCTTTAAGATGACAAAACAAATCATGATTGCATCATGTTGAATTTCCAAGAGAAATAGTACTTTAAGTGCTCAAACACACAACTTTTGTGACTTTTCAATCTTTGAAGCTCGATATCTTCGGCAAATGAGGACCAAATTTGTTAAACAAAATGTCAAATTAATCAACTCGATGAGATTTTTAAGATAACACAACAAGTCATGATTGCACCTTGTTGAATTTCCAAGAAAAATAGTACTTTAAGTGCTCAAACACACAACTTTTGTGACTTTTCAATCTTTGTAGCGCGATATCTTCGGCAAATGAGAACCAAATTTGTTAAACAAAATATCAAGTTAATCAGTTCGACGAGATCTTTAAGATGACACAACAAGTCATGATTGCATCATGTTGAATTTCCAAGAAAAATAGTACTTTAAGTGCTCAAACACACAACTTTTGTGACTTCTCAAATATTGAAGCTCGATATCTTCGGCAAATGAGGACCAATTTTGTTAAACAAAATGTCAAATTAATCAACTCGATGAGATTTTTAAGATAACACAACAAGTCATGATTGCACCTTGTTGAATTTCCAAGAAAAATAGTACTTTAAGTGCTCAAACACACAACTTTTGTGACTTTTCAATCTTTGTAGCGCGATATCTTCGGCAAATGAGAACCAAATTTGTTAAACAAAATATCAAGTTAATCAGTTCGACGAGATCTTTAAGATGACACAACAAGTCATGATTGCATCATGTTGAATTTCCAAGAAAAATAGTACTTTAAGTGCTCAAACACACAACTTTTGTGACTTCTCAAATATTGAAGCTCGATAAATTCGGCAAATGAGGACCAAATTTGTTAAACAAAATGTCAAATTAATCAACTCGATGAGATTTTTAAGATAACACAACAAGTCATGATTGCACCTTGTTGAATTTCCAAGAAAAATAGTACTTTAAGTGCTCAAACACACAACTTTTGTGACTTTTTAATCTTTGTAGCGCGATATCTTCGGCAAATGAGAACCAAATTTGTTAAACAAAATATCAAGTTAATCAGTTCGACGAGATCTTTAAGATGACACAACAAGTCATGATTGCATCATGTTGAATTTCCAAGAAAAATAGTACTTTAAGTGCTCAAACACACAACTTTTGTGAATTTTCAAATATTGAAGCTCGATAAATTCGGCAAATGAGGACCAAATTTGTTAAACAAAATATCAAGTTAATCAGTTCGACGAGATCTTTAAGATGACACAACAAGTCATGATTGCATCATGTTGAATTTCCAAGAAAAATAGTACTTTAAGTGCTCAAACACACAACTTTTGTGACTTCTCAAATATTGAAGCTCGATATCTTCGGCAAATGAGGACCAATTTTGTTAAACAAAATGTCAAATTAATCAGTTCGACGAAATCTTTAAGATGACAAAACAAGTCATGATTTCATCATGTTGAATTTCCAAGAAAAATAGTACTTTAAGTGCTCAAACACACAATTTTAGTGAATTTTCAAATATTGAAGCTCGATAAATTCGGCAAATGAGGACCAAATTTGTTAAACAAAATGTCAAATTAATCAACTCGATGAGATTTTTAAGATAACACAACAAGTCATGATTGCACCTTGTTGAATTTCCAAGAAAAATAGAACTTTAAGTGCTCAAACACACAACTTTTGTGACTTTTCAATCTTTGAAGCTCGATATCTTCGGCAAATGAGGACCAAATTTGTTAAACAAAATGTCAAATTAATCAACTCGATGAGATTTTTAAGATAACACAACAAGTCATGATTGCACCTTGTTGAATTTCCAAGAAAAATAGTACTTTAAGTGCTCAAACACACAACTTTTGTGACTTTTCAATCTTTGTAGCGCGATATCTTCGGCAAATGAGAACCAAATTTGTTAAACAAAATATCAAGTTAATCAGTTCGACGAGATCTTTAAGATGACACAACAAGTCATGATTGCATCATGTTGAATTTCCAAGAAAAATAGTACTTTAAGTGCTTAAACACACAACTTTTGTTACTTTTCAAATATTGAAGCTCGATAAATTCGGCAAATGAGGACCAATTTTGTTAAACAAAATGTCAAATTAACCAGTTCGACGAGATCTTTAAGATGACACAACAAGTCATGATTGCATCATGTTGAATTTCCAAGAAAAATAGTACTTTAAGTGCTCAAACACACAACTTTTGTGACTTCTCAAATATTGAAGCTCGATAAATTCGGCAAATGAGGACCAAATTTGTTAAACAAAATGTCAAATTAATCAGTTCGACGACATCTTTAAGATGACAAAACAAGTCATGATTGCATCATGTTGAATTTCCAAGAAAAATAGTACTTTATGAGCTCAAACAGACAACTTTTCTGACTTTTCAAACATTGAAGCTCAATAAATTCGGCAAATGAGGACCAAATTTGTTAAAGAAAATGTCAAATTAACCAGTTCGACGAGATCTTTAAGATGACACAACAAGTCATGATTGCATTATGTTGAATATCCAAGAAAAATAGTACTTTAAGCGCTCAAACACACAACTTTTGTGACTTTTCAAATATTGAAGCTCGATAAATTCGGCAAATGAGGACCAAATTTGTTAAACAAAATGTCAAATTAATCAGTTCTACGAGATCTTTAAGATGACACAACAAGTCATGATTGCAACATGTTGAATTCCCAAGAGAAATAGTACTTTAAGTGCTCAAACACACAACTTTTGTGACTTTTCAATCTTTGAAGCTCGATATCTTCGGCAAATGAGGACCAAATTTGTTAAACAAAATGTCAAATTAATCAACTCGATGAGATTTTTAAGATAACACAACAAGTCATGATTGCACCTTGTTGAATTTCCAAGAAAAATAGAACTTTAAGTGCTCAAACACACAACTTTTGTGACTTATCAAACTTTGAAGCTCGATAACTTCGGCAAATAAGGACCAAATTTGTTAAACAAAATGTCAAATTAATCAGTTCGACGAGATCTTTAAGATGACAAAACAAGTCATCATTGCATTATGTTGAATTTCCAAGAAAAATAGTACTTTAAGCGCTCAAACACACAACTTTTTGAGACTTTTCAAATATTGAAGCTCGATAAATTCGGCAAATGAGGATCAAATTTGTTAAACAAAATGTCAAATTAATCAGTTCGACGAGATCTTTAAGATGACACAACAAGTCATGATTGCAACATGTTGAATTTCCAAGAAAAATAGTACTTTAAGCGCTCAAACACCCAACTTTTGTGACTTTTCAATCTTTGAAGCTCGATATCTTCGGCAAATTAGGACCAAATTTGTTAAACAAAATGTCAAATTAATCAGTTCGACGAGATCTTTAAGGTGACAAAACAAGTCATGATTGCATCATGTTGAATTTCCAAGAAAAATAGTACTTTAAGTGCTCAAACAGACAACTTTTCTGACTTTTCAAACATTGAAGCTTAATAAATTCGGCAAATGAGGACCAAATTTGTTAAACAAAATGTCAAATTAACCAGTTCGACGAGATCTTTAAGATGACACAACAAGTCATGATTGCATCATGTTTAATTTCCAAGAAAAATAGTACTTTAAGTGCTCAAACACACAACTTTTGTGACTTCTCAGATATTGAAGCTCGATAAATTCGGCAAATGAGGACCAAATTTGTTAAACAAAATGTCAAATTAATCAGTTCGACGAGATCTTTAAGATGACACAACAAGTCATGATTGCATCATGTTGAATTTCCAAGAAAAATAGTACTTTAAGTGCTCAAACACACAACTTTTGTGACTTTTCAATCTTTGTAGCGCGATATCTTCGGCAAATGAGGACCAAATTTGTTAAACAAAATGTCAAATTAATCAGTTCGACGACATCTTTAAGATGACAAAACAAGTCATGATTGCATCATGTTGAATTTCCAAGAAAAATAGTACTTTAAGTGCTCAAACACACAACTTTTTGAGACTTTTCAAATATTGAAGCTCGATAAATTCGGCAAATGAGGACCAAATTTGTTAAACAAAATGTCAAATTAATCAGTTCGACGAGATCTTTAAGATGACACAACAAGTCATGATTGCAACATGTTGAATTTCCAAGAGAAATAGTACTTTAAGTGCTCAAACACACAACTTTTGTGACTTATCAAACTTTGAAGCTCGATAACTTCGGCAAATGAGGACCAAATTTGTTAAACAAAATGTCAAATTAATCAGTTCGACGAGATCTTTAAGATGACAAAACAAGTCATGATTGCATTATGTTGAATTTCCAAGAAAAATAGTACTTTAAGCGCTCAAACACACAACTTTTTGAGACTTTTCAAATATTGAAGCTCGATAAATTCGGCAAATGAGGACCAAATTTGTTAAACAAAATGTCAAATTAATCAACTCGATAAGATGTTTAAGATGAAACAACAAGTCATGATTGCACCTTGTTGAATTTCCAAGAAAAATAGTACTTTAAGCGCTCAAATACACAACTTTTGTGACTTTTCACACTTTGAAGCTTGATATCTTCGGCAAATGAGGACCAATTTTGTTAAACAAAATGTCAAATTAATCAGTTCTACGAGATCTTTAAGATGACACAACAAGTCATGATTGCAACATGTTGAATTTCCAAGAAAAATAGTACTTTAAGCGCTCAAACACACAACTTTTTGAGACTTTTCAAATATTGAAGCTCGATAAATTCGGCAAATGAGGACCAAATTTGTTAAACAAAATGTCAAATTAATCAACTCGATGAGATTTTTAAGATAACACAACAAGTCATGATTGCACCTTGTTGAATTTCCAAGAAAAATAGAACTTTAAGTGCTCAAACACACATCTTTTGTGACTTATCACACTTTGAAGCTCGATATCTTCGGCAAATGAGGACCAAATTTGTTAAACAAAATGTCAAATTAATCAACTCGATGAGATTTTTAAGATAACACAACAAGTCATGATTGCACCTTGTTGAATTTCCAAGAAAAATAGAACTTTAAGTGCTCAAACACACAACTTTTGTGACTTTTCAATCTTTGTAGCGCGATATCTTCGGCAAATGAGGACCAAATTTGTTAAACAAAATGTCAAATTAATCAGTTCGACGACATCTTTAAGATGACAAAACAAGTCATGATTGCATCATGTTGAATTTCCAAGAAAAATAGTACTTTAAGTGCTCAAACACACAACTTTTTGAGACTTTTCAAATATTGAAGCTCGATAAATTCGGCAAATGAGGACCAAATTTGTTAAACAAAATGTCAAATTAATCAGTTCTACGAGATCTTTAAGATGACACAACAAGTCATGATTGCAACATGTTAAATTTCCAAGAAAAATAGTACTTTAAGCGCTCAAACACACAACTTTTTGAGACTTTTCAAATATTGAAGCTCGATAAATTCGGCAAATGAGGACCAAATTTGTTAAACAAAATGTCAAATTAATCAACTCGATGAGATTTTTAAGATAACACAACAAGTCATGATTGCAACATGTTGAATTTCCAAGAGAAATAGTACTTTAAGTGCTCAAACACACAACTTTTGTGACTTATCAAACTTTGAAGCTCGATAACTTCGGCAAATGAGGACCAAATTTGTTAAACAAAATGTCAAATTAATCAGTTCGACGAGATCTTTAAGATGACAAAACAAGTCATGATTGCATTATGTTGAATTTCCAAGAAAAATAGTACTTTAAGCGCTCAAACACACAACTTTTTGAGACTTTTCAAATATTGAAGCTCGATAAATTCGGCAAATGAGGACCAAATTTGTTAAACAAAATGTCAAATTAATCAACTCGATAAGATGTTTAAGATGAAACAACAAGTCATGATTGCACCTTGTTGAATTTCCAAGAAAAATAGTACTTTAAGCGCTCAAATACACAACTTTTGTGACTTTTCACACTTTGAAGCTTGATATCTTCGGCAAATGAGGACCAATTTTGTTAAACAAAATGTCAAATTAATCAGTTCTACGAGATCTTTAAGATGACACAACAAGTCATGATTGCAACATGTTGAATTTCCAAGAAAAATAGTACTTTAAGCGCTCAAACACACAACTTTTTGAGACTTTTCAAATATTGAAGCTCGATAAATTCGGCAAATGAGGACCAAATTTGTTAAACAAAATGTCAAATTAATCAACTCGATGAGATTTTTAAGATAACACAACAAGTCATGATTGCACCTTGTTGAATTTCCAAGAAAAATAGAACTTTAAGTGCTCAAACACACATCTTTTGTGACTTATCACACTTTGAAGCTCGATATCTTCGGCAAATGAGGACCAAATTTGTTAAACAAAATGTCAAATTAATCAACTCGATGAGATTTTTAAGATAACACAACAAGTCATGATTGCACCTTGTTGAATTTCCAAGAAAAATAGTACTTTAAGTGCTCAAACACACAACTTTTGTGACTTTTCACACTTTGAAGCTCGATATCTTCGGCAAATGAGGACCAAATTTGTTAAACAAAATGTCAAATTAATCAACTCGATGAGATTTTTAAGATAACACAACAAGTCATGATGGCACCTTGTTGAATTTCCAAGAAAAATAGTACTTTAAGTACTCAAACACACAACTTTTGTGACTTTTCAAATATTGAAGCTCGATAAATTCGGCAAATGAGGACCAAATTTGTTAAACAAAGTGTCAAATTAATCAGTTCGACGAGATCTTTAAGATGATACAACAAGTCATGATTGCATCATGTTGAATTTCCAAGAGAAATAGTACTTTAAGTGCTCAAACACACAACTTTTGTGACTTTTCAAACTTTGAAGCTCGATAACTTCGGCAAATGAGGACCAAATTTGTTAAACAAAGTGTCAAATTAATCAGTTCGACGAGATCTTTAAGATGACACAACAAGTCATGATTGCATTATGTTGAATTTCCAAGAAAAATAGTACTTTAATTGCTCAAACACACAACTTTTGTGACTTATCACACTTTGAAGCTCGATATCTTCGGCAAATGAGGACCAATTTTGTTAAACAAAATGTCAAATTAATCAACTCGATGAGATGTTTAAGATAAAATAACAAGTCATGATTGCACCTTGTTGAATTTCCAAGAAAAATAGTACTTTAATTGCTCAAACACACAACTTTTGTGACTTATCACACTTTGAAGCTCGATATCTTCGGCAAATGAGGACCAATTTTGTTAAACAAAATGTCAAATTAATCAACTCGATGAGATGTTTAAGATAAAATAACAAGTCATGATTGCACCTTGTTGAATTTCCAAGAAAAATAGTACTTTAATTGCTCAAACACACAACTTTTGTGACTTATCACACTTTGAAGCTCGATATCTTCGGCAAATGAGGACCAATTTTGTTAAACAAAATGTCAAATTAATCAGTTCGACGAGATCTTTAAGGTGACAAAACAAGTCATGGTAGCATCATGTTGAATTTCCAAGAAAAATAGTAATTTAAGTGCTCAAACACACAACTTTTGTGACTTCTCAAATATTGATGCTCGATATCTTCGGCAAATGAGGACCAATTTTGTTAAACAAAATGTCAAATTAACCAGTTCGACGAGATCTTTAAGATGACACAACAAGTCATGATTGCATTATGTTGAATATCCAAGAAAAATAGTACTTTAAGCGCTCAAACACTCAACTTTTGTGACTTTTCAAATATTGAAGCTCGATAAATTCGGCAAATGAGGACCAAATTTGTTAAACAAAAAGACAAATTAATCAGTTCGACGAGATCTTTAAGATGACACAACAAGTCATGATTGCAACATGTTGAATTTCCAAGAAAAATAGTACTTTAAGCGCTCAAACACCCAACTTTTGTGACTTTTCAATCTTTGAAGCTCGATATCTTCGGCAAATTAGGACCAAATTTGTTAAACAAAATGTCAAATTAATCAGTTCGACGAGATCTTTAAGGTGACAAAACAAGTCATGATTGCATCATGTTGAATTTCCAAGAAAAATAGTACTTTAAGTGCTCAAACAGACAACTTTTCTGACTTTTCAAACATTGAAGCTCAATAAATTCGGCAAATGAGGACCAAATTTGTTAAACAAAATGTCAAATTAACCAGTTCGACGAGATCTTTAAGATGACACAACAAGTCATGATTGCATCATGTTGAATTTCCAAGAAAAATTGTACTTTAAGTGCTCAAACACACAACTTTTGTGACTTTTCAATCTTTGAAGCTCGATATCTTCGGCAAATGAGGACCAAATTTGTTAAACAAAATGTCAAATTAATCAACTCGATGAGATTTTTAAGATAACACAACAAGTCATGATTGCACCTTGTTGAATTTCCAAGAAAAATAGAACTTTAAGTGCTCAAACACACAACTTTTGTGACTTTTCACACTTTGAAGCTCGATATCTTCGGCAAATGAGGACCAAATTTGTTAAACAAAATGTCAAATTAATCAACTCGATGAGATTTTTAAGATAACACAACAAGTCATGATTGCACCTTGTTGAATTTCCAAGAAAAATAGAACTTTAAGTGCTCAAACACACAACTTTTGTGACTTATCAAACTTTGAAGCTCGATAACTTCGGCAAATAAGGACCAAATTTGTTAAACAAAATGTCAAATTAATCAGTTCGACGAGATCTTTAAGATGACAAAACAAGTCATCATTGCATTATGTTGAATTTCCAAGAAAAATAGTACTTTAAGCGCTCAAACACACAACTTTTTGAGACTTTTCAAATATTGAAGCTCGATAAATTCGGCAAATGAGGATCAAATTTGTTAAACAAAATGTCAAATTAACCAGTTCGACGAGATCTTTAAGATGACACAACAAGTCATGATTGCATCATGTTTAATTTCCAAGAAAAATAGTACTTTAAGTGCTCAAACACACAACTTTTGTGACTTCTCAGATATTGAAGCTCGATAAATTCGGCAAATGAGGACCAAATTTGTTAAACAAAATGTCAAATTAATCAGTTCGACGAGATCTTTAAGATGACACAACAAGTCATGATTGCATCATGTTGAATTTCCAAGAAAAATAGTACTTTAAGTGCTCAAACACACAACTTTTGTGACTTTTCAATCTTTGTAGCGCGATATCTTCGGCAAATGAGGACCAAATTTGTTAAACAAAATGTCAAATTAATCAGTTCGACGACATCTTTAAGATGACAAAACAAGTCATGATTGCATCATGTTGAATTTCCAAGAAAAATAGTACTTTAAGTGCTCAAACACACAACTTTTTGAGACTTTTCAAATATTGAAGCTCGATAAATTCGGCAAATGAGGACCAAATTTGTTAAACAAAATGTCAAATTAATCAGTTCGACGAGATCTTTAAGATGACACAACAAGTCATGATTGCAACATGTTGAATTTCCAAGAGAAATAGTACTTTAAGTGCTCAAACACACAACTTTTGTGACTTATCAAACTTTGAAGCTCGATAACTTCGGCAAATGAGGACCAAATTTGTTAAACAAAATGTCAAATTAATCAGTTCGACGAGATCTTTAAGATGACAAAACAAGTCATGATTGCATTATGTTGAATTTCCAAGAAAAATAGTACTTTAAGCGCTCAAACACACAACTTTTTGAGACTTTTCAAATATTGAAGCTCGATAAATTCGGCAAATGAGGACCAAATTTGTTAAACAAAATGTCAAATTAATCAACTCGATAAGATGTTTAAGATGAAACAACAAGTCATGATTGCACCTTGTTGAATTTCCAAGAAAAATAGTACTTTAAGCGCTCAAATACACAACTTTTGTGACTTTTCACACTTTGAAGCTTGATATCTTCGGCAAATGAGGACCAATTTTGTTAAACAAAATGTCAAATTAATCAGTTCTACGAGATCTTTAAGATGACACAACAAGTCATGATTGCAACATGTTGAATTTCCAAGAAAAATAGTACTTTAAGCGCTCAAACACACAACTTTTTGAGACTTTTCAAATATTGAAGCTCGATAAATTCGGCAAATGAGGACCAAATTTGTTAAACAAAATGTCAAATTAATCAACTCGATGAGATTTTTAAGATAACACAACAAGTCATGATTGCACCTTGTTGAATTTCCAAGAAAAATAGAACTTTAAGTGCTCAAACACACATCTTTTGTGACTTATCACACTTTGAAGCTCGATATCTTCGGCAAATGAGGACCAAATTTGTTAAACAAAATGTCAAATTAATCAACTCGATGAGATTTTTAAGATAACACAACAAGTCATGATTGCACCTTGTTGAATTTCCAAGAAAAATAGTACTTTAAGTGCTCAAACACACAACTTTTGTGACTTTTCACACTTTGAAGCTCGATATCTTCGGCAAATGAGGACCAAATTTGTTAAACAAAATGTCAAATTAATCAACTCGATGAGATTTTTAAGATAACACAACAAGTCATGATGGCACCTTGTTGAATTTCCAAGAAAAATAGTACTTTAAGTACTCAAACACACAACTTTTGTGACTTTTCAAATATTGAAGCTCGATAAATTCGGCAAATGAGGACCAAATTTGTTAAACAAAGTGTCAAATTAATCAGTTCGACGAGATCTTTAAGATGATACAACAAGTCATGATTGCATCATGTTGAATTTCCAAGAGAAATAGTACTTTAAGTGCTCAAACACACAACTTTTGTGACTTTTCAAACTTTGAAGCTCGATAACTTCGGCAAATGAGGACCAAATTTGTTAAACAAAGTGTCAAATTAATCAGTTCGACGAGATCTTTAAGATGACACAACAAGTCATGATTGCATTATGTTGAATTTCCAAGAAAAATAGTACTTTAATTGCTCAAACACACAACTTTTGTGACTTATCACACTTTGAAGCTCGATATCTTCGGCAAATGAGGACCAATTTTGTTAAACAAAATGTCAAATTAATCAACTCGATGAGATGTTTAAGATAAAATAACAAGTCATGATTGCACCTTGTTGAATTTCCAAGAAAAATAGTACTTTAATTGCTCAAACACACAACTTTTGTGACTTATCACACTTTGAAGCTCGATATCTTCGGCAAATGAGGACCAATTTTGTTAAACAAAATGTCAAATTAATCAGTTCGACGAGATCTTTAAGGTGACAAAACAAGTCATGGTAGCATCATGTTGAATTTCCAAGAAAAATAGTAATTTAAGTGCTCAAACACACAACTTTTGTGACTTCTCAAATATTGATGCTCGATATCTTCGGCAAATGAGGACCAATTTTGTTAAACAAAATGTCAAATTAATCAGTTCGACGAGATCTTTAAGGTGACAAAACAAGTCATGATTGCATCATGTTGAATTTCCAAGAAAAATAGTACTTTAAGTGCTCAAACAGACAACTTTTCTGACTTTTCAAACATTGAAGCTCCATAAATTCGGCAAATGAGGACCAAATTTGTTAAACAAAATGTCAAATTAACCAGTTCGACGAGATCTTTAAGATGACACAACAAGTCATGATTGCATTATGTTGAATATCCAAGAAAAATAGTACTTTAAGCGCTCAAACACTCAACTTTTGTGACTTTTCAAATATTGAAGCTCGATAAATTCGGCAAATGAGGACCAAATTTGTTAAACAAAAAGACAAATTAATCAGTTCGACGAGATCTTTAAGATGACACAACAAGTCATGATTGCAACATGTTGAATTTCCAAGAAAAATAGTACTTTAAGCGCTCAAACACACAACTTTTTGAGACTTTTCAAATATTGAAGCTCGATAAATTCGGCAAATGAGGACCAAATTTGTTAAACAAAATGTCAAATTAATCAACTCGATGAGATTTTTAAGATAACACAACAAGTCATGATTGCACCTTGTTGAATTTCCAAGAAAAATAGAACTTTAAGTGCTCAAACACACATCTTTTGTGACTTATCACACTTTGAAGCTCGATATCTTCGGCAAATGAGGACCAAATTTGTTAAACAAAATGTCAAATTAATCAACTCGATGAGATTTTTAAGATAACACAACAAGTCATGATTGCACCTTGTTGAATTTCCAAGAAAAATAGAACTTTAAGTGCTCGAACACACAACTTTTGTGACTTTTCACACTTTGAAGCTCGATATCTTCGGCAAATGAGGACCAAATTTGTTAAACAAAATGTCAAATTAATCAACTCGATGAGATTTTTAAGATAACACAACAAGTCATGATGGCACCTTGTTGAATTTCCAAGAAAAATAGTACTTTAAGTACTCAAACACACAACTTTTGTGACTTTTCAAATATTGAAGCTCGATAAATTCGGCAAATGAGGACCAAATTTGTTAAACAAAAAGACAAATTAATCAGTTCGACGAGATCTTTAAGATGACAAAACAAGTTATGATTGCATCATGTTGAATTTCCAAGAGAAATAGTACTTTAAGTGCTCAAACACACAACTTTTGTGACTTTTCAAACTTTGAAGCTCGATAACTTCGGCAAATGAGGACCAAATTTGTTAAACAAAATGTCAAATTAATCAGTTCGACGAGATCTTTAAGATGATACAACAAGTCATGATTGCATCATGTTGAATTTCCAAGAGAAATAGTACTTTAAGTGCTCAAACACACAACTTTTGTGACTTTTCAAACTTTGAAGCTCGATAACTTCGGCAAATGAGGACCAAATTTGTTAAACAAAGTGTCAAATTAATCAGTTCGACGAGATCTTTAAGATGACACAACAAGTCATGATTGCATTATGTTGAATTTCCAAGAAAAATAGTACTTTAATTGCTCAAACACACAACTTTTGTGACTTATCACACTTTGAAGCTCGATATCTTCGGCAAATGAGGACCAATTTTGTTAAACAAAATGTCAAATTAATCAACTCGATGAGATGTTTAAGATAAAATAACAAGTCATGATTGCACCTTGTTGAATTTCCAAGAAAAATAGTACTTTAATTGCTCAAACACACAACTTTTGTGACTTATCACACTTTGAAGCTCGATATCTTCGGCAAATGAGGACCAATTTTGTTAAACAAAATGTCAAATTAATCAGTTCTACGAGATCTTTAAGATGACACAACAAGTCATGATTGCAACATGTTGAATTCCCAAGAGAAATAGTACTTTAAGTGCTCAAACACACAACTTTTGTGACTTTTCAATCTTTGAAGCTCGATATCTTCGGCAAATGAGGACCAAATTTGTTAAACAAAATGTCAAATTAATCAACTCGATGAGATTTTTAAGATAACACAACAAGTCATGATTGCACCTTGTTGAATTTCCAAGAAAAATAGTACTTTAAGTGCTCAAACACACAACTTTTGTGACTTTTCACACTTTGAAGCTCGATATCTTCGGCAAATGAGCACCAAATTTGTTAAACAAAGTGTCAAATTAATCAGTTCGACGAGATCTTTAAGATGACAAAACAAGTCATGATTTCATCATGTTGAATTTCCAAGAAAAATAGTACTTTAAGCGCTCAAACACACAACTTTTTGAGACTTTTCAAATATTGAAGCTCGATAAATTCGGCAAATGAGGACCAAATTTGTTAAACAAAAAGACAAATTAATCAGTTCGACGAGATCTTTAAGATGACAAAACAAGTCATGATTGCATCATGTTGAATTTCCAAGAAATATAGTAATTTAAGCGCTCAAACACCCAACTTTTGTGACTTTTCAAATATTGAAGCTCGATAAATTCGGCAAATGAGGACCAAATTTGTTAAACAAAAAGACAAATTAATCAGTTCGACGAGATCTTTAAGATGACAAAACAAGTCATGATTGCATCATGTTGAATTTCCGAGAAATAGTACTTTAAGTGCTCAAACACACAACATTTGTGACTTCTCAAATATTGAAGCTCGATAAATTCGGCAAATGAGGACCAAATTTGTTAAACAAAATGTCAAATTAATCAACTCGATAAGATGTTTAAGATAAAACAACAAGTCATGATTGCATTATGTTGAATTTCCAAGAAAAATAGTACTTTAAGCGCTCAAACACACAACTTTTGTGACTTTTCAAATATTGAAGCTCGATAAATTCGGCAAATGAGGACCAAATTTGTTAAACAAAAAGACAAATTAATCAGTTCGACGACATCTTTAAGATGACAAAACAAGTCATGATTGCATCATGTTGAATTTCCAAGAAAAATAGTACTTTAAGTGCTCAAACAGACAACTTTTCTGACTTTTCAAACATTGAAGCTCAATAAATTCGGCAAATGAGGACCAAATTTGTTAAACAAAATGTCAAATTAATCAACTCGATAAGATGTTTAAGATAAAACAACAAGTCATGATTGCATTATGTTGAATTTCCAAGAAAAATAGTACTTTAAGCGCTCAAACACACAACTTTTGTGACTTTTCAAATATTGAAGCTCGATAAATTCGGCAAATGAGGACCAAAGTTGTTAAACAAAATGTCAAATTAATCAGTTCGACGACATCTTTAAGATGACAAAACAATTCATGATTGCATCATGTTGAATTTCCAAGAGAAATAGTACTTTAAGTGCTCAAACACACAACTTTTGTGACTTTTCAAACTTTGAAGCTCGATAACTTCGGCAAATGAGGACCAAATTTGTTAAACAAAGTGTCAAATTAATCAGTTCGACGAGATCTTTAAGATGACACAACAAGTCATGATTGCATTATGTTGAATTTCCAAGAGAAATAGTACTTTAAGTGCTCAAACACACAACTTTTGTGACTTTTCAAACTTTGAAGCTCGATAACTTCGGCAAATGAGGACCAAATTTGTTAAACAAAGTGTCAAATTAATCAGTTCGACGAGATCTTTAAGATGACACAACAAGTCATGATTGCATTATGTTGAATTTCCAAGAAAAATAGTACTTTAATTGCTCAAACACACAACTTTTGTGACTTATCACACTTTGAAGCTCGATATCTTCGGCAAATGAGGACCAATTTTGTTAAACAAAATGTCAAATTAATCAACTCGATGACATGTTTAAGATAAAATAACAAGTCATGATTGCACCTTGTAGAATTTCCAAGAAAAATAGTACTTTAATTGCTCAAACACACAACTTTTGTGACTTATCACACTTTGAAGCTCGATATCTTCGGCAAATGAGGACCAATTTTGTTAAACAAAATGTCAAATTAATCAGTTCGACGAGATCTTTAAGGTGACAAAACAAGTCATGGTAGCATCATGTTGAATTTCCAAGAAAAATAGTAATTTAAGTGCTCAAACACACAACTTTTGTGACTTCTCAAATATTGAAGCTCGATATCTTCGGCAAATGAGGACCAATTTTGTTAAACAAAATGTCAAATTAATCAGTTCGACGAGATCTTTAAGGTGACAAAACAAGTCATGGTTGCATCATGTTGAATTTCCAAGAAAAATAGTAATTTAAGTGCTCAAACACACAACTTTTGTGACTTCTCAAATATTGATGCTCGATATCTTCGGCAAATGAGGACCAATTTTGTTAAACAAAATGTCAAATTAATCAGTTCGACGAGATCTTTAAGGTGACAAAACAAGTCATGATTGCATCATGTTGAATTTCCAAGAAAAATAGTACTTTAAGTGCTCAAACAGACAACTTTTCTGACTTTTCAAACATTGAAGCTCCATAAATTCGGCAAATGAGGACCAAATTTGTTAAACAAAATGTCAAATTAATCAACTCGATAAGATGTTTAAGATAAAACAACAAGTCATGATTGCATTATGTTGAATTTCCAAGAAAAATAGTACTTTAAGCGCTCAAACACACAACTTTTGTGACTTTTCAAATATTGAAGCTCGATAAATTCGGCAAATGAGGACCAAAGTTGTTAAACAAAATGTCAAATTAATCAGTTCGACGACATCTTTAAGATGACAAAACAATTCATGATTGCATCATGTTGAATTTCCAAGAGAAATAGTACTTTAAGTGCTCAAACACACAACTTTTGTGACTTTTCAAACTTTGAAGCTCGATAACTTCGGCAAATGAGGACCAAATTTGTTAAACAAAATGTCAAATTAATCAACTCGATGAGATTTTTAAGATAACACAACAAGTCATGATTGCACCTTGTTGAATTTCCAAAAGAAAAATAGTACTTTAAGTGCTCAAACACACAACTTTTGTGACTTTTCAAACTTCGAAGCTGGATAACTTCGGCAAATGAGGACCAAATTTGTTAAACAAAATGTCAAATTTATCAACTCGATGAGATTTTTAAGATAACACAACAAGTCATGATTGCACCTTGTTGAATTTCCAAGAAAAATAGTACTTTTAGTGCTCAAACACACAACTTTTGTGACTTTTCAAATATTGAAGCTCGATAAATTCGGCAAATGAGGACCAAATTTGTTAAACAAAAAGACAAATTAATCAGTTCGACGAGATCTTTAAGATGACAAAACAAGTCATGATTGCATCATGTTGAATTTCCAAGAGAAATAGTACTTTAAGTGCTCAAACACACAACTTTTGTGACTTATCACACTTTGAAGCTCGATATCTTCGGCAAATGAGGACCAAATTTGTTAAACAAAATGTCAAATTAATCAACTCGATGAGATTTTTAAGATAACACAACAAGTCATGATTGCACCTTGTTGAATTTCCAAGAAAAATAGAACTTTAAGTGCTCAAACACACAAATTTTGTGACTTTTCACACTTTGAAGCTCGATATCTTCGGCAAATGAGGACCAAATTTGTTAAACAAAATGTCAAATTAATCAACTCGATGAGATTTTTAAGATAACACAACAAGTCATGATTGCACCTTGTTGAATTTCCAAGAAAAATAGTACTTTAAGTGCTCAAACACACAACTTTTGTGACTTTTCAAATATTGAAGCTCGATAAATTCGGCAAATGAGGACCAAATTTGTTAAACAAAATGTCAAATTAACCAGTTCGACGAGATCTTTAAGATGACACAACAAGTCATGATTGCGTTATGTTGAATTTCCAAGAAAAATAGTACTTTAATCGCTCAAACACACAACTTTTGTGACTTTTCACACTTTGAAGCTCGATATCTTCGGCAAATGAGCACCAAATTTGTTAAACAAAGTGTCAAATTAATCAGTTCGACGAGATCTTTGAGATGACCAAACAAGTCATGATTGCATCATGTTGAATTTCCAAGAGAAATAGTACTTTAAGTGCTCAAACACACAACTTTTGTGACTTTTCAATCTTTGAAGCTCCATATCTTCGGCAAATGAGGACCAAATTTGTTAAACAAAATGTCAAATTAATCAGTTCGACGAAATCTTTAAGATGACAAAACAAGTCATGATTGCATCTTGTTGAATTTCCAACAAAAATAGTACTTTAAGTGCTCAAACACACAACTTTTGTGACATATCACACTTTGAAGCTCGATAACTTCGGCAAATGAGGACCAAATTTGTTAAACAAAATGTCAAATTAATCAACTCGATGAGATGTTTAAGATAAAACAACAAGTCATAATTGCATCATGTTGAATTTCCAAGAAAAATAGTACTTTAAGCGCTCAAACACACAACTTTTGTTACTTTTCAAATATTGAAGCTCGATAAATTCGGCAAATGAGGACCAAATTTGTTAAACAAAATGTCAAATTAATCAGTTCGACGAGATCTTTAAGATGACAAAACAAGTCATGATTGCATCATGTTGAATTTCCAAGAAAAATAGTACTTTAAGTGCTCAAACACACAACTTTTGTGACTTATCACACTTTGAAGCTCGATATCTTCGGCAAATGAGGACCAAATTTGTTAAACAAAATGTCAAATTAATCAACTCGATGAGATTTTTAAGATAACACAACAAGTCATGATTGCACCTTGTTGAATTTCCAAGAAAAATAGTACTTTAAGTGCTCAAACACACAACTTTTGTGACTTTTCAATCTTTGAAGCTCGATATCTTAGGCAAATTAGGACCAAATTTGTTAAACAAAATGTCAAATTAATCAACTCGATGAGATGTTTAAGATAACACAACAAGTTATGATTGCATCATGTTGAATTTCGAATAGAAATAGTACTTTAAGCGCTCAAACACACAACTTTTGTGACTTTTCAAATATTGAAGCTCGATAAATTCGGCGAATAAGGACCAAATTTGTTAAACAAAATGTCAAATTAATCAGTTCGACGAGATCTTTAAGATAACACAACAAGTCATGATTGCACCTTGTTGAATTTCCAAGAAAAATAGAACTTTAAGTGCTCAAACACACAACTTTTGTGACTTTTCACACTTTGAAGCTCGATATCTTCGGCAAATGAGGACCAAATTTGTTAAACAAAATATCAAATTAATCAACTCGATGAGATGTTTAAGATAACACAACAAGTTATGATTGCATCTTGTTGAATTTCCAAGAAAAATAGTACTTTAAGCGCTCAAACACCCAACTTTTGTGACTTTTCAAACTTTGAAGCTCGATAACTTCGGCAAATGAGGACCAAATTTGTTAAGTAAAATGTCAAATTAATCAGTTCGACGACATCTTTAAGATGACATAACAAGTCATGATTGCATCATGTTGAATTTCCAAGAAAAATGGTACTTTAAGCGCTCAAACACACAACTTTTGTGACTTTTCAAACTTTGAAGCTCGATAACTTCGGCAAATTAGGACCAAATTTGTTAAACAAAATATCAAATTAATCAGTTCGACGACATCTTTAAGATGACAAAACAAGTCATGATTGCATCATGTTGAATTTCGAAGAGAAATAGTACTTTAAGCGCTCAAACACACAACTTTTGTGACTTTTCAAATATTGAAGCTCGATAAATTCGGCGAATGAGGACCAAAGTTGTTAAACAAAATGTCAAATTAATCAACTCGATGAGATTTTTAAGATAACACAACAAGTCATGATTGCACCTTGTTGAATTTCCAAGAAAAATAGTACTTTAAGTGCTCAAACACACAACTTTTGTGACTTTTCAATCTTTGAAGCTTGATATCTTAGGCAAATTAGGACCAAATTTGTTAAACAAAATGTCAAATTAATCAACTCGATGAGATGTTTAAGATAAAACAACAAGTCATGATTGCATCATGTTGAATTTAGAATAGAAATAGTACTTTAAGCGCTCAAACACACAACTTTTGTGACTTTTCAAATATTGAAGCTCGATATCTTCGGCAAATGAGGACCAAATTTGTTAAACAAAATGTCAAATTAATCAACTCGATGAGATTTTTAAGATAACACAACAAGTCATGATTGCACCTTGTTGAATTTCCAAGAAAAATAGTACTTTAAGTGCTCAAACACACAACTTTTGTGACTTATCACACTTTGAAGCTCGATATCTTCGGCAAATGAGGACCAAATTTGTTAAACAAAATATCAAATTAATCAGTTCGACGACATCTTTAAGATGACAAAACAAGTCATGATTGCATCATGTTGAATTTCCAAGAGAAATAGTACTTTAAGTGCTCAAACACACAACTTTTGTGACTTTTCAATCTTTGAAGCTCGATAAATTCGGCAAATGAGGACCAAATTTGTTAAACAAAATGTCAAATTACTCAGTTCGACGAGATCTTTAAGATGACAATACAAGTCATGATTGCATCATGTTGAATTTCCAAGAGAAATAGTACTTTAAGTGCTCAAACACACAACTTTTGTGACTTTTCAATCTTTGAAGCTCGATAAATTCGGCAAATGAGGACCAAATTTGTTAAACAAAATGTCAAATTAATCAGTTCGACGAGATCTTTAAGATGATAATACAAGTCATGTTTGCATCATGTTGAATTTCCAAGAGAAATAGTACTTTAAGTGCTCAAACACACAACTTTTGTGACTTTTCAATCTTTGAAGCTCGATATCTTCGGCAAATGAGAACCAAATTTGTTAAACAAAATATCAAATTAATCAGTTCGACGACATCTTTAAGATGACAAAACAAGTCATGATTGCATCATGTTGAATTTCGAAGAGAAATAGTACTTTAAGCGCTCAAACACACAACTTTTGTGACTTATCATACTTTGAAGCTCGATATCTTCGGCAAATGTGGACCAAATTTGTTAAACAAAATGTCAAATTAATCAATTCGATGAGATGTTTAAGATAACACAACAAGCTATGATTGCATCTTGTTGAATTTCCAAGAAAAATAGTACTTTAAGCGCTCAAATACACAACTTTTGTGACTTTTCAATCTATGAAGCTCGATATCTTCGGCAAATTAGGACCAAATTTGTTAAACAAAATGTCAAATTAATCAACTCGATGAGATGTTTAAGATAACACAACAAGTTATGATTGCATCATGTTGAATTTCCAAGAGAAATAGTACTTTAAGTGCTCAAACACACAACTTTTGTGACTTTTCAATCTTTGAAGCTCGATATCTTCGGCAAATGAGAACCAAATTTGTTAAACAAAATATCAAATTAATCAGTTCGACGAGATATTTAAGATGACAAAACAAGTCATGATTGCATCATGTTGAATTTCCAAGAAAAATAGTACTTTAAGCGCTCAAACACAAAAGTTTTGTGACTTTTCAAACATTGAAGCTCGATAAATTCGGCAAATGAGGACTAAATTTGTTAAACAAAATGTCAAATTAATCAGTTCGACGAGATCTTTAAGATGACAAAACAAGTCATGATTGTATCATGTTGAATTTCCAAGAAAAATAGTACTTTAAGCGCTCAAACACAAAAGTTTTGTGACTTTTCAAACTTTGAAGCTCGATAACTTCGGCAAATGAGGACCAATTTTGTTAAACAAAATGTCAAATTAATCAGTTCGACGAAATCTTTAAGATGACAAAACAAGTCATGATTGCATCTTGTTGAATTTCCAAGAAAAATAGTACTTTAAGTGCTCAAACACACAACTTTTGTGACTTATCACACTTTGAAGCTCGATAACTTCGGCAAATGAGGACCAAATTTGTTAAACAAAATGTCAAATTAATCAACTCGATGAGATGTTTAAGATAACACAACAAGTTATGATTGCATCATGTTGAATTTCCAAGAAAAATAGTACTTTAAGTGCTCAAACACACAACTTTTGTGACTTTTCAATCTTTGAAGTTCGATATCTTCGGCAAATGAGAACCAAATTTGTTAAACAAAATATCAAATTAATCAGTTCGACGACATCTTTAAGATGACAAAACAAGTCATGGTTGCATCATGTTGAATTTCCAAGAAAAATAGTACTTTAAGCGCTCAAACACACAACTTTTGTGACTTATCACACTTTGAAGCTCGATATTTTCGGCAAATGAGGACCAATTTTGTTAAACAAAATGTCAAATTAATCAACTCGATGAGATGTTTAAGATGACAAAACAAGTCATGATTGCATCATGTTGAATTTCCAAGAGAAATAGTACTTTAAGTGCTCAAACACACAACTTTTGTGACTTTTCACACTTTGAAGCTCGATAACTTCGGCAAATGAGGACCAAATTTGTTAAACAAAATGTCAAATTAATCAGTTCGACGAGATCTTTAAGATGACACAACAAGTCATTATTGCATTATGTTGAATTTCCAAGAAAAATAGTACTTTAAGCGCTCAAACACACAACTTTTGTGACTTTTCAAATTTTGAAGCTCGATATCTTCGGCAAATGAGATCCAAATTTGTTAAACAAAATATCAAATTAATCAGTTCGACGACATCTTTAAGATGACAAAACAAGTCATGATTGCATCATGTTGAATTTCGAAGAGAAATAGTACTTTAAGCGCTCAAACACACAACTTTTGTGACTTATCATACTTTGAAGCTCGATATCTTCGGCAAATGTGGACCAAATTTGTTAAACAAAATGTCAAATTAATCAACTCGATGAGATGTTTAAGATAACACAACAAGTTATGATTGCATCTTGTTGAATTTCCAAGATAAATAGTACTTTAAGCGCTCAAATACACAACTTTTGTGACTTTTCAATCTATGAAGCTCGATATCTTCGGCAAATTAGGACCAAATTTGTTAAACAAAATGTCAAATTAATCAACTCGATGAGATGTTTAAGATAACACAACAAGTTATGATTGCATCATGTTGAATTTCCAAGAAAAATAGTACTTTAAGCGCTCAAACACACAACTTTTGTGACTTTTCAATCTTTGAAGCTCGATATCTTCGGCAAATGAGAACCAAATTTGTTAAACAAAATGTCAAATTAATCAGTTCGACGAAATCTTTAAGATGACAAAACAAGTCATGATTGCATCTTGTTGAATTTCCAAGAAAAATAGTACTTTAAGTGCTCAAACACACAACTTTTGTGACTTATCACACTTTGAAGCTCGATAACTTCGGCAAATGAGGACCAAATTTGTTAAACAAAATGTCAAATTAATCAACTCGATGAGATGTTTAAGATAAAACAACAAGTCATAATTGCATCATGTTGAATTTCCAAGAAAAATAGTACTTTAAGCGCTCAAACACACAACTTTTGTTACTTTTCAAATATTGAAGCTCGATAAATTCGGCAAATGAGGACCAAATTTGTTAAACAAAATGTCAAATTAATCAGTTCGACGAGATCTTTAAGATGACAAAACAAGTCATGATTGCATCATGTTGAATTTCCAAGAAAAATAGTACTTTAAGTGCTCAAACACACAACTTTTGTGACTTTTCAATCTTTGAAGCTCGATATCTTAGGCAAATTAGGACCAAATTTGTTAAACAAAATGTCAAATTAATCAACTCGATGAGATGTTTAAGATAAAACAACAAGTCATGATTGCATCATGTTGAATTTCGAATAGAAATAGTACTTTAAGCGCTCAAACACACAACTTTTGTGACTTTTCAATCTTTGAAGCTCGATATCTTCGGCAAATGAGAACCAAATTTGTTAAACAAAATGTCAAATTAATCAGTTCGACGAGATCTTTAAGATGACAATACAAGTCATGATTGCATCATGTTGAATTTCCAAGAGAAATAGTACTTTAAGTGCTCAAACACACATCTTTTGTGACTTTTCAAAGTTTGAAGCTCGATAACTTCGGCAAATGAGGACCAAATTTGTTAAACAAAATGTCAAATTAATCAGTTCGACGAGATCTTTAAGATGACAATACAAGTCATGATTGCATCATGTTGAATTTCCAAGAGAAATAGTACTTTAAGTGCTCAAACACAAAACTTTTGTGACTTTTCAAACTTTGAAGCCCGATAACTTCGGCAAATGAGAACCAAATTTGTTAAACAAAATATCAAATTAATCAGTTCGACGACATCTTTAAGATGACAAAACAAGTCATGATTGCATCATGTTGAATTTCGAAGAAAAATAGTACTTTAAGCGCTCAAACACACAACTTTTGTGACTTTTCAAACTTTGAAGCTCGATAACTTCGGCAAATGAGGACCAAATTTGTTAAACAAAATGTCAAATTAATCAACTCGATAAGATGTTTAAGATAAAACAACAAGTCATGATTGCACCTTGTTGAATTTCCAAGAAAAATAGTACTTTAAGCGCTCAAATACACAACTTTTGTGACTTTTCACACTTTGAAGCTTGATATCTTCGGCAAATGAGGACCAATTTTGTTAAACAAAATGTCAAATTAATCAGTTCTACGAGATCTTTAAGATGACACAACAAGTCAAGATTGCAACATGTTGAATTTCCAAGAAAAATAGTACTTTAAGCGCTCAAACACCCAACTTTTGTGACTTTTCAAACTTTGAAGCTCGATAACTTCGGCAAATGAGGACCAAATTTGTTAAACAAAATGTCAAATTAATCAGTTCTACGAGATCTTTAAGATGACACAACAAGTCATGATTGCATCATGTTGAATTTCCAAGAGAAATAGTACTTTAAGTGCTCAAACACACAACTTTTGTGACTTTTCAATCTTTGAAGCTCGATATCTTCGGCAAATGAGAACCAAATTTGTTAAACAAAATATCAAATTAATCAGTTCGACGACATCTTTAAGATGACAAAACAAGTCATGATTGCATCATGTTGAATTTCGAAGAGAAATAGTACTTTAAGCGCTCAAACACACAACTTTTGTGACTTATCATACTTTGAAGCTCGATATCTTCGGCAAATGTGGACCAAATTTGTTAAACAAAATGTCAAATTAATCAATTCGATGAGATGTTTAAGATAACACAACAAGCTATGATTGCATCTTGTTGAATTTCCAAGAAAAATAGTACTTTAAGCGCTCAAATACACAACTTTTGTGACTTTTCAATCTATGAAGCTCGATATCTTCGGCAAATTAGGACCAAATTTGTTAAACAAAATGTCAAATTAATCAACTCGATGAGATGTTTAAGATAACACAACAAGTTATGATTGCATCATGTTGAATTTCCAAGAGAAATAGTACTTTAAGTGCTCAAACACACAACTTTTGTGACTTTTCAATCTTTGAAGCTCGATATCTTCGGCAAATGAGAACCAAATTTGTTAAACAAAATATCAAATTAATCAGTTCGACGAGATATTTAAGATGACAAAACAAGTCATGATTGCATCATGTTGAATTTCCAAGAAAAATAGTACTTTAAGCGCTCAAACACAAAAGTTTTGTGACTTTTCAAACTTTGAAGCTCGATAAATTCGGCAAATGAGGACTAAATTTGTTAAACAAAATGTCAAATTAATCAGTTCGACGAGATCTTTAAGATGACAAAACAAGTCATGATTGTATCATGTTGAATTTCCAAGAAAAATAGTACTTTAAGCGCTCAAACACAAAAGTTTTGTGACTTTTCAAACTTTGAAGCTCGATAACTTCGGCAAATGAGGACCAATTTTGTTAAACAAAATGTCAAATTAATCAGTTCGACGAAATCTTTAAGATGACAAAACAAGTCATGATTGCATCATGTTGAATTTCCAAGAGAAATAGTACTTTAAGTGCTCAAACACACAACTTTTGCGACTTATCACACTTTGAAGCTCGATATCTTCGGCAAATGAGGACCAAATTTGTTAAACAAAATGTTAAATTAATCAACTCGATGAGATGTTTAAGATAACACAACAAGTTATGATTGCATCATGTTGAATTTCCAAGAAAAATAGTACTTTAAGTGCTCAAACACACAACTTTTGTGACTTTTCAATCTTTGAAGTTCGATATCTTCGGCAAATGAGAACCAAATTTGTTAAACAAAATATCAAATTAATCAGTTCGACGACATCTTTAAGATGACAAAACAAGTCATGGTTGCATCATGTTGAATTTCCAAGAAAAATAGTACTTTAAGCGCTCAAACACACAACTTTTGTGACTTATCACACTTTGAAGCTCGATATTTTCGGCAAATGAGGACCAATTTTGTTAAACAAAATGTCAAATTAATCAACTCGATGAGATGTTTAAGATGACAAAACAAGTCATGATTGCATCATGTTGAATTTCCAAGAGAAATAGTACTTTAAGTGCTCAAACACACAACTTTTGTGACTTTTCACACTTTGAAGCTCGATAACTTCGGCAAATGAGGACCAAATTTGTTAAACAAAATGTCAAATTAATCAGTTCGACGAGATCTTTAAGATGACACAACAAGTCATTATTGCATTATGTTGAATTTCCAAAGAAAATAGTACTTTAACTGCTCAAACACACAACTTTTGTGACTTTTCAATCTTTGAAGCTCGATATCTTCGGCAAATGAGATCCAAATTTGTTAAACAAAATATCAAATTAATCAGTTCGACGACATCTTTAAGATGACAAAACAAGTCATGATTGCATCATGTTGAATTTCGAAGAGAAATAGTACTTTAAGCGCTCAAACACACAACTTTTGTGACTTATCATACTTTGAAGCTCGATATCTTCGGCAAATGTGGACCAAATTTGTTAAACAAAATGTCAAATTAATCAACTCGATGAGATGTTTAAGATAACACAACAAGTTATGATTGCATCTTGTTGAATTTCCAAGATAAATAGTACTTTAAGCGCTCAAATACACAACTTTTGTGACTTTTCAATCTATGAAGCTCGATATCTTCGGCAAATTAGGACCAAATTTGTTAAACAAAATGTCAAATTAATCAACTCGATGAGATGTTTAAGATAACACAACAAGTTATGATTGCATCATGTTGAATTTCCAAGAGAAATAGTACTTTAAGTGCTCAAACACACAACTTTTGTGACTTTTCAATCTTTGAAGCTCGATATCTTCGGCAAATGAGAACCAAATTTGTTAAACAAAATATCAAATTAATCAGTTCGACGAGATATTTAAGATGACAAAACAAGTCATGATTGCATCATGTTGAATTTCCAAGAGAAATAGTACTTTAAGCGCTCAAATACACAACTTTTGTGACTTTTCACACTTTGAAGCTTGATATCTTCGGCAAATGAGGACCAATTTTGTTAAACAAAATGTCAAATTAATCAGTTCTACGAGATCTTTAAGATGACACAACAAGTCATGATTGCAACATGTTGAATTTCCAAGAAAAATAGTACTTTAAGCGCTCAAATACACAACTTTTGTGACTTTTCAAATATTGAAGCTCGATAAATTCGGCAAATGAGGACCAAATTTGTTAAACAAAGTGTCAAATTAATCAGTTCTACGAGATCTTTAAGATGACACAACAAGTCATGATTGCAACATGTTGAATTTCCAAGAAAAATAGTACTTTAAGCGCTCAAATACACAACTTTTGTGACTTTTCAAATATTGAAGCTCGATAAATTCGGCAAATGAGGACTAAATTTGTTAAACAAAATGTCAAATTAATCAGTTCGACGAGATCTTTAAGATGACAAAACAAGTCATAATTGCATCATGTTGAATTTCCAAGAAAAATAGTACTTTAAGCGCTCAAACACTAAACTTTTGTGACTTTTCAAACTTTGATGCTCGATAACTTCGGCAAATGAGGACCAATTTTGTTAAACAAAATGTCAAATTAATCAGTTCGACGAAATCTTTAAGATGACAAAACAAGTCATGATTGCATCATGTTGAATTTCCGAGAAATAGTACTTTAAGTGCTCAAACACACAACATTTGTGACTTCTCAAATATTGAAGCTCGATAAATTCGGCAAATGAGGACCAAATTTGTTAAACAAAATGTCAAATTAATCAGTTCGACGACATCTTTAAGATGACAAAACAAGTCATGATTGCATCATGTTGAATTTCCAAGAGAAATAGTACTTTAAGTGCTCAAACACACAACTTTTGTGAATTTTCAAATATTGAAGATCGATAAATTCGGCAAATGAGGACCAAATTTGTTAAACAAAATGTCAAATTAATCAACTCGATGAGATTTTTAAGATAACACAACAAGTCATGATTGCACCTTGTTGAATTTCCAAGAAAAATAGTACTTTAAGTGCTCAAACACACAACTTTTGTGACTTTTCACACTTTGAAGCTCGATATCTTCGGCAAATGAGGACCAAATTTGTTAAACAAAATGTCAAATTAATCAACTCGATGAGATTTTTAAGATAACACAACAAGTCATGATTGCACCTTGTTGAATTTCCAAGAAAAATAGTACTTTAAGTGCTCAAACACACAACTTTTGTGACTTTTCACACTTTGAAGCTTGATATCTTCGGCAAATGAGGACCAATTTTGTTAAAAAAAATGTCAAATTAATCAGTTCTACGAGATCTTTAAGATGACACAACAAGTCATGATTGCAACATGTTGAATTTCCAAGAAAAATAGTACTTTAAGCGGTCAAACACCCAACTTTTGTGACTTTTCAAACTTTGAAGCTCGATAACTTCGGCAAATGAGGACCAAATTTGTTAAACAAAATGTCAAATTAATCAACTCGATAAGATGTTTAAGATAAAACAACAAGTCATGATTGCACCTTGTTGAATTTCCAAGAAAAATAGTACTTTAAGCGCTCAAATACACAACTTTTGTGACTTTTCACACTTTGAAGCTTGATATCTTCGGCAAATGAGGACCAATTTTGTTAAACAAAATGTCAAATTAATCAGTTCGACGAAATCTTTAAGATGACAAAACAAGTCATGATTGCATCATGTTGAATTTCCAAGAGAAATAGTACTTTATGTGCTCAAACACACAACTTTTGCGACTTATCACACTTTGAAGCTCGATATCTTCGGCAAATGAGGACCAAATTTGTTAAACAAAATGTTAAATTAATCAACTCGATGAGATTTTTAAGATGACACAACAAGTCATGATTGCACCTTGTTGAATTTCCATGAAAAATAGAACTTTAAGTGCTCAAACACACAACTTTTGTGACTTTTCACACTTTGTAGCTCGATATCTTCGGCAAATGAGGACCAAATTTGTTAAACAAAATGTCAAATTAATCAACTCCATGAGATGTTTAAGATAACACAACAAGTTATGATTGCATCATGTTGAATTTCCAAGAAAAATAGTACTTTAAGTGCTCAAACACACAACTTTTGCGACTTATCACACTTTGAAGCTCGATATCTTCGGCAAATGAGGACCAAATTTGTTAAACAAAATGTCAAATTAATCAACTCGATGAGATGTTTAAGATACCACAACAAGTCATGATTGCACCTTGTTGAATTTCCAAGAAAAATAGTACTTTAAGCGCTCAAATACACAACTTTTGTGACTTTTCACACTTTGAAGCTTGATATCTTCGGCAAATGAGGACCAATTTTGTTAAACAAAATGTCAAATTAATCAGTTCTACGAGATCTTTAAGATGACACAACAAGTCATGATTGCAACATGTTGAATTTCCAAGAAAAATAGTACTTTAAGCGCTCAAATACACAACTTTTGTGACTTTTCAAATATTGAAGCTCGATAAATTCGGCAAATGAGATCCAAATTTGTTAAACAAAATGTCAAATTAATCAGTTCGACGAGATCTTTAAGATGACAAAACAAGTCATGATTGCATCATGTTGAATTTCCAAGAAAAATAGTACTTTAAGCGCTCAAACACAAAACTTTTGTGACTTTTCAAACTTTGATGCTCGATAACTTCGGCAAATGAGGACCAATTTTGTTAAACAAAATGTCAAATTAATCAGTTCGACGAGATCTTTAAGGTGACAAAACAAGTCATGATTGCATCATGTTGAATTTCCAAGAAAAATAGTACTTTAAGTGCTCAATCACACAACTTTTGTGACTTCTCAAATATTGAAGCTCGATAAATTCGGCAAATGAGGACCAAATTTGTTAAACAAAATGTCAAATTAATCAGTTCGACGACATCTTTAAGATGACAAAACAAGTCATGATTGCATCATGTTGAATTTCCAAGAGAAATAGTACTTTAAGTGCTCAAACACACAACTTTAGTGACTTTTCACACTTTGAAGTTTGATATCTTCGGCAAATGAGGACCAATTTTGTTAAAAAAAATGTCAAATTAATCAGTTCTACGAGATCTTTAAGATGACACAACAAGTCATAATTGCAACATGTTGAATTTCCAAGAAAAATAGTACTTTAAGCGCTCAAACACCCAACTTTTGTGACTTTTCAAACTTTGAAGCTCGATAACTTCGGCAAATGAGGACCAAATTTGTTAAACAAAATGTCAAATTAATCAACTCGATAAGATGTTTAAGATAAAACAACAAGTCATGATTGCACCTTGTTGAATTTCCAAGAAAAATAGTACTTTAAGTGCTCAAACACACAACTTTAGTGACTTTTCACACTTTGAAGTTTGATATCTTCGGCAAATGAGGACCAATTTTGTTAAAAAAAATGTCAAATTAATCAGTTCTACGAGATCTTTAAGATGACAAAACAAGTCATGATTGCATCATGTTGAATTTCCAAGAAAAATAGTACTTTAAGCGCTCAAACACAAAACTTTTGTGACTTTTCAAACTTTGATGCTCGATAACTTCGGCAAATGAGGACCAATTTTGTTAAACAAAATGTCAAATTAATCAGTTCGACGAAATCTTTAAGATGACAAAACAAGTCATGATTGCATCATGTTGAATTTCCAAGAGAAATAGTACTTTAAGTGCTCAAACACACAACTTTTGTGACTTTTCACACTTTGTAGCTCGATATCTTCGGCAAATGAGGACCAAATTTGTTAAACAAAATGTCAAATTAATCAACTCCATGAGATGTTTAAGATAACACAACAAGTTATGATTGCATCATGTTGAATTTCCAAGAAAAATAGTACTTTAAGTGCTCAAACACACAACTTTTGCGACTTTTCACACTTTGTAGCTCGATATCTTCGGCAAATGAGGACCAAATTTGTTAAACAAAATGTCAAATTAATCAACTCGATGAGATGTTTAAGATAACACAACAAGTCATGATTGCAACATGTTGAATTTCCAAGAAAAATAGTACTTTAAGCGCTCAAATACACAACTTTTGTGACTTTTCAAACATTGAAGCTCAATATCTTCGGTAAATGAGGACCAAATTTGTTAAAGAAAGTGTCAAATTAATCAGTTCGATGAGATGTTTAAGATAACACAACAAGTTATGATTGCATCTTGTTGAATTTCCAAGAAAAATAGTACTTTAAGCGCTCAAACACACAACTTTTGTGACTTTTCAATCTTTGAAGCTCGATATCTTCGGCAAATGAGAACCAAATTTGTTAAACAAAATATCAAATTAATCAGTTCGACGAGATATTTAAGATGACAAAACAAGTCATGTTTGCATCATGTTGAATTTCCAAGAGAAATAGTACTTTAAGTGCTCAAACACACAACTTTTGTGACTTTTCAAACTTTGAAGCTCGATAACTTCGGCAAATGAGGACCAAATTTGTTAAACAAAATGTCAAATTAATCAACTCGATAAGATGTTTAAGATAAAACAACAAGTTATGATTGCATCTTGTTGAATTTCCAAGAAAAATAGTACTTTAAGCGCTCAAACACACAACTTTTGTGACTTATCACACTTTGAAGCTCGATATCTTCGGCAAATGTGGACCAAATTTGTTAAACAAAATGTCAAATTAATCAACTCGATGAGATGTTTAATATAACACAACAAGTTATGATTGCATCTTGTTGAATTTCCAAGAAAAATAGTACTTTAAGCGCTCAAACACACAACTTTTGTGACTTTTCACACTTTGAAGCTTGATATCTTCGGCAAATGAGGACCAATTTTGTTAAACAAAATGTCAAATTAATCAGTTCTACGAGATCTTTAAGATGACACAACAAGTCATGATTGCAACATGTTGAATTTCCAAGAAAAATAGTACTTTAAGCGCTCAAATACACAACTTTTGTGACTTTTCAAACATTGAAGCTCAATATCTTCGGTAAATGAGGACCAAATTTGTTAAAGAAAGTGTCAAATTAATCAGTTCGACGAAATCTTTAAGATGACAAAACAAGTCATGATTGCATCATGTTGAATTTCCAAGAGAAATAGTACTTTAAGTGCTCAAACACACAACTTTTGTGACTTTTCACACTTTGTAGCTCGATATCTTCGGCAAATGAGGACCAAATTTGTTAAACAAAATGTCAAATTAATCAACTCCATGAGATGTTTAAGATAACACAGCAAGTCATGATTGCATCATGTTGAATTTCCAAGAGAAATAGTACTTTAAGTGCTCAAACACACAACTTTTGTGACTTTTCAAACTTTGAAGCTCGATAACTTCGGCAAATGAGGACCAAATTTGTTAAACAAAATGTCAAATTAATCAGTTCTACGAGATCTTTAAGATGACACAACAAGTCATGATTGCAACATGTTGAATTTCCAAGAAAAATAGTACTTTAAGCGCTCAAATACACAACTTTTGTGACTTTTCACACTTTGTAGCTCGATATCTTCGGCAAATGAGGACCAATTTTGTTAAACAAAATGTCAAATTAATCAGTTCTACGAGATCTTTAAGATGACACAACAAGTCATGATTGCAACATGTTGAATTTCCAAGAAAAATAGTACTTTAAGCGCTCAAATACACAACTTTTGTGACTTTTCAAACATTGAAGCTCAATATCTTCGGTAAATGAGGACCAAATTTGTTAAAGAAAGTGTCAAATTAATCAGTTCGACGAAATCTTTAAGATGACAAAACAAGTCATGATTGCAACATGTTGAATTTCCAAGAAAAATAGTACTTTAAGCGCTCAAATACACAACTTTTGTGACTTTTCAAACATTGAAGCTCAATATCTTCGGTAAATGAGGACCAAATTTGTTAAAGAAAGTGTCAAATTAATCAGTTCGACGAAATCTTTAAGATGACAAAACAAGTCATGATTGCATCATGTTGAATTTCCAAGAGAAATAGTACTTTAAGTGCTCAAACACACAACTTTTGTGACTTTTCACACTTTGTAGCTCGATATCTTCGGCAAATGAGGACCAAATTTGTTAAACAAAATGTCAAATTAATCAACTCCATGAGATGTTTAAGATAACACAGCAAGTCATGATTGCATCATGTTGAATTTCCAAGAGAAATAGTACTTTAAGTGCTCAAACACACAACTTTTGTGACTTTTCAAACTTTGAAGCTCGATAACTTCGGCAAATGAGGACCAAATTTGTTAAACAAAATGTCAAATTAATCAGTTCTACGAGATCTTTAAGATGACACAACAAGTCATGATTGCATCATGTTGAATTTCCAAGAGAAATAGTACTTTAAGTGCTCAAACACACATCTTTTGTGACTTTTCAAACTTTGAAGATCGATAACTTCGGCAAATGAGGACCAAATTTGTTAAAGAAAATGTCAAATTAATCAGTTCTACGAGATCTTTAAGATGACACAACAAGTCATGATTGCAACATGTTGAATTTCCAAGAAAAATAGTACTTTAAGCGCTCAAATACACAACTTTTGTGACTTTTCAAACATTGAAGCTCAATATCTTCGGTAAATGAGGACCAAATTTGTTAAACAAAATGTCAAATTAATCAACTCCATGAGATGTTTAAGATAACACAACAAGTTATGATTGCATCTTGTTGAATTTCCAAGAAAAATAGTACATTAAGCGCTCAAACACACAACTTTTGTGACTTTTCAATCTTTGAAGCTCGATATCTTCGGCAAATGAGAACCAAATTTGTTAAACAAAATATCAAATTAATCAGTTCGACGAGATATTTAAGATGACAAAACAAGTCATGTTTGCATCATGTTGAATTTCCAAGAGAAATAGTACTTTAAGTGCTCAAACACACAACTTTTGTGACTTTTCAAACTTTGAAGCTCGATAACTTCGGCAAATGAGGACCAAATTTGTTAAACAAAATGTCAAATTAATCAACTCGATAAGATGTTTAAGATAAAACAACAAGTCATGATTGCACCTTGTTGAATTTCCAAGAGAAATAGTACTTTAAGTGCTCAAACACACATCTTTTGTGACTTTTCAAACTTTGAAGATCGATAACTTCGGCAAATGAGGACCAAATTTGTTAAAGAAAATGTCAAATTAATCAGTTCTACGAGATCTTTAAGATGACACAACAAGTCATGATTGCAACATGTTGAATTTCCAAGAAAAATAGTACTTTAAGCGCTCAAATACACAACTTTTGTGACTTTTCAAACATTGAAGCTCAATATCTTCGGTAAATGAGGACCAAATTTGTTAAACAAAATGTCAAATTAATCAACTCCATGAGATGTTTAAGATAACACAACAAGTTATGATTGCATCTTGTTGAATTTCCAAGAAAAATAGTACATTAAGCGCTCAAACACACAACTTTTGTGACTTTTCAATCTTTGAAGCTCGATATCTTCGGCAAATGAGAACCAAATTTGTTAAACAAAATATCAAATTAATCAGTTCGACGAGATATTTAAGATGACAAAACAAGTCATGTTTGCATCATGTTGAATTTCCAAGAGAAATAGTACTTTAAGTGCTCAAACACACAACTTTTGTGACTTTTCAAACTTTGAAGCTCGATAACTTCGGCAAATGAGGACCAAATTTGTTAAACAAAATGTCAAATTAATCAACTCGATAAGATGTTTAAGATAAAACAACAAGTCATGATTGCACCTTGTTGAATTTCCAAGAAAAATAGTACTTTAAGCGCTCAAATACACAACTTTTGTGACTTTTCACACTTTGAAGCTTGATATCTTCGGCAAATGAGGACCAATTTTGTTAAACAAAATGTCAAATTAATCAGTTCTACGAGATCTTTAAGATGACACAACAAGTCATGATTGCAACATGTTGAATTTCCAAGAAAAATAGTACTTTAAGCGCTCAAACACCCAACTTTTGTGACTTTTCAAACTTTGAAGCTCGATAACTTCGGCAAATGAGGACCAAATTTGTTAAACAAAATGTCAAATTAATCAGTTCGACGACATCTTTAAGATGACAAAACAAGTCATGATTTCATCATGTTGAACTTCCAAGAAAAATAGTACTTTAAGCGCTCAAACACACAACTTTTTGAGACTTTTCAAATATTGAAGCTCGATAAATTCGGCAAATGAGGACTAAATTTGTTAAACAAAATGTCAAATTAATCAACTCGATGAGATGTTTAATATAACACAACAAGTTATGATTGCATCTTGTTGAATTTCCAAGAAAAATAGTACTTTAAGCGCTCAAACACACAACTTTTGTGACTTTTCACACTTTGAAGCTTGATATCTTCGGCAAATGAGGACCAATTTTGTTAAACAAAATGTCAAATTAATCAGTTCTACGAGATCTTTAAGATGACACAACAAGTCATGATTGCAACATGTTGAATTTCCAAGAAAAATAGTACTTTAAGCGCTCAAATACACAACTTTTGTGACTTTTCAAACATTGAAGCTCAATATCTTCGGCAAATGAGGACCAATTTTGTTAAACAAAATGTCAAATTAATCAGTTCTACGAGATCTTTAAGATGACACAACAAGTCATGATTGCAACATGTTGAATTTCCAAGAAAAATAGTACTTTAAGCGCTCAAATACACAACTTTTGTGACTTTTCAAACATTGAAGCTCAATATCTTCGGTAAATGAGGACCAAATTTGTTAAAGAAAGTGTCAAATTAATCAGTTCGACGAAATCTTTAAGATGACAAAACAAGTCATGATTGCATCATGTTGAATTTCCAAGAGAAATAGTACTTTAAGTGCTCAAACACACAACTTTTGTGACTTTTCACACTTTGTAGCTCGATATCTTCGGCAAATGAGGACCAAATTTGTTAAACAAAATGTCAAATTAATCAACTCCATGAGATGTTTAAGATAACACAGCAAGTCATGATTGCATCATGTTGAATTTCCAAGAGAAATAGTACTTTAAGTGCTCAAACACACAACTTTTGTGACTTTTCAAACTTTGAAGCTCGATAACTTCGGCAAATGAGGACCAAATTTGTTAAACAAAATGTCAAATTAATCAGTTCTACGAGATCTTTAAGATGACACAACAAGTCATGATTGCATCATGTTGAATTTCCAAGAGAAATAGTACTTTAAGTGCTCAAACACACATCTTTTGTGACTTTTCAAACTTTGAAGATCGATAACTTCGGCAAATGAGGACCAAATTTGTTAAAGAAAATGTCAAATTAATCAGTTCTACGAGATCTTTAAGATGACACAACAAGTCATGATTGCAACATGTTGAATTTCCAAGAAAAATAGTACTTTAAGCGCTCAAATACACAACTTTTGTGACTTTTCAAACATTGAAGCTCAATATCTTCGGTAAATGAGGACCAAATTTGTTAAACAAAATGTCAAATTAATCAACTCCATGAGATGTTTAAGATAACACAACAAGTTATGATTGCATCTTGTTGAATTTCCAAGAAAAATAGTACATTAAGCGCTCAAACACACAACTTTTGTGACTTTTCAATCTTTGAAGCTCGATATCTTCGGCAAATGAGAACCAAATTTGTTAAACAAAATATCAAATTAATCAGTTCGACGAGATATTTAAGATGACAAAACAAGTCATGTTTGCATCATGTTGAATTTCCAAGAGAAATAGTACTTTAAGTGCTCAAACACACAACTTTTGTGACTTTTCAAACTTTGAAGCTCGATAACTTCGGCAAATGAGGACCAAATTTGTTAAACAAAATGTCAAATTAATCAACTCGATAAGATGTTTAAGATAAAACAACAAGTCATGATTGCACCTTGTTGAATTTCCAAGAAAAATAGTACTTTAAGCGCTCAAATACACAACTTTTGTGACTTTTCACACTTTGAAGCTTGATATCTTCGGCAAATGAGGACCAATTTTGTTAAACAAAATGTCAAATTAATCAGTTCTACGAGATCTTTAAGATGACACAACAAGTCATGATTGCAACATGTTGAATTTCCAAGAAAAATAGTACTTTAAGCGCTCAAACACCCAACTTTTGTGACTTTTCAAACTTTGAAGCTCGATAACTTCGGCAAATGAGGACCAAATTTGTTAAACAAAATGTCAAATTAATCAGTTCGACGACATCTTTAAGATGACAAAACAAGTCATGATTTCATCATGTTGAACTTCCAAGAAAAATAGTACTTTAAGCGCTCAAACACACAACTTTTTGAGACTTTTCAAATATTGAAGCTCGATAAATTCGGCAAATGAGGACTAAATTTGTTAAACAAAATGTCAAATTAATCAGTTCGACGAGATCTTTAAGATGACAAAACAAGTCATGATTGCATTATGTTGAATTTCCAAGAAAAATAGTACTTTAAGCGCTCAAACACACAACTTTTTGAGACTTTTCAAATATTGAAGCTCGATAAATTCGGCAAATGAGGATCAAATTTGTTAAACAAAATGTCAAATTAATCAGTTCGACGAAATCTTTAAGATGACACAACAAGTCATAATTGCATTATGTTGAATTTCCATAGAAAAATAGTACTTTAAGTGCTCAAACACACAACTTTTGTGACTTTTCAAACTTTGAAGCTCGATAACTTCGGCAAATGAGGACCAAATTTGTTAAACAAAATGTCAAATTAATCAACTCGATAAGATGTTTAAGATAAAACAACAAGTCATGATTGCACCTTGTTGAATTTCCAAGAAAAATAGTACTTTAAGCGCTCAAATACACAACTTTTGTGACTTTTCACACTTTGAAGCTTGATATCTTCGGCAAATGAGGACCAATTTTGTTAAACAAAATGTCAAATTAATCAGTTCTACGAGATCTTTAAGATGACACAACAAGTCATGATTGCAACATGTTGAATTTCCAAGAAAAATAGTACTTTAAGCGCTCAAACACCCAACTTTTGTGACTTTTCAAACTTTGAAGCTCGATAACTTCGGCAAATGAGGACCAAATTTGTTAAACAAAATGTCAAATTAATCAGTTCGACGACATCTTTAAGATGACAAAACAAGTCATGATTTCATCATGTTGAACTTCCAAGAAAAATAGTACTTTAAGCGCTCAAACACACAACTTTTTGAGACTTTTCAAATATTGAAGCTCGATAAATTCGGCAAATGAGGACTAAATTTGTTAAACAAAATGTCAAATTAATCAACTCGATGAGATGTTTAATATAACACAACAAGTTATGATTGCATCTTGTTGAATTTCCAAGAAAAATAGTACTTTAAGCGCTCAAACACACAACTTTTGTGACTTTTCACACTTTGAAGCTTGATATCTTCGGCAAATGAGGACCAATTTTGTTAAACAAAATGTCAAATTAATCAGTTCTACGAGATCTTTAAGATGACACAACAAGTCATGATTGCAACATGTTGAATTTCCAAGAAAAATAGTACTTTAAGCGCTCAAATACACAACTTTTGTGACTTTTCAAACATTGAAGCTCAATATCTTCGGTAAATGAGGACCAAATTTGTTAAACAAAATGTCAAATTAATCAACTCGATGAGATGTTTAATATAACACAACAAGTTATGATTGCATCTTGTTGAATTTCCAAGAAAAATAGTACTTTAAGCGCTCAAACACACAACTTTTGTGACTTTTCACACTTTGAAGCTCGATATCTTCGGCAAATGTGGACCAAATTTGTTAAACAAAATGTCAAATTAATCAACTCGATGAGATGTTTAATATAACACAACAAGTTATGATTGCATCTTGTTGAATTTCCAAGAAAAATAGTACTTTAAGCGCTCAAACACACAACTTTTGTGACTTTTCACACTTTGAAGCTTGATATCTTCGGCAAATGAGGACCAATTTTGTTAAACAAAATGTCAAATTAATCAGTTCGACGAAATCTTTAAGATGACAAAACAAGTCATGATTGCATCATGTTGAATTTCCAAGAGAAATAGTACTTTAAGTGCTCAAACACACAACTTTTGTGACTTTTCACACTTTGTAGCTCGATATCTTCGGCAAATGAGGACCAAATTTGTTAAACAAAATGTCAAATTAATCAACTCCATGAGATGTTTAAGATAACACAACAAGTTATGATTGCATCATGTTGAATTTCCAAGAAAAATAGTACTTTAAGTGCTCAAACACACAACTTTTGCGACTTTTCACACTTTGTAGCTCGATATCTTCGGCAAATGAGGACCAAATTTGTTAAACAAAATGTCAAATTAATCAACTCGATGAGATGTTTAAGATAACACAACAAGTCATGATTGCATCATGTTGAATTTCCAAGAGAAATAGTACTTTAAGTGCTCAAACACACATCTTTTGTGACTTTTCAAACTTTGAAGATCGATAACTTCGGCAAATGAGGACCAAATTTGTTAAACAAAATGTCAAATTAATCAGTTCTACGAGATCTTTAAGATGACACAACAAGTCATGATTGCATCATGTTGAATTTCCAAGAGAAATAGTACTTTAAGTGCTCAAACACACATCTTTTGTGACTTTTCAAACTTTGAAGATCGATAACTTCGGCAAATGAGGACCAAATTTGTTAAAGAAAATGTCAAATTAATCAGTTCTACGAGATCTTTAAGATGACACAACAAGTCATGATTGCAACATGTTGAATTTCCAAGAAAAATAGTACTTTAAGCGCTCAAATACACAACTTTTGTGACTTTTCAAACATTGAAGCTCAATATCTTCGGTAAATGAGGACCAAATTTGTTAAAGAAAGTGTCAAATTAATCAGTTCGATGAGATGTTTAAGATAACACAACAAGTTATGATTGCATCTTGTTGAATTTCCAAGAAAAATAGTACTTTAAGCGCTCAAACACACAACTTTTGTGACTTTTCAATCTTTGAAGCTCGATATCTTCGGCAAATGAGAACCAAATTTGTTAAACAAAATATCAAATTAATCAGTTCGACGAGATATTTAAGATGACAAAACAAGTCATGTTTGCATCATGTTGAATTTCCAAGAGAAATAGTACTTTAAGTGCTCAAACACACAACTTTTGTGACTTTTCAAACTTTGAAGCTCGATAACTTCGGCAAATGAGGACCAAATTTGTTAAACAAAATGTCAAATTAATCAGTTCGACGACATCTTTAAGATGACAAAACAAGTCATGATTTCATCATGTTGAACTTCCAAGAAAAATAGTACTTTAAGCGCTCAAACACACAACTTTTTGAGACTTTTCAAATATTGAAGCTCGATAAATTCGGCAAATGAGGACTAAATTTGTTAAACAAAATGTCAAATTAATCAGTTCGACGAGATCTTTAAGATGACAAAACAAGTCATGATTGCATCATGTTGAATTTCCAAGAAAAATAGTACTTTAAGCGCTCAAACACAAAACTTTTGTGACTTTTCAAACTTTGAAGCTCGATAACTTCGGCAAATGAGATCCAAATTTGTTAAACAAAATGTCAAATTAATCAGTTCGACGAGATCTTTAAGATGACAAAACAAGTCATGATTGCATCATGTTGAATTTCCAAGAAAAATAGTACTTTAAGCGCTCAAACACAAAACTTTTGTGACTTTTCAAACTTTGATGCTCGATAAATTCGGCAAATGAGGACCAAATTTGTTAAACAAAATGTCAAATTAATCAGTTCGACGACATCTTTAAGATGACAAAACAAGTCATGATTGCATCATGTTCAATTTCCAAGAGAAATAGTACTTTAAGTGCTCAAACACACAACTTTTGTGACTTTTCACACTTTGAAGTTTGATATCTTCGGCAAATGAGGACCAATTTTGTTAAAAAAAATGTCAAATTAATCAGTTCTACGAGATCTTTAAGATGACACAACAAGTCATGATTGCATCATGTTGAATTTCCAAGAAAAATAGTACTTTAAGCGCTCAAACACAAAACTTTTGTGACTTTTCAAACTTTGAAGCTCGATAACTTCGGCAAATGAGGACCAATTTTGTTAAACAAAATGTCAAATTAATCAGTTCGACGAAATCTTTAAGATGACAAAACAAGTCATAATTGCATCATGTTGAATTTCCAAGAGAAATAGTACTTTAAGTGCTCAAACACACAACTTTTGCGACTTATCACACTTTGAAGCTCGATATCTTCGGCAAATGAGGACCAAATTTGTTAAACAAAATGTTAAATTAATCAACTCGATGAGATTTTTAAGATGACACAACAAGTCATGATTGCACCTTGTTGAATTTCCATGAAAAATAGAACTTTAAGTGCTCAAACACACAACTTTTGTGACTTTTCACACTTTGTAGCTCGATATCTTCGGCAAATGAGGACCAAATTTATTAAACAAAATGTCAAATTAATCAACTCGATGAGATGTTTAAGATAACACAACAAGTTATGATTGCATCATGTTGAATTTCCAAGAAAAATAGTACTTTAAGTGCTCAAACACACAACTTTTGTGACTTTTCACACTATGTAGCTCGATATCTTCGGCAAATGAGGACCAAATTTGTTAAACAAAATGTTAAATTAATCAACTCGATGAGATTTTTAAGATGACACAACAAGTCATGATTGCACCTTGTTGAATTTCCATGAAAAATAGAACTTTAAGTGCTCAAACACACAACTTTTGCGACTTATCACACTTTGAAGCTCGATATCTTCGGCAAATGAGGACCAAATTTGTTAAACAAAATGTTAAATTAATCAACTCGATGAGATTTTTAAGATGACACAACAAGTCATGATTGCACCTTGTTGAATTTCCATGAAAAATAGAACTTTAAGTGCTCAAACACACAACTTTTGTGACTTTTCACACTTTGTAGCTCGATATCTTCGGCAAATGAGGACCAAATTTGTTAAACAAAATGTCAAATTAATCAACTCGATGAGATGTTTAAGATAACACAACAAGTTATGATTGCATCATGTTGAATTTCCAAGAAAAATAGTACTTTAAGTGCTCAAACACACAACTTTTGTGACTTTTCAATCTTTGAAGTTCGATATCTTCGGCAAATGAGAACCAAATTTGTTAAACAAAATATCAAATTAATCAGTTCGACGACATCTTTAAGATGACAAAACAAGTCATGGTTGCATCATGTTGAATTTCCAAGAGAAATAGTACTTTAAGTGCTCAAACACACAACTTTTGTGACTTTTCACACTTTGAAGCTCGATATCTTCGGCAAATGAGGACCAAATTTGTTAAACAAAATGTCAAATTAATCAACTCGATGAGATGTTTAAGATAACACAACAAGTTATGATTGCATCATGTTGAATTTCCAAGAAAAATAGTACTTTAAGTGCTCAAACACACAACTTTTGTGACTTTTCAATCTTTGAAGTTCGATATCTTCGGCAAATTTGGACCAAATTTGTTAAACAAAATGTCAAATTAATCAACTCGATGAGATGTTTAAGATAACACAACAAGTTATGGTTGCATCTTGTTGAATTTCCAAGAAAAATAGTACTTTAAGCGCTCAAACACCCAACTTTTGTGACTTTTCAAACTTTGAAGCTCGATAACTTCGGCAAATGAGGACCAAATTTGTTAAACAAAATGTCAAATTAATCAACTCGATGAGATGTTTAATATAACACAACAAGTTATGATTGCATCTTGTTGAATTTCCAAGAAAAATAGTACTTTAAGCGCTCAAATACACAACTTTTGTGACTTTTCAAACTTTGAAGCTCGATAACTTCGGCAAATGAGGACCAAATTTGTTAAACAAAGTGTCAAATTAACCAGTTCGACGAGATCTTTAAGATGACACAACAAGTTATTATTGCATCTTGTTGAATTTCCAAGAAAAATAGTACTTTAAGCGCTCAAATACACAACTTTTGTGACTTTTCAAACTTTGAAGCTCGATAACTTCGGCAAATGAGGACCAAATTTGTTAAACAAAGTGTCAAATTAACCAGTTCGACGAGATCTTTAAGATGACAAAACAAGTCATGGTTGCATCATGTTGAATTTCCAAGAGAAATAGTACTTTAAGTGCTCAAACACACATCTTTTGTGACTTTTCAAACTTTGAAGCTCGATAACTTCGGCAAATGAGGACCAAATTTGTTAAAGAAAATGTCAAATTAATCAGTTCGACGAGATCTTTAAGATGACAATACAAGTCATGATTGCATCATGTTGAATTTCCAAGAGAAATAGTACTTTAAGTGCTCAAACACACAACTTTTGTGACTTTTCAATCTTTGAAGCTCGATAACTTCGGCAAATGAGGACCAAATTTGTTAAACAAAATGTCAAATTAATCAGTTCGACGACATCTTTAAGATGACAAAACAAGTCATGATTTCATCATGTTGAACTTCCAAGAAAAATAGTACTTTAAGCGCTCAAACACACAACTTTTGTGACTTTTCAACTATTGAAGCTTGATAAATTCGGCAAATGAGGCCCAAATTTGTTAAACAAAGTGTCAAATTAATCAGTTCGACGACATCTTTAAGATGACAAAACAAGTCATGATTGCATCATGTTGAATTTCCAAGAAAAATAGTACTTTAAGCGCTCAAACACACAACTTTTGTGACTTTTCAAATATTGAAGCTCGATAAATTCGGCAAATGAGGACCAAATTTGTTAAACAAAATGTCAAATTAATCAACTCGATGAGATGTTTAAGATAACACAACAAGTTATGATTGCATCTTGTTGAATTTCCAAGAAAAATAGTACTTTAAGCGCTCAAATACACAACTTTTGTGACTTTTCAAACATTGAAGCTCAATATCTTCGGTAAATGAGGACCAAATTTGTTAAAGAAAGTGTCAAATTAATCAGTTCGACGAGATCTTTAAGATGACAAAACAAGTCATGATTGCATCATGTTGAATTTCCAAGAAAAATAGTACTTTAAGCGCTCAAACACACAACTTTTGTGACTTTTCAAATATTGAAGCTCGATAAATTCGGCAAATGAGGACCAAATTTGTTAAACAAAGTGTCAAATTAATCAGTTCGACGACATCTTTAAGATGACAAAACAAGTCATGATTGCATCATGTTGAATTTCCAAGAAAAATAGTACTTTAAGCGCTCAAACACACAACTTTTGTGACTTTTCAATCTTTGAAGCTCGATATCTTCGGCAAATGAGGACCAAATTTGTTAAACAAAGTGTCAAATTAATCAGTTCGACGACATCTTTAAGATGACAAAACAAGTCATGATTGCATCATGTTGAATTTCCAAGAAAAATAGTACTTTAAGCGCTCAAACACACAACTTTTGTGACTTATCACACTTTGAAGCTCGATATTTTCGGCAAATGAGGACCAATTTTGTTAAACAAAATGTCAAATTAATCAACTCGATGAGATGTTTAAGATGACAAAACAAGTCATGATTGCATCATGTTGAATTTCCAAGAGAAATAGTACTTTAAGTGCTCAAACACACAACTTTTGTGACTTATCACACTTTGAAGCTCGATATCTTCGGCAAATTTGGACCAAATTTGTTAAACAAAATGTCAAATTAATCAACTCGATGAGATGTTTAAGATAACACAACAAGTTATGGTTGCATCTTGTTGAATTTCCAAGAAAAATAGTACTTTAAGCGCTCAAACACCCAACTTTTGTGACTTTTCAAACTTTGAAGCTCGATAACTTTGGCAAATGAGGACCAAATTTGTTAAACAAAATGTCAAATTAATCAACTCGATGAGATGTTTAAGATAACACAACAAGTCATGATTGCATCATGTTGAATTTCCAAGAAAAATAGTACTTTAAGCGCTCAAACACAAAACTTTTGTGACTTTTCAAACTTTGAAGCTCGATAACTTCGGCAAATGAGGACCAATTTTGTTAAACAAAATGTCAAATTAATCAGTTCGACGAAATCTTTAAGATGACAAAACAAGTCATAATTGCATCATGTTGAATTTCCAAGAGAAATAGTACTTTAAGTGCTCAAACACACAACTTTTGCGACTTATCACACTTTGAAGCTCGATATCTTCGGCAAATGAGGACCAAATTTGTTAAACAAAATGTTAAATTAATCAACTCGATGAGATTTTTAAGATGACACAACAAGTCATGATTGCACCTTGTTGAATTTCCATGAAAAATAGAACTTTAAGTGCTCAAACACACAACTTTTGTGACTTTTCACACTTTGTAGCTCGATATCTTCGGCAAATGAGGACCAAATTTGTTAAACAAAATGTCAAATTAATCAACTCGATGAGATGTTTAAGATAACACAACAAGTTATGATTGCATCATGTTGAATTTCCAAGAAAAATAGTACTTTAAGTGCTCAAACACACAACTTTTGTGACTTTTCACACTATGTAGCTCGATATCTTCGGCAAATGAGGACCAAATTTGTTAAACAAAATGTTAAATTAATCAACTCGATGAGATTTTTAAGATGACACAACAAGTCATGATTGCACCTTGTTGAATTTCCATGAAAAATAGAACTTTAAGTGCTCAAACACACAACTTTTGCGACTTATCACACTTTGAAGCTCGATATCTTCGGCAAATGAGGACCAAATTTGTTAAACAAAATGTTAAATTAATCAACTCGATGAGATTTTTAAGATGACACAACAAGTCATGATTGCACCTTGTTGAATTTCCATGAAAAATAGAACTTTAAGTGCTCAAACACACAACTTTTGTGACTTTTCACACTTTGTAGCTCGATATCTTCGGCAAATGAGGACCAAATTTGTTAAACAAAATGTCAAATTAATCAACTCGATGAGATGTTTAAGATAACACAACAAGTTATGATTGCATCATGTTGAATTTCCAAGAAAAATAGTACTTTAAGTGCTCAAACACACAACTTTTGTGACTTTTCAATCTTTGAAGTTCGATATCTTCGGCAAATGAGAACCAAATTTGTTAAACAAAATATCAAATTAATCAGTTCGACGACATCTTTAAGATGACAAAACAAGTCATGGTTGCATCATGTTGAATTTCCAAGAGAAATAGTACTTTAAGTGCTCAAACACACAACTTTTGTGACTTTTCACACTTTGAAGCTCGATATCTTCGGCAAATGAGGACCAAATTTGTTAAACAAAATGTCAAATTAATCAACTCGATGAGATGTTTAAGATAACACAACAAGTTATGATTGCATCATGTTGAATTTCCAAGAAAAATAGTACTTTAAGTGCTCAAACACACAACTTTTGTGACTTTTCAATCTTTGAAGTTCGATATCTTCGGCAAATTTGGACCAAATTTGTTAAACAAAATGTCAAATTAATCAACTCGATGAGATGTTTAAGATAACACAACAAGTTATGGTTGCATCTTGTTGAATTTCCAAGAAAAATAGTACTTTAAGCGCTCAAACACCCAACTTTTGTGACTTTTCAAACTTTGAAGCTCGATAACTTCGGCAAATGAGGACCAAATTTGTTAAACAAAATGTCAAATTAATCAACTCGATGAGATGTTTAAGATAACACAACAAGTTATGATTGCATCTTGTTGAATTTCCAAGAAAAATAGTACTTTAAGCGCTCAAATACACAACTTTTGTGACTTTTCAAACTTTGAAGCTCGATAACTTCGGCAAATGAGGACCAAATTTGTTAAACAAAGTGTCAAATTAACCAGTTCGACGAGATCTTTAAGATGACACAACAAGTCATGATTGCATTATGTTGAATTTCCAAGAAAAATAGTACTTTAAGTGCTCAAACACACAACTTTTGTGACTTTTCAATCTTTGAAGCTCGATATCTTCGGCAAATGAGGACCAATTTTGTTAAACAAAATGTCAAATTAATCAGTTCTACGAGATCTTTAAGATGACACAACAAGTCATGATTGCAACATGTTGAATTTCCAAGAAAAATAGTACTTTAAGCGCTCAAACACCCAACTTTTGTGACTTTTCAAACTTTGAAGCTCGATAACTTCGGCAAATGAGGACCAAATTTGTTAAACAAAATGTCAAATTAATCAGTTCGACGACATCTTTAAGATGACAAAACAAGTCATGATTGCATCATGTTGAATTTCCAAGAAAAATAGAACTTTAAGTGCTCAAACACACAACTTTTGTGACTTTTCAAACTTTGAAGCTCGATAACTTCGGCAAATGAGGACCAATTTTGTTAAACAAAATGTCAAATTAATCAGTTCGACGAAATCTTTAAGATGACAAAACAAGTCATAATTGCATCATGTTGAATTTCCAAGAGAAATAGTACTTTAAGTGCTCAAACACACAACTTTTGCGACTTATCACACTTTGAAGCTCGATATCTTCGGCAAATGAGGACCAAATTTGTTAAACAAAATGTTAAATTAATCAACTCGATGAGATTTTTAAGATGACACAACAAGTCATGATTGCACCTTGTTGAATTTCCATGAAAAATAGAACTTTAAGTGCTCAAACACACAACTTTTGTGACTTTTCACACTTTGTAGCTCGATATCTTCGGCAAATGAGGACCAAATTTGTTAAACAAAATGTCAAATTAATCAACTCGATGAGATGTTTAAGATAACACAACAAGTTATGATTGCATCATGTTGAATTTCCAAGAAAAATAGTACTTTAAGTGCTCAAACACACAACTTTTGTGACTTTTCAATCTTTGAAGTTCGATATCTTCGGCAAATGAGAACCAAATTTGTTAAACAAAATATCAAATTAATCAGTTCGACGACATCTTTAAGATGACAAAACAAGTCATGGTTGCATCATGTTGAATTTCCAAGAGAAATAGTACTTTAAGTGCTCAAACACACAACTTTTGTGACTTATCACACTTTGAAGCTCGATATTTTCGGCAAATGAGAACCAAATTTGTTAAACAAAATGTCAAATTAATCAGTTCGACGACATCTTTAAGATGACAAAACAAGTCATGATTGCATCATGTTGAATTTCCAAGAGAAATAGTACTTTAAGTGCTCAAACACACAACTTTTGTGACTTTTCACACTTTGAAGCTCGATATTTTCGGCAAATGAAGACCAAATTTGTTAAACAAAATGTCAAATTAATCAACTCGATGAGATGTTTAAGATAACACAACAAGTTATGATTGCATCTTGTTGAATTTCCAAGAAAAATAGTACTTTAAGTCCTCAAACACACAACTTTTGTGACTTTTCACACTTTGAAGCTCGATATCTTCGGCAAATGAGGACCAAATTTGTTAAACAAAATGTCAAATTAATCAACTCGATGAGATGTTTAAGATAACACAACAAGTTATGATTGCATCATGTTGAATTTCCAAGAAAAATAGTACTTTAAGTGCTCAAACACACAACTTTTGTGACTTTTCAATCTTTGAAGTTCGATATCTTCGGCAAATTTGGACCAAATTTGTTAAACAAAATGTCAAATTAATCAACTCGATGAGATGTTTAAGATAACACAACAAGTTATGGTTGCATCTTGTTGAATTTCCAAGAAAAATAGTACTTTAAGCGCTCAAACACCCAACTTTTGTGACTTTTCAAACTTTGAAGCTCGATAACTTCGGCAAATGAGGACCAAATTTGTTAAACAAAATGTCAAATTAATCAACTCGATGAGATGTTTAAGATAACACAACAAGTTATGATTGCATCTTGTTGAATTTCCAAGAAAAATAGTACTTTAAGCGCTCAAATACACAACTTTTGTGACTTTTCAAACTTTGAAGCTCGATAACTTCGGCAAATGAGGACCAAATTTGTTAAACAAAGTGTCAAATTAACCAGTTCGACGAGATCTTTAAGATGACACAACAAGTTATGATTGCATCTTGTTGAATTTCCAAGAAAAATAGTACTTTAAGCGCTCAAATACACAACTTTTGTGACTTTTCAAACTTTGAAGCTCGATAACTTCGGCAAATGAGGACCAAATTTGTTAAACAAAGTGTCAAATTAACCAGTTCGACGAGATCTTTAAGATGACACAACAAGTCATGATTGCATTATGTTGAATTTCCAAGAAAAATAGTACTTTAAGTGCTCAAACACACAACTTTTGTGACTTTTCAATCTTTGAAGCTCGATATCTTCGGCAAATGAGGACCAATTTTGTTAAACAAAATGTCAAATTAATCAGTTCTACGAGATCTTTAAGATGACACAACAAGTCATGATTGCAACATGTTGAATTTCCAAGAAAAATAGTACTTTAAGCGCTCAAACACCCAACTTTTGTGACTTTTCAAACTTTGAAGCTCGATAACTTCGGCAAATGAGGACCAAATTTGTTAAACAAAATGTCAAATTAATCAGTTCGACGAGATCTTTAAGATGACACAACAAGTCATGATTGCATTATGTTGAATTTCCAAGAAAAATAGTACTTTAAGCGCTCAAACACACAACTTTTGTGACTTTTCACACTTTGAAGCTCGATATCTTCGGCAAATGAGGACCAAATTTGTTAAACAAAGTGTCAAATTAACCAGTTCGACGAGATCTTTAAGATGACACAACAAGTCATGATTGCATTATGTTGAATTTCCAAGAAAAATAGTACTTTAAGTGCTCAAACACACAACTTTTGTGACTTTTCAACTATTGAAGCTCGATAAATTCGGCAAATGAGGCCCAAATTTGTTAAACAAAGTGTCAAATTAATCAGTTCGACGACATCTTTAAGATGACAAAACAAGTCATGATTGCATCATGTTGAATTTCCAAGAAAAATAGTACTTTAAGCGCTCAAACACACAACTTTTGTGACTTTTCAAATATTGAAGCTCGATAAATTCGGCAAATGAGGACCAAATTTGTTAAACAAAGTGTCAAATTAATCAGTTCGACGACATCTTTAAGATGACAAAACAAGTCATGATTGCATCATGTTGAATTTCCAAGAAAAATAGTACTTTAAGCGCTCAAGCACACAACTTTTCTGACTTATCACACTTTGAAGCTCGATATTTTCGGCAAATGAGGACCAATTTTGTTAAACAAAATGTCAAATTAATCAACTCGATGAGATGTTTAAGATGACAAAACAAGTCATGATTGCATCATGTTGAATTTCCAAGAGAAATAGTACTTTAAGTGCTCAAACACACAACTTTTGTGACTTATCACACTTTGAAGCTCGATATCTTCGGCAAATTTGGACCAAATTTGTTAAACAAAATGTCAAATTAATCAACTCGATGAGATGTTTAAGATAACACAACAAGTTATGGTTGCATCTTGTTGAATTTCCAAGAAAAATAGTACTTTAAGCGCTCAAACACCCAACTTTTGTGACTTTTCAAACTTTGAAGCTCGATAACTTCGGCAAATGAGGACCAAATTTGTTAAACAAAATGTCAAATTAATCAACTCGATGAGATGTTTAAGATAACACAACAAGTTATGATTGCATCTTGTTGAATTTCCAAGAAAAATAGTACTTTAATCGCTCAAATACACAACTTTTGTGACTTTTCAAACTTTGAAGCTCGATAACTTCGGCAAATGAGGACCAAATTTGTTAAACAAAGTGTCAAATTAACCAGTTCGACGAGATCTTTAAGATGACACAACAAGTTATGATTGCATCTTGTTGAATTTCCAAGAAAAATAGTACTTTAAGCGCTCAAATACACAACTTTTGTGACTTTTCAAACTTTGAAGCTCGATAACTTCGGCAAATGAGGACCAAATTTGTTAAACAAAGTGTCAAATTAACCAGTTCGACGAGATCTTTAAGATGACACAACAAGTCATGATTGCATTATGTTGAATTTCCAAGAAAAATAGTACTTTAAGTGCTCAAACACACAACTTTTGTGACTTTTCAATCTTTGAAGCTCGATATCTTCGGCAAATGAGGACCAATTTTGTTAAACAAAATGTCAAATTAATCAGTTCTACGAGATCTTTAAGATGACACAACAAGTCATGATTGCAACATGTTGAATTTCCAAGAAAAATAGTACTTTAAGCGCTCAAACACCCAACTTTTGTGACTTTTCAAACTTTGAAGCTCGATAACTTCGGCAAATGAGGACCAAATTTGTTAAACAAAATGTCAAATTAATCAGTTCGACGAGATCTTTAAGATGACACAACAAGTCATGATTGCATTATGTTGAATTTCCAAGAAAAATAGTACTTTAAGCGCTCAAACACACAACTTTTGTGACTTTTCACACTTTGAAGCTCGATATCTTCGGCAAATGAGGACCAAATTTGTTAAACAAAGTGTCAAATTAACCAGTTCGACGAGATCTTTAAGATGACACAACAAGTCATGATTGCATTATGTTGAATTTCCAAGAAAAATAGTACTTTAAGTGCTCAAACACACAACTTTTGTGACTTTTCAATCTTTGAAGCTCGATATCTTCGGCAAATGAGGACCAATTTTGTTAAACAAAATGTCAAATTAATCAGTTCTACGAGATCTTTAAGATGACACAACAAGTCATGATTGCAACATGTTGAATTTCCAAGAAAAATAGTACTTTAAGCGCTCAAACACCCAACTTTTGTGACTTTTCAAACTTTGAAGCTCGATAACTTCGGCAAATGAGGACCAAATTTGTTAAACAAAATGTCAAATTAATCAGTTCGACGAGATCTTTAAGATGACACAACAAGTCATGATTGCATTATGTTGAATTTCCAAGAAAAATAGTACTTTAAGTGCTCAAACACACAACTTTTGTGACTTTTCAACTATTGAAGCTCGATAAATTCGGCAAATGAGGCCCAAATTTGTTAAACAAAGTGTCAAATTAATCAGTTCGACGACATCTTTAAGATGACAAAACAAGTCATGATTGCATCATGTTGAATTTCCAAGAAAAATAGTACTTTAAGCGCTCAAACACACAACTTTTGTGACTTTTCAAATATTGAAGCTCGATAAATTCGGCAAATGAGGACCAAATTTGTTAAACAAAGTGTCAAATTAATCAGTTCGACGACATCTTTAAGATGACAAAACAAGTCATGATTGCATCATGTTGAATTTCCAAGAAAAATAGTACTTTAAGCGCTCAAACACACAACTTTTCTGACTTATCACACTTTGAAGCTCGATATTTTCGGCAAATGAGGACCAATTTTGTTAAACAAAATGTCAAATTAATCAACTCGATGAGATGTTTAAGATGACAAAACAAGTCATGATTGCATCATGTTGAATTTCCAAGAGAAATAGTACTTTAAGTGCTCAAACACACAACTTTTGTGACTTATCACACTTTGAAGCTCGATATCTTCGGCAAATTTGGACCAAATTTGTTAAACAAAATGTCAAATTAATCAACTCGATGAGATGTTTAAGATAACACAACAAGTTATGGTTGCATCTTGTTGAATTTCCAAGAAAAATAGTACTTTAAGCGCTCAAACACCCAACTTTTGTGACTTTTCAAACTTTGAAGCTCGATAACTTCGGCAAATGAGGACCAAATTTGTTAAACAAAATGTCAAATTAATCAACTCGATGAGATGTTTAAGATAACACAACAAGTTATGATTGCATCTTGTTGAATTTCCAAGAAAAATAGTACTTTAATCGCTCAAATACACAACTTTTGTGACTTTTCAAACTTTGAAGCTCGATAACTTCGGCAAATGAGGACCAAATTTGTTAAACAAAGTGTCAAATTAACCAGTTCGACGAGATCTTTAAGATGACACAACAAGTCATGATTGCATTATGTTGAATTTCCAAGAAAAATAGTACTTTAAGTGCTCAAACACACAACTTTTGTGACTTTTCAATCTTTGAAGCTCGATATCTTCGGCAAATGAGGACCAATTTTGTTAAACAAAATGTCAAATTAATCAGTTCTACGAGATCTTTAAGATGACACAACAAGTCATGATTGCAACATGTTGAATTTCCAAGAAAAATAGTACTTTAAGCGCTCAAACACCCAACTTTTGTGACTTTTCAAACTTTGAAGCTCGATAACTTCGGCAAATGAGGACCAAATTTGTTAAACAAAATGTCAAATTAATCAACTCGATGAGATGTTTAAGATAACACAACAAGTTATGATTGCATCTTGTTGAATTTCCAAGAAAAATAGTACTTTAATCGCTCAAATACACAACTTTTGTGACTTTTCAAACTTTGAAGCTCGATAACTTCGGCAAATGAGGACCAAATTTGTTAAACAAAGTGTCAAATTAACCAGTTCGACGAGATCTTTAAGATGACACAACAAGTTATGATTGCATCTTGTTGAATTTCCAAGAAAAATAGTACTTTAAGCGCTCAAATACACAACTTTTGTGACTTTTCAAACTTTGAAGCTCGATAACTTCGGCAAATGAGGACCAAATTTGTTAAACAAAGTGTCAAATTAACCAGTTCGACGAGATCTTTAAGATGACACAACAAGTCATGATTGCATTATGTTGAATTTCCAAGAAAAATAGTACTTTAAGTGCTCAAACACACAACTTTTGTGACTTTTCAATCTTTGAAGCTCGATATCTTCGGCAAATGAGGACCAATTTTGTTAAACAAAATGTCAAATTAATCAGTTCTACGAGATCTTTAAGATGACACAACAAATCATGATTGCAACATGTTGAATTTCCAAGAAAAATAGTACTTTAAGCGCTCAAACACCCAACTTTTGTGACTTTTCAAACTTTGAAGCTCGATAACTTCGGCAAATGAGGACCAAATTTGTTAAACAAAATGTCAAATTAATCAGTTCGACGAGATCTTTAAGATGACACAACAAGTCATGATTGCATTATGTTGAATTTCCAAGAAAAATAGTACTTTAAGCGCTCAAACACACAACTTTTTGAGACTTTTCAAATATTGAAGCTCGATAAATTCGGCAAATGAGGACCAAATTTGTTAAACAAAATGTCAAATTAATCAGTTCGACGACATCTTTAAGATGACAAAACAAGTCATGATTTCATCATGTTGAATTTCCAAGAAAAATAGTACTTTAAGCGCTCAAACACACAACTTTTTGAGACTTTTCAAATATTGAAGCTCGATAAATTCGGCAAATGAGGACTAAATTTGTTAAACAAAATGTCAAATTAATCAGTTCGACGAGATCTTTAAGATGACAAAACAAGTCATGATTGCATCATGTTGAATTTCCAAGAAAAATAGTACTTTAAGCGCTCAAACACAAAACTTTTGTGACTTTTCAAACTTTGAAGCTCGATAACTTCGGCAAATGAGGACCAATTTTGTTAAACAAAATGTCAAATTAATCAGTTCGACGAAATCTTTAAGATGACAAAACAAGTCATTATTGCATCATGTTGAATTTCCAAGAGAAATAGTACTTTAAGTGCGCAAACACACAACTTTTGCGACTTATCACACTTTGAAGCTCGATATCTTCGGCAAATGAGGACCAAATTTGTTAAACAAAATGTTAAATTAATCAACTCGATGAGATTTTTAAGATGACACAACAAGTCATGATTGCACCTTGTTGAATTTCCATGAAAAATAGAACTTTAAGTGCTCAAACACACAACTTTTGTGACTTTTCACACTTTGTAGCTCGATATCTTCGGCAAATGAGGACCAAATTTGTTAAACAAAATGTCAAATTAATCAACTCGATGAGATGTTTAAGATAACACAACAAGTTATGATTGCATCATGTTGAATTTCCAAGAGAAATAGTACTTTAAGTGCTCAAACACACAACTTTTGTGACTTTTCACACTTTGAAGCTCGATATCTTCGGCAAATGAGGACCAAATTTGTTAAACAAAATGTCAAATTAATCAACTCGATGAGATGTTTAAGATAACACAACAAGTTATGATTGCATCTTGTTGAATTTCCAAGAAAAATAGTACTTTAAGTGCTCAAACACACAACTTTTGTGACTTTTCACACTTTGAAGCTCGATATCTTCGGCAAATGAGGACCAAATTTGTTAAACAAAATGTCAAATTAATCAACTCGATGAGATGTTTAAGATAACACAACATGTTATGATTGCATCATGTTGAATTTCCAAGAAAAATAGTACTTTAAGTGCTCAAACACACAACTTTTGTGACTTTTCAATCTTTGAAGTTCGATATCTTCGGCAAATTTGGACCAAATTTGTTAAACAAAATGTCAAATTAATCAACTCGATGAGATGTTTAAGATAACACAACAAGTTATGGTTGCATCTTGTTGAATTTCCAAGAAAAATAGTACTTTAAGCGCTCAAACACCCAACTTTTGTGACTTTTCAAACTTTGAAGCTCGATAACTTCGGCAAATGAGGACCAAATTTGTTAAACAAAATGTCAAATTAATCAACTCGATGAGATGTTTAAGATAACACAACAAGTTATGATTGCATCTTGTTGAATTTCCAAGAAAAATAGTACTTTAAGCGCTCAAATACACAACTTTTGTGACTTTTCAAACTTTGAAGCTCGATAACTTCGGCAAATGAGGACCAAATTTGTTAAACAAAGTGTCAAATTAACCAGTTCGACGAGATCTTTAAGATGACACAACAAGTTATTATTGCATCTTGTTGAATTTCCAAGAAAAATAGTACTTTAAGCGCTCAAATACACAACTTTTGTGACTTTTCAAACTTTGAAGCTCGATAACTTCGGCAAATGAGGACCAAATTTGTTAAACAAAGTGTCAAATTAACCAGTTCGACGAGATCTTTAAGATGACACAACAAGTCATGATTGCATTATGTTGAATTTCCAAGAAAAATAGTACTTTAAGTGCTCAAACACACAACTTTTGTGACTTTTCAAACTTTGAAGCTCGATAACTTCGGCAAATGAGGACCAAATTTGTTAAACAAAGTGTCAAATTAACCAGTTCGACGAGATCTTTAAGATGACACAACAAGTCATGATTGCATTATGTTGAATTTCCAAGAAAAATAGTACTTTAAGTGCTCAAACACACAACTTTTGTGACTTTTCAATCTTTGAAGCTCGATATCTTCGGCAAATGAGGACCAATTTTGTTAAACAAAATGTCAAATTAATCAACTCGATGAGATGTTTAAGATAACACAACAAGTTATGATTGCATCATGTTGAATTTCTAAGAAAAATAGTACTTTAAGTGCTCAAACACACAACTTTTGTGACTTTTCAATCTTTGAAGCTCGATATCTTCGGCAAATGAGGACCAATTTTGTTAAACAAAATGTCAAATTAATCAGTTCTACGAGATCTTTAAGATGACACAACAAGTCATGATTGCAACATGTTGAATTTCCAAGAAAAATAGTACTTTAAGCGCTCAAACACCCAACTTTTGTGACTTTTCAAACTTTGAAGCTCGATAACTTCGGCAAATGAGGACCAAATTTGTTAAACAAAGTGTCAAATTAACCAGTTCGACGAGATCTTTAAGATGACACAACAAGTCATGATTGCATTATGTTGAATTTCCAAGAAAAATAGTACTTTAAGCGCTCAAACACACAACTTTTGTGACTTTTCAACTATTGAAGCTTGATAAATTCGGCAAATGAGGCCCAAATTTGTTAAACAAAGTGTCAAATTAATCAGTTCGACGACATCTTTAAGATGACAAAACAAGTCATGATTGCATCATGTTGAATTTCCAAGAAAAATAGAACTTTAAGTGCTCAAACACACAACTTTTGTGACTTTTCACACTTTGTAGCTCGATATCTTCGGCAAATGAGGACCAAATTTGTTAAACAAAATGTCAAATTAATCAACTCGATGAGATGTTTAAGCTAACACAACAAGTTATGATTGCATCATGTTGAATTTCCAAGAAAAATAGTACTTTAAGTGCTCAAACACACAACTTTTGTGACTTTTCAAACTTTGAAGCTCGATAACTTCGGCAAATGAGGACCAATTTTGTTAAACAAAATGTCAAATTAATCAGTTCGACGAAATCTTTAAGATGACAAAACAAGTCATAATTGCATCATGTTGAATTTCCAAGAGAAATAGTACTTTAAGTGCTCAAACACACAACTTTTGCGACTTTTCAATCTTTGAAGCTCGATATCTTCGGCAAATGAGGACCAATTTTGTTAAACAAAATGTCAAATTAATCAACTCGATGAGATGTTTAAGATAACACAACAAGTTATGGTTGCATCTTGTTGAATTTCCAAGAAAAATAGTACTTTAAGCGCTCAAACACCCAACTTTTGTGACTTTTCAAACTTTGAAGCTCGATAACTTCGGCAAATGAGGACCAAATTTGTTAAACAAAATGTCAAATTAATCAACTCGATGAGATGTTTAAGATAACACAACAAGTTATGATTGCATCTTGTTGAATTTCCAAGAAAAATAGTACTTTAAGCGCTCAAATACACAACTTTTGTGACTTTTCAAACTTTGAAGCTCGATAACTTCGGCAAATGAGGACCAAATTTGTTAAACAAAGTGTCAAATTAACCAGTTCGACGAGATCTTTAAGATGACACAACAAGTTATTATTGCATCTTGTTGAATTTCCAAGAAAAATAGTACTTTAAGCGCTCAAATACACAACTTTTGTGACTTTTCAAACTTTGAAGCTCGATAACTTCGGCAAATGAGGACCAAATTTGTTAAACAAAGTGTCAAATTAACCAGTTCGACGAGATCTTTAAGATGACACAACAAGTCATGATTGCATTATGTTGAATTTCCAAGAAAAATAGTACTTTAAGTGCTCAAACACACAACTTTTGTGACTTTTCAAACTTTGAAGCTCGATAACTTCGGCAAATGAGGACCAAATTTGTTAAACAAAGTGTCAAATTAACCAGTTCGACGAGATCTTTAAGATGACACAACAAGTCATGATTGCATTATGTTGAATTTCCAAGAAAAATAGTACTTTAAGTGCTCAAACACACAACTTTTGTGACTTTTCAATCTTTGAAGCTCGATATCTTCGGCAAATGAGGACCAATTTTGTTAAACAAAATGTCAAATTAATCAACTCGATGAGATGTTTAAGATAACACAACAAGTTATGATTGCATCATGTTGAATTTCCAAGAAAAATAGTACTTTAAGTGCTCAAACACACAACTTTTGTGACTTTTCAATCTTTGAAGCTCGATATCTTCGGCAAATGAGGACCAATTTTGTTAAACAAAATGTCAAATTAATCAGTTCTACGAGATCTTTAAGATGACACAACAAGTCATGATTGCAACATGTTGAATTTCCAAGAAAAATAGTACTTTAAGCGCTCAAACACCCAACTTTTGTGACTTTTCAAACTTTGAAGCTCGATAACTTCGGCAAATGAGGACCAAATTTGTTAAACAAAGTGTCAAATTAACCAGTTCGACGAGATCTTTAAGATGACACAACAAGTCATGATTGCATTATGTTGAATTTCCAAGAAAAATAGTACTTTAAGCGCTCAAACACACAACTTTTGTGACTTTTCAACTATTGAAGCTTGATAAATTCGGCAAATGAGGCCCAAATTTGTTAAACAAAGTGTCAAATTAATCAGTTCGACGACATCTTTAAGATGACAAAACAAGTCATGATTGCATCATGTTGAATTTCCAAGAAAAATAGAACTTTAAGTGCTCAAACACACAACTTTTGTGACTTTTCACACTTTGTAGCTCGATATCTTCGGCAAATGAGGACCAAATTTGTTAAACAAAATGTCAAATTAATCAACTCGATGAGATGTTTAAGCTAACACAACAAGTTATGATTGCATCATGTTGAATTTCCAAGAAAAATAGTACTTTAAGTGCTCAAACACACAACTTTTGTGACTTTTCAAACTTTGAAGCTCGATAACTTCGGCAAATGAGGACCAATTTTGTTAAACAAAATGTCAAATTAATCAGTTCGACGAAATCTTTAAGATGACAAAACAAGTCATAATTGCATCATGTTGAATTTCCAAGAGAAATAGTACTTTAAGTGCTCAAACACACAACTTTTGCGACTTATCACACTTTGAAGCTCGATATCTTCGGCAAATGAGGACCAAATTTGTTAAACAAAATGTTAAATTAATCAACTCGATGAGATTTTTAAGATGACACAACAAGTCATGATTGCACCTTGTTGAATTTCCATGAAAAATAGAACTTTAAGTGCTCAAACACACAACTTTTGTGACTTTTCACACTTTGTAGCTCGATATCTTCGGCAAATGAGGACCAAATTTGTTAAACAAAATGTCAAATTAATCAACTCGATGAGATGTTTAAGATAACACAACAAGTTATGATTGCATCATGTTGAATTTCCAAGAAAAATAGTACTTTAAGTGCTCAAACACACAACTTTTGTGACTTTTCAATCTTTGAAGTTCGATATCTTCGGCAAATGAGAACCAAATTTGTTAAACAAAATATCAAATTAATCAGTTCGACGACATCTTTAAGATGACAAAACAAGTCATGGTTGCATCATGTTGAATTTCCAAGAGAAATAGTACTTTAAGTGCTCAAACACACAACTTTTGTGACTTATCACACTTTGAAGCTCGATATTTTCGGCAAATGAGAACCAAATTTGTTAAACAAAATGTCAAATTAATCAGTTCGACGACATCTTTAAGATGACAAAACAAGTCATGATTGCATCATGTTGAATTTCCAAGAGAAATAGTACTTTAAGTGCTCAAACACACAACTTTTGTGACTTTTCACACTTTGAAGCTCGATATTTTCGGCAAATGAGGACCAAATTTGTTAAACAAAATGTCAAATTAATCAACTCGATGAGATGTTTAAGATAACACAACAAGTTATGATTGCATCTTGTTGAATTTCCAAGAAAAATAGTACTTTAAGTCCTCAAACACACAACTTTTGTGACTTTTCACACTTTGAAGCTCGATATCTTCGGCAAATGAGGACCAAATTTGTTAAACAAAATGTCAAATTAATCAACTCGATGAGATGTTTAAGATAACACAACAAGTTATGATTGCATCATGTTGAATTTCCAAGAAAAATAGTACTTTAAGTGCTCAAACACACAACTTTTGTGACTTTTCAATCTTTGAAGTTCGATATCTTCGGCAAATTTGGACCAAATTTGTTAAACAAAATGTCAAATTAATCAACTCGATGAGATGTTTAAGATAACACAACAAGTTATGGTTGCATCTTGTTGAATTTCCAAGAAAAATAGTACTTTAAGCGCTCAAACACCCAACTTTTGTGACTTTTCAAACTTTGAAGCTCGATAACTTCGGCAAATGAGGACCAAATTTGTTAAACAAAATGTCAAATTAATCAACTCGATGAGATGTTTAAGATAACACAACAAGTTATGATTGCATCTTGTTGAATTTCCAAGAAAAATAGTACTTTAAGCGCTCAAATACACAACTTTTGTGACTTTTCAAACTTTGAAGCTCGATAACTTCGGCAAATGAGGACCAAATTTGTTAAACAAAGTGTCAAATTAACCAGTTCGACGAGATCTTTAAGATGACACAACAAGTTATGATTGCATCTTGTTGAATTTCCAAGAAAAATAGTACTTTAAGCGCTCAAATACACAACTTTTGTGACTTTTCAATCTTTGAAGCTCGATATCTTCGGCAAATGAGGACCAATTTTGTTAAACAAAATGTCAAATTAACCAGTTCGACGAGATCTTTAAGATGACACAACAAGTTATGATTGCATCTTGTTGAATTTCCAAGAAAAATAGTACTTTAAGCGCTCAAATACACAACTTTTGTGACTTTTCAATCTTTGAAGCTCGATATCTTCGGCAAATGAGGACCAATTTTGTTAAACAAAATGTCAAATTAATCAGTTCTACGAGATCTTTAAGATGACACAACAAGTCATGATTGCAACATGTTGAATTTCCAAGAAAAATAGTACTTTAAGCGCTCAAACACCCAACTTTTGTGACTTTTCAAACTTTGAAGCTCGATAACTTCGGCAAATGAGGACCAAATTTGTTAAACAAAATGTCAAATTAATCAGTTCGACGAGATCTTTAAGATGACACAACAAGTCATGATTGCATTATGTTGAATTTCCAAGAAAAATAGTACTTTAAGCGCTCAAACACACAACTTTTTGAGACTTTTCAAATATTGAAGCTCGATAAATTCGGCAAATGAGGACTAAATTTGTTAAACAAAATGTCAAATTAATCAGTTCGACGAGATCTTTAAGATGACAAAACAAGTCATGATTGCATCATGTTGAATTTCCAAGAAAAATAGTACTTTAAGCGCTCAAACACAAAACTTTTGTGACTTTTCAAACTTTGAAGCTCGATAACTTCGGCAAATGAGGACCAAATTTGTTAAACAAAATGTCAAATTAATCAGTTCGACGAGATCTTTAAGATGACACAACAAGTCATGATTGCATTATGTTGAATTTCCAAGAAAAATAGTACTTTAAGCGCTCAAACACACAACTTTTTGAGACTTTTCAAATATTGAAGCTCGATAAATTCGGCAAATGAGGACTAAATTTGTTAAACAAAATGTCAAATTAATCAGTTCGACGAAATCTTTAAGATGACAAAACAAGTCATTATTGCATCATGTTGAATTTCCAAGAGAAATAGTACTTTAAGTGCGCAAACACACAACTTTTGTGACTTTTCACACTTTGAAGCTCGATATCTTCGGCAAATGAGGACCAAATTTGTTAAACAAAATGTCAAATTAATCAACTCGATGAGATGTTTAAGATAACACAACAAGTTATGATTGCATCATGTTGAATTTCCAAGAGAAATAGTACTTTAAGTGCTCAAACACACAACTTTTGTGACTTTTCACACTTTGAAGCTCGATATCTTCGGCAAATGAGGACCAAATTTGTTAAACAAAATGTCAAATTAATCAACTCGATGAGATGTTTAAGATAACACAACAAGTTATGATTGCATCTTGTTGAATTTCCAAGAAAAATAGTACTTTAAGTGCTCAAACACACAACTTTTGTGACTTTTCACACTTTGAAGCTCGATATCTTCGGCAAATGAGGACCAAATTTGTTAAACAAAATGTCAAATTAATCAACTCGATGAGATGTTTAAGATAACACAACATGTTATGATTGCATCATGTTGAATTTCCAAGAAAAATAGTACTTTAAGTGCTCAAACACACAACTTTTGTGACTTTTCAATCTTTGAAGTTCGATATCTTCGGCAAATGAGAACCAAATTTGTTAAACAAAATATCAAATTAATCAGTTCGACGACATCTTTAAGATGACAAAACAAGTCATGGTTGCATCATGTTGAATTTCCAAGAGAAATAGTACTTTAAGTGCTCAAACACACAACTTTTGTGACTTATCACACTTTGAAGCTCGATATCTTCGGCAAATTTGGACCAAATTTGTTAAACAAAATGTCAAATTAATCAACTCGATGAGATGTTTAAGATAACACAACAAGTTATGGTTGTATCTTGTTGAATTTCCAAGAAAAATAGTACTTTAAGCGCTCAAACACCCATCTTTTGTGACTTTTCAAACTTCGAAGCTCGATAACTTCGGCAAATGAGGACCAAATTTGTTAAACAAAATGTCAAATTAATCAACTCGATGAGATGTTTAAGATAACACAACAAGTTATGATTGCATCTTGTTGAATTTCCAAGAAAAATAGTACTTTAAGCGCTCAAACACCCAACTTTTGTGACTTTTCAAACTTTGAAGCTCGATAACTTCGGCAAATGAGGACCAAATTTGTTAAACAAAATGTCAAATTAATCAACTCGATGAGATGTTTAAGATAACACAACAAGTTATGATTGCATCTTGTTGAATTTCCAAGAAAAATAGTACTTTAAGCGCTCAAATACACAACTTTTGTGACTTTTCAAACTTTGAAGCTCGATAACTTCGGCAAATGAGGACCAAATTTGTTAAACAAAGTGTCAAATTAACCAGTTCGACGAGATCTTTAAGATGACACAACAAGTCATAATTGCATTATGTTGAATTTCCAAGAAAAATAGTACTTTAAGCGCTCAAACACACAACTTTTGTGACTTTTCAACTATTGAAGCTCGATAAATTCGGCAAATGAGGCCCAAATTTGTTAAACAAAGTGTCAAATTAATCAGTTCGACGACATCTTTAAGATGACAAAACAAGTCATGATTGCATCATGTTGAATTTCCAAGAAAAATAGTACTTTAAGCGCTCAAACACACAACTTTTGTGACTTTTCAAATATTGAAGCTCGATAAATTCGGCAAATGAGGACCAAATTTGTTAAACAAAGTGTCAAATTAATCAGTTCGACGACATCTTTAAGATGACAAAACAAGTCATGATTGCATCATGTTGAATTTCCAAGAAAAATAGTACTTTAAGCGCTCAAACACACAACTTTTGTGACTTTTCAATCTTTGAAGCTCGATATCTTCGGCAAATTAGGACCAAATTTGTTAAACGAAATATCAAATTAATCAGTTCGACGACATCTTTAAGATGACAAAACAAGTCATGATTGCATCATGTTGAATTTCCAAGAGAAATAGTACTTTAAGCGCTCAAACACACAACTTTTGTGACTTTTCACACTTTGAAGCTCGATATCTTCGGCAAATGAGGACCAAATTTGTTAAACAAAATGTCAAATTAATCAACTCGATGAGATGTTTAAGATAACACAACAAGTTATGATTGCTTCTTGTTGAATTTCCAAGAAAAATAGTACTTTAAGCGCTCAAATACACAACTTTTGTGACTTTTCAAACATTGAAGCTCAATATCGTCGGTAAATGAGGACCAAATTTGTTAAAGAAAGTGTCAAATTAATCAGTTCGACGAGATCTTTAAGATGACAAAACAAGTCATGATTGCATCATGTTGAATTTCCAAGAAAAATAGTACTTTAAGCGCTCAAACACACAACTTTTGTGACTTTTCAAATATTGAAGCTCGATAAATTCGGCAAATGAGGACCAAATTTGTTAAACAAAGTGTCAAATTAATCAGTTCGACGACATCTTTAAGATGACAAAACAAGTCATGATTGCATCATGTTGAATTTCGACGAGAAATAGTACTTTAAACGCTCAAACACACAACTTTTGTGACTTTTCAATCTTTGAAGTTCGATATCTTCGGCAAATGAGAACCAAATTTGTTAAACAAAATATCAAATTAATCAGTTCGACGACATCTTTAAGATGACAAAACAAGTCATGGTGGCATCATGTTGAATTTCCAAGAGAAATAGTACTTTAAGTGCTCAAACACACAACTTTTGTGACTTATCACACTTTGAAGCTCGATATCTTCGGCAAATGAGGACCAATTTTGTTAAACAAAATGTCAAATTAATCAACTCGATGAGATGTTTAAGATAAAACAACAAGTCATGATTGCACCTTGTTGAATTTCCAAGAAAAATAGTACTTTAAGTGCTGAAACACACAACTTTTGTGACTTTTCAAACTTTGAAGTTCGATAACTTCGGCAAATGAAGGACCAATTTTGTTAAACAAAATGTCAAATTAATCAGTTCGACGAGATCTTTAAGATGACAAAACAAGTCATGATTGCATTATGTTGAATTTCCAAGAAAAATAGTACTTTAAGCGCTCAAACACACAACTTTTGTGACTTTTCAAATATTGAAGCTCGATAAATTCGGCAAATGAGGACCAAATTTGTTACACAAAGTGTCAAATTAATCAGTTCGACGACATCTTTAAGATGACACAACAAGTCATGATTGCATTATGTTGAATTTCCAAGAAAAATAGTACTTTAAGCGCTCAAACACACAACTTTTGTGACTTTTCAAATTTTGAAGCTCGATAACTTCGGCAAATGAGGACCAAACTTGTTAAACAAAATGTCAAATTAATCAACTCGATGAGATGTTTAAGATAAAACAACAAGTCATGATTGCACCTTGTTGAATTTCCAAGAAAAATAGTACTTTAAGTCCTGAAACACACAACTTTTGTGACTTTTCAATCTTTGAAGTTCGATGTCTTCGGCAAATGAGAACCAAATTTGTTAAACAAAATATCAAATTAATCAGTTCGACGACATCTTTAAGATGACAAAACAAGTCATGATTGCATCATGTTGAATTTCCAAGAGAAATAGTACTTTAAGTGCTCAAACACACAACTTTTGTGACTTTTCACACTTTGAAGCTCGATATTTTCGGCAAATGAGGACCAAATTTGTTAAACAAAATGTCAAATTAATCAACTCGATGAGATGTTTAAGATAACACAACAAGTTATGATTGCATCTTGTTGAATTTCCAAGAAAAATAGTACTTTAAGTCCTCAAACACACAACTTTTGTGACTTTTCACACTTTGAAGCTCGATATCTTCGGCAAATGAGGACCAAATTTGTTAAACAAAATGTCAAATTAATCAACTCGATGAGATGTTTAAGATAACACAACAAGTTATGATTGCATCATGTTGAATTTCCAAGAAAAATAGTACTTTAAGTGCTCAAACACACAACTTTTGTGACTTTTCAATCTTTGAAGTTCGATATCTTCGGCAAATTTGGACCAAATTTGTTAAACAAAATGTCAAATTAATCAACTCGATGAGATGTTTAAGATAACACAACAAGTTATGGTTGCATCTTGTTGAATTTTCAAGAAAAATAGTACTTTAAGCGCTCAAACACCCAACTTTTGTGACTTTTCAAACTTTGAAGCTCGATAACTTCGGCAAATGAGGACCAAATTTGTTAAACAAAATGTCAAATTAATCAACTCGATGAGATGTTTAAGATAACACAACAAGTTATGATTGCATCTTGTTGAATTTCCAAGAAAAATAGTACTTTAAGCGCTCAAATACACAACTTTTGTGACTTTTCAAACTTTGAAGCTCGATAACTTCGGCAAATGAGGACCAAATTTGTTAAACAAAGTGTCAAATTAACCAGTTCGACGAGATCTTTAAGATGACACAACAAGTTATGATTGCATCTTGTTGAATTTCCAAGAAAAATAGTACTTTAAGCGCTCAAATACACAACTTTTGTGACTTTTCAAACTTTGAAGCTCGATAACTTCGGCAAATGAGGACCAAATTTGTTAAACAAAGTGTCAAATTAACCAGTTCGACGAGATCTTTAAGATGACACAACAAGTCATAATTGCATTATGTTGAATTTCCAAGAAAAATAGTACTTTAAGTGCTCAAACACACAACTTTTGTGACTTTTCAATCTTTGAAGCTCGATATCTTCGGCAAATGAGGACCAAATTTGTTAAACAAAATGTCAAATTAATCAGTTCGACGAGATCTTTAAGATGACACAACAAGTCATGATTGCATTATGTTGAATTTCCAAGAAAAATAGTACTTTAAGCGCTCAAACACACAACTTTTGTGACTTTTCACACTTTGAAGCTCGATATCTTCGGCAAATGAGGACCAAATTTGTTAAACAAAATGTCAAATTAATCAACTCGATGAGATGTTTAAGATAACACAACAAGTTATGATTGCATCATGTTGAATTTCCAAGAAAAATAGTACTTTAAGTGCTCAAACACACAACTTTTGTGACTTTTCACACCTTGAAGCTCGATAACTTCGGCAAATTAGGACCAAATTTGTTAAACAAAATATCAAATTAATCAGTTCGACGACATCTTTAAGATGACAAAACAAGTCATGATTGCATCATGTTGAATTTCCAAGAGAAATAGTACTTTAAGTGCTCAAACACACAACTTTTGTGACTTTTCACACTTTGAAGCTCGATATTTTCGGCAAATGAGGACCAAATTTGTTAAACAAAATGTCAAATTAATCAACTCGATGAGATGTTTAAGATAACACAACAAGTTATGATTGCATCTTGTTGAATTTCCAAGAAAAATAGTACTTTAAGTGCTCAAACACACAACTTTTGTGACTTTTCAATCTTTGAAGTTCGATATCTTCGGCAAATTTGGACCAAATTTGTTAAACAAAATGTCAAATTAATCAACTCGATGAGATGTTTAAGATAACACAACAAGTTATGGTTGCATCTTGTTGAATTTTCAAGAAAAATAGTACTCTAAGCGCTCAAACACCCAACTTTTGTGACTTTTCAAACTTTGAAGCTCGATAACTTCGGCAAATGAGGACCAAATTTGTTAAACAAAATGTCAAATTAATCAACTCGATGAGATGTTTAAGATAACACAACAAGTTATGATTGCATCTTGTTGAATTTCCAAGAAAAATAGTACTTTAAGCGCTCAAATACACAACTTTTGTGACTTTTCAAACTTTGAAGCTCGATAACTTCGGCAAATGAGGACCAAATTTGTTAAACAAAGTGTCAAATTAACCAGTTCGACGAGATCTTTAAGATGACACAACAAGTTATGATTGCATCTTGTTGAATTTCCAAGAAAAATAGTACTTTAAGCGCTCAAATACACAACTTTTGTGACTTTTCAAACTTTGAAGCTCGATAACTTCGGCAAATGAGGACCAAATTTGTTAAACAAAGTGTCAAATTAACCAGTTCGACGAGATCTTTAAGATGACACAACAAGTCATAATTGCATTATGTTGAATTTCCAAGAAAAATAGTACTTTAAGTGCTCAAACACACAACTTTTGTGACTTTTCAATCTTTGAAGCTCGATATCTTCGGCAAATGAGGACCAATTTTGTTAAACAAAATGTCAAATTAATCAGTTCTACGAGATCTTTAAGATGACACAACAAGTCATGATTGCAACATGTTGAATTTCCAAGAAAAATAGTACTTTAAGCGCTCAAACACCCAACTTTTGTGACTTTTCAAACTTTGAAGCTCGATAACTTCGGCAAATGAGGACCAAATTTGTTAAACAAAATGTCAAATTAATCAGTTCGACGAGATCTTTAAGATGACACAACAAGTCATGATTGCATTATGTTGAATTTCCAAGAAAAATAGTACTTTAAGCGCTCAAACACACAACTTTTGTGACTTTTCACACTTTGAAGCTCGATATCTTCGGCAAATGAGGACCAAATTTGTTAAACAAAATGTCAAATTAATCAACTCGATGAGATGTTTAAGATAACACAACAAGTTATGATTGCATCATGTTGAATTTCCAAGAAAAATAGTACTTTAAGTGCTCAAACACACAACTTTTGTGACTTTTCAATCTTTGAAGCTCGATATCTTCGGCAAATGAGGACCAATTTTGTTAAACAAAATGTCAAATTAATCAGTTCTACGAGATCTTTAAGATGACACAACAAGTCATGATTGCAACATGTTGAATTTCCAAGAAAAATAGTACTTTAAGCGCTCAAACACCCAACTTTTGTGACTTTTCAAACTTTGAAGCTCGATAACTTCGGCAAATGAGGACCAAATTTGTTAAACAAAATGTCAAATTAATCAGTTCGACGAGATCTTTAAGATGACAAAACAAGTCATGGTTGCATCATGTTGAATTTCCAAGAGAAATAGTACTTTAAGTGCTCAAACACACAACTTTTGTGACTTATCACACTTTGAAGCTCGATATCTTCGGCAAATTTGGACCAAATTTGTTAAACAAAATGTCAAATTAATCAACTCGATGAGATGTTTAAGATAACACAACAAGTTATGGTTGTATCTTGTTGAATTTCCAAGAAAAATAGTACTTTAAGCGCTCAAACACCCATCTTTTGTGACTTTTCAAACTTTGAAGCTCGATAACTTCGGCAAATGAGGACCAAATTTGTTAAACAAAATGTCAAATTAATCAACTCGATGAGATGTTTAAGATAACACAACAAGTTATGATTGCATCTTGTTGAATTTCCAAGAAAAATAGTACTTTAAGCGCTCAAATACACAACTTTTGTGACTTTTCAAACTTTGAAGCTCGATAACTTCGGCAAATGAGGACCAAATTTGTTAAACAAAGTGTCAAATTAACCAGTTCGACGAGATCTTTAAGATGACACAACAAGTCATAATTGCATTATGTTGAATTTCCAAGAAAAATAGTACTTTAAGCGCTCAAACACACAACTTTTGTGACTTTTCAACTATTGAAGCTCGATAAATTCGGCAAATGAGGCCCAAATTTGTTAAACAAAGTGTCAAATTAATCAGTTCGACGACATCTTTAAGATGACAAAACAAGTCATGATTGCATCATGTTGAATTTCCAAGAAAAATAGTACTTTAAGCGCTCAAACACACAACTTTTGTGACTTTTCAAATATTGAAGCTCGATAAATTCGGCAAATGAGGACCAAATTTGTTAAACAAAGTGTCAAATTAATCAGTTCGACGACATCTTTAAGATGACAAAACAAGTCATGATTGCATCATGTTGAATTTCCAAGAAAAATAGTACTTTAAGCGCTCAAACACACAACTTTTGTGACTTTTCAATCTTTGAAGCTCGATATCTTCGGCAAATTAGGACCAAATTTGTTAAACAAAATATCAAATTAATCAGTTCGACGACATCTTTAAGATGACAAAACAAGTCATGATTGCATCATGTTGAATTTCCAAGAGAAATAGTACTTTAAGCGCTCAAACACACAACTTTTGTGACTTTTCACACTTTGAAGCTCGATATCTTCGGCAAATGAGGACCAAATTTGTTAAACAAAATGTCAAATTAATCAACTCGATGAGATGTTTAAGATAACACAACAAGTTATGATTGCTTCTTGTTGAATTTCCAAGAAAAATAGTACTTTAAGCGCTCAAATACACAAGTTTTGTGACTTTTCAAACATTGAAGCTCAATATCGTCGGTAAATGAGGACCAAATTTGTTAAAGAAAGTGTCAAATTAATCAGTTCGACGAGATCTTTAAGATGACAAAACAAGTCATGATTGCATCATGTTGAATTTCCAAGAAAAATAGTACTTTAAGCGCTCAAACACACAACTTTTGTGACTTTTCAATCTTTGAAGCTCGATATCTTCGGCAAATTAGGACCAAATTTGTTAAACAAAATATCAAATTAATCAGTTCGACGACATCTTTAAGATGACAAAACAAGTCATGATTGCATCATGTTGAATTTCCAAGAGAAATAGTACTTTAAGCGCTCAAACACACAACTTTTGTGACTTTTCACACTTTGAAGCTCGATATCTTCGGCAAATGAGGACCAAATTTGTTAAACAAAATGTCAAATTAATCAACTCGATGAGATGTTTAAGATAACACAACAAGTTATGATTGCTTCTTGTTGAATTTCCAAGAAAAATAGTACTTTAAGCGCTCAAATACACAAGTTTTGTGACTTTTCAAACATTGAAGCTCAATATCGTCGGTAAATGAGGACCAAATTTGTTAATGAAAGTGTCAAATTAATCAGTTCGACGAGATCTTTAAGATGACAAAACAAGTCATGATTGCATCATGTTGAATTTCCAAGAAAAATAGTACTTTAAGCGCTCAAACACACAACTTTTGTGACTTTTCAAATATTGAAGCTCGATAAATTCGGCAAATGAGGACCAAATTTGTTAAACAAAGTGTCAAATTAATCAGTTCGACGACATCTTTAAGATGACACAACAAGTCATGATTGCATTATGTTGAATTTCCAAGAAAAATAGTACTTTAAGTGCTCAAACACACAACTTTTGTGACTTTTCAATCTTTGAAGCTCGATATCTTCGGCAAATGAGGACCAATTTTGTTAAACAAAATGTCAAATTAATCAGTTCTACGAGATCTTTAAGATGACACAACAAGTCATGATTGCAACATGTTGAATTTCCAAGAAAAATAGTACTTTAAGCGCTCAAACACCCAACTTTTGTGACTTTTCAAACTTTGAAGCTCGATAACTTCGGCAAATGAGGACCAAATTTGTTAAACAAAATGTCAAATTAATCAGTTCGACGAGATCTTTAAGATGACACAACAAGTCATGATTGCATTATGTTGAATTTCCAAGAAAAATAGTACTTTAAGCGCTCAAACACACAACTTTTGTGACTTTTCAACTATTGAAGCTCGATAAATTCGGCAAATGAGGCCCAAATTTGTTAAACAAAGTGTCAAATTAATCAGTTCGACGACATCTTTAAGATGACAAAACAAGTCATGATTGCATCATGTTGAATTTCCAAGAAAAATAGTACTTTAAGCGCTCAAACACACAACTTTTGTGACTTTTCAAATATTGAAGCTCGATAAATTCGGCAAATGAGGACCAAATTTGTTAAACAAAGTGTCAAATTAATCAGTTCGACGACATCTTTAAGATGACAAAACAAGTCATTATTGCATCATGTTGAATTTCCAAGAGAAATAGTACTTTAAGCGCTCAAACACCCAACTTTTGTGACTTTTCAAACTTTGAAGCTCGATAACTTCGGCAAATGAGGACCAAATTTGTTAAACAAAATGTCAAATTAATCAACTCGATGAGATGTTTAAGATAACACAACAAGTTATGATTGCATCTTGTTGAATTTCCAAGAAAAATAGTACTTTAAGCGCTCAAACACCCAACTTTTGTGACTTTTCAAACTTTGAAGCTCGATAACTTCGGCAAATGAGGACCAAATTTGTTAAACAAAATGTCAAATTAATCAACTCGATGAGATGTTTAAGATAACACAACAAGTTATGATTGCATCTTGTTGAATTTCCAAGAAAAATAGTACTTTAAGCGCTCAAATACACAACTTTTGTGACTTTTCAAACTTTGAAGCTCGATAACTTCGGCAAATGAAGGACCAAATTTGTTAAACAAAGTGTCAAATTAATCAGTTCGACGAGATCTTTAAGATGACAAAACAAGTCATGATTGCATCTTGTTGAATTTCCAAGAAAAATAGTACTTTAAGCGCTCAAACACACAACTTTTGTGACTTTTCAAACTTTGAAGCTCGATAAATTCGGCAAATGAGGACCAAATTTGTTAAACAAAGTGTCAAATTAACCAGTTCGACGCCATTTTTAAGATGACAAAACAAGTCATGATTGCATCATGTTGAATTTCCAAGAAAAATAGTACTTTAAGCGCTCAAACACACAACTTTTGTGACTTATCACACTTTGAAGCTCGATATCTTCGGCAAATTTGGACCAAATTTGTTAAACAAAATATCAAATTAATCAGTTCGACGACATCTTTAAGATGACAAAACAAGTCATGATTGCATCATGTTGAATTTCCAAGAGAAATAGTACTTTAAGCGCTCAAACACACAACTTTTGTGACTTTTCACACTTTGAAGCTCGATATCTTCGGCAAATGAGGACCAAATTTGTTAAACAAAATGTCAAATTAATCAACTCGATGAGATGTTTAAGATAACACAACAAGTTATGATTGCTTCTTGTTGAATTTCCAAGAAAAATAGTACTTTAAGCGCTCAAATACACAAGTTTTGTGACTTTTCAAACATTGAAGCTCAATATCGTCGGTAAATGAGGACCAAATTTGTTAATGAAAGTGTCAAATTAATCAGTTCGACGAGATCTTTAAGATGACAAAACAAGTCATGATTGCATCATGTTGAATTTCCAAGAAAAATAGTACTTTAAGCGCTCAAACACACAACTTTTGTGACTTTTCAAATATTGAAGCTCGATAAATTCGGCAAATGAGGACCAAATTTGTTAAACAAAGTGTCAAATTAATCAGTTCGACGACATCTTTAAGATGACACAACAAGTCATGATTGCATTATGTTGAATTTCCAAGAAAAATAGTACTTTAAGTGCTCAAACACACAACTTTTGTGACTTTTCAATCTTTGAAGCTCGATATCTTCGGCAAATGAGGACCAATTTTGTTAAACAAAATGTCAAATTAATCAGTTCTACGAGATCTTTAAGATGACACAACAAGTCATGATTGCAACATGTTGAATTTCCAAGAAAAATAGTACTTTAAGCGCTCAAACACCCAACTTTTGTGACTTTTCAAACTTTGAAGCTCGATAACTTCGGCAAATGAGGACCAAATTTGTTAAACAAAATGTCAAATTAATCAGTTCGACGAGATCTTTAAGATGACACAACAAGTCATGATTGCATTATGTTGAATTTCCAAGAAAAATAGTACTTTAAGCGCTCAAACACACAACTTTTGTGACTTTTCAACTATTGAAGCTCGATAAATTCGGCAAATGAGGCCCAAATTTGTTAAACAAAGTGTCAAATTAATCAGTTCGACGACATCTTTAAGATGACAAAACAAGTCATGATTGCATCATGTTGAATTTCCAAGAAAAATAGTACTTTAAGCGCTCAAACACACAACTTTTGTGACTTTTCAAATATTGAAGCTCGATAAATTCGGCAAATGAGGACCAAATTTGTTAAACAAAGTGTCAAATTAATCAGTTCGACGACATCTTTAAGATGACAAAACAAGTCATTATTGCATCATGTTGAATTTCCAAGAGAAATAGTACTTTAAGCGCTCAAACACCCAACTTTTGTGACTTTTCAAACTTTGAAGCTCGATAACTTCGGCAAATGAGGACCAAATTTGTTAAACAAAATGTCAAATTAATCAACTCGATGAGATGTTTAAGATAACACAACAAGTTATGATTGCATCTTGTTGAATTTCCAAGAAAAATAGTACTTTAAGCGCTCAAACACCCAACTTTTGTGACTTTTCAAACTTTGAAGCTCGATAACTTCGGCAAATGAGGACCAAATTTGTTAAACAAAATGTCAAATTAATCAACTCGATGAGATGTTTAAGATAACACAACAAGTTATGATTGCATCTTGTTGAATTTCCAAGAAAAATAGTACTTTAAGCGCTCAAATACACAACTTTTGTGACTTTTCAAACTTTGAAGCTCGATAACTTCGGCAAATGAAGGACCAAATTTGTTAAACAAAGTGTCAAATTAATCAGTTCGACGAGATCTTTAAGATGACAAAACAAGTCATGATTGCATCTTGTTGAATTTCCAAGAAAAATAGTACTTTAAGCGCTCAAACACACAACTTTTGTGACTTTTCAAACTTTGAAGCTCGATAAATTCGGCAAATGAGGACCAAATTTGTTAAACAAAATGTCAAATTAATCAACTCGATGAGATGTTTAAGATAACACAACAAGTTATGATTGCTTCTTGATGAATTTCCAAGAAAAATAGTACTTTAAGTGCTGAAACACACAACTTTTGTGACTTTTCAAACTTTGAAGTTCGATAACTTCGGCAAATGAAGGACCAATTTTGTTAAACAACGTGTCAAATTAATCAGTTCGACGACATCTTTAAGATGACAAAACAAGTCATGATTGCATCATGTTGAATTTCCAAGAAAAATAGTACTTTAAGCGCTCAAACACACAACTTTTGTGACTTTTCAAACTTTGAAGCTCGATAACTTCGGCAAATGAGGACCAATTTTGTTAAACAAAATGTCAAATTAACCAGTTCGACGAGATCTTTAAGATGACACAACAAGTCATGATTGCATTATGTTGAATTTCCAAGAAAAATAGTACTTTAAGCGCTCAAACACCCAACTTTTGTGACATTTCAAACTTTGAAGCTCGATAACTTCGGCAAATGAGGACCAAATTTGTTAAACAAAATGTCAAATTAATCAACTCGATGAGATGTTTAAGATAACACAACAAGTTATGATTGCATCTTGTTGAATTTCCAAGAAAAATAGTACTTTAAGCGCTCAAACACCCAACTTTTGTGACTTTTCAAACTTTGAAGCTCGATAACTTAGGCAAATGAGGACCAAATTTGTTAAACAAAATGTCAAATTAATCAACTCGATGAGATGTTTAAGATAACACAACAAGTTATGATTGCATCTTGTTGAATTTCCAAGAAAAATAGTACTTTAAGCGCTCAAATACACAACTTTTGTGACTTTTCAAACTTTGAAGCTCGATAACTTCGGCAAATGAGGACCAAATTTGTTAAACAAAGTGTCAAATTAACCAGTTCGACGAGATCTTTAAGATGACAAAACAAGTCATGATTGCATCATGTTGAAGTTCCAAGAAAAATAGTACTTTAAGCGCTCAAACACACAACTTTTGTGACTTTTCACACTTTGAAGCTCGATATCTTCGGCAAATGAGGACCGAATTTGTTAAACAAAATATCAAATTAATCAACTCGATGAGATGTTTAAGATAACACAACAAGTTATGATTGCTTCTTGATGAATTTCCAAGAAAAATAGTACTTTAAGTGCTGAAACACACAACTTTTGTGACTTTTCAAACTTTGAAGTTCGATAACTTCGGCAAATGAAGGACCAATTTTGTTAAACAAAATGTCAAATTAATTAGTTCGACGAGATCTTTAAGATGACAAAACAAGTCATGATTGCATCATGTTGAATTTCCAAGAAAAATAGTACTTTAAGCGCTCAAACACACAACTTTTGTGACTTTTCAAACTTTGAAGCTCGATAACTTCGGCAAATGAGGACCAAATTTGTTAAACAAAGTGTCAAATTAACCAGTTCGACGAGATCTTTAAGATGACACAACAAGTCATAATTGCATTATGTTGAATTTCCTAGAAAAATAGTACTTTAAGCGCTCAAACACACAACTTTTGTGACTTTTCAAATATTGAAGCTCGATAACTTCGGCAAATGAGGACCAATTTTGTTAAACAAAATGTCAAATTAATCAGTTCGACGAGATCTTTAAGATGACAAAACAAGTCATGATTGCATCATGTTGAATTTCCAAGAAAAATAGTACTTTAAGCGCTCAAACACAAAACTTTTGTGACTTTTCAAACTTTGAAGCTCGATAACTTCGGCAAATGAGGACCAATTTTGTTAAACAAAATGTCAAATTAATCAGTTCGACGAGATCTTTAAGATGACACAACAAGTCATGATTGCATTATGTTGAATTTCCAAGAAAAATAGTACTTTAAGCGCTCAAACACACAACTTTTGTGACTTTTCAAACTTTGAAGCTCGATAACTTCGGCAAATGAGGACCAATTTTGTTAAACAAAATGTCATATTAATCAACTCGATGAGATGTTTAAGATGACAAAACAAGTCATGATTGCATCATGTTGAATTTCCAAGAAAAATAGTACTTTAAGCGCTCAAACACCCAACTTTTGTGACTTTTCAAACTTTGAAGCTCGATATCTTCGGCAAATGAGGACCAAATTTGTTAAACAAAATGTCAAATTAATCAACTCGATGAGATGTTTAAGATAACACAACAAGTTATGATTGCATCTTGTTGAATTTCCAAGAAAAATAGTACTTTAAGTGCTCAAACACCCAACTTTTGTGACTTTTCAAACTTTGAAGCTCGATAACTTCGGCAAATGAGAACCAAATTTGTTAAACAAAATGTCAAATTAATCAACTCGATGAGATGTTTAAGATAACACAACAAGTTATGATTGCATCTTGTTGAATTTCCAAGAAAAATAGTACTTTAAGCGCTCAAATACACAACTTTTGTGACTTTTCAAACTTTGAAGCTCGATAACTTCGGCAAATGAGGACCAAATTTGTTAAACAAAGTGTCAAATTAACCAGTTCGACGAGATCTTTAAGATGACACAACAAGTTATGATTGCATCTTGTTGAATTTCCAAGAAAAATAGTACTTTAAGCGCTCAAATACACAACTTTTGTGACTTTTCAAACTTTGAAGCTCGATAACTTCGGCAAATGAGGACCAAATTTGTTAAACAAAGTGTCAAATTAACCAGTTCGACGAGATCTTTAAGATGACACAACAAGTTATGATTGCATCTTGTTGAATTTCCAAGAAAAATAGTACTTTAAGCGCTCAAACACACAACTTTTGTGACTTTTCAACCTTTGAAGCTCGATAACTTCGGCAAATGAGGACCAATTTTGTTAAACAAAATGTCAAATTAATCAGTTCGACGAGATCTTTAAGATGACAAAACAAGTCATGATTGCGTCATGTTGAATTTCCTAGAAAAATAGTACTTTAAGCGCTCAAACACACAACTTTTGTGACTTATCACACTTTGAAGCTCGATAAATTCGGCAAATGAGGACCAAATTTGTTAAACAAAGTGTCAAATTAACCAGTTCGACGAGATCTTTAAGATGACAAAACAAGTCATGATTGCATCATGTTGAATTTCCAAGAGAAATAGTACTTTAAGTGCTCAAACACACAACTTTTGTGACTTATCACACTTTGAAGCTCGATAAATTCGGCAAATGAGGACTAAATTTGTTAAACAAAATGTCAAATTAATCAGTTCGACGAGATCTTTAAGATGACAAAACAAGTCATGATTGCATCATGTTGAATTTCCAAGAAAAATAGTACTTTAAGCGCTCAAACACACAACTTTTGTGACTTATCACACTTTGAAGCTCGATATCTTCGGCAAATTTGGACCAAATTTGTTAAACAAAATGTCAAATTAATCAACTCGATGAGATGTTTAAGATAACACAACAAGTTATGATTGCATCTTGTTGAATTTCCAAGAAAAATAGTACTTTAAGCGCTCAAACACACAACTTTTGTGACTTTTCACACTTTGAAGCTCGATATCTTCGGCAAATGAGGACCAAATTTGTTAAACGAAATGTCAAATTAATCAACTCGATGAGATGTTTAAGATAACACAACAAGTTATGATTGCATCTTGTTGAATTTCCAAGAAAAATAGTACTTTAAGCGCTCAAACACCCAACTTTTGTGACTTTTCAAACTTTGAAGCTCGATAACTTCGGCAAATGAGGACCAAATTTGTTAAACAAAAAGTCAAATTAATCAGTTCGACGACATCTTTAAGATGACAAAACAAGTCATGATTGCATCATGTTGAATTTCCAAGAAAAATAGTACTTTAAGTGCTGAAACACACAACTTTTGTGACTTTTCAAACTTTGAAGTTCGATAACTTCGGCAAATGAAGGACCAATTTTGTTAAACAAAATGTCAAATTAATCAACTCGATGAGATGTTTAAGATAACACAACAAGTTATGATTGCTTCTTGATGAATTTCCAAGAAAAATAGTACTTTAAGTGCTGAAACACACAACTTTTGTGACTTTTCAAACTTTGAAGTTCGATAACTTCGGCAAATGAAGGACCAATTTTGTTAAACAAAATGTCAAATTAATCAGTTCGACGAGATCTTTAAGATGACACAACAAGTCATGATTGCATCATGTTGAATTTCCAAGAAAAATAGTACTTTAAGCGCTCAAACACACAACTTTTGTGACTTTTCAATCTTTGAAGCTCGATATCTTCGGCAAATTAGGACCAAATTTGTTAAACAAAATATCAAATTAATCAGTTCGACGACATCTTTAAGATGACAAAACAAGTCATGATTGCATCATGTTGAATTTCGAAGAGAAATAGTACTTTAAGCGCTCAAACACACAACTTTTGTGACTTTTCAAACTTTGAAGTTCGATAACTTCGGCAAATGAAGGACCAATTTTGTTAAACAAAATGTCAAATTAATCAGTTCGACGAGATCTTTAAGATGACAAAACAAGTTATGATTGCATATTGTTGAATTTCCAAGAAAAATAGTACTTTAAGCGCTCAAACACAAAACTTTTGTGATTTTTCAAACTTTGAAGCTCGATAACTTCGGCAAATGAGGACCAAATTTGTTAAACAAAGTGTCAAATTAACCAGTTCGACGAGATCTTTAAGATGACACAACAAGTCATGATTGCATTATGTTGAATTTCCAAGAAAAATAGTACTTTAAGCGCTCAAACACACAACTTTTGTGACTTTTCAAATTTTGAAGCTCGATAACTTCGGCAAATGAGGACCAAATTTGTTAAACAAAATGTCAAATTAATCAACTCGATGAGATGTTTAAGATAAAACAACAAGTCATGATTGCACCTTGTTGAATTTCCAAGAAAAATAGTACTTTAAGTGCTGAAACACACAACTTTTGTGACTTTTCAAACTTTGAAGTTCGATAACTTCGGCAAATGAAGGACCAATTTTGTTAAACAAAATGTCAAATTAATCAGTTCGACGAGATCTTTAAGATGACAAAACAAGTTATGATTGCATCTTGTTGAATTTCCAAGAAAAATAGTACTTTAAGCGCTCAAACACAAAACTTTTGTGATTTTTCAAACTTTGAAGCTCGATAACTTCGGCAAATGAGGACCAAATTTGTTAAACAAAGTGTCAAATTAACCAGTTCGACGAGATCTTTAAGATGACACAACAAGTCATGATTGCATTATGTTGAATTTCCAAGAAAAATAGTACTTTAAGCGCTCAAATACACAACTTTTGTGACTTTTCAAATATTGAAGCTCGATAAATTCGGCAAATGAGGACCAAATTTGTTAAACAACGTGTCAAATTAATCAGTTCGACGACATCTTTAAGATGACAAAACAAGTTATGATTGCATCTTGTTGAATTTCCAAGAAAAATAGTACTTTAAGCGCTCAAACACAAAACTATTGTGATTTTTCAAACTTTGAAGCTCGATAACTTCGGCAAATGAGGACCAAATTTGTTAAACAAAATATCAAATTAATCAGTTCGACGACATCTTTAAGATGACAAAACAAGTCATGATTGCATCATGTTGAATTTCCTAGAAAAATAGTACTTTAAGCGCTCAAACACACAACTTTTGTGACTTATCACACTTTGAAGCTCGATAAATTCGGCAAATGAGGACCAAATTTGTTAAACAAAATGTCAAATTAATCAGTTCGACGAGATCTTTAAGATGACAAAACAAGTCATGATTGCATCTTGTTGAATTTCCAAGAAAAATAGTACTTTAAGCGCTCAAACACACAACTTTTGTGACTTTTCAAACTTTGAAGCTCGATAAATTCGGCAAATGAGGACCAAATTTGTTAAACAAAGTGTCAAATTAACCAGTTCGACGCCATTTTTAAGATGACAAAACAAGTCATGATTGCATCTTGTTGAATTTCCAAGAAAAATAGTACTTTAAGTGCTGAAACACACAACTTTTGTGACTTTTCAAACTTTGAAGTTCGATAAATTCGGCAAATGAGGACCAAATTTGTTAAACAAAGTGTCAAATTAACCAGATCGACGCCATTTTTAAGATGACAAAACAAGTCATGATTGCATCATGTTGAATTTCCAAGAAAAATAGTACTTTAAGCGCTCAAACACACAACTTTTGTGACTTTTCAAACATTGAAGCTCAATATCTTCGGTAAATGAGGACCAAATTTGTTAAAGAAAGTGTCAAATTAATCAGTTCGACGAGATCTTTAAGATGACAAAACAAGTCATGATTGCATCATGTTGAATTTCCAAGAAAAATAGTACTTTAAGCGCTCAAACACACAACTTTTGTGACTTTTCAAATGTTGAAGCTCGATAAATTCGGCAAATGAGGACCAAATTTGTTAAACAAAGTGTCAAATTAATCAGTTCGACGACATCTTTAAGATGGCAAAACAAGTCATGATTGCATCATGTTGAATTTCCAAGAAAAATAGTACTTTAAGCGCTCAAACACAAAACTTTTGTGACTTTTCAAACTTTGAAGCTCGATATCTTCGGCAAATGAGGACCAAATTTGTTAAACAAAGTGTCAAATTAATCAGTTCGACGACATCTTTAAGATGACAAAACAAGTCATGATTGCATCATGTTGAATTTCCAAGAAAAATAGCACTTTAAGCGCTCAAACACACAACTTTTGTAACTTTTCAAACTTTGAAGCTCGATAACTTCGGCAAATGAGGACCAAATTTGTTAAACAAAGTGTCAAATTGACCAGTTCGACGAGATCTTTAAGATGACACAACAAGTCATGATTGCATTATGTTGAATTTCCAAGAAAAATAGTACTTTAAGCGCTCAAACACACAAATTTTGTGACTTTTCAAATATTGAATTTCGATAACTTCGGAAAATGAAGGACCAATTTTGTTAAACAAAGTGTCAAATTAATCAGTTCGACGACATCTTTAAGATGACAAAACAAGTCATGATTGCATCATGTTGAATTTCCAAGAAAAATAGCACTTTAAGTGCTCAAACACACAACTTTTGTGACTTTTCAATCTTTGAAGCTCGATATCTTCGGCAAATGTGGACCAATTTTGTTAAACAAAATGTCAAATTAGTCAACTCGATGAGATGGTTAAGATGACAAAACAAGTCATGATTGCATCATGTTGAATTTCCAAGAGAAATAGTACTTTATGTGCTCAAACACACAACTTTTGTGACTTATCACACTTTGAAGCTCGATATCTTCGGCAAATGAGGACCAATTTTGTTAAACAAAATGTCAAATTAACCAGTTCGACGAGATCTTTAAGATGACACAACAAGTCATGATTGCATTATGTGGAATTTCCAAGAAAAATAGTACTTTAAGCGCTCAAATACACAACTTTTGTGACTTTTCAAACATTGAAACTCAATATCTTCGGTAAATGAGGACCAAATTTGTTAAACAAAGTGTCAAATTAACCAGTTCGACGCCATTTTTAAGATGACAAAACAAGTCATGATTGCATCATGTTGAATTTCCAAGAAAAATAGTACTTTAAGCGCTCAAACACACAACTTTTGTGACTTTTCAAACTTTGAAGCTCGATAACTTCGGCAAATGAGGACCAATTTTGTTAAACAAAATGTCAAATTAATCAGTTCGACGAGATCTTTAAGATGACAAAACAAGTCATGATTGCATCATGTTGAATTTCCAAGAAAAATAGTACTTTAAGTGCTCAAACACACAACTTTTGTGACTTTTCACACTTTGAAGCTCGATATCTTCGGCAAATGAGGACCAAATTTGTTAAACAAAATGTCAAATTAATCAACTCGATGAGATGTTTAAGATAACACAACAAGTTATGATTGCATCTTGTTGAATTTCCAAGAAAAATAGTACTTTAAGCGCTCAAATACACAACTTTTGTGACTTTTCAAACATTGAAGCTCGATAACTTCGGCAAATGAGGACCAAATTTGTTAAACAAAATGTCAAATTAATCAACTCGATGAGATGTTTAAGATAAAACAACAAGTCATGATTGCACCTTGTTGAATTTCCAAGAAAAATAGTACTTTAAGCGCTCAAATACACAACTTTTGTGACTTTTCAAATATTGAAGCTCGATAAATTCGGCAAATGAGGACCAAATTTGTTAAACAAAATGTCAAATTAATCTGTTCGACGAGATCTTTAAGATGACAAAACAAGTCATGATTGCATTATGTTGAATTTCCAAGAGAAATAGTACTTTAAGCGCTCAAACACACAACTTTTGTGACTTTTCAAATATTGAAGCTCGATAAATTCGGCGAATGAGGACCAAATTTGTTAAACAAAATGTCAAATTAATCTGTTCGACGAGATCTTTAAGATGACACAACAAGTCATGATTGCATCTTGGTGAATTTCCAAGAAAAATAGTACTTTAAGCGCTCAAATACACAACTTTTGTGACTTTTCAAACATTGAAGCTCGATAACTTCGGCAAATGAGGACCAAATTTGTTAAACAAAATGTCAAATTAATCAACTCGATGAGATGTTTAAGATAAAACAACAAGTCATGATTGCACCTTGTTGAATTTCCAAGAAAAATAGTACTTTAAGCGCTCAAATACACAACTTTTGTGACTTTTCAATCTTTGAAGCTCGATATCTTCGGCAAATTAGGACCAAATTTGTTAAACAAAATATCAAATTAATCAGTTCGACGACATCTTTAAGATGACAAAACAAGTTATGATTGCTTCTTGTTGAATTTCCAAGAAAAATAGTACTTTAAGCGCTCAAATACACAACTTTTGTGACTTTTCAAACATTGAAGCTCAATATCTTCGGTAAATGAGGACCAAATTTGTTAAAGAAAGTGTCAAATTAATCAGTTCGACGAGATCTTTAAGATGACAAAACAAGTCATGATTGCATTATGTTGAATTTCCAAGAAAAATAGTACTTTAAGCGCTCAAACACACAACTTTTGTGACTTTTCACACTTTGAAGCTCGATATCTTCGGCAAATGAGGACCAAATTTGTTAAACAAAGTGTCAAATTAACCAGTTCGACGAGATCTTTAAGACGACAAAACAAGTCATGATTCCATCATGTTGAATTTCCAAGAGAAATAGTACTTTAAGCGCTCAAACACACAACTTTTGTGACTTTTCAAATATTGAAGCTCGATAAATTCGGCGAATGAGGACCAAATTTGTTAAACAAAATGTCAAATTAATCTATTCGACGAGATCTTTAAGATGACACAACAAGTCATGATTGCATTATGTTGAATTTCCAACAAAAATAGTACTTTAAGTGCTCAAACACACAACTTTTGTGACTTATCAAACTTTGAAGCTCGATAACTTCGGCAAATGAGGACCAAATTTGTTAAACAAAATGTCAAATTAATCAGTTCGACGAGATCTTTAAGATGACACAACAAGTCATGATTGCATTATGTTGAATTTCCAAGAAAAATAGTACTTTAAGCGCTCAAACACACAACTTTTGTGACTTTTCAAATTTTGAAGCTCGATAACTTCGGCAAATGAGGACCAAATTTGTTAAACAAAGTGTCAAATTAATCAGTTCGACGACATCTTTAAGATGACAAAACAAGTCATGATTGCATCATGTTGAATTTCGAAGAGAAATAGTACTTTAAGCGCTCAAATACAAAACTTTTGTGACTTTTCAAACTTTGAAGCTCGATAACTTCGGCAAATGAGGACCAAATTTGTTAAACAAAATGTCAAATTAATCAACTCGATGAGATGTTTAAGATAAAACAACAAGTCATGATTGCACCTTGTTGAATTTCCTAGAAAAATAGTACTTTAAGTGCTCAAACACACAACTTTTGTGACTTTTCAAATATTGAAGCTCGATAAATTCGGCAAATGAGGACCAAATTTGTTAAACAAAGTGTCAAATTAATCAGTTCGACGACATCTTTAAGATGACAAAACAAGTCATGATTGCATCATGTTGAATTTCGAAGAGAAATAGTACTTTAAGCGCTCAAATACAAAACTTTTGTGACTTTTCAAACTTTGAAGCTCGATAACTTCGGCAAATGAGGACCAAATTTGTTAAACAAAATATCAAATTAATCAGTTCGACGACATCTTTAAGATGACAAAACAAGTCATGATTGCACCTTGTTGAATTTCCAAGAAAAATAGTACTTTAAGCGCTCAAACACAAAACTTTTGTGACTTTTCAAATATTGAAGCTCGATAAATTCGGCAAATGAGGACCAAATTTGTTAAACAAAGTGTCAAATTAACCAGTTCGACGAGATCTTTAAGATGACAAAACAAGTCATGATTGCATCATGTTGAATTTCCAAGAGAAATAGTACTTTAAGTGCTCAAACACACAACTTTTGTGACTTTTCAAACTTTGAAGCTCGATAAATTCGGCAAATGAGGACCAAATTTGTTAAACAAAGTGTCAAATTAACCAGTTCGACGCCATTTTTAAGATGACAAAACAAGTCATGATTGCATCATGTTGAATTTCCAAGAAAAATAGTACTTTAAGCGCTCAAACACACAACTTTTGAGACTTATCACACTTTGAAGCTCGATATTTTCGGCAAATGACGACCAATTTTGTTAAACAAAATGTCAAATTAATCAACTCGATGAGATGTTTAAGATAACACAACAAGTTATGATTGCATCTTGTTGAATTTCCAAGAAAAATAGTACTTTAAGCGCTCAAACACACAACTTTTGTGACTTTTCACACTTTGAAGTTCGATATCTTCGGCAAATGAGGACCAAATTTGTTAAACAAAATGTCAAATTAATCAACTCGATGAGATGTTTAAGATAACATAACAAGTTATGATTGCATCTTGTTGAATTTCCAAGAAAAATAGTACTTTAAGCGCTCAAATACACAACTTTTGTGACTTTTCAAACATTGAAGCTCAATATCTTCGGCAAATGAGGACCAAATTTGTTAAACAAAATGTCAAATTAATCAACTCGATGAGATGTTTAAGATAACATAACAAGTTATGATTGCATCTTGTTGAATTTCCAAGAAAAATAGTACTTTAAGCGCTCAAATACACAACTTTTGTGACTTTTCAAACATTGAAGCTCAATATCTTCGGTAAATGAGGACCAAATTTGTTAAAGAAAGTGTCAAATTAATCAGTTCGACGAGATCTTTAAGATGACAAAACAAGTCATGATTGCATCATGTTGAATTTCCAAGAAAAATAGTACTTTAAGCGCTCAAACACACAACTTTTGTGACTTTTCAAATGTTGAAGCTCGATAAATTCGGCAAATGAGGACCAAATTTGTTAAACAAAGTGTCAAATTAATCAGTTCGACGACATCTTTAAGATGGCAAAACAAGTCATGATTGCATCATGTTGAATTTCCAAGAAAAATAGTACTTTAAGCGCTCAAACACAAAACTTTTGTGACTTTTCAAACTTTGAAGCTCGATATCTTCGGCAAATGAGGACCAAATTTGTTAAACAAAGTGTCAAATTAATCAGTTCGACGACATCTTTAAGATGACAAAACAAGTCATGATTGCATCATGTTGAATTTCCAAGAAAAATAGTACTTTAAGTGCTCAAACACACAACTTTTGTGACTTATCAAACTTTGAAGCTCGATATCTTCGGCAAATGAGGACCAAATTTGTTAAACAAAGTGTCAAATTAATCAGTTCGACGACATCTTTAAGATGACAAAACAAGTCATGATTGCATCATGTTGAATTTCCAAGAAAAATAGCACTTTAAGCGCTCAAACACACAACTTTTGTGACTTTTCACACTTTGAAGCTCGATATCTTCGGCAAATGAGGACCAAATTTGTTAAACAAAGTGTCAAATTAACCAGTTCGACGAGATCTTTAAGACGACAAAACAAGTCATGATTCCATCATGTTGAATTTCCAAGAGAAATAGTACTTTAAGCGCTCAAACACACAACTTTTGTGACTTTTCAAATATTGAAGCTCGATAAATTCGGCGAATGAGGACCAAATTTGTTAAACAAAATGTCAAATTAATCTATTCGACGAGATCTTTAAGATGACACAACAAGTCATGATTGCATTATGTTGAATTTCCAACAAAAATAGTACTTTAAGTGCTCAAACACACAACTTTTGTGACTTATCAAACTTTGAAGCTCGATAACTTCGGCAAATGAGGACCAAATTTGTTAAACAAAATGTCAAATTAATCAGTTCGACGAGATCTTTAAGATGACACAACAAGTCATGATTGCATTATGTTGAATTTCCAAGAAAAATAGTACTTTAAGCGCTCAAACACACAACTTTTGTGACTTTTCAAATTTTGAAGCTCGATAACTTCGGCAAATGAGGACCAAATTTGTTAAACAAAGTGTCAAATTAATCAGTTCGACGACATCTTTAAGATGACAAAACAAGTCATGATTGCATCATGTTGAATTTCGAAGAGAAATAGTACTTTAAGCGCTCAAATACAAAACTTTTGTGACTTTTCAAACTTTGAAGCTCGATAACTTCGGCAAATGAGGACCAAATTTGTTAAACAAAGTGTCAAATTAACCAGTTCGACGCCATTTTTAAGATGACAAAACAAGTCATGATTGCATCATGTTGAATTTCCAAGAGAAATAGTACTTTATGTGCTCAAACACACAACTTTTGTGACTTATCACACTTTGAAGCTCGATATCTTCGGCAAATGAGGACCAATTTTGTTAAACAAAATGTCAAATTAACCAGTTCGACGAGATCTTTAAGATGACACAACAAGTCATGATTGCATTATGTGGAATTTCCAAGAAAAATAGTACTTTAAGCGCTCAAATACACAACTTTTGTGACTTTTCAAACATTGAAACTCAATATCTTCGGTAAATGAGGACCAAATTTGTTAAACAAAGTGTCAAATTAACCAGTTCGACGCCATTTTTAAGATGACAAAACAAGTCATGATTGCATCATGTTGAATTTCCAAGAAAAATAGTACTTTAAGCGCTCAAACACACAACTTTTGTGACTTTTCAAACTTTGAAGCTCGATAACTTCGGCAAATGAGGACCAATTTTGTTAAACAAAATGTCAAATTAATCAGTTCGACGAGATCTTTAAGATGACAAAACAAGTCATGATTGCATCATGTTGAATTTCCAAGAAAAATAGTACTTTAAGTGCTCAAACACACAACTTTTGTGACTTTTCACACTTTGAAGCTCGATATCTTCGGCAAATGAGGACCAAATTTGTTAAACAAAATGTCAAATTAATCAACTCGATGAGATGTTTAAGATAACACAACAAGTTATGATTACATCTTGTTGAATTTCCAAGAAAAATAGTACTTTAAGCGCTCAAATACACAACTTTTGTGACTTTTCAAACATTGAAGCTCGATAACTTCGGCAAATGAGGACCAAATTTGTTAAACAAAATGTCAAATTAATCAACTCGATGAGATGTTTAAGATAACACAACAAGTTATGATTACATCTTGTTGAATTTCCAAGAAAAATAGTACTTTAAGCGCTCAAATACACAACTTTTGTGACTTTTCAAATATTGAAGCTCGATAAATTCGGCAAATGAGGACCAAATTTGTTAAACAAAATGTCAAATTAATCTGTTCGACGAGATCTTTAAGATGACAAAACAAGTCATGATTGCATTATGTTGAATTTCCAAGAGAAATAGTACTTTAAGCGCTCAAACACACAACTTTTGTGACTTTTCAAATATTGAAGCTCGATAAATTCGGCGAATGAGGACCAAATTTGTTAAACAAAATGTCAAATTAATCTGTTCGACGAGATCTTTAAGATGACACAACAAGTCATGATTGCATCTTGGTGAATTTCCAAGAAAAATAGTACTTTAAGCGCTCAAATACACAACTTTTGTGACTTTTCAAATATTGAAGTTCGATATCTTCGGCAAATGAGGACCAAATTTGTTAAACAAAGTGTCAAATTAATCAGTTCGACGACATCTTTAAGATGACAAAACAAGTCATGATTGCATCATGTTGAATTTCCAAGAAAAATAGCACTTTAAGCGCTCAAACACACAACTTTTGTGACTTTTCAAACTTTGAAGCTCGATAACTTCGGCAAATGAGGACCAACTTTGTTAAACAAAATGTCAAATTAATCAACTCGACGAGATCTTTAAGACGACAAAACAAGTCATGATTCCATCATGTTGAATTTCCAAGAGAAATAGTACTTTAAGCGCTCAAACACACAACTTTTGTGACTTTTCAAATATTGAAGCTCGATAAATTCGGCGAATGAGGACCAAATTTGTTAAACAAAATGTCAAATTAATCTGTTCGACGAGATCTTTAAGATGACACAACAAGTCATGATTGCATTATGTTGAATTTCCAACAAAAATAGTACTTTAAGTGCTCAAACACACAACTTTTGTGACTTATCAAACTTTGAAGCTCGATAACTTCGGCAAATGAGGACCAAATTTGTTAAACAAAATGTCAAATTAATCAGTTCGACGAGATCTTTAAGATGACACAACAAGTCATGATTGCATTATGTTGAATTTCCAAGAAAAATAGTACTTTAAGCGCTCAAACACACAACTTTTGTGACTTTTCAAATTTTGAAGCTCGATAACTTCGGCAAATGAGGACCAAATTTGTTAAACAAAGTGTCAAATTAATCAGTTCGACGACATCTTTAAGATGACAAAACAAGTCATGATTGCATCATGTTGAATTTCGAAGAGAAATAGTACTTTAAGCGCTCAAATACAAAACTTTTGTGACTTTTCAAACTTTGAAGCTCGATAACTTCGGCAAATGAGGACCAAATTTGTTAAACAAAATGTCAAATTAATCAACTCGATGAGATGTTTAAGATAAAACAACAAGTCATGATTGCACCTTGTTGAATTTCCTAGAAAAATAGTACTTTAAGTGCTCAAACACACAACTTTTGTGACTTTTCAAATATTGAAGCTCGATAAATTCGGCAAATGAGGACCAAATTTGTTAAACAAAATATCAAATTAATCAGTTCGACGACATCTTTAAGATGACAAAACAAGTCATGATTGCACCTTGTTGAATTTCCAAGAAAAATAGTACTTTAAGCGCTCAAACACAAAACTTTTGTGACTTTTCAAATATTGAAGCTCGATAAATTCGGCAAATGAGGACCAAATTTGTTAAACAAAGTGTCAAATTAACCAGTTCGACGAGATCTTTAAGATGACAAAACAAGTCATGATTGCATCATGTTGAATTTCCAAGAGAAATAGTACTTTAAGTGCTCAAACACACAACTTTTGTGACTTTTCAAACTTTGAAGCTCGATAAATTCGGCAAATGAGGACCAAATTTGTTAAACAAAGTGTCAAATTAACCAGTTCGACGCCATTTTTAAGATGACAAAACAAGTCATGATTGCATCATGTTGAATTTCCAAGAAAAATAGTACTTTAAGCGCTCAAACACACAACTTTTGAGACTTATCACACTTTGAAGCTCGATATTTTCGGCAAATGACGACCAATTTTGTTAAACAAAATGTCAAATTAATCAACTCGATGAGATGTTTAAGATAACATAACAAGTTATGATTGCATCTTGTTGAATTTCCAAGAAAAATAGTACTTTAAGCGCTCAAACACACAACTTTTGTGACTTTTCACACTTTGAAGCTCGATATCTTCGGCAAATGAGGACCAAATTTGTTAAACAAAATGTCAAATTAATCAACTCGATGAGATGTTTAAGATAACATAACAAGTTATGATTGCATCTTGTTGAATTTCCAAGAAAAATAGTACTTTAAGCGCTCAAATACACAACTTTTGTGACTTTTCAAACATTGAAGCTCAATATCTTCGGTAAATGAGGACCAAATTTGTTAAAGAAAGTGTCAAATTAATCAGTTCGACGAGATCTTTAAGATGACAAAACAAGTCATGATTGCATCATGTTGAATTTCCAAGAAAAATAGTACTTTAAGCGCTCAAACACACAACTTTTGTGACTTTTCCAATGTTGAAGCTCGATAAATTCGGCAAATGAGGACCAAATTTGTTAAACAAAGTGTCAAATTAATCAGTTCGACGACATCTTTAAGATGGCAAAACAAGTCATGATTGCATCATGTTGAATTTCCAAGAAAAATAGTACTTTAAGCGCTCAAACACAAAACTTTTGTGACTTTTCAAACTTTGAAGCTCGATATCTTCGGCAAATGAGGACCAAATTTGTTAAACAAAGTGTCAAATTAATCAGTTCGACGACATCTTTAAGATGACAAAACAAGTCATGATTGCATCATGTTGAATTTCCAAGAAAAATAGTACTTTAAGTGCTCAAACACACAACTTTTGTGACTTATCAAACTTTGAAGCTCGATATCTTCGGCAAATGAGGACCAAATTTGTTAAACAAAATGTCAAATTAATCAGTTCGACGAGATGTTTAAGGTAACACAACAAGTTATGATTGCATCTTGTTGAATTTCCAAGAAAAATAGTACTTTAAGCGCTCAAATACACAACTTTTGTGACTTTTCAAACATTGAAGCTCGATATCTTCGGCAAATGAGGACCAAATTTGTTAAACAAAGTGTCAAATTAATCAGTTCGACGAGATCTTTAAGATGACAAAACAAGTCATGATTGCATCATGTTGAATTTCCAAGAAAAATAGTACTTTAAGTGCTCAAACACACAACTTTTGTGACTTATCAAACTTTGAAGCTCGATATCTTCGGCAAATGAGGACCAAATTTGTTAAACAAAATGTCAAATTAACCAGTTCGACGAGATCTTTAAGATGACACAACAAGTCATGATTGCATTATGTTGAATTTCCAAGAAAAATAGTACTTTAAGCGCTCAAATACACAACTTTTGTGACTTTTCAAACATTGAAGCTCGATATCTTCGGCAAATGAGGACCAAATTTGTTAAACAAAGTGTCAAATTAATCAGTTCGACGAGATCTTTAAGATGACAAAACAAGTCATGATTGCATCATGTTGAATTTCCAAGAAAAATAGTACTTTAAGTGCTCAAACACACAACTTTTGTGACTTATCAAACTTTGAAGCTCGATATCTTCGGCAAATGAGGACCAAATTTGTTAAACAAAATGTCAAATTAATCAGTTCGACGAGATGTTTAAGGTAACACAACAAGTTATGATTGCATCTTGTTGAATTTCCAAGAAAAATAGTACTTTAAGCGCTCAAATACACAACTTTTGTGACTTTTCAAACTTTGAAGCTCGATAACTTCGGCAAATGAGGACCAAATTTGTTAAACAAAGTGTCAAATTAACCAGTTCGACGCCATTTTTAAGATGACAAAACATGTCATGATTGCATCATGTTGAATTTCCAAGAAAAATAGTACTTTAAGCGCTCAAATACACAACTTTTGTGACTTTTCAAACATTGAAGCTCGATAACTTCGGCAAATGAGGACCAAATTTGTTAAACAAAATGTCAAATTAATCAGTTCGACGAGATGTTTAAGGTAACACAACAAGTTATGATTGCATCTTGTTGAATTTCCAAGAAAAATAGTACTTTAAGCGCTCAAATACACAACTTTTGTGACTTTTCAAACTTTGAAGCTCGATAACTTCGGCAAATGAGGACCAAATTTGTTAAACAAAATGTCAAATTAATCAACTCGATGAGATGTTTAAGATAAAACAACAAGTCATGATTGCACCTTGTTGAATTTCCTAGAAAAATAGTACTTTAAGTGCTCAAACACACAACTTTTGTGACTTTTCCAATGTTGAAGCTCGATAAATTCGGCAAATGAGGACCAAATTTGTTAAACAAAATATCAAATTAATCAGTTCGACGACATCTTTAAGATGACAAAACAAGTCATGATTGCACCTTGTTGAATTTCCAAGAAAAATAGTACTTTAAGCGCTCAAACACAAAACTTTTGTGACTTTTCAAATATTGAAGCTCGATAAATTCGGCAAATGAGGACCAAATTTGTTAAACAAAGTGTCAAATTAACCAGTTCGACGAGATCTTTAAGATGACAAAACAAGTCATGATTGCATCATGTTGAATTTCCAAGAGAAATAGTACTTTAAGTGCTCAAACACACAACTTTTGTGACTTTTCAAACTTTGAAGCTCGATAAATTCGGCAAATGAGGACCAAATTTGTTAAACAAAGTGTCAAATTAACCAGTTCGACGCCATTTTTAAGATGACAAAACAAGTCATGATTGCATCATGTTGAATTTCCAAGAAAAATAGTACTTTAAGCGCTCAAACACACAACTTTTGAGACTTATCACACTTTGAAGCTCGATATTTTCGGCAAATGACGACCAATTTTGTTAAACAAAATGTCAAATTAATCAACTCGATGAGATGTTTAAGATAACATAACAAGTTATGATTGCATCTTGTTGAATTTCCAAGAAAAATAGTACTTTAAGCGCTCAAACACACAACTTTTGTGACTTTTCACACTTTGAAGCTCGATATCTTCGGCAAATGAGGACCAAATTTGTTAAACAAAATGTCAAATTAATCAACTCGACGAGATGTTTAAGATAACATAACAAGTTATGATTGCATCTTGTTGAATTTCCAAGAAAAATAGTACTTTAAGCGCTCAAATACACAACTTTTGTGACTTTTCAAACATTGAAGCTCAATATCTTCGGTAAATGAGGACCAAATTTGTTAAAGAAAGTGTCAAATTAATCAGTTCGACGAGATCTTTAAGATGACAAAACAAGTCATGATTGCATCATGTTGAATTTCCAAGAAAAATAGTACTTTAAGCGCTCAAACACACAACTTTTGTGACTTTTCCAATGTTGAAGCTCGATAAATTCGGCAAATGAGGACCAAATTTGTTAAACAAAGTGTCAAATTAATCAGTTCGACGACATCTTTAAGATGGCAAAACAAGTCATGATTGCATCATGTTGAATTTCCAAGAAAAATAGTACTTTAAGCGCTCAAACACAAAACTTTTGTGACTTTTCAAACTTTGAAGCTCGATATCTTCGGCAAATGAGGACCAAATTTGTTAAACAAAGTGTCAAATTAATCAGTTCGACGACATCTTTAAGATGACAAAACAAGTCATGATTGCATCATGTTGAATTTCCAAGAAAAATAGTACTTTAAGTGCTCAAACACACAACTTTTGTGACTTATCAAACTTTGAAGCTCGATATCTTCGGCAAATGAGGACCAAATTTGTTAAACAAAATGTCAAATTAATCAGTTCGACGAGATGTTTAAGGTAACACAACAAGTTATGATTGCATCTTGTTGAATTTCCAAGAAAAATAGTACTTTAAGCGCTCAAATACACAACTTTTGTGACTTTTCAAACATTGAAGCTCGATATCTTCGGCAAATGAGGACCAAATTTGTTAAACAAAGTGTCAAATTAATCAGTTCGACGAGATCTTTAAGATGACAAAACAAGTCATGATTGCATCATGTTGAATTTCCAAGAAAAATAGTACTTTAAGTGCTCAAACACACAACTTTTGTGACTTATCAAACTTTGAAGCTCGATATCTTCGGCAAATGAGGACCAAATTTGTTAAACAAAATGTCAAATTAACCAGTTCGACGAGATCTTTAAGATGACACAACAAGTCATGATTGCATTATGTTGAATTTCCAAGAAAAATAGTACTTTAAGCGCTCAAATACACAACTTTTGTGACTTTTCAAACATTGAAGCTCGATATCTTCGGCAAATGAGGACCAAATTTGTTAAACAAAGTGTCAAATTAATCAGTTCGACGAGATCTTTAAGATGACAAAACAAGTCATGATTGCATCATGTTGAATTTCCAAGAAAAATAGTACTTTAAGTGCTCAAACACACAACTTTTGTGACTTATCAAACTTTGAAGCTCGATATCTTCGGCAAATGAGGACCAAATTTGTTAAACAAAATGTCAAATTAATCAGTTCGACGAGATGTTTAAGGTAACACAACAAGTTATGATTGCATCTTGTTGAATTTCCAAGAAAAATAGTACTTTAAGCGCTCAAATACACAACTTTTGTGACTTTTCAAACTTTGAAGCTCGATAACTTCGGCAAATGAGGACCAAATTTGTTAAACAAAGTGTCAAATTAACCAGTTCGACGCCATTTTTAAGATGACAAAACATGTCATGATTGCATCATGTTGAATTTCCAAGAAAAATAGTACTTTAAGTGCTCAAACACACAACTTTTGTGACTTTTCACACTTTGAAGCTCGATATCTTCGGCAAATGAGGACCAAATTTGTTAAACAAAATGTCAAATTAATCAACTCGATGAGATGTTTAAGATAACACAACAAGTTATGATTACATCTTGTTGAATTTCCAAGAAAAATAGTACTTTAAGCGCTCAAATACACAACTTTTGTGACTTTTCAAACATTGAAGCTCAATATCTTCGGTAAATGAGGACCAAATTTGTTAAAGAAAGTGTCAAATTAATCAGTTCGACGAGATCTTTAAGATGACAAAACAAGTCATGATTGCATCATGTTGAATTTCCAAGAAAAATAGTACTTTAAGCGCTCAAACACACAACTTTTGTGACTTTTCAAATGTTGAAGCTCGATAAATTCGGCAAATGAGGACCAAATTTGTTAAACAAAGTGTCAAATTAATCAGTTCGACGACATCTTTAAGATGGCAAAACAAGTCATGATTGCATCATGTTGAATTTCCAAGAAAAATAGTACTTTAAGCGCTCAAACACAAAACTTTTGTGACTTTTCAAACTTTGAAGCTCGATATCTTCGGCAAATGAGGACCAAATTTGTTAAACAAAGTGTCAAATTAATCAGTTCGACGACATCTTTAAGATGACAAAACAAGTCATGATTGCATCATGTTGAATTTCCAAGAAAAATAGTACTTTAAGTGCTCAAACACACAACTTTTGTGACTTATCAAACTTTGAAGCTCGATATCTTCGGCAAATGAGGACCAAATTTGTTAAACAAAGTGTCAAATTAATCAGTTCGACGACATCTTTAAGATGACAAAACAAGTCATGATTGCATCATGTTGAATTTCCAAGAAAAATAGCACTTTAAGCGCTCAAACACACAACTTTTGTGACTTTTCACACTTTGAAGCTCGATATCTTCGGCAAATGAGGACCAAATTTGTTAAACAAAGTGTCAAATTAACCAGTTCGACGAGATCTTTAAGACGACAAAACAAGTCATGATTCCATCATGTTGAATTTCCAAGAGAAATAGTACTTTAAGCGCTCAAACACACAACTTTTGTGACTTTTCAAATATTGAAGCTCGATAAATTCGGCGAATGAGGACCAAATTTGTTAAACAAAATGTCAAATTAATCTATTCGACGAGATCTTTAAGATGACACAACAAGTCATGATTGCATTATGTTGAATTTCCAACAAAAATAGTACTTTAAGTGCTCAAACACACAACTTTTGTGACTTATCAAACTTTGAAGCTCGATAACTTCGGCAAATGAGGACCAAATTTGTTAAACAAAATGTCAAATTAATCAGTTCGACGAGATCTTTAAGATGACACAACAAGTCATGATTGCATTATGTTGAATTTCCAAGAAAAATAGTACTTTAAGCGCTCAAACACACAACTTTTGTGACTTTTCAAATTTTGAAGCTCGATAACTTCGGCAAATGAGGACCAAATTTGTTAAACAAAGTGTCAAATTAATCAGTTCGACGACATCTTTAAGATGACAAAACAAGTCATGATTGCATCATGTTGAATTTCGAAGAGAAATAGTACTTTAAGCGCTCAAATACAAAACTTTTGTGACTTTTCAAACTTTGAAGCTCGATAACTTCGGCAAATGAGGACCAAATTTGTTAAACAAAGTGTCAAATTAACCAGTTCGACGCCATTTTTAAGATGACAAAACAAGTCATGATTGCATCATGTTGAATTTCCAAGAGAAATAGTACTTTATGTGCTCAAACACACAACTTTTGTGACTTATCACACTTTGAAGCTCGATATCTTCGGCAAATGAGGACCAATTTTGTTAAACAAAATGTCAAATTAACCAGTTCGACGAGATCTTTAAGATGACACAACAAGTCATGATTGCATTATGTGGAATTTCCAAGAAAAATAGTACTTTAAGCGCTCAAATACACAACTTTTGTGACTTTTCAAACATTGAAACTCAATATCTTCGGTAAATGAGGACCAAATTTGTTAAACAAAGTGTCAAATTAACCAGTTCGACGCCATTTTTAAGATGACAAAACAAGTCATGATTGCATCATGTTGAATTTCCAAGAAAAATAGTACTTTAAGCGCTCAAACACACAACTTTTGTGACTTTTCAAACTTTGAAGCTCGATAACTTCGGCAAATGAGGACCAATTTTGTTAAACAAAATGTCAAATTAATCAGTTCGACGAGATCTTTAAGATGACAAAACAAGTCATGATTGCATCATGTTGAATTTCCAAGAAAAATAGTACTTTAAGTGCTCAAACACACAACTTTTGTGACTTTTCACACTTTGAAGCTCGATATCTTCGGCAAATGAGGACCAAATTTGTTAAACAAAATGTCAAATTAATCAACTCGATGAGATGTTTAAGATAACACAACAAGTTATGATTACATCTTGTTGAATTTCCAAGAAAAATAGTACTTTAAGCGCTCAAATACACAACTTTTGTGACTTTTCAAACATTGAAGCTCGATAACTTCGGCAAATGAGGACCAAATTTGTTAAACAAAATGTCAAATTAATCAACTCGATGAGATGTTTAAGATAACACAACAAGTTATGATTACATCTTGTTGAATTTCCAAGAAAAATAGTACTTTAAGCGCTCAAATACACAACTTTTGTGACTTTTCAAATATTGAAGCTCGATAAATTCGGCAAATGAGGACCAAATTTGTTAAACAAAATGTCAAATTAATCTGTTCGACGAGATCTTTAAGATGACAAAACAAGTCATGATTGCATTATGTTGAATTTCCAAGAGAAATAGTACTTTAAGCGCTCAAACACACAACTTTTGTGACTTTTCAAATATTGAAGCTCGATAAATTCGGCGAATGAGGACCAAATTTGTTAAACAAAATGTCAAATTAATCTGTTCGACGAGATCTTTAAGATGACACAACAAGTCATGATTGCATCTTGGTGAATTTCCAAGAAAAATAGTACTTTAAGCGCTCAAATACACAACTTTTGTGACTTTTCAAATATTGAAGTTCGATATCTTCGGCAAATGAGGACCAAATTTGTTAAACAAAGTGTCAAATTAATCAGTTCGACGACATCTTTAAGATGACAAAACAAGTCATGATTGCATCATGTTGAATTTCCAAGAAAAATAGCACTTTAAGCGCTCAAACACACAACTTTTGTGACTTTTCAAACTTTGAAGCTCGATAACTTCGGCAAATGAGGACCAACTTTGTTAAACAAAATGTCAAATTAATCAACTCGACGAGATCTTTAAGACGACAAAACAAGTCATGATTCCATCATGTTGAATTTCCAAGAGAAATAGTACTTTAAGCGCTCAAACACACAACTTTTGTGACTTTTCAAATATTGAAGCTCGATAAATTCGGCGAATGAGGACCAAATTTGTTAAACAAAATGTCAAATTAATCTGTTCGACGAGATCTTTAAGATGACACAACAAGTCATGATTGCATTATGTTGAATTTCCAACAAAAATAGTACTTTAAGTGCTCAAACACACAACTTTTGTGACTTATCAAACTTTGAAGCTCGATAACTTCGGCAAATGAGGACCAAATTTGTTAAACAAAATGTCAAATTAATCAGTTCGACGAGATCTTTAAGATGACACAACAAGTCATGATTGCATTATGTTGAATTTCCAAGAAAAATAGTACTTTAAGCGCTCAAACACACAACTTTTGTGACTTTTCAAATTTTGAAGCTCGATAACTTCGGCAAATGAGGACCAAATTTGTTAAACAAAGTGTCAAATTAATCAGTTCGACGACATCTTTAAGATGACAAAACAAGTCATGATTGCATCATGTTGAATTTCGAAGAGAAATAGTACTTTAAGCGCTCAAATACAAAACTTTTGTGACTTTTCAAACTTTGAAGCTCGATAACTTCGGCAAATGAGGACCAAATTTGTTAAACAAAATGTCAAATTAATCAACTCGATGAGATGTTTAAGATAAAACAACAAGTCATGATTGCACCTTGTTGAATTTCCTAGAAAAATAGTACTTTAAGTGCTCAAACACACAACTTTTGTGACTTTTCAAATATTGAAGCTCGATAAATTCGGCAAATGAGGACCAAATTTGTTAAACAAAATATCAAATTAATCAGTTCGACGACATCTTTAAGATGACAAAACAAGTCATGATTGCACCTTGTTGAATTTCCAAGAAAAATAGTACTTTAAGCGCTCAAACACAAAACTTTTGTGACTTTTCAAATATTGAAGCTCGATAAATTCGGCAAATGAGGACCAAATTTGTTAAACAAAGTGTCAAATTAACCAGTTCGACGAGATCTTTAAGATGACAAAACAAGTCATGATTGCATCATGTTGAATTTCCAAGAGAAATAGTACTTTAAGTGCTCAAACACACAACTTTTGTGACTTTTCAAACTTTGAAGCTCGATAAATTCGGCAAATGAGGACCAAATTTGTTAAACAAAGTGTCAAATTAACCAGTTCGACGCCATTTTTAAGATGACAAAACAAGTCATGATTGCATCATGTTGAATTTCCAAGAAAAATAGTACTTTAAGCGCTCAAACACACAACTTTTGAGACTTATCACACTTTGAAGCTCGATATTTTCGGCAAATGACGACCAATTTTGTTAAACAAAATGTCAAATTAATCAACTCGATGAGATGTTTAAGATAACATAACAAGTTATGATTGCATCTTGTTGAATTTCCAAGAAAAATAGTACTTTAAGCGCTCAAACACACAACTTTTGTGACTTTTCACACTTTGAAGCTCGATATCTTCGGCAAATGAGGACCAAATTTGTTAAACAAAATGTCAAATTAATCAACTCGATGAGATGTTTAAGATAACATAACAAGTTATGATTGCATCTTGTTGAATTTCCAAGAAAAATAGTACTTTAAGCGCTCAAATACACAACTTTTGTGACTTTTCAAACATTGAAGCTCAATATCTTCGGTAAATGAGGACCAAATTTGTTAAAGAAAGTGTCAAATTAATCAGTTCGACGAGATCTTTAAGATGACAAAACAAGTCATGATTGCATCATGTTGAATTTCCAAGAAAAATAGTACTTTAAGCGCTCAAACACACAACTTTTGTGACTTTTCCAATGTTGAAGCTCGATAAATTCGGCAAATGAGGACCAAATTTGTTAAACAAAGTGTCAAATTAATCAGTTCGACGACATCTTTAAGATGGCAAAACAAGTCATGATTGCATCATGTTGAATTTCCAAGAAAAATAGTACTTTAAGCGCTCAAACACAAAACTTTTGTGACTTTTCAAACTTTGAAGCTCGATATCTTCGGCAAATGAGGACCAAATTTGTTAAACAAAGTGTCAAATTAATCAGTTCGACGACATCTTTAAGATGACAAAACAAGTCATGATTGCATCATGTTGAATTTCCAAGAAAAATAGTACTTTAAGTGCTCAAACACACAACTTTTGTGACTTATCAAACTTTGAAGCTCGATATCTTCGGCAAATGAGGACCAAATTTGTTAAACAAAATGTCAAATTAATCAGTTCGACGAGATGTTTAAGGTAACACAACAAGTTATGATTGCATCTTGTTGAATTTCCAAGAAAAATAGTACTTTAAGCGCTCAAATACACAACTTTTGTGACTTTTCAAACATTGAAGCTCGATATCTTCGGCAAATGAGGACCAAATTTGTTAAACAAAGTGTCAAATTAATCAGTTCGACGAGATCTTTAAGATGACAAAACAAGTCATGATTGCATCATGTTGAATTTCCAAGAAAAATAGTACTTTAAGTGCTCAAACACACAACTTTTGTGACTTATCAAACTTTGAAGCTCGATATCTTCGGCAAATGAGGACCAAATTTGTTAAACAAAATGTCAAATTAACCAGTTCGACGAGATCTTTAAGATGACACAACAAGTCATGATTGCATTATGTTGAATTTCCAAGAAAAATAGTACTTTAAGCGCTCAAATACACAACTTTTGTGACTTTTCAAACATTGAAGCTCGATATCTTCGGCAAATGAGGACCAAATTTGTTAAACAAAGTGTCAAATTAATCAGTTCGACGAGATCTTTAAGATGACAAAACAAGTCATGATTGCATCATGTTGAATTTCCAAGAAAAATAGTACTTTAAGTGCTCAAACACACAACTTTTGTGACTTATCAAACTTTGAAGCTCGATATCTTCGGCAAATGAGGACCAAATTTGTTAAACAAAATGTCAAATTAATCAGTTCGACGAGATGTTTAAGGTAACACAACAAGTTATGATTGCATCTTGTTGAATTTCCAAGAAAAATAGTACTTTAAGCGCTCAAATACACAACTTTTGTGACTTTTCAAACTTTGAAGCTCGATAACTTCGGCAAATGAGGACCAAATTTGTTAAACAAAGTGTCAAATTAACCAGTTCGACGCCATTTTTAAGATGACAAAACATGTCATGATTGCATCATGTTGAATTTCCAAGAAAAATAGTACTTTAAGCGCTCAAATACACAACTTTTGTGACTTTTCAAACATTGAAGCTCGATAACTTCGGCAAATGAGGACCAAATTTGTTAAACAAAATGTCAAATTAATCAGTTCGACGAGATGTTTAAGGTAACACAACAAGTTATGATTGCATCTTGTTGAATTTCCAAGAAAAATAGTACTTTAAGCGCTCAAATACACAACTTTTGTGACTTTTCAAACTTTGAAGCTCGATAACTTCGGCAAATGAGGACCAAATTTGTTAAACAAAATGTCAAATTAATCAACTCGATGAGATGTTTAAGATAAAACAACAAGTCATGATTGCACCTTGTTGAATTTCCTAGAAAAATAGTACTTTAAGTGCTCAAACACACAACTTTTGTGACTTTTCCAATGTTGAAGCTCGATAAATTCGGCAAATGAGGACCAAATTTGTTAAACAAAATATCAAATTAATCAGTTCGACGACATCTTTAAGATGACAAAACAAGTCATGATTGCACCTTGTTGAATTTCCAAGAAAAATAGTACTTTAAGCGCTCAAACACAAAACTTTTGTGACTTTTCAAATATTGAAGCTCGATAAATTCGGCAAATGAGGACCAAATTTGTTAAACAAAGTGTCAAATTAACCAGTTCGACGAGATCTTTAAGATGACAAAACAAGTCATGATTGCATCATGTTGAATTTCCAAGAGAAATAGTACTTTAAGTGCTCAAACACACAACTTTTGTGACTTTTCAAACTTTGAAGCTCGATAAATTCGGCAAATGAGGACCAAATTTGTTAAACAAAGTGTCAAATTAACCAGTTCGACGCCATTTTTAAGATGACAAAACAAGTCATGATTGCATCATGTTGAATTTCCAAGAAAAATAGTACTTTAAGCGCTCAAACACACAACTTTTGAGACTTATCACACTTTGAAGCTCGATATTTTCGGCAAATGACGACCAATTTTGTTAAACAAAATGTCAAATTAATCAACTCGATGAGATGTTTAAGATAACATAACAAGTTATGATTGCATCTTGTTGAATTTCCAAGAAAAATAGTACTTTAAGCGCTCAAACACACAACTTTTGTGACTTTTCACACTTTGAAGCTCGATATCTTCGGCAAATGAGGACCAAATTTGTTAAACAAAATGTCAAATTAATCAACTCGACGAGATGTTTAAGATAACATAACAAGTTATGATTGCATCTTGTTGAATTTCCAAGAAAAATAGTACTTTAAGCGCTCAAATACACAACTTTTGTGACTTTTCAAACATTGAAGCTCAATATCTTCGGTAAATGAGGACCAAATTTGTTAAAGAAAGTGTCAAATTAATCAGTTCGACGAGATCTTTAAGATGACAAAACAAGTCATGATTGCATCATGTTGAATTTCCAAGAAAAATAGTACTTTAAGCGCTCAAACACACAACTTTTGTGACTTTTCCAATGTTGAAGCTCGATAAATTCGGCAAATGAGGACCAAATTTGTTAAACAAAGTGTCAAATTAATCAGTTCGACGACATCTTTAAGATGGCAAAACAAGTCATGATTGCATCATGTTGAATTTCCAAGAAAAATAGTACTTTAAGCGCTCAAACACAAAACTTTTGTGACTTTTCAAACTTTGAAGCTCGATATCTTCGGCAAATGAGGACCAAATTTGTTAAACAAAGTGTCAAATTAATCAGTTCGACGACATCTTTAAGATGACAAAACAAGTCATGATTGCATCATGTTGAATTTCCAAGAAAAATAGTACTTTAAGTGCTCAAACACACAACTTTTGTGACTTATCAAACTTTGAAGCTCGATATCTTCGGCAAATGAGGACCAAATTTGTTAAACAAAATGTCAAATTAATCAGTTCGACGAGATGTTTAAGGTAACACAACAAGTTATGATTGCATCTTGTTGAATTTCCAAGAAAAATAGTACTTTAAGCGCTCAAATACACAACTTTTGTGACTTTTCAAACATTGAAGCTCGATATCTTCGGCAAATGAGGACCAAATTTGTTAAACAAAGTGTCAAATTAATCAGTTCGACGAGATCTTTAAGATGACAAAACAAGTCATGATTGCATCATGTTGAATTTCCAAGAAAAATAGTACTTTAAGTGCTCAAACACACAACTTTTGTGACTTATCAAACTTTGAAGCTCGATATCTTCGGCAAATGAGGACCAAATTTGTTAAACAAAATGTCAAATTAACCAGTTCGACGAGATCTTTAAGATGACACAACAAGTCATGATTGCATTATGTTGAATTTCCAAGAAAAATAGTACTTTAAGCGCTCAAATACACAACTTTTGTGACTTTTCAAACATTGAAGCTCGATATCTTCGGCAAATGAGGACCAAATTTGTTAAACAAAGTGTCAAATTAATCAGTTCGACGAGATCTTTAAGATGACAAAACAAGTCATGATTGCATCATGTTGAATTTCCAAGAAAAATAGTACTTTAAGTGCTCAAACACACAACTTTTGTGACTTATCAAACTTTGAAGCTCGATATCTTCGGCAAATGAGGACCAAATTTGTTAAACAAAATGTCAAATTAATCAGTTCGACGAGATGTTTAAGGTAACACAACAAGTTATGATTGCATCTTGTTGAATTTCCAAGAAAAATAGTACTTTAAGCGCTCAAATACACAACTTTTGTGACTTTTCAAACTTTGAAGCTCGATAACTTCGGCAAATGAGGACCAAATTTGTTAAACAAAGTGTCAAATTAACCAGTTCGACGCCATTTTTAAGATGACAAAACATGTCATGATTGCATCATGTTGAATTTCCAAGAAAAATAGTACTTTAAGTGCTCAAACACACAACTTTTGTGACTTTTCACACTTTGAAGCTCGATATCTTCGGCAAATGAGGACCAAATTTGTTAAACAAAATGTCAAATTAATCAACTCGATGAGATGTTTAAGATAACACAACAAGTTATGATTACATCTTGTTGAATTTCCAAGAAAAATAGTACTTTAAGCGCTCAAATACACAACTTTTGTGACTTTTCAAACATTGAAGCTCGATAACTTCGGCAAATGAGGACCAAATTTGTTAAACAAAATGTCAAATTAATCAACTCGATGAGATGTTTAAGATAACACAACAAGTTATGATTACATCTTGTTGAATTTCCAAGAAAAATAGTACTTTAAGCGCTCAAATACACAACTTTTGTGACTTTTCAAATATTGAAGCTCGATAAATTCGGCAAATGAGGACCAAATTTGTTAAACAAAATGTCAAATTAATCTGTTCGACGAGATCTTTAAGATGACAAAACAAGTCATGATTGCATTATGTTGAATTTCCAAGAGAAATAGTACTTTAAGCGCTCAAACACACAACTTTTGTGACTTTTCAAATATTGAAGCTCGATAAATTCGGCGAATGAGGACCAAATTTGTTAAACAAAATGTCAAATTAATCTGTTCGACGAGATCTTTAAGATGACACAACAAGTCATGATTGCATCTTGGTGAATTTCCAAGAAAAATAGTACTTTAAGCGCTCAAATACACAACTTTTGTGACTTTTCAAATATTGAAGTTCGATATCTTCGGCAAATGAGGACCAAATTTGTTAAACAAAGTGTCAAATTAATCAGTTCGACGACATCTTTAAGATGACAAAACAAGTCATGATTGCATCATGTTGAATTTCCAAGAAAAATAGCACTTTAAGCGCTCAAACACACAACTTTTGTGACTTTTCAAACTTTGAAGCTCGATAACTTCGGCAAATGAGGACCAACTTTGTTAAACAAAATGTCAAATTAATCAACTCGACGAGATCTTTAAGACGACAAAACAAGTCATGATTCCATCATGTTGAATTTCCAAGAGAAATAGTACTTTAAGCGCTCAAACACACAACTTTTGTGACTTTTCAAATATTGAAGCTCGATAAATTCGGCGAATGAGGACCAAATTTGTTAAACAAAATGTCAAATTAATCTGTTCGACGAGATCTTTAAGATGACACAACAAGTCATGATTGCATCTTGGTGAATTTCCAAGAAAAATAGTACTTTAAGCGCTCAAATACACAACTTTTGTGACTTTTCAAACATTGAAGCTCGATAACTTCGGCAAATGAGGACCAAATTTGTTAAACAAAATGTCAAATTAATCAACTCGATGAGATGTTTAAGATAAAACAACAAGTCATGATTGCACCTTGTTGAATTTCCAAGAAAAATAGTACTTTAAGCGCTCAAATACACAACTTTTGTGACTTTTCAATCTTTGAAGCTCGATATCTTCGGCAAATTAGGACCAAATTTGTTAAACAAAATATCAAATTAATCAGTTCGACGACATCTTTAAGATGACAAAACAAGTTATGATTGCTTCTTGTTGAATTTCCAAGAAAAATAGTACTTTAAGCGCTCAAATACACAACTTTTGTGACTTTTCAAACATTGAAGCTCAATATCTTCGGTAAATGAGGACCAAATTTGTTAAAGAAAGTGTCAAATTAATCAGTTCGACGAGATCTTTAAGATGACAAAACAAGTCATGATTGCATTATGTTGAATTTCCAAGAAAAATAGTACTTTAAGCGCTCAAACACACAACTTTTGTGACTTTTCACACTTTGAAGCTCGATATCTTCGGCAAATGAGGACCAAATTTGTTAAACAAAGTGTCAAATTAACCAGTTCGACGAGATCTTTAAGACGACAAAACAAGTCATGATTCCATCATGTTGAATTTCCAAGAGAAATAGTACTTTAAGCGCTCAAACACACAACTTTTGTGACTTTTCAAATATTGAAGCTCGATAAATTCGGCGAATGAGGACCAAATTTGTTAAACAAAATGTCAAATTAATCTATTCGACGAGATCTTTAAGATGACACAACAAGTCATGATTGCATTATGTTGAATTTCCAACAAAAATAGTACTTTAAGTGCTCAAACACACAACTTTTGTGACTTATCAAACTTTGAAGCTCGATAACTTCGGCAAATGAGGACCAAATTTGTTAAACAAAATGTCAAATTAATCAGTTCGACGAGATCTTTAAGATGACACAACAAGTCATGATTGCATTATGTTGAATTTCCAAGAAAAATAGTACTTTAAGCGCTCAAACACACAACTTTTGTGACTTTTCAAATTTTGAAGCTCGATAACTTCGGCAAATGAGGACCAAATTTGTTAAACAAAGTGTCAAATTAATCAGTTCGACGACATCTTTAAGATGACAAAACAAGTCATGATTGCATCATGTTGAATTTCGAAGAGAAATAGTACTTTAAGCGCTCAAATACAAAACTTTTGTGACTTTTCAAACTTTGAAGCTCGATAACTTCGGCAAATGAGGACCAAATTTGTTAAACAAAATGTCAAATTAATCAACTCGATGAGATGTTTAAGATAAAACAACAAGTCATGATTGCACCTTGTTGAATTTCCTAGAAAAATAGTACTTTAAGTGCTCAAACACACAACTTTTGTGACTTTTCAAATATTGAAGCTCGATAAATTCGGCAAATGAGGACCAAATTTGTTAAACAAAATATCAAATTAATCAGTTCGACGACATCTTTAAGATGACAAAACAAGTCATGATTGCACCTTGTTGAATTTCCAAGAAAAATAGTACTTTAAGCGCTCAAACACAAAACTTTTGTGACTTTTCAAATATTGAAGCTCGATAAATTCGGCAAATGAGGACCAAATTTGTTAAACAAAGTGTCAAATTAACCAGTTCGACGAGATCTTTAAGATGACAAAACAAGTCATGATTGCATCATGTTGAATTTCCAAGAGAAATAGTACTTTAAGTGCTCAAACACACAACTTTTGTGACTTTTCAAACTTTGAAGCTCGATAAATTCGGCAAATGAGGACCAAATTTGTTAAACAAAGTGTCAAATTAACCAGTTCGACGCCATTTTTAAGATGACAAAACAAGTCATGATTGCATCATGTTGAATTTCCAAGAAAAATAGTACTTTAAGCGCTCAAACACACAACTTTTGAGACTTATCACACTTTGAAGCTCGATATTTTCGGCAAATGACGACCAATTTTGTTAAACAAAATGTCAAATTAATCAACTCGATGAGATGTTTAAGATAACATAACAAGTTATGATTGCATCTTGTTGAATTTCCAAGAAAAATAGTACTTTAAGCGCTCAAACACACAACTTTTGTGACTTTTCACACTTTGAAGCTCGATATCTTCGGCAAATGAGGACCAAATTTGTTAAACAAAATGTCAAATTAATCAACTCGATGAGATGTTTAAGATAACATAACAAGTTATGATTGCATCTTGTTGAATTTCCAAGAAAAATAGTACTTTAAGCGCTCAAATACACAACTTTTGTGACTTTTCAAACATTGAAGCTCAATATCTTCGGTAAATGAGGACCAAATTTGTTAAAGAAAGTGTCAAATTAATCAGTTCGACGAGATCTTTAAGATGACAAAACAAGTCATGATTGCATCATGTTGAATTTCCAAGAAAAATAGTACTTTAAGCGCTCAAACACACAACTTTTGTGACTTTTCCAATGTTGAAGCTCGATAAATTCGGCAAATGAGGACCAAATTTGTTAAACAAAGTGTCAAATTAATCAGTTCGACGACATCTTTAAGATGGCAAAACAAGTCATGATTGCATCATGTTGAATTTCCAAGAAAAATAGTACTTTAAGCGCTCAAACACAAAACTTTTGTGACTTTTCAAACTTTGAAGCTCGATATCTTCGGCAAATGAGGACCAAATTTGTTAAACAAAGTGTCAAATTAATCAGTTCGACGACATCTTTAAGATGACAAAACAAGTCATGATTGCATCATGTTGAATTTCCAAGAAAAATAGTACTTTAAGTGCTCAAACACACAACTTTTGTGACTTATCAAACTTTGAAGCTCGATATCTTCGGCAAATGAGGACCAAATTTGTTAAACAAAATGTCAAATTAATCAGTTCGACGAGATGTTTAAGGTAACACAACAAGTTATGATTGCATCTTGTTGAATTTCCAAGAAAAATAGTACTTTAAGCGCTCAAATACACAACTTTTGTGACTTTTCAAACATTGAAGCTCGATATCTTCGGCAAATGAGGACCAAATTTGTTAAACAAAGTGTCAAATTAATCAGTTCGACGAGATCTTTAAGATGACAAAACAAGTCATGATTGCATCATGTTGAATTTCCAAGAAAAATAGTACTTTAAGTGCTCAAACACACAACTTTTGTGACTTATCAAACTTTGAAGCTCGATATCTTCGGCAAATGAGGACCAAATTTGTTAAACAAAATGTCAAATTAACCAGTTCGACGAGATCTTTAAGATGACACAACAAGTCATGATTGCATTATGTTGAATTTCCAAGAAAAATAGTACTTTAAGCGCTCAAATACACAACTTTTGTGACTTTTCAAACATTGAAGCTCGATATCTTCGGCAAATGAGGACCAAATTTGTTAAACAAAGTGTCAAATTAATCAGTTCGACGAGATCTTTAAGATGACAAAACAAGTCATGATTGCATCATGTTGAATTTCCAAGAAAAATAGTACTTTAAGTGCTCAAACACACAACTTTTGTGACTTATCAAACTTTGAAGCTCGATATCTTCGGCAAATGAGGACCAAATTTGTTAAACAAAATGTCAAATTAATCAGTTCGACGAGATGTTTAAGGTAACACAACAAGTTATGATTGCATCTTGTTGAATTTCCAAGAAAAATAGTACTTTAAGCGCTCAAATACACAACTTTTGTGACTTTTCAAACTTTGAAGCTCGATAACTTCGGCAAATGAGGACCAAATTTGTTAAACAAAGTGTCAAATTAACCAGTTCGACGCCATTTTTAAGATGACAAAACATGTCATGATTGCATCATGTTGAATTTCCAAGAAAAATAGTACTTTAAGCGCTCAAATACACAACTTTTGTGACTTTTCAAACATTGAAGCTCGATAACTTCGGCAAATGAGGACCAAATTTGTTAAACAAAATGTCAAATTAATCAGTTCGACGAGATGTTTAAGGTAACACAACAAGTTATGATTGCATCTTGTTGAATTTCCAAGAAAAATAGTACTTTAAGCGCTCAAATACACAACTTTTGTGACTTTTCAAACTTTGAAGCTCGATAACTTCGGCAAATGAGGACCAAATTTGTTAAACAAAATGTCAAATTAATCAACTCGATGAGATGTTTAAGATAAAACAACAAGTCATGATTGCACCTTGTTGAATTTCCTAGAAAAATAGTACTTTAAGTGCTCAAACACACAACTTTTGTGACTTTTCCAATGTTGAAGCTCGATAAATTCGGCAAATGAGGACCAAATTTGTTAAACAAAGTGTCAAATTAATCAGTTCGACGACATCTTTAAGATGGCAAAACAAGTCATGATTGCATCATGTTGAATTTCCAAGAAAAATAGTACTTTAAGCGCTCAAACACAAAACTTTTGTGACTTTTCAAACTTTGAAGCTCGATATCTTCGGCAAATGAGGACCAAATTTGTTAAACAAAGTGTCAAATTAATCAGTTCGACGACATCTTTAAGATGACAAAACAAGTCATGATTGCATCATGTTGAATTTCCAAGAAAAATAGTACTTTAAGTGCTCAAACACACAACTTTTGTGACTTATCAAACTTTGAAGCTCGATATCTTCGGCAAATGAGGACCAAATTTGTTAAACAAAATGTCAAATTAATCAGTTCGACGAGATGTTTAAGGTAACACAACAAGTTATGATTGCATCTTGTTGAATTTCCAAGAAAAATAGTACTTTAAGCGCTCAAATACACAACTTTTGTGACTTTTCAAACTTTGAAGCTCGATAACTTCGGCAAATGAGGACCAAATTTGTTAAACAAAATGTCAAATTAATCAACTCGATGAGATGTTTAAGATAAAACAACAAGTCATGATTGCACCTTGTTGAATTTCCTAGAAAAATAGTACTTTAAGTGCTCAAACACACAACTTTTGTGACTTTTCAAATATTGAAGCTCGATAAATTCGGCAAATGAGGACCAAATTTGTTAACCAAAGTGTCAAATTAACCAGTTCGACGAGATCTTTAAGATGACACAACAAGTCATGATTGCATTATGTTGAATTTCCAAGAAAAATAGTACTTTAAGCGCTCAAATACACAACTTTTGTGACTTTTCAAACATTGAAGCTCGATATCTTCGGCAAATGAGGACCAAATTTGTTAAACAAAGTGTCAAATTAATCAGTTCGACGAGATCTTTAAGATGACAAAACAAGTCATGATTGCATCATGTTGAATTTCCAAGAAAAATAGTACTTTAAGTGCTCAAACACACAACTTTTGTGACTTATCAAACTTTGAAGCTCGATATCTTCGGCAAATGAGGACCAAATTTGTTAAACAAAATGTCAAATTAATCAGTTCGACGAGATGTTTAAGGTAACACAACAAGTTATGATTGCATCTTGTTGAATTTCCAAGAAAAATAGTACTTTAAGCGCTCAAACACACAACTTTTGTGACTTTTCAAATATTGAAGCTCGATAAATTCGGCAAATGAGGACCAAATTTGTTAACCAAAGTGTCAAATTAACCAGTTCGACGAGATCTTTAAGATGACACAACAAGTCATGATTGCATTATGTTGAATTTCCAAGAAAAATAGTACTTTAAGCGCTCAAATACACAACTTTTGTGACTTTTCAAACATTGAAGCTCGATATCTTCGGCAAATGAGGACCAAATTTGTTAAACAAAGTGTCAAATTAATCAGTTCGACGAGATCTTTAAGATGACAAAACAAGTCATGATTGCATCATGTTGAATTTCCAAGAAAAATAGTACTTTAAGCGCTCAAACACACAACTTTTGAGACTTATCACACTTTGAAGCTCGATATTTTCGGCAAATGACGACCAATTTTGTTAAACAAAATGTCAAATTAATCAACTCGATGAGATGTTTAAGATAACATAACAAGTTATGATTGCATCTTGTTGAATTTCCAAGAAAAATAGTACTTTAAGCGCTCAAACACACAACTTTTGTGACTTTTCACACTTTGAAGCTCGATATCTTCGGCAAATGAGGACCAAATTTGTTAAACAAAATGTCAAATTAATCAACTCGATGAGATGTTTAAGATAACATAACAAGTTATGATTGCATCTTGTTGAATTTCCAAGAAAAATAGTACTTTAAGCGCTCAAATACACAACTTTTGTGACTTTTCAAACATTGAAGCTCAATATCTTCGGTAAATGAGGACCAAATTTGTTAAAGAAAGTGTCAAATTAATCAGTTCGACGAGATCTTTAAGATGACAAAACAAGTCATGATTGCATCATGTTGAATTTCCAAGAAAAATAGTACTTTAAGCGCTCAAACACACAACTTTTGTGACTTTTCCAATGTTGAAGCTCGATAAATTCGGCAAATGAGGACCAAATTTGTTAAACAAAGTGTCAAATTAATCAGTTCGACGACATCTTTAAGATGGCAAAACAAGTCATGATTGCATCATGTTGAATTTCCAAGAAAAATAGTACTTTAAGCGCTCAAACACAAAACTTTTGTGACTTTTCAAACTTTGAAGCTCGATATCTTCGGCAAATGAGGACCAAATTTGTTAAACAAAGTGTCAAATTAATCAGTTCGACGACATCTTTAAGATGACAAAACAAGTCATGATTGCATCATGTTGAATTTCCAAGAAAAATAGTACTTTAAGTGCTCAAACACACAACTTTTGTGACTTATCAAACTTTGAAGCTCGATATCTTCGGCAAATGAGGACCAAATTTGTTAAACAAAATGTCAAATTAATCAGTTCGACGAGATGTTTAAGGTAACACAACAAGTTATGATTGCATCTTGTTGAATTTCCAAGAAAAATAGTACTTTAAGCGCTCAATTACACAACTTTTGTGACTTTTCAAACTTTGAAGCTCGATAACTTCGGCAAATGAGGACCAAATTTGTTAAACAAAATGTCAAATTAATCAACTCGATGAGATGTTTAAGATAAAACAACAAGTCATGATTGCACCTTGTTGAATTTCCTAGAAAAATAGTACTTTAAGTGCTCAAACACACAACTTTTGTGACTTTTCAAATATTGAAGCTCGATAAATTCGGCAAATGAGGACCAAATTTGTTAACCAAAGTGTCAAATTAACCAGTTCGACGAGATCTTTAAGATGACACAACAAGTCATGATTGCATTATGTTGAATTTCCAAGAAAAATAGTACTTTAAGCGCTCAAATACACAACTTTTGTGACTTTTCAAACATTGAAGCTCGATATCTTCGGCAAATGAGGACCAAATTTGTTAAACAAAGTGTCAAATTAATCAGTTCGACGAGATCTTTAAGATGACAAAACAAGTCATGATTGCATCATGTTGAATTTCCAAGAAAAATAGTACTTTAAGTGCTCAAACACACAACTTTTGTGACTTATCAAACTTTGAAGCTCGATATCTTCGGCAAATGAGGACCAAATTTGTTAAACAAAATGTCAAATTAATCAGTTCGACGAGATGTTTAAGGTAACACAACAAGTTATGATTGCATCTTGTTGAATTTCCAAGAAAAATAGTACTTTAAGCGCTCAAATACACAACTTTTGTGACTTTTCAAACTTTGAAGCTCGATAACTTCGGCAAATGAGGACCAAATTTGTTAAACAAAGTGTCAAATTAACCAGTTCGACGCCATTTTTAAGATGACAAAACATGTCATGATTGCATCATGTTGAATTTCCAAGAAAAATAGTACTTTAAGCGCTCAAATACACAACTTTTGTGACTTTTCAAACATTGAAGCTCGATAACTTCGGCAAATGAGGACCAAATTTGTTAAACAAAATGTCAAATTAATCAGTTCGACGAGATGTTTAAGGTAACACAACAAGTTATGATTGCATCTTGTTGAATTTCCAAGAAAAATAGTACTTTAAGCGCTCAAATACACAACTTTTGTGACTTTTCAAACTTTGAAGCTCGATAACTTCGGCAAATGAGGACCAAATTTGTTAAACAAAATGTCAAATTAATCAACTCGATGAGATGTTTAAGATAAAACAACAAGTCATGATTGCACCTTGTTGAATTTCCTAGAAAAATAGTACTTTAAGTGCTCAAACACACAACTTTTGTGACTTTTCCAATGTTGAAGCTCGATAAATTCGGCAAATGAGGACCAAATTTGTTAAACAAAGTGTCAAATTAATCAGTTCGACGACATCTTTAAGATGGCAAAACAAGTCATGATTGCATCATGTTGAATTTCCAAGAAAAATAGTACTTTAAGCGCTCAAACACAAAACTTTTGTGACTTTTCAAACTTTGAAGCTCGATATCTTCGGCAAATGAGGACCAAATTTGTTAAACAAAGTGTCAAATTAATCAGTTCGACGACATCTTTAAGATGACAAAACAAGTCATGATTGCATCATGTTGAATTTCCAAGAAAAATAGTACTTTAAGTGCTCAAACACACAACTTTTGTGACTTATCAAACTTTGAAGCTCGATATCTTCGGCAAATGAGGACCAAATTTGTTAAACAAAATGTCAAATTAATCAGTTCGACGAGATGTTTAAGGTAACACAACAAGTTATGATTGCATCTTGTTGAATTTCCAAGAAAAATAGTACTTTAAGCGCTCAAATACACAACTTTTGTGACTTTTCAAACTTTGAAGCTCGATAACTTCGGCAAATGAGGACCAAATTTGTTAAACAAAATGTCAAATTAATCAACTCGATGAGATGTTTAAGATAAAACAACAAGTCATGATTGCACCTTGTTGAATTTCCTAGAAAAATAGTACTTTAAGTGCTCAAACACACAACTTTTGTGACTTTTCAAATATTGAAGCTCGATAAATTCGGCAAATGAGGACCAAATTTGTTAACCAAAGTGTCAAATTAACCAGTTCGACGAGATCTTTAAGATGACACAACAAGTCATGATTGCATTATGTTGAATTTCCAAGAAAAATAGTACTTTAAGCGCTCAAATACACAACTTTTGTGACTTTTCAAACATTGAAGCTCGATATCTTCGGCAAATGAGGACCAAATTTGTTAAACAAAGTGTCAAATTAATCAGTTCGACGAGATCTTTAAGATGACAAAACAAGTCATGATTGCATCATGTTGAATTTCCAAGAAAAATAGTACTTTAAGTGCTCAAACACACAACTTTTGTGACTTATCAAACTTTGAAGCTCGATATCTTCGGCAAATGAGGACCAAATTTGTTAAACAAAATGTCAAATTAATCAGTTCGACGAGATGTTTAAGGTAACACAACAAGTTATGATTGCATCTTGTTGAATTTCCAAGAAAAATAGTACTTTAAGCGCTCAAATACACAACTTTTGTGACTTTTCAAACTTTGAAGCTCGATAACTTCGGCAAATGAGGACCAAATTTGTTAAACAAAATGTCAAATTAATCAACTCGATGAGATGTTTAAGATAAAACAACAAGTCATGATTGCACCTTGTTGAATTTCCTAGAAAAATAGTACTTTAAGTGCTCAAACACACAACTTTTGTGACTTTTCCAATGTTGAAGCTCGATAAATTCGGCAAATGAGGACCAAATTTGTTAAACAAAGTGTCAAATTAATCAGTTCGACGACATCTTTAAGATGGCAAAACAAGTCATGATTGCATCATGTTGAATTTCCAAGAAAAATAGTACTTTAAGCGCTCAAACACAAAACTTTTGTGACTTTTCAAACTTTGAAGCTCGATATCTTCGGCAAATGAGGACCAAATTTGTTAAACAAAGTGTCAAATTAATCAGTTCGACGACATCTTTAAGATGACAAAACAAGTCATGATTGCATCATGTTGAATTTCCAAGAAAAATAGTACTTTAAGTGCTCAAACACACAACTTTTGTGACTTATCAAACTTTGAAGCTCGATATCTTCGGCAAATGAGGACCAAATTTGTTAAACAAAATGTCAAATTAATCAGTTCGACGAGATGTTTAAGGTAACACAACAAGTTATGATTGCATCTTGTTGAATTTCCAAGAAAAATAGTACTTTAAGCGCTCAAATACACAACTTTTGTGACTTTTCAAACTTTGAAGCTCGATAACTTCGGCAAATGAGGACCAAATTTGTTAAACAAAATGTCAAATTAATCAACTCGATGAGATGTTTAAGATAAAACAACAAGTCATGATTGCACCTTGTTGAATTTCCTAGAAAAATAGTACTTTAAGTGCTCAAACACACAACTTTTGTGACTTTTCAAATATTGAAGCTCGATAAATTCGGCAAATGAGGACCAAATTTGTTAACCAAAGTGTCAAATTAACCAGTTCGACGAGATCTTTAAGATGACACAACAAGTCATGATTGCATTATGTTGAATTTCCAAGAAAAATAGTACTTTAAGCGCTCAAATACACAACTTTTGTGACTTTTCAAACATTGAAGCTCGATATCTTCGGCAAATGAGGACCAAATTTGTTAAACAAAGTGTCAAATTAATCAGTTCGACGAGATCTTTAAGATGACAAAACAAGTCATGATTGCATCATGTTGAATTTCCAAGAAAAATAGTACTTTAAGTGCTCAAACACACAACTTTTGTGACTTATCAAACTTTGAAGCTCGATATCTTCGGCAAATGAGGACCAAATTTGTTAAACAAAATGTCAAATTAATCAGTTCGACGAGATGTTTAAGGTAACACAACAAGTTATGATTGCATCTTGTTGAATTTCCAAGAAAAATAGTACTTTAAGCGCTCAAATACACAACTTTTGTGACTTTTCAAACTTTGAAGCTCGATAACTTCGGCAAATGAGGACCAAATTTGTTAAACAAAGTGTCAAATTAACCAGTTCGACGCCATTTTTAAGATGACAAAACATGTCATGATTGCATCATGTTGAATTTCCAAGAAAAATAGTACTTTAAGCGCTCAAATACACAACTTTTGTGACTTTTCAAACATTGAAGCTCGATAACTTCGGCAAATGAGGACCAAATTTGTTAAACAAAATGCCAAATTAATCAACTCGATGAGATGTTTAAGATAAAACAACAAGTCATGATTGCACCTTGTTGAATTTCCAAGAAAAATAGTACTTTAAGCGCTCAAATACACAACTTTTGTGACTTTTCAAATATTGAAGCTCGATAAATTCGGCAAATGAGGACCAAATTTGTTAAACAAAATGTCAAATTAATCAACTCGATGAGATGTTTAAGATAACATAACAAGTTATGATTGCATCTTGTTGAATTTCCAAGAAAAATAGTACTTTAAGCGCTCAAATACACAACTTTTGTGACTTTTCAAACATTGAAGCTCAATATCTTCGGTAAATGAGGACCAAATTTGTTAAAGAAAGTGTCAAATTAATCAGTTCGACGAGATCTTTAAGATGACAAAACAAGTCATGATTGCATCATGTTGAATTTCCAAGAAAAATAGTACTTTAAGCGCTCAAACACACAACTTTTGTGACTTTTCAAATGTTGAAGCTCGATAAATTCGGCAAATGAGGACCAAATTTGTTAAACAAAGTGTCAAATTAATCAGTTCGACGACATCTTTAAGATGGCAAAACAAGTCATGATTGCATCATGTTGAATTTCCAAGAAAAATAGTACTTTAAGCGCTCAAACACACAACTTTTGTGACTTTTCACACTTTGAAGCTCGATATCTTCGGCAAATGAGGACCAAATTTGTTAAACAAAGTGTCAAATTAACCAGTTCGACGAGATCTTTAAGACGACAAAACAAGTCATGATTGCATCATGTTGAATTTCCAAGAAAAATAGTACTTTAAGCGCTCAAACACACAACTTTTGTGACTTTTCACACTTTGAAGCTCGATATCTTCGGCAAATGAGGACCAAATTTGTTAAACAAAGTGTCAAATTAATCAGTTCGACGAGATCTTTAAGATGACAAAACAAGTCATGATTGCATCATGTTGAATTTCCAAGAAAAATAGTACTTTAAGTGCTCAAACACACAACTTTTGTGACTTATCAAACTTTGAAGCTCGATATCTTCGGCAAATGAGGACCAAATTTGTTAAACAAAATGTCAAATTAATCAGTTCGACGAGATGTTTAAGGTAACACAACAAGTTATGATTGCATCTTGTTGAATTTCCAAGAAAAATAGTACTTTAAGCGCTCAAATACACAACTTTTGTGACTTTTCAAACATTGAAGCTCGATATCTTCGGCAAATGAGGACCAAATTTGTTAAACAAAGTGTCAAATTAATCAGTTCGACGAGATCTTTAAGATGACAAAACAAGTCATGATTGCATCATGTTGAATTTCCAAGAAAAATAGTACTTTAAGTGCTCAAACACACAACTTTTGTGACTTATCAAACTTTGAAGCTCGATATCTTCGGCAAATGAGGACCAAATTTGTTAAACAAAATGTCAAATTAACCAGTTCGACGAGATCTTTAAGATGACACAACAAGTCATGATTGCATTATGTTGAATTTCCAAGAAAAATAGTACTTTAAGCGCTCAAATACACAACTTTTGTGACTTTTCAAACATTGAAGCTCGATATCTTCGGCAAATGAGGACCAAATTTGTTAAACAAAGTGTCAAATTAATCAGTTCGACGAGATCTTTAAGATGACAAAACAAGTCATGATTGCATCATGTTGAATTTCCAAGAAAAATAGTACTTTAAGTGCTCAAACACACAACTTTTGTGACTTATCAAACTTTGAAGCTCGATATCTTCGGCAAATGAGGACCAAATTTGTTAAACAAAATGTCAAATTAATCAGTTCGACGAGATGTTTAAGGTAACACAACAAGTTATGATTGCATCTTGTTGAATTTCCAAGAAAAATAGTACTTTAAGCGCTCAAATACACAACTTTTGTGACTTTTCAAACTTTGAAGCTCGATAACTTCGGCAAATGAGGACCAAATTTGTTAAACAAAGTGTCAAATTAACCAGTTCGACGCCATTTTTAAGATGACAAAACATGTCATGATTGCATCATGTTGAATTTCCAAGAAAAATAGTACTTTAAGCGCTCAAATACACAACTTTTGTGACTTTTCAAACATTGAAGCTCGATAACTTCGGCAAATGAGGACCAAATTTGTTAAACAAAATGTCAAATTAATCAGTTCGACGAGATGTTTAAGGTAACACAACAAGTTATGATTGCATCTTGTTGAATTTCCAAGAAAAATAGTACTTTAAGCGCTCAAATACACAACTTTTGTGACTTTTCAAACTTTGAAGCTCGATAACTTCGGCAAATGAGGACCAAATTTGTTAAACAAAATGTCAAATTAATCAACTCGATGAGATGTTTAAGATAAAACAACAAGTCATGATTGCACCTTGTTGAATTTCCTAGAAAAATAGTACTTTAAGTGCTCAAACACACAACTTTTGTGACTTTTCCAATGTTGAAGCTCGATAAATTCGGCAAATGAGGACCAAATTTGTTAAACAAAGTGTCAAATTAATCAGTTCGACGACATCTTTAAGATGGCAAAACAAGTCATGATTGCATCATGTTGAATTTCCAAGAAAAATAGTACTTTAAGCGCTCAAACACAAAACTTTTGTGACTTTTCAAACTTTGAAGCTCGATATCTTCGGCAAATGAGGACCAAATTTGTTAAACAAAGTGTCAAATTAATCAGTTCGACGACATCTTTAAGATGACAAAACAAGTCATGATTGCATCATGTTGAATTTCCAAGAAAAATAGTACTTTAAGTGCTCAAACACACAACTTTTGTGACTTATCAAACTTTGAAGCTCGATATCTTCGGCAAATGAGGACCAAATTTGTTAAACAAAATGTCAAATTAATCAGTTCGACGAGATGTTTAAGGTAACACAACAAGTTATGATTGCATCTTGTTGAATTTCCAAGAAAAATAGTACTTTAAGCGCTCAAATACACAACTTTTGTGACTTTTCAAACTTTGAAGCTCGATAACTTCGGCAAATGAGGACCAAATTTGTTAAACAAAATGTCAAATTAATCAACTCGATGAGATGTTTAAGATAAAACAACAAGTCATGATTGCACCTTGTTGAATTTCCTAGAAAAATAGTACTTTAAGTGCTCAAACACACAACTTTTGTGACTTTTCAAATATTGAAGCTCGATAAATTCGGCAAATGAGGACCAAATTTGTTAACCAAAGTGTCAAATTAACCAGTTCGACGAGATCTTTAAGATGACACAACAAGTCATGATTGCATTATGTTGAATTTCCAAGAAAAATAGTACTTTAAGCGCTCAAATACACAACTTTTGTGACTTTTCAAACATTGAAGCTCGATATCTTCGGCAAATGAGGACCAAATTTGTTAAACAAAGTGTCAAATTAATCAGTTCGACGAGATCTTTAAGATGACAAAACAAGTCATGATTGCATCATGTTGAATTTCCAAGAAAAATAGTACTTTAAGTGCTCAAACACACAACTTTTGTGACTTATCAAACTTTGAAGCTCGATATCTTCGGCAAATGAGGACCAAATTTGTTAAACAAAATGTCAAATTAATCAGTTCGACGAGATGTTTAAGGTAACACAACAAGTTATGATTGCATCTTGTTGAATTTCCAAGAAAAATAGTACTTTAAGCGCTCAAACACACAACTTTTGTGACTTTTCAAATATTGAAGCTCGATAAATTCGGCAAATGAGGACCAAATTTGTTAACCAAAGTGTCAAATTAACCAGTTCGACGAGATCTTTAAGATGACACAACAAGTCATGATTGCATTATGTTGAATTTCCAAGAAAAATAGTACTTTAAGCGCTCAAATACACAACTTTTGTGACTTTTCAAACATTGAAGCTCGATATCTTCGGCAAATGAGGACCAAATTTGTTAAACAAAGTGTCAAATTAATCAGTTCGACGAGATCTTTAAGATGACAAAACAAGTCATGATTGCATCATGTTGAATTTCCAAGAAAAATAGTACTTTAAGCGCTCAAACACACAACTTTTGAGACTTATCACACTTTGAAGCTCGATATTTTCGGCAAATGACGACCAATTTTGTTAAACAAAATGTCAAATTAATCAACTCGATGAGATGTTTAAGATAACATAACAAGTTATGATTGCATCTTGTTGAATTTCCAAGAAAAATAGTACTTTAAGCGCTCAAACACACAACTTTTGTGACTTTTCACACTTTGAAGCTCGATATCTTCGGCAAATGAGGACCAAATTTGTTAAACAAAATGTCAAATTAATCAACTCGATGAGATGTTTAAGATAACATAACAAGTTATGATTGCATCTTGTTGAATTTCCAAGAAAAATAGTACTTTAAGCGCTCAAATACACAACTTTTGTGACTTTTCAAACATTGAAGCTCAATATCTTCGGTAAATGAGGACCAAATTTGTTAAAGAAAGTGTCAAATTAATCAGTTCGACGAGATCTTTAAGATGACAAAACAAGTCATGATTGCATCATGTTGAATTTCCAAGAAAAATAGTACTTTAAGCGCTCAAACACACAACTTTTGTGACTTTTCCAATGTTGAAGCTCGATAAATTCGGCAAATGAGGACCAAATTTGTTAAACAAAGTGTCAAATTAATCAGTTCGACGACATCTTTAAGATGGCAAAACAAGTCATGATTGCATCATGTTGAATTTCCAAGAAAAATAGTACTTTAAGCGCTCAAACACAAAACTTTTGTGACTTTTCAAACTTTGAAGCTCGATATCTTCGGCAAATGAGGACCAAATTTGTTAAACAAAGTGTCAAATTAATCAGTTCGACGACATCTTTAAGATGACAAAACAAGTCATGATTGCATCATGTTGAATTTCCAAGAAAAATAGTACTTTAAGTGCTCAAACACACAACTTTTGTGACTTATCAAACTTTGAAGCTCGATATCTTCGGCAAATGAGGACCAAATTTGTTAAACAAAATGTCAAATTAATCAGTTCGACGAGATGTTTAAGGTAACACAACAAGTTATGATTGCATCTTGTTGAATTTCCAAGAAAAATAGTACTTTAAGCGCTCAAATACACAACTTTTGTGACTTTTCAAACTTTGAAGCTCGATAACTTCGGCAAATGAGGACCAAATTTGTTAAACAAAATGTCAAATTAATCAACTCGATGAGATGTTTAAGATAAAACAACAAGTCATGATTGCACCTTGTTGAATTTCCTAGAAAAATAGTACTTTAAGTGCTCAAACACACAACTTTTGTGACTTTTCAAATATTGAAGCTCGATAAATTCGGCAAATGAGGACCAAATTTGTTAACCAAAGTGTCAAATTAACCAGTTCGACGAGATCTTTAAGATGACACAACAAGTCATGATTGCATTATGTTGAATTTCCAAGAAAAATAGTACTTTAAGCGCTCAAATACACAACTTTTGTGACTTTTCAAACATTGAAGCTCGATATCTTCGGCAAATGAGGACCAAATTTGTTAAACAAAGTGTCAAATTAATCAGTTCGACGAGATCTTTAAGATGACAAAACAAGTCATGATTGCATCATGTTGAATTTCCAAGAAAAATAGTACTTTAAGTGCTCAAACACACAACTTTTGTGACTTATCAAACTTTGAAGCTCGATATCTTCGGCAAATGAGGACCAAATTTGTTAAACAAAATGTCAAATTAATCAGTTCGACGAGATGTTTAAGGTAACACAACAAGTTATGATTGCATCTTGTTGAATTTCCAAGAAAAATAGTACTTTAAGCGCTCAAATACACAACTTTTGTGACTTTTCAAACTTTGAAGCTCGATAACTTCGGCAAATGAGGACCAAATTTGTTAAACAAAGTGTCAAATTAACCAGTTCGACGCCATTTTTAAGATGACAAAACATGTCATGATTGCATCATGTTGAATTTCCAAGAAAAATAGTACTTTAAGCGCTCAAATACACAACTTTTGTGACTTTTCAAACATTGAAGCTCGATAACTTCGGCAAATGAGGACCAAATTTGTTAAACAAAATGTCAAATTAATCAGTTCGACGAGATGTTTAAGGTAACACAACAAGTTATGATTGCATCTTGTTGAATTTCCAAGAAAAATAGTACTTTAAGCGCTCAAATACACAACTTTTGTGACTTTTCAAACTTTGAAGCTCGATAACTTCGGCAAATGAGGACCAAATTTGTTAAACAAAATGTCAAATTAATCAACTCGATGAGATGTTTAAGATAAAACAACAAGTCATGATTGCACCTTGTTGAATTTCCTAGAAAAATAGTACTTTAAGTGCTCAAACACACAACTTTTGTGACTTTTCCAATGTTGAAGCTCGATAAATTCGGCAAATGAGGACCAAATTTGTTAAACAAAGTGTCAAATTAATCAGTTCGACGACATCTTTAAGATGGCAAAACAAGTCATGATTGCATCATGTTGAATTTCCAAGAAAAATAGTACTTTAAGCGCTCAAACACAAAACTTTTGTGACTTTTCAAACTTTGAAGCTCGATATCTTCGGCAAATGAGGACCAAATTTGTTAAACAAAGTGTCAAATTAATCAGTTCGACGACATCTTTAAGATGACAAAACAAGTCATGATTGCATCATGTTGAATTTCCAAGAAAAATAGTACTTTAAGTGCTCAAACACACAACTTTTGTGACTTATCAAACTTTGAAGCTCGATATCTTCGGCAAATGAGGACCAAATTTGTTAAACAAAATGTCAAATTAATCAGTTCGACGAGATGTTTAAGGTAACACAACAAGTTATGATTGCATCTTGTTGAATTTCCAAGAAAAATAGTACTTTAAGCGCTCAAATACACAACTTTTGTGACTTTTCAAACTTTGAAGCTCGATAACTTCGGCAAATGAGGACCAAATTTGTTAAACAAAATGTCAAATTAATCAACTCGATGAGATGTTTAAGATAAAACAACAAGTCATGATTGCACCTTGTTGAATTTCCTAGAAAAATAGTACTTTAAGTGCTCAAACACACAACTTTTGTGACTTTTCAAATATTGAAGCTCGATAAATTCGGCAAATGAGGACCAAATTTGTTAACCAAAGTGTCAAATTAACCAGTTCGACGAGATCTTTAAGATGACACAACAAGTCATGATTGCATTATGTTGAATTTCCAAGAAAAATAGTACTTTAAGCGCTCAAATACACAACTTTTGTGACTTTTCAAACATTGAAGCTCGATATCTTCGGCAAATGAGGACCAAATTTGTTAAACAAAGTGTCAAATTAATCAGTTCGACGAGATCTTTAAGATGACAAAACAAGTCATGATTGCATCATGTTGAATTTCCAAGAAAAATAGTACTTTAAGTGCTCAAACACACAACTTTTGTGACTTATCAAACTTTGAAGCTCGATATCTTCGGCAAATGAGGACCAAATTTGTTAAACAAAATGTCAAATTAATCAGTTCGACGAGATGTTTAAGGTAACACAACAAGTTATGATTGCATCTTGTTGAATTTCCAAGAAAAATAGTACTTTAAGCGCTCAAATACACAACTTTTGTGACTTTTCAAACTTTGAAGCTCGATAACTTCGGCAAATGAGGACCAAATTTGTTAAACAAAATGTCAAATTAATCAACTCGATGAGATGTTTAAGATAAAACAACAAGTCATGATTGCACCTTGTTGAATTTCCTAGAAAAATAGTACTTTAAGTGCTCAAACACACAACTTTTGTGACTTTTCCAATGTTGAAGCTCGATAAATTCGGCAAATGAGGACCAAATTTGTTAAACAAAGTGTCAAATTAATCAGTTCGACGACATCTTTAAGATGGCAAAACAAGTCATGATTGCATCATGTTGAATTTCCAAGAAAAATAGTACTTTAAGCGCTCAAACACAAAACTTTTGTGACTTTTCAAACTTTGAAGCTCGATATCTTCGGCAAATGAGGACCAAATTTGTTAAACAAAGTCTCAAATTAATCAGTTCGACGACATCTTTAAGATGACAAAACAAGTCATGATTGCATCATGTTGAATTTCCAAGAAAAATAGTACTTTAAGTGCTCAAACACACAACTTTTGTGACTTATCAAACTTTGAAGCTCGATATCTTCGGCAAATGAGGACCAAATTTGTTAAACAAAATGTCAAATTAATCAGTTCGACGAGATGTTTAAGGTAACACAACAAGTTATGATTGCATCTTGTTGAATTTCCAAGAAAAATAGTACTTTAAGCGCTCAAATACACAACTTTTGTGACTTTTCAAACTTTGAAGCTCGATAACTTCGGCAAATGAGGACCAAATTTGTTAAACAAAATGTCAAATTAATCAACTCGATGAGATGTTTAAGATAAAACAACAAGTCATGATTGCACCTTGTTGAATTTCCTAGAAAAATAGTACTTTAAGTGCTCAAACACACAACTTTTGTGACTTTTCAAATATTGAAGCTCGATAAATTCGGCAAATGAGGACCAAATTTGTTAACCAAAGTGTCAAATTAACCAGTTCGACGAGATCTTTAAGATGACACAACAAGTCATGATTGCATTATGTTGAATTTCCAAGAAAAATAGTACTTTAAGCGCTCAAATACACAACTTTTGTGACTTTTCAAACATTGAAGCTCGATATCTTCGGCAAATGAGGACCAAATTTGTTAAACAAAGTGTCAAATTAATCAGTTCGACGAGATCTTTAAGATGACAAAACAAGTCATGATTGCATCATGTTGAATTTCCAAGAAAAATAGTACTTTAAGTGCTCAAACACACAACTTTTGTGACTTATCAAACTTTGAAGCTCGATATCTTCGGCAAATGAGGACCAAATTTGTTAAACAAAATGTCAAATTAATCAGTTCGACGAGATGTTTAAGGTAACACAACAAGTTATGATTGCATCTTGTTGAATTTCCAAGAAAAATAGTACTTTAAGCGCTCAAATACACAACTTTTGTGACTTTTCAAACTTTGAAGCTCGATAACTTCGGCAAATGAGGACCAAATTTGTTAAACAAAGTGTCAAATTAACCAGTTCGACGCCATTTTTAAGATGACAAAACATGTCATGATTGCATCATGTTGAATTTCCAAGAAAAATAGTACTTTAAGCGCTCAAATACACAACTTTTGTGACTTTTCAAACATTGAAGCTCGATAACTTCGGCAAATGAGGACCAAATTTGTTAAACAAAATGCCAAATTAATCAACTCGATGAGATGTTTAAGATAAAACAACAAGTCATGATTGCACCTTGTTGAATTTCCAAGAAAAATAGTACTTTAAGCGCTCAAATACACAACTTTTGTGACTTTTCAAATATTGAAGCTCGATAAATTCGGCAAATGAGGACCAAATTTGTTAAACAAAATGTCAAATTAATCAACTCGATGAGATGTTTAAGATAACATAACAAGTTATGATTGCATCTTGTTGAATTTCCAAGAAAAATAGTACTTTAAGCGCTCAAATACACAACTTTTGTGACTTTTCAAACATTGAAGCTCAATATCTTCGGTAAATGAGGACCAAATTTGTTAAAGAAAGTGTCAAATTAATCAGTTCGACGAGATCTTTAAGATGACAAAACAAGTCATGATTGCATCATGTTGAATTTCCAAGAAAAATAGTACTTTAAGCGCTCAAACACACAACTTTTGTGACTTTTCAAATGTTGAAGCTCGATAAATTCGGCAAATGAGGACCAAATTTGTTAAACAAAGTGTCAAATTAATCAGTTCGACGACATCTTTAAGATGGCAAAACAAGTCATGATTGCATCATGTTGAATTTCCAAGAAAAATAGTACTTTAAGCGCTCAAACACACAACTTTTGTGACTTTTCACACTTTGAAGCTCGATATCTTCGGCAAATGAGGACCAAATTTGTTAAACAAAGTGTCAAATTAACCAGTTCGACGAGATCTTTAAGACGACAAAACAAGTCATGATTGCATCATGTTGAATTTCCAAGAAAAATAGTACTTTAAGCGCTCAAACACACAACTTTTGTGACTTTTCACACTTTGAAGCTCGATATCTTCGGCAAATGAGGACCAAATTTGTTAAAGAAAGTGTCAAATTAATCAGTTCGACGAGATCTTTAAGATGACAAAACAAGTCATGATTGCATCATGTTGAATTTCCAAGAAAAATAGTACTTTAAGCGCTCAAACACACAACTTTTGTGACTTTTCAAATGTTGAAGCTCGATAAATTCGGCAAATGAGGACCAAATTTGTTAAACAAAGTGTCAAATTAATCAGTTCGACGACATCTTTAAGATGGCAAAACAAGTCATGATTGCATCATGTTGAATTTCCAAGAAAAATAGTACTTTAAGCGCTCAAACACACAACTTTTGTGACTTTTCAAATATTGAAACTCGATAAATTCGGCGAATGAGGACCAAATTTGTTAAACAAAATGTCAAATTAACCTATTCGACGAGATCTTTAAGATGACACAACAAGTCATGATTGCATTATGTTGAATTTCCAACAAAAATAGTACTTTAAGTGCTCAAACACACAACTTTTGTGACTTATCAAACTTTGAAGCTCGATAACTTCGGCAAATGAGGACCAAATTTGTTAAACAAAATGTCAAATTAATCAGTTCGACGAGATCTTTAAGATGACACAACAAGTCATGATTGCATTATGTTGAATTTCCAAGAAAAATAGTACTTTAAGCGCTCAAACACACAACTTTTGTGACTTTTCAAATTTTGAAGCTCGATAACTTCGGCAAATGAGGACCAAATTTGTTAAACAAAGTGTCAAATTAATCAGTTCGACGACATCTTTAAGATGACAAAACAAGTCATGATTGCATCATGTTGAATTTCGAAGAGAAATAGTACTTTAAGCGCTCAAATACAAAACTTTTGTGACTTTTCAAACTTTGAAGCTCGATAACTTCGGCAAATGAGGACCAAATTTGTTAAACAAAATGTCAAATTAATCAACTCGATGAGATGTTTAAGATAAAACAACAAGTCATGATTGCACCTTGTTGAATTTCCTAGAAAAATAGTACTTTAAGTGCTCAAACACACAACTTTTGTGACTTTTCAAATATTGAAGCTCGATAACTTCGGCAAATGAGGACCAAATTTGTTAAACAAAATGTCAAATTAATCAACTCGATGAGATGTTTAAGATAAAACAACAAGTCATGATTGCACCTTGTTGAATTTCCTAGAAAAATAGTACTTTAAGTGCTCAAACACACAACTTTTGTGACTTTTCAAATATTGAAGCTCGATAAATTCGGCAAATGAGGACCAAATTTGTTAACCAAAGTGTCAAATTAACCAGTTCGACGAGATCTTTAAGATGACACAACAAGTCATGATTGCATTATGTTGAATTTCCAAGAAAAATAGTACTTTAAGCGCTCAAATACACAACTTTTGTGACTTTTCAAACATTGAAGCTCGATATCTTCGGCAAATGAGGACCAAATTTGTTAAACAAAGTGTCAAATTAATCAGTTCGACGAGATCTTTAAGATGACAAAACAAGTCATGATTGCATCATGTTGAATTTCCAAGAAAAATAGTACTTTAAGTGCTCAAACACACAACTTTTGTGACTTATCAAACTTTGAAGCTCGATATCTTCGGCAAATGAGGACCAAATTTGTTAAACAAAATGTCAAATTAATCAGTTCGACGAGATGTTTAAGGTAACACAACAAGTTATGATTGCATCTTGTTGAATTTCCAAGAAAAATAGTACTTTAAGCGCTCAAACACACAACTTTTGTGACTTTTCAAATATTGAAGCTCGATAAATTCGGCAAATGAGGACCAAATTTGTTAACCAAAGTGTCAAATTAACCAGTTCGACGAGATCTTTAAGATGACACAACAAGTCATGATTGCATTATGTTGAATTTCCAAGAAAAATAGTACTTTAAGCGCTCAAATACACAACTTTTGTGACTTTTCAAACATTGAAGCTCGATATCTTCGGCAAATGAGGACCAAATTTGTTAAACAAAGTGTCAAATTAATCAGTTCGACGAGATCTTTAAGATGACAAAACAAGTCATGATTGCATCATGTTGAATTTCCAAGAAAAATAGTACTTTAAGCGCTCAAACACACAACTTTTGAGACTTATCACACTTTGAAGCTCGATATTTTCGGCAAATGACGACCAATTTTGTTAAACAAAATGTCAAATTAATCAACTCGATGAGATGTTTAAGATAACATAACAAGTTATGATTGCATCTTGTTGAATTTCCAAGAAAAATAGTACTTTAAGCGCTCAAACACACAACTTTTGTGACTTTTCACACTTTGAAGCTCGATATCTTCGGCAAATGAGGACCAAATTTGTTAAACAAAATGTCAAATTAATCAACTCGATGAGATGTTTAAGATAACATAACAAGTTATGATTGCATCTTGTTGAATTTCCAAGAAAAATAGTACTTTAAGCGCTCAAATACACAACTTTTGTGACTTTTCAAACATTGAAGCTCAATATCTTCGGTAAATGAGGACCAAATTTGTTAAAGAAAGTGTCAAATTAATCAGTTCGACGAGATCTTTAAGATGACAAAACAAGTCATGATTGCATCATGTTGAATTTCCAAGAAAAATAGTACTTTAAGCGCTCAAACACACAACTTTTGTGACTTTTCCAATGTTGAAGCTCGATAAATTCGGCAAATGAGGACCAAATTTGTTAAACAAAGTGTCAAATTAATCAGTTCGACGACATCTTTAAGATGGCAAAACAAGTCATGATTGCATCATGTTGAATTTCCAAGAAAAATAGTACTTTAAGCGCTCAAACACAAAACTTTTGTGACTTTTCAAACTTTGAAGCTCGATATCTTCGGCAAATGAGGACCAAATTTGTTAAACAAAGTGTCAAATTAATCAGTTCGACGACATCTTTAAGATGACAAAACAAGTCATGATTGCATCATGTTGAATTTCCAAGAAAAATAGTACTTTAAGTGCTCAAACACACAACTTTTGTGACTTATCAAACTTTGAAGCTCGATATCTTCGGCAAATGAGGACCAAATTTGTTAAACAAAATGTCAAATTAATCAGTTCGACGAGATGTTTAAGGTAACACAACAAGTTATGATTGCATCTTGTTGAATTTCCAAGAAAAATAGTACTTTAAGCGCTCAAATACACAACTTTTGTGACTTTTCAAACTTTGAAGCTCGATAACTTCGGCAAATGAGGACCAAATTTGTTAAACAAAATGTCAAATTAATCAACTCGATGAGATGTTTAAGATAAAACAACAAGTCATGATTGCACCTTGTTGAATTTCCTAGAAAAATAGTACTTTAAGTGCTCAAACACACAACTTTTGTGACTTTTCAAATATTGAAGCTCGATAAATTCGGCAAATGAGGACCAAATTTGTTAACCAAAGTGTCAAATTAACCAGTTCGACGAGATCTTTAAGATGACACAACAAGTCATGATTGCATTATGTTGAATTTCCAAGAAAAATAGTACTTTAAGCGCTCAAATACACAACTTTTGTGACTTTTCAAACATTGAAGCTCGATATCTTCGGCAAATGAGGACCAAATTTGTTAAACAAAGTGTCAAATTAATCAGTTCGACGAGATCTTTAAGATGACAAAACAAGTCATGATTGCATCATGTTGAATTTCCAAGAAAAATAGTACTTTAAGTGCTCAAACACACAACTTTTGTGACTTATCAAACTTTGAAGCTCGATATCTTCGGCAAATGAGGACCAAATTTGTTAAACAAAATGTCAAATTAATCAGTTCGACGAGATGTTTAAGGTAACACAACAAGTTATGATTGCATCTTGTTGAATTTCCAAGAAAAATAGTACTTTAAGCGCTCAAATACACAACTTTTGTGACTTTTCAAACTTTGAAGCTCGATAACTTCGGCAAATGAGGACCAAATTTGTTAAACAAAGTGTCAAATTAACCAGTTCGACGCCATTTTTAAGATGACAAAACATGTCATGATTGCATCATGTTGAATTTCCAAGAAAAATAGTACTTTAAGCGCTCAAATACACAACTTTTGTGACTTTTCAAACATTGAAGCTCGATAACTTCGGCAAATGAGGACCAAATTTGTTAAACAAAATGTCAAATTAATCAGTTCGACGAGATGTTTAAGGTAACACAACAAGTTATGATTGCATCTTGTTGAATTTCCAAGAAAAATAGTACTTTAAGCGCTCAAATACACAACTTTTGTGACTTTTCAAACTTTGAAGCTCGATAACTTCGGCAAATGAGGACCAAATTTGTTAAACAAAATGTCAAATTAATCAACTCGATGAGATGTTTAAGATAAAACAACAAGTCATGATTGCACCTTGTTGAATTTCCTAGAAAAATAGTACTTTAAGTGCTCAAACACACAACTTTTGTGACTTTTCCAATGTTGAAGCTCGATAAATTCGGCAAATGAGGACCAAATTTGTTAAACAAAGTGTCAAATTAATCAGTTCGACGACATCTTTAAGATGGCAAAACAAGTCATGATTGCATCATGTTGAATTTCCAAGAAAAATAGTACTTTAAGCGCTCAAACACAAAACTTTTGTGACTTTTCAAACTTTGAAGCTCGATATCTTCGGCAAATGAGGACCAAATTTGTTAAACAAAGTGTCAAATTAATCAGTTCGACGACATCTTTAAGATGACAAAACAAGTCGTGATTGCATCATGTTGAATTTCCAAGAAAAATAGTACTTTAAGTGCTCAAACACACAACTTTTGTGACTTATCAAACTTTGAAGCTCGATATCTTCGGCAAATGAGGACCAAATTTGTTAAACAAAATGTCAAATTAATCAGTTCGACGAGATGTTTAAGGTAACACAACAAGTTATGATTGCATCTTGTTGAATTTCCAAGAAAAATAGTACTTTAAGCGCTCAAATACACAACTTTTGTGACTTTTCAAACTTTGAAGCTCGATAACTTCGGCAAATGAGGACCAAATTTGTTAAACAAAATGTCAAATTAATCAACTCGATGAGATGTTTAAGATAAAACAACAAGTCATGATTGCACCTTGTTGAATTTCCTAGAAAAATAGTACTTTAAGTGCTCAAACACACAACTTTTGTGACTTTTCAAATATTGAAGCTCGATAAATTCGGCAAATGAGGACCAAATTTGTTAACCAAAGTGTCAAATTAACCAGTTCGACGAGATCTTTAAGATGACACAACAAGTCATGATTGCATTATGTTGAATTTCCAAGAAAAATAGTACTTTAAGCGCTCAAATACACAACTTTTGTGACTTTTCAAACATTGAAGCTCGATATCTTCGGCAAATGAGGACCAAATTTGTTAAACAAAGTGTCAAATTAATCAGTTCGACGAGATCTTTAAGATGACAAAACAAGTCATGATTGCATCATGTTGAATTTCCAAGAAAAATAGTACTTTAAGTGCTCAAACACACAACTTTTGTGACTTATCAAACTTTGAAGCTCGATATCTTCGGCAAATGAGGACCAAATTTGTTAAACAAAATGTCAAATTAATCAGTTCGACGAGATGTTTAAGGTAACACAACAAGTTATGATTGCATCTTGTTGAATTTCCAAGAAAAATAGTACTTTAAGCGCTCAAATACACAACTTTTGTGACTTTTCAAACTTTGAAGCTCGATAACTTCGGCAAATGAGGACCAAATTTGTTAAACAAAATGTCAAATTAATCAACTCGATGAGATGTTTAAGATAAAACAACAAGTCATGATTGCACCTTGTTGAATTTCCTAGAAAAATAGTACTTTAAGTGCTCAAACACACAACTTTTGTGACTTTTCCAATGTTGAAGCTCGATAAATTCGGCAAATGAGGACCAAATTTGTTAAACAAAGTGTCAAATTAATCAGTTCGACGACATCTTTAAGATGGCAAAACAAGTCATGATTGCATCATGTTGAATTTCCAAGAAAAATAGTACTTTAAGCGCTCAAACACAAAACTTTTGTGACTTTTCAAACTTTGAAGCTCGATATCTTCGGCAAATGAGGACCAAATTTGTTAAACAAAGTGTCAAATTAATCAGTTCGACGACATCTTTAAGATGACAAAACAAGTCATGATTGCATCATGTTGAATTTCCAAGAAAAATAGTACTTTAAGTGCTCAAACACACAACTTTTGTGACTTATCAAACTTTGAAGCTCGATATCTTCGGCAAATGAGGACCAAATTTGTTAAACAAAATGTCAAATTAATCAGTTCGACGAGATGTTTAAGGTAACACAACAAGTTATGATTGCATCTTGTTGAATTTCCAAGAAAAATAGTACTTTAAGCGCTCAAATACACAACTTTTGTGACTTTTCAAACTTTGAAGCTCGATAACTTCGGCAAATGAGGACCAAATTTGTTAAACAAAATGTCAAATTAATCAACTCGATGAGATGTTTAAGATAAAACAACAAGTCATGATTGCACCTTGTTGAATTTCCTAGAAAAATAGTACTTTAAGTGCTCAAACACACAACTTTTGTGACTTTTCCAATGTTGAAGCTCGATAAATTCGGCAAATGAGGACCAAATTTGTTAAACAAAGTGTCAAATTAATCAGTTCGACGACATCTTTAAGATGGCAAAACAAGTCATGATTGCATCATGTTGAATTTCCAAGAAAAATAGTACTTTAAGCGCTCAAACACAAAACTTTTGTGACTTTTCAAACTTTGAAGCTCGATATCTTCGGCAAATGAGGACCAAATTTGTTAAACAAAGTGTCAAATTAATCAGTTCGACGACATCTTTAAGATGACAAAACAAGTCATGATTGCATCATGTTGAATTTCCAAGAAAAATAGTACTTTAAGTGCTCAAACACACAACTTTTGTGACTTATCAAACTTTGAAGCTCGATATCTTCGGCAAATGAGGACCAAATTTGTTAAACAAAATGTCAAATTAATCAGTTCGACGAGATGTTTAAGGTAACACAACAAGTTATGATTGCATCTTGTTGAATTTCCAAGAAAAATAGTACTTTAAGCGCTCAAATACACAACTTTTGTGACTTTTCAAACTTTGAAGCTCGATATCTTCGGCAAATGAGGACCAAATTTGTTAAACAAAATGTCAAATTAATCAACTCGATGAGATGTTTAAGATAAAACAACAAGTCATGATTGCATCATGTTGAATTTCCAAGAAAAATAGTACTTTAAGCGCTCAAACACAAAACTTTTGTGACTTTTCAAACTTTGAAGCTCGATATCTTCGGCAAATGAGGACCAAATTTGTTAAACAAAGTGTCAAATTAATCAGTTCGACGACATCTTTAAGATGACAAAACAAGTCATGATTGCATCATGTTGAATTTCCAAGAAAAATAGCACTTTAAGCGCTCAAACACACAACTTTTGTGACTTTTCAAATATTGAAGCTCGATAAATTCGGCAAATGAGGACCAAATTTGTTAACCAAAGTGTCAAATTAACCAGTTCGACGAGATCTTTAAGATGACACAACAAGTCATGATTGCATTATGTTGAATTTCCAAGAAAAATAGTACTTTAAGCGCTCAAATACACAACTTTTGTGACTTTTCAAACATTGAAGCTCGATATCTTCGGCAAATGAGGACCAAATTTGTTAAACAAAGTGTCAAATTAATCAGTTCGACGAGATCTTTAAGATGACAAAACAAGTCATGATTGCATCATGTTGAATTTCCAAGAAAAATAGTACTTTAAGTGCTCAAACACACAACTTTTGTGACTTATCAAACTTTGAAGCTCGATATCTTCGGCAAATGAGGACCAAATTTGTTAAACAAAATGTCAAATTAATCAGTTCGACGAGATGTTTAAGGTAACACAACAAGTTATGATTGCATCTTGTTGAATTTCCAAGAAAAATAGTACTTTAAGCGCTCAAATACACAACTTTTGTGACTTTTCAAACTTTGAAGCTCGATAACTTCGGCAAATGAGGACCAAATTTGTTAAACAAAATGTCAAATTAATCAACTCGATGAGATGTTTAAGATAAAACAACAAGTCATGATTGCACCTTGTTGAATTTCCTAGAAAAATAGTACTTTAAGTGCTCAAACACACAACTTTTGTGACTTTTCCAATGTTGAAGCTCGATAAATTCGGCAAATGAGGACCAAATTTGTTAAACAAAGTGTCAAATTAATCAGTTCGACGACATCTTTAAGATGGCAAAACAAGTCATGATTGCATCATGTTGAATTTCCAAGAAAAATAGTACTTTAAGCGCTCAAACACAAAACTTTTGTGACTTTTCAAACTTTGAAGCTCGATATCTTCGGCAAATGAGGACCAAATTTGTTAAACAAAGTGTCAAATTAATCAGTTCGACGACATCTTTAAGATGACAAAACAAGTCATGATTGCATCATGTTGAATTTCCAAGAAAAATAGTACTTTAAGTGCTCAAACACACAACTTTTGTGACTTATCAAACTTTGAAGCTCGATATCTTCGGCAAATGAGGACCAAATTTGTTAAACAAAATGTCAAATTAATCAGTTCGACGAGATGTTTAAGGTAACACAACAAGTTATGATTGCATCTTGTTGAATTTCCAAGAAAAATAGTACTTTAAGCGCTCAAATACACAACTTTTGTGACTTTTCAAACTTTGAAGCTCGATAACTTCGGCAAATGAGGACCAAATTTGTTAAACAAAATGTCAAATTAATCAACTCGATGAGATGTTTAAGATAAAACAACAAGTCATGATTGCACCTTGTTGAATTTCCTAGAAAAATAGTACTTTAAGTGCTCAAACACACAACTTTTGTGACTTTTCCAATGTTGAAGCTCGATAAATTCGGCAAATGAGGACCAAATTTGTTAAACAAAGTGTCAAATTAATCAGTTCGACGACATCTTTAAGATGGCAAAACAAGTCATGATTGCATCATGTTGAATTTCCAAGAAAAATAGTACTTTAAGCGCTCAAACACAAAACTTTTGTGACTTTTCAAACTTTGAAGCTCGATATCTTCGGCAAATGAGGACCAAATTTGTTAAACAAAGTGTCAAATTAATCAGTTCGACGACATCTTTAAGATGACAAAACAAGTCATGATTGCATCATGTTGAATTTCCAAGAAAAATAGTACTTTAAGTGCTCAAACACACAACTTTTGTGACTTATCAAACTTTGAAGCTCGATATCTTCGGCAAATGAGGACCAAATTTGTTAAACAAAATGTCAAATTAATCAACTCGATGAGATGTTTAAGATAAAACAACAAGTCATGATTGCACCTTGTTGAATTTCCTAGAAAAATAGTACTTTAAGTGCTCAAACACACAACTTTTGTGACTTTTCCAATGTTGAAGCTCGATAAATTCGGCAAATGAGGACCAAATTTGTTAAACAAAGTGTCAAATTAATCAGTTCGACGACATCTTTAAGATGGCAAAACAAGTCATGATTGCATCATGTTGAATTTCCAAGAAAAATAGTACTTTAAGCGCTCAAACACAAAACTTTTGTGACTTTTCAAACTTTGAAGCTCGATATCTTCGGCAAATGAGGACCAAATTTGTTAAACAAAGTGTCAAATTAATCAGTTCGACGAGATCTTTAAGATGACAAAACAAGTCATGATTGCATCATGTTGAATTTCCAAGAAAAATAGTACTTTAAGTGCTCAAACACACAACTTTTGTGACTTATCAAACTTTGAAGCTCGATATCTTCGGCAAATGAGGACCAAATTTGTTAAACAAAATGTCAAATTAATCAGTTCGACGAGATGTTTAAGGTAACACAACAAGTTATGATTGCATCTTGTTGAATTTCCAAGAAAAATAGTACTTTAAGCGCTCAAATACACAACTTTTGTGACTTTTCAAACTTTGAAGCTCGATAACTTCGGCAAATGAGGACCAAATTTGTTAAACAAAATGTCAAATTAATCAACTCGATGAGATGTTTAAGATAAAACAACAAGTCATGATTGCACCTTGTTGAATTTCCTAGAAAAATAGTACTTTAAGTGCTCAAACACACAACTTTTGTGACTTTTCCAATGTTGAAGCTCGATAAATTCGGCAAATGAGGACCAAATTTGTTAAACAAAGTGTCAAATTAATCAGTTCGACGACATCTTTAAGATGGCAAAACAAGTCATGATTGCATCATGTTGAATTTCCAAGAAAAATAGTACTTTAAGCGCTCAAACACAAAACTTTTGTGACTTTTCAAACTTTGAAGCTCGATATCTTCGGCAAATGAGGACCAAATTTGTTAAACAAAGTGTCAAATTAATCAGTTCGACGACATCTTTAAGATGACAAAACAAGTCATGATTGCATCATGTTGAATTTCCAAGAAAAATAGTACTTTAAGTGCTCAAACACACAACTTTTGTGACTTATCAAACTTTGAAGCTCGATATCTTCGGCAAATGAGGACCAAATTTGTTAAACAAAATGTCAAATTAATCAGTTCGACGAGATGTTTAAGGTAACACAACAAGTTATGATTGCATCTTGTTGAATTTCCAAGAAAAATAGTACTTTAAGCGCTCAAATACACAACTTTTGTGACTTTTCAAACTTTGAAGCTCGATAACTTCGGCAAATGAGGACCAAATTTGTTAAACAAAATGTCAAATTAATCAACTCGATGAGATGTTTAAGATAAAACAACAAGTCATGATTGCACCTTGTTGAATTTCCTAGAAAAATAGTACTTTAAGTGCTCAAACACACAACTTTTGTGACTTTTCAAATATTGAAGCTCGATAAATTCGGCAAATGAGGACCAAATTTGTTAACCAAAGTGTCAAATTAACCAGTTCGACGAGATCTTTAAGATGACACAACAAGTCATGATTGCATTATGTTGAATTTCCAAGAAAAATAGTACTTTAAGCGCTCAAATACACAACTTTTGTGACTTTTCAAACATTGAAGCTCGATATCTTCGGCAAATGAGGACCAAATTTGTTAAACAAAGTGTCAAATTAATCAGTTCGACGAGATCTTTAAGATGACAAAACAAGTCATGATTGCATCATGTTGAATTTCCAAGAAAAATAGTACTTTAAGTGCTCAAACACACAACTTTTGTGACTTATCAAACTTTGAAGCTCGATATCTTCGGCAAATGAGGACCAAATTTGTTAAACAAAATGTCAAATTAATCAGTTCGACGAGATGTTTAAGGTAACACAACAAGTTATGATTGCATCTTGTTGAATTTCCAAGAAAAATAGTACTTTAAGCGCTCAAATACACAACTTTTGTGACTTTTCAAACTTTGAAGCTCGATAACTTCGGCAAATGAGGACCAAATTTGTTAAACAAAGTGTCAAATTAACCAGTTCGACGCCATTTTTAAGATGACAAAACATGTCATGATTGCATCATGTTGAATTTCCAAGAAAAATAGTACTTTAAGCGCTCAAATACACAACTTTTGTGACTTTTCAAACATTGAAGCTCGATAACTTCGGCAAATGAGGACCAAATTTGTTAAACAAAATGCCAAATTAATCAACTCGATGAGATGTTTAAGATAAAACAACAAGTCATGATTGCACCTTGTTGAATTTCCAAGAAAAATAGTACTTTAAGCGCTCAAATACACAACTTTTGTGACTTTTCAAATATTGAAGCTCGATAAATTCGGCAAATGAGGACCAAATTTGTTAAACAAAATGTCAAATTAATCAACTCGATGAGATGTTTAAGATAACATAACAAGTTATGATTGCATCTTGTTGAATTTCCAAGAAAAATAGTACTTTAAGCGCTCAAATACACAACTTTTGTGACTTTTCAAACATTGAAGCTCAATATCTTCGGTAAATGAGGACCAAATTTGTTAAAGAAAGTGTCAAATTAATCAGTTCGACGAGATCTTTAAGATGACAAAACAAGTCATGATTGCATCATGTTGAATTTCCAAGAAAAATAGTACTTTAAGCGCTCAAACACACAACTTTTGTGACTTTTCAAATGTTGAAGCTCGATAAATTCGGCAAATGAGGACCAAATTTGTTAAACAAAGTGTCAAATTAATCAGTTCGACGACATCTTTAAGATGGCAAAACAAGTCATGATTGCATCATGTTGAATTTCCAAGAAAAATAGTACTTTAAGCGCTCAAACACACAACTTTTGTGACTTTTCACACTTTGAAGCTCGATATCTTCGGCAAATGAGGACCAAATTTGTTAAACAAAGTGTCAAATTAACCAGTTCGACGAGATCTTTAAGACGACAAAACAAGTCATGATTGCATCATGTTGAATTTCCAAGAAAAATAGTACTTTAAGCGCTCAAACACACAACTTTTGTGACTTTTCACACTTTGAAGCTCGATATCTTCGGCAAATGAGGACCAAATTTGTTAAAGAAAGTGTCAAATTAATCAGTTCGACGAGATCTTTAAGATGACAAAACAAGTCATGATTGCATCATGTTGAATTTCCAAGAAAAATAGTACTTTAAGCGCTCAAACACACAACTTTTGTGACTTTTCAAATGTTGAAGCTCGATAAATTCGGCAAATGAGGACCAAATTTGTTAAACAAAGTGTCAAATTAATCAGTTCGACGACATCTTTAAGATGGCAAAACAAGTCATGATTGCATCATGTTGAATTTCCAAGAAAAATAGTACTTTAAGCGCTCAAACACACAACTTTTGTGACTTTTCAAATATTGAAACTCGATAAATTCGGCGAATGAGGACCAAATTTGTTAAACAAAATGTCAAATTAACCTATTCGACGAGATCTTTAAGATGACACAACAAGTCATGATTGCATTATGTTGAATTTCCAACAAAAATAGTACTTTAAGTGCTCAAACACACAACTTTTGTGACTTATCAAACTTTGAAGCTCGATAACTTCGGCAAATGAGGACCAAATTTGTTAAACAAAATGTCAAATTAATCAGTTCGACGAGATCTTTAAGATGACACAACAAGTCATGATTGCATTATGTTGAATTTCCAAGAAAAATAGTACTTTAAGCGCTCAAACACACAACTTTTGTGACTTTTCAAATTTTGAAGCTCGATAACTTCGGCAAATGAGGACCAAATTTGTTAAACAAAGTGTCAAATTAATCAGTTCGACGACATCTTTAAGATGACAAAACAAGTCATGATTGCATCATGTTGAATTTCGAAGAGAAATAGTACTTTAAGCGCTCAAATACAAAACTTTTGTGACTTTTCAAACTTTGAAGCTCGATAACTTCGGCAAATGAGGACCAAATTTGTTAAACAAAATGTCAAATTAATCAACTCGATGAGATGTTTAAGATAAAACAACAAGTCATGATTGCACCTTGTTGAATTTCCTAGAAAAATAGTACTTTAAGTGCTCAAACACACAACTTTTGTGACTTTTCAAATATTGAAGCTCGATAAATTCGGCAAATGAGGACCAAATTTGTTAAGCAAAATATCAAATTAATCAGTTCGACGACATCTTTAAGATGACAAAACAAGTCATGATTGCACCTTGTTGAATTTCCAAGAAAAATAGTACTTTAAGCGCTCAAACACAAAACTTTTGTGACTTTTCAAATATTGAAGCTCGATAAATTCGGCAAATGAGGACCAAATTTGTTAAACAAAGTGTCAAATTAACCAGTTCGACGAGATCTTTAAGATGACACAACAAGTCATGATTGCATTATGTTGAATTTCCAAGAAAAATAGTACTTTAAGCGCTCAAATACACAACTTTTGTGACTTTTCAAACATTGAAACTCAATATCTTCGGTAAATGAGGACCAAATTTGTTAAACAAAGTGTCAAATTAATCAGTTCGACGAGATCTTTAAGATGACCAAACAAGTCATGATTGCATCATGTTGAATTTCCAAGAAAAATAGTACTTTAAGTGCTCAAACACACAACTTTTGTGACTTATCACACTTTGAAGCTCGATATCTTCGGCAAATGAGGACCAAATTTGTTAAACAAAATGTCAAATTAATCAGTTCGACGAGATGTTTAAGGTAACACAACAAGTTATGATTGCATCTTGTTGAATTTCCAAGAAAAATAGTACTTTAAGCGCTCAAATACACAACTTTTGTGACTTTTCAAACTTTGAAGCTCGATAACTTCGGCAAATGAGGACCAAATTTGTTAAACAAAATGTCAAATTAATCAACTCGATGAGATGTTTAAGATAACATAACAAGTTATGATTGCATCTTGTTGAATTTCCAAGAAAAATAGTACTTTAAGCGCTCAAATACACAACTTTTGTGACTTTTCAAACATTGAAGCTCAATATCTTCGGTAAATGAGGACCAAATTTGTTAAAGAAAGTGTCAAATTAATCAGTTCGACGAGATCTTTAAGATGACAAAACAAGTCATGATTGCATCATGTTGAATTTCCAAGAAAAATAGTACTTTAAGCGCTCAAACACACAACTTTTGTGACTTTTCAAATGTTGAAGCTCGATAAATTCGGCAAATGAGGACCAAATTTGTTAAACAAAGTGTCAAATTAATCAGTTCGACGACATCTTTAAGATGGCAAAACAAGTCATGATTGCATCATGTTGAATTTCCAAGAAAAATAGTACTTTAAGCGCTCAAACACAAAACTTTTGTGACTTTTCAAACTTTGAAGCTCGATATCTTCGGCAAATGAGGACCAAATTTGTTAAACAAAGTGTCAAATTAATCAGTTCGACGACATCTTTAAGATGACAAAACAAGTCATGATTGCATCATGTTGAATTTCCAAGAAAAATAGCACTTTAAGCGCTCAAACACACAACTTTTGTAACTTTTCAAACTTTGAAGCTCGATAACTTCGGCAAATGAGGACCAAATTTGTTAAACAAAGTGTCAAATTGACCAGTTCGACGAGATCTTTAAGATGACACAACAAGTCATGATTGCATTATGTTGAATTTCCAAGAAAAATAGTACTTTAAGCGCTCAAACACACAAATTTTGTGACTTTTCAAATATTGAATTTCGATAACTTCGGAAAATGAAGGACCAATTTTGTTAAACAAAGTGTCAAATTAATCAGTTCGACGACATCTTTAAGATGACAAAACAAGTCATGATTGCATCATGTTGAATTTCCAAGAAAAATAGCACTTTAAGCGCTCAAACACACAACTTTTGTGACTTTTCAAACTTTGAAGCTCGATAACTTCGGCAAATGAGGACCAAATTTGTTAAACAAAGTGTCAAATTAATCAGTTCGACGACATCTTTAAGATGACAAAACAAGTCATGATTGCATCATGTTGAATTTCCAAGAGAAATAGTACTTTAAGTGCTCAAACACACAACTTTTGTGACTTTTCAAACTTTGAAGCTCGATAACTTCGGCAAATGATGACCAAATTTGTTAAACAATATGTCAAATTAATCAGTTCGACGACATCTTTAAGATGACAAAACAAGTCATGATTGCACCTTGTTGAATTTCCAAGAAAAATAGTACTTTAAGCGCTCAAACACACAACTTTTGTGACTTTTCAAATGTTGAAGCTCGATAAATTCGGCAAATGAGGACCAAATTTGTTAAACAAAGTGTCAAATTAATCAGTTCGACGACATCTTTAAGATGGCAAAACAAGTCATGATTGCATCATGTTGAATTTCCAAGAAAAATAGTACTTTAAGCGCTCAAACACACAACTTTTGTGACTTTTCACACTTTGAAGCTCGATATCTTCGGCAAATGAGGACCAAATTTGTTAAAGAAAGTGTCAAATTAATCAGTTCGACGAGATCTTTAAGATGACAAAACAAGTCATGATTGCATCATGTTGAATTTCCAAGAAAAATAGTACTTTAAGCGCTCAAACACACAACTTTTGTGACTTTTCAAATGTTGAAGCTCGATAAATTCGGCAAATGAGGACCAAATTTGTTAAACAAAGTGTCAAATTAATCAGTTCGACGACATCTTTAAGATGGCAAAACAAGTCATGATTGCATCATGTTGAATTTCCAAGAAAAATAGTACTTTAAGCGCTCAAACACACAACTTTTGTGACTTTTCAAATATTGAAGCTCGATAAATTCGGCGAATGAGGACCAAATTTGTTAAACAAAATGTCAAATTAATCTATTCGACGAGATCTTTAAGATGACACAACAAGTCATGATTGCATTATGTTGAATTTCCAACAAAAATAGTACTTTAAGTGCTCAAACACACAACTTTTGTGACTTATCAAACTTTGAAGCTCGATAACTTCGGCAAATGAGGACCAAATTTGTTAAACAAAATGTCAAATTAATCAACTCGATGAGATGTTTAAGATAAAACAACAAGTCATGATTGCACCTTGTTGAATTTCCTAGAAAAATAGTACTTTAAGTGCTCAAACACACAACTTTTGTGACTTTTCAAATATTGAAGCTCGATAAATTCGGCAAATGAGGACCAAATTTGTTAAACAAAATATCAAATTAATCAGTTCGACGACATCTTTAAGATGACAAAACAAGTCATGATTGCACCTTGTTGAATTTCCAAGAAAAATAGTACTTTAAGCGCTCAAACACAAAACTTTTGTGACTTTTCAAATATTGAAGCTCGATAAATTCGGCAAATGAGGACCAAATTTGTTAAACAAAGTGTCAAATTAACCAGTTCGACGAGATCTTTAAGATGACAAAACAAGTCATGATTGCATCATGTTGAATTTCCAAGAGAAATAGTACTTTAAGTGCTCAAACACACAACTTTTGTGACTTTTCAAACTTTGAAGCTCGATAAATTCGGCAAATGAGGACCAAATTTGTTAAACAAAGTGTCAAATTAACCAGTTCGACGCCATTTTTAAGATGACAAAACAAGTCATGATTGCATCATGTTGAATTTCCAAGAAAAATAGTACTTTAAGCGCTCAAACACACAACTTTTGTGACTTTTCACACTTTGAAGCTCGATATCTTCGGCAAATGAGGACCAAATTTGTTAAAGAAAGTGTCAAATTAATCAGTTCGACGAGATCTTTAAGATGACACAACAAGTCATGATTGCATCATGTTGAATTTCCAAGAAAAATAGTACTTTAAGCGCTCAAACACACAACTTTTGTGACTTTTCACACTTTGAAGCTCGATATCTTCGGCAAATGAGGACCAAATTTGTTAAACAAAGTGTCAAATTAACCAGTTCGACGAGATCTTTAAGACGACAAAACAAGTCATGATTGCATCATGTTGAATTTCCAAGAAAAATAGTACTTTAAGCGCTCAAACACACAACTTTTGTGACTTTTCACACTTTGAAGCTCGATATCTTCGGCAAATGAGGACCAAATTTGTTAAAGAAAGTGTCAAATTAATCAGTTCGACGAGATCTTTAAGATGACAAAACAAGTCATGATTGCATCATGTTGAATTTCCAAGAAAAATAGTACTTTAAGCGCTCAAACACACAACTTTTGTGACTTTTCAAATGTTGAAGCTCGATAAATTCGGCAAATGAGGACCAAATTTGTTAAACAAAGTGTCAAATTAATCAGTTCGACGACATCTTTAAGATGGCAAAACAAGTCATGATTGCATCATGTTGAATTTCCAAGAAAAATAGTACTTTAAGCGCTCAAACACACAACTTTTGTGACTTTTCAAATATTGAAACTCGATAAATTCGGCGAATGAGGACCAAATTTGTTAAACAAAATGTCAAATTAACCTATTCGACGAGATCTTTAAGATGACACAACAAGTCATGATTGCATTATGTTGAATTTCCAACAAAAATAGTACTTTAAGTGCTCAAACACACAACTTTTGTGACTTATCAAACTTTGAAGCTCGATAACTTCGGCAAATGAGGACCAAATTTGTTAAACAAAATGTCAAATTAATCAGTTCGACGAGATCTTTAAGATGACACAACAAGTCATGATTGCATTATGTTGAATTTCCAAGAAAAATAGTACTTTAAGCGCTCAAACACACAACTTTTGTGACTTTTCAAATTTTGAAGCTCGATAACTTCGGCAAATGAGGACCAAATTTGTTAAACAAAGTGTCAAATTAATCAGTTCGACGACATCTTTAAGATGACAAAACAAGTCATGATTGCATCATGTTGAATTTCGAAGAGAAATAGTACTTTAAGCGCTCAAATACAAAACTTTTGTGACTTTTCAAACTTTGAAGCTCGATAACTTCGGCAAATGAGGACCAAATTTGTTAAACAAAATGTCAAATTAATCAACTCGATGAGATGTTTAAGATAAAACAACAAGTCATGATTGCACCTTGTTGAATTTCCTAGAAAAATAGTACTTTAAGTGCTCAAACACACAACTTTTGTGACTTTTCAAATATTGAAGCTCGATAAATTCGGCAAATGAGGACCAAATTTGTTAAGCAAAATATCAAATTAATCAGTTCGACGACATCTTTAAGATGACAAAACAAGTCATGATTGCACCTTGTTGAATTTCCAAGAAAAATAGTACTTTAAGCGCTCAAACACAAAACTTTTGTGACTTTTCAAATATTGAAGCTCGATAAATTCGGCAAATGAGGACCAAATTTGTTAAACAAAGTGTCAAATTAACCAGTTCGACGAGATCTTTAAGATGACACAACAAGTCATGATTGCATTATGTTGAATTTCCAAGAAAAATAGTACTTTAAGCGCTCAAATACACAACTTTTGTGACTTTTCAAACATTGAAACTCAATATCTTCGGTAAATGAGGACCAAATTTGTTAAACAAAGTGTCAAATTAATCAGTTCGACGAGATCTTTAAGATGACCAAACAAGTCATGATTGCATCATGTTGAATTTCCAAGAAAAATAGTACTTTAAGTGCTCAAACACACAACTTTTGTGACTTATCACACTTTGAAGCTCGATATCTTCGGCAAATGAGGACCAAATTTGTTAAACAAAATGTCAAATTAATCAGTTCGACGAGATGTTTAAGGTAACACAACAAGTTATGATTGCATCTTGTTGAATTTCCAAGAAAAATAGTACTTTAAGCGCTCAAATACACAACTTTTGTGACTTTTCAAACTTTGAAGCTCGATAACTTCGGCAAATGAGGACCAAATTTGTTAAACAAAATGTCAAATTAATCAACTCGATGAGATGTTTAAGATAACATAACAAGTTATGATTGCATCTTGTTGAATTTCCAAGAAAAATAGTACTTTAAGCGCTCAAATACACAACTTTTGTGACTTTTCAAACATTGAAGCTCAATATCTTCGGTAAATGAGGACCAAATTTGTTAAAGAAAGTGTCAAATTAATCAGTTCGACGAGATCTTTAAGATGACAAAACAAGTCATGATTGCATCATGTTGAATTTCCAAGAAAAATAGTACTTTAAGCGCTCAAACACACAACTTTTGTGACTTTTCAAATGTTGAAGCTCGATAAATTCGGCAAATGAGGACCAAATTTGTTAAACAAAGTGTCAAATTAATCAGTTCGACGACATCTTTAAGATGGCAAAACAAGTCATGATTGCATCATGTTGAATTTCCAAGAAAAATAGTACTTTAAGCGCTCAAACACAAAACTTTTGTGACTTTTCAAACTTTGAAGCTCGATATCTTCGGCAAATGAGGACCAAATTTGTTAAACAAAGTGTCAAATTAATCAGTTCGACGACATCTTTAAGATGACAAAACAAGTCATGATTGCATCATGTTGAATTTCCAAGAAAAATAGCACTTTAAGCGCTCAAACACACAACTTTTGTAACTTTTCAAACTTTGAAGCTCGATAACTTCGGCAAATGAGGACCAAATTTGTTAAACAAAGTGTCAAATTGACCAGTTCGACGAGATCTTTAAGATGACACAACAAGTCATGATTGCATTATGTTGAATTTCCAAGAAAAATAGTACTTTAAGCGCTCAAACACACAAATTTTGTGACTTTTCAAATATTGAATTTCGATAACTTCGGAAAATGAAGGACCAATTTTGTTAAACAAAGTGTCAAATTAATCAGTTCGACGACATCTTTAAGATGACAAAACAAGTCATGATTGCATCATGTTGAATTTCCAAGAAAAATAGCACTTTAAGCGCTCAAACACACAACTTTTGTGACTTTTCAAACTTTGAAGCTCGATAACTTCGGCAAATGAGGACCAAATTTGTTAAACAAAGTGTCAAATTAATCAGTTCGACGACATCTTTAAGATGACAAAACAAGTCATGATTGCATCATGTTGAATTTCCAAGAGAAATAGTACTTTAAGTGCTCAAACACACAACTTTTGTGACTTTTCAAACTTTGAAGCTCGATAACTTCGGCAAATGATGACCAAATTTGTTAAACAATATGTCAAATTAATCAGTTCGACGACATCTTTAAGATGACAAAACAAGTCATGATTGCACCTTGTTGAATTTCCAAGAAAAATAGTACTTTAAGCGCTCAAACACACAACTTTTGTGACTTTTCAAATGTTGAAGCTCGATAAATTCGGCAAATGAGGACCAAATTTGTTAAACAAAGTGTCAAATTAATCATTTCGACGACATCTTTAAGATGGCAAAACAAGTCATGATTGCATCATGTTGAATTTCCAAGAAAAATAGTACTTTAAGCGCTCAAACACACAACTTTTGTGACTTTTCACACTTTGAAGCTCGATATCTTCGGCAAATGAGGACCAAATTTGTTAAAGAAAGTGTCAAATTAATCAGTTCGACGAGATCTTTAAGATGACAAAACAAGTCATGATTGCATCATGTTGAATTTCCAAGAAAAATAGTACTTTAAGCGCTCAAACACACAACTTTTGTGACTTTTCAAATGTTGAAGCTCGATAAATTCGGCAAATGAGGACCAAATTTGTTAAACAAAGTGTCAAATTAATCAGTTCGACGACATCTTTAAGATGGCAAAACAAGTCATGATTGCATCATGTTGAATTTCCAAGAAAAATAGTACTTTAAGCGCTCAAACACACAACTTTTGTGACTTTTCAAATATTGAAGCTCGATAAATTCGGCGAATGAGGACCAAATTTGTTAAACAAAATGTCAAATTAATCTATTCGACGAGATCTTTAAGATGACACAACAAGTCATGATTGCATTATGTTGAATTTCCAACAAAAATAGTACTTTAAGTGCTCAAACACACAACTTTTGTGACTTATCAAACTTTGAAGCTCGATAACTTCGGCAAATGAGGACCAAATTTGTTAAACAAAATGTCAAATTAATCAACTCGATGAGATGTTTAAGATAAAACAACAAGTCATGATTGCACCTTGTTGAATTTCCTAGAAAAATAGTACTTTAAGTGCTCAAACACACAACTTTTGTGACTTTTCAAATATTGAAGCTCGATAAATTCGGCAAATGAGGACCAAATTTGTTAAACAAAATATCAAATTAATCAGTTCGACGACATCTTTAAGATGACAAAACAAGTCATGATTGCACCTTGTTGAATTTCCAAGAAAAATAGTACTTTAAGCGCTCAAACACAAAACTTTTGTGACTTTTCAAATATTGAAGCTCGATAAATTCGGCAAATGAGGACCAAATTTGTTAAACAAAGTGTCAAATTAACCAGTTCGACGAGATCTTTAAGATGACAAAACAAGTCATGATTGCATCATGTTGAATTTCCAAGAGAAATAGTACTTTAAGTGCTCAAACACACAACTTTTGTGACTTTTCAAACTTTGAAGCTCGATAAATTCGGCAAATGAGGACCAAATTTGTTAAACAAAGTGTCAAATTAACCAGTTCGACGCCATTTTTAAGATGACAAAACAAGTCATGATTGCATCATGTTGAATTTCCAAGAAAAATAGTACTTTAAGCGCTCAAACACACAACTTTTGAGACTTATCACACTTTGAAGCTCGATATTTTCGGCAAATGACGACCAATTTTGTTAAACAAAATGTCAAATTAATCAACTCGATGAGATGTTTAAGATAACACAACAAGTTATGATTGCATCTTGTTGAATTTCCAAGAAAAATAGTACTTTAAGCGCTCAAACACACAACTTTTGTGACTTTTCACACTTTGAAGCTCGATATCTTCGGCAAATGAGGACCAAATTTGTTAAACAAAATGTCAAATTAATCAACTCGATGAGATGTTTAAGATAACATAACAAGTTATGATTGCATCTTGTTGAATTTCCAAGAAAAATAGTACTTTAAGCGCTCAAATACAAAACTTTTGTGACTTTTCAAACATTGAAGCTCAATATCTTCGGTAAATGAGGACCAAATTTGTTAAAGAAAGTGTCAAATTAATCAGTTCGACGAGATCTTTAAGATGACAAAACAAGTCATGATTGCATCATGTTGAATTTCCAAGAAAAATAGTACTTTAAGCGCTCAAACACACAACTTTTGTGACTTTTCAAATGTTGAAGCTCGATAAATTCGGCAAATGAGGACCAAATTTGTTAAACAAAGTGTCAAATTAATCAGTTCGACGACATCTTTAAGATGGCAAAACAAGTCATGATTGCATCATGTTGAATTTCCAAGAAAAATAGTACTTTAAGCGCTCAAACACAAAACTTTTGTGACTTTTCAAACTTTGAAGCTCGATATCTTCGGCAAATGAGGACCAAATTTGTTAAACAAAGTGTCAAATTAATCAGTTCGACGACATCTTTAAGATGACAAAACAAGTCATGATTGCATCATGTTGAATTTCCAAGAAAAATAGTACTTTAAGTGCTCAAACACACAACTTTTGTGACTTATCAAACTTTGAAGCTCGATATCTTCGGCAAATGAGGACCAAATTTGTTAAACAAAATGTCAAATTAATCAGTTCGACGAGATGTTTAAGGTAACACAACAAGTTATGATTGCATCTTGTTGAATTTCCAAGAAAAATAGTACTTTAAGCGCTCAAATACAAAACTTTTGTGACTTTTCAAACTTTGAAGCTCGATAACTTCGGCAAATGAGGACCAAATTTGTTAAACAAAATGTCAAATTAATCAACTCGATGAGATGTTTAAGATAAAACAACAAGTCATGATTGCACCTTGTTGAATTTCCTAGAAAAATAGTACTTTAAGTGCTCAAACACACAACTTTTGTGACTTTTCAAATATTGAAGCTCGATAAATTCGGCAAATGAGGACCAAATTTGTTAAACAAAATATCAAATTAATCAGTTCGACGACATCTTTAAGATGACAAAACAAGTCATGATTGCACCTTGTTGAATTTCCAAGAAAAATAGTACTTTAAGCGCTCAAACACAAAACTTTTGTGACTTTTCAAATATTGAAGCTCGATAAATTCGGCAAATGAGGACCAAATTTGTTAAACAAAGTGTCAAATTAACCAGTTCGACGAGATCTTTAAGATGACACAACAAGTCATGATTGCATTATGTTGAATTTCCAAGAAAAATAGTACTTTAAGCGCTCAAATACACAACTTTTGTGACTTTTCAAACATTGAAACTCAATATCTTCGGTAAATGAGGACCAAATTTGTTAAACAAAGTGTCAAATTAATCAGTTCGACGAGATCTTTAAGATGACCAAACAAGTCATGATTGCATCATGTTGAATTTCCAAGAAAAATAGTACTTTAAGTGCTCAAACACACAACTTTTGTGACTTATCACACTTTGAAGCTCGATATCTTCGGCAAATGAGGACCAAATTTGTTAAACAAAATGTCAAATTAATCAGTTCGACGAGATGTTTAAGGTAACACAACAAGTTATGATTGCATCTTGTTGAATTTCCAAGAAAAATAGTACTTTAAGCGCTCAAATACACAACTTTTGTGACTTTTCAAACTTTGAAGCTCGATAACTTCGGCAAATGAGGACCAAATTTGTTAAACAAAATGTCAAATTAATCAACTCGATGAGATGTTTAAGATAACATAACAAGTTATGATTGCATCTTGTTGAATTTCCAAGAAAAATAGTACTTTAAGCGCTCAAATACACAACTTTTGTGACTTTTCAAACATTGAAGCTCAATATCTTCGGTAAATGAGGACCAAATTTGTTAAAGAAAGTGTCAAATTAATCAGTTCGACGAGATCTTTAAGATGACAAAACAAGTCATGATTGCATCATGTTGAATTTCCAAGAAAAATAGTACTTTAAGCGCTCAAACACACAACTTTTGTGACTTTTCAAATGTTGAAGCTCGATAAATTCGGCAAATGAGGACCAAATTTGTTAAACAAAGTGTCAAATTAATCAGTTCGACGACATCTTTAAGATGGCAAAACAAGTCATGATTGCATCATGTTGAATTTCCAAGAAAAATAGTACTTTAAGCGCTCAAACACAAAACTTTTGTGACTTTTCAAATTTTGAAGCTCGATATCTTCGGCAAATGAGGACCAAATTTGTTAAACAAAGTGTCAAATTAATCAGTTCGACGACATCTTTAAGATGACAAAACAAGTCATGATTGCATCATGTTGAATTTCCAAGAAAAATAGTACTTTAAGTGCTCAAACACACAACTTTTGTGACTTATCAAACTTTGAAGCTCGATATCTTCGGCAAATGAGGACCAAATTTGTTAAACAAAGTGTCAAATTAATCAGTTCGACGACATCTTTAAGATGACAAAACAAGTCATGATTGCATCATGTTGAATTTCCAAGAAAAATAGCACTTTAAGCGCTCAAACACACAACTTTTGTAACTTTTCAAACTTTGAAGCTCGATAACTTCGGCAAATGAGGACCAAATTTGTTAAACAAAGTGTCAAATTGACCAGTTCGACGAGATCTTTAAGATGACACAACAAGTCATGATTGCATTATGTTGAATTTCCAAGAAAAATAGTACTTTAAGCGCTCAAACACACAAATTTTGTGACTTTTCAAATATTGAATTTCGATAACTTCGGAAAATGAAGGACCAATTTTGTTAAACAAAGTGTCAAATTAATCAGTTCGACGACATCTTTAAGATGACAAAACAAGTCATGATTGCATCATGTTGAATTTCCAAGAAAAATAGCACTTTAAGCGCTCAAACACACAACTTTTGTGACTTTTCAAACTTTGAAGCTCGATAACTTCGGCAAATGAGGACCAAATTTGTTAAACAAAGTGTCAAATTAATCAGTTCGACGACATCTTTAAGATGACAAAACAAGTCATGATTGCATCATGTTGAATTTCCAAGAGAAATAGTACTTTAAGTGCTCAAACACACAACTTTTGTGACTTTTCAAACTTTGAAGCTCGATAACTTCGGCAAATGATGACCAAATTTGTTAAACAATATGTCAAATTAATCAGTTCGACGACATCTTTAAGATGACAAAACAAGTCATGATTGCACCAGTAGTTGAGCTAGGGGGGTTACAGATCAAATGTGCCGTTTTCGCACATCCGCTAACGTTATTTTTGCTCCGTTAACGTTATATTTGTCGTTCCGTTAAATTAACGTATGGGGAAAATGGGGGAGTTTTCGCGCCGTTAACGTTATTTTAGTGGTTTATTGATTTAGCGGTGTATTGCGAAAACTGTATTTGTCGTTACGACAAAATTAACATGGAGTCTTATGGGAAAAACTTTGTCGTTACGCTAAAGTTGACGTTAAACGTATCTCCATCTCTCTCCTGTAACGTTATTTTTGTCGTTCCTTTATTTATTTCTTGAAAGGTGCACTGCGAAAACTATTGGTTGTTTTTATAGAGTTTTCGCACCGTTAACGTTATTTTAGTGATTTATTGATTTAGTGGTGCATTACGAAAACTGTATTTGTCGTTACGACAAAATTAACATGGAGTCTTATGGGAAAAACTTTGTCGTTACGTTAAAGTTGACGTTAAGCGTATCTCCATCTCTCTCGTGTAACGTTATTTTTGTCGTTCCGTTATTTCATTCTTTAAAGGTACATTGCGAAAACTGTTGGTTGTTTTTAGAGTTTTCGCACCGTGAACGTTATTTGTGTTATTAGGTGATTAGGTGGTGAATTGCGGAAACTGTGTTTGTCGTTACGACAAAATTAACATGGAGTCTTATGGCAAAAGGTATGTCGTTACGTCAAGGAAGTTACGTTACCATCTCTCCCTGTGGAGTGGGCGTGTCGGTACAGGTCCGGGTTGAGCGCCTTGAGACAGGTCCGTACTTGGGGAACTTCTGTAGAGTGACTGGAGCGTGGAGTGGGTGCTCAAGGTAAGTAAACGAAAAAATGCTCTCTTAATTTTTATTAGCACATAATACAAACATAACATTAATATAATCTAGAAATTTTGCAATATATATAAGTGAACTTTAAACTAAGGCTGTCCGTGACGTATGTTACTGAGGCTATAGTGTCCGTAAGGTAGAGTATCAAAGCTGTTTGATAAAATTTGTCGTTTGTCATCATAAGGATTTAAAGCAATTTTATTTTGTTCAACGCTATAAATTTCATGATTATAGGAACGAATAGACCGTTGGGTTACCGAAGTGATTTTAAAATTTTTTAAGCATTCGACGTAATCGTTAAAAGTTAATTTGTTACGGACAATAGTATGTTTCACTCCTTTCGCTTTTTTGGTAACCTTTCCATCTTGAATTTTAAAACTGTACATTTTTGACCTGAGTCCAACAAAATGAGAAATAATTTTTCCATTAGCTTCATCCTTCATTAGTCCTAAGACTTTTTTATTTGTCGGAGGGATATTGTATGGATTGTTGGTAGGATAATCGGAAGTATCAAATTTCGTTAGATCTCTCTTTATGATTTCTTCATAAACGTCATTACAACAGAGTTCGTAAATAAAACTGTCGGTGTCCATGTACATGAGCTTGCACCGATCAACTCCCATTTTCGGTAGCATGTACTCATAATGAAAATCGTACATGTATATTTTAGACAAGTCTAAAATTGCCATGCCTATGTACAGTGGTTTATTGAAACAGATTGAAGACTTTTTCAGTTCAATAATAACAAGGTTTTCATCTAGAATTAATCTGCTATGAAACCTAGGACTAGAAATAAAATTTTTTGCACCATAACGTCCTTCCCAAGATTTAACAATTTTAACTACGCGGTGCTTTCGAATATTTTCCATCGTTTTCCCAAACACCGCGTTATTAAACAGCTTGAATAAATTTTTTTCAAAAGTTGATTGAGCTTGTGTTCGAAACCCGTTATTTAATTCAATATAAGATTTTAACCATGGTGACTGGTTAAACTTTAAAATTTTGTGAATTTTTGTCGGAACTAATCCATGTTTTAACATTTGCTTTAAATTCCTATAATGAACAATATAATTTTGTTTATGAAACAGAGTGGTCATTAATTTGGGTAATTTCGATTGTGGCGGTTTAAGATGTTCAGGTGCGAAAGGAAAGTCCTTATGCGTGTCATGTAACTTATTTGGGTACTGTAAATCTACCTGCAAAATATACCCTACGGGGGAATCGTCAGGAATAGTTAATACGTCAAAATTGGTATCTTCTATCCATTCGAAGCCTCCGTAAGGTAAAGGTTCACACATTGCCTTTCCGTACAAATTGTTCACATCTAGGTAAAGAAGGTATTTAGACGGTTTTACAGGATCATAGTCAAACATGTACTTGTTGTTTGCTTCTGAATATCTACTGCTACACACAGAAACGCCACCACGAATACCTTTTTCAATAAACATTATTTGATCGATATCGTGTAATAACTCCAACTTGCATTTAGTGTACTTTAACATACAGTCCCAAGTATATCCGGGCATGGTAAAATACCATGAAGGATCGAGATTATGAGTTGAAATACAATTTAATCTGAAATGTTCAAAAATATCAGCTAAAAGTATAACATCAGTTTTTAAATACAAATCTGAATATTCTCCCAAAGTCTGAATATTAAAAGAATCCCATACCTTCGATGCATGACTATATTTTTCGTCGTCAATATGCGAATCTTCTAGTTTATTATAGAAATATTCCTTGGATGGTAAAGTTTTTTCATCAAGTTTATCAATACTATCAATATAATCGTAGCAAAACACACCTTTACACGTTAAGAGTTTAAATTTTTCTTCCGTCACATCTAAAAATTGACTTTTTAAAAGTTTTAAATTTTCGGGTTGCATCGATTTTGCAAGTTCATCGAGAGAAGCCCCCAAAAATCTATACGAATCAATATAGCGAAATTTAATGTCATTTTCTGTTACATGATGGGTGAATGAAATATATTTTTCTTTGTTAATAGGTAGTACACTTAAACATCCTTTTTTACATAAAAGTTTGATTAAAAAATGAGAATCGTATCCGGAAAGATTCTGGAAAATTATCGGCACCACAAACTGCTTACGAAAATTTAAATTGCATACTGAATGAGCAAATCCTCTGAAAATACCCGTGAAATGATCATGATCTCGAACAATTTCATCTTTAGGGGAAAACGGTTTTTCACAAATGTGACACCTTTTAGCCATTGATAAATCAAGTTGGATGTTCATTGGAGTGTTTTTCTTTGTTTCATTATAAATAAATTTCGACAGTTCAATCATTTCATTAACAAACCATTCAACACAGTTAGTACCTCGAAACATTTTGAACTGAGATAAAGAGTCATTATATGCACATTTGATGAAATATCCTACACTAAAAGGAATGTGTCTTTGATATTTACCTAAATCATTCGAGAAAGAAACGTTTTCCAATTGACTTTCGAAATCAGCATAAATAACAAATGGGGCTTTTTGTTGATAAACATGATTTTTAAACTCTATAAAGTCGTATTTGGGAAACGAAATATGACAGTCATTCAACTTAGTGCACAATACTTCATGTGTTAATAATTTTTGATGGTTGGAAAAATAATTTAAACATCTATCACAAATAAATTTACGTTGTTTATGTTTGTTTAACTGACTGGATAATAATCGTGATAAATCTTTAATCCAGCAATAGTGATAGATAATATTGGTATCTTCTTCTTCTACTACTGCATCTGTGGGAACCGGATTATAGTCATTTAATTTAGGATAATATTTGTTCTGAATTAAAAGCAAATTAATATGTTTGTTTAGTTTTTGAGGTGTTAATCTGACTGGAACTACTGCATAGAATGTTGTCGGTACCGTTGACATTTCTAAAGCGTAAACATTTACCGATATATCGTTTAATTTTTCAAATTTATATATTTTGTTTAAAGGCATAGGCATTTCTAAATTTGTGGTATTTAAAACAGTGCTGTAATGTGGATATGAAGTAATACGATTATTGTTATTTATAACAGGATAAATAGCACTAACAATCGACCAATAGAAACAGGCTTGATCGTCATTTTGAATATTAATGCAAGCCCGTTTCTTTGAAATTTCTTTAGGTAATTTGATAAAAGTTGAACCGCTACCCATTTCAAATTTATTAATATTAATTTCTAAATAATCGATTTTTTGTAAAGCAAAGCCTGAATCACGTTCCTGAAATTCTGACAGTTGGTTTAATACTTGATCTTGGATATTTTCGCGAAACCAGCCAAGTAAATTCGTTCCCACATCAATGATTGCATAGTTTGTATTAAAATAGAAAATGTTAATTATTTCCTTATTCCCAGATTTTTTAATAAACTCCCCACAAAATGTGGAAGCTACCTTAATAACTGGATTTTGTTTTAAAAACTCTTTTATCTTCGTTTCAAATAAAAGAGAAGAATCGTTTAAGAATTGATTTATATCCTTATGCGTCAAATTAATAATAACATTCGATGTTACATTTTGATTGAAACATGAAACCACGTTTTCCCACGAAATCCTACTTTCAACATTACTTGTTTCTCGATTTAATCCCTCTATATTTTCTAGTTTTAGTCGAAGTAGTTTTTTAATTACATTTAATTGATGTAAATTTGTCTGCAATTTGCGGTGCATACGATATGGTAAACCACCTTTACCGATTAAATTATTACAAAGGATAATCAATTTTTGCACTCGGTTCAACCAAACAGTTAGGTTTCTCTTACATAATTTATTAATTTGGTGTCTAATTTTTTTAAAACCTGTAATAACATCTAAGGATTTTTTCAACAAGTTATCCGGATCCATGATACAATACCCTTTCTGTTGCTGCTGCTGCTGCTGCTGCTACTAATTCTTCAAGCCAAACAGATTTCGAATAAAATCAGCGGATTCGGATGTCCTATGTCTTTTGTTCCCCTAAAGACAAGGGCGTATTTTCCTTCGACAAAGTTATGCAGCTGCGGTTCAAACGTCTCAGTCACTCTTCGAGGGAGGAATACCACAGTGGTTTCCAAGTGTAATAAAATGTTTTTACCGTATTTGGTATTCGAAAGTGTAGCTTTATAGATCAAATATTTTTCATTAATTGTTAAATCTTGTAGTTTAACCAGTGCTTTATCATTCTTTACAAGACACACTTGGTTTAGTTTTTCCAAATCCATTCTGTTTTAAAATTTAAAGACTTTAGTCATTTACAGTTAAAAAAACTTTCACTTACGTTAAACACTGCAAAATCAAACACCGTAAAAACTTTCAAGTTTGACTGTCTGCAACAATCTCCTTTACTTCCACTCACATTAACCACTGTAAATTCAAACACTATGAACCTTTAAGTTTGACTATCTGCAATAATCTACTTTGCGATATTCCCAGATGGAATTATTTATACCTCTGCGGATGCAATCTTCCTTTAAATTAAAAGTATTGATATATTTCATCGGAAAAAATAAAGTGGTTTCATGTTGCAAATATAAATCATTTTCATGGGATTATGTAAATTAGTCTTTAATGCTAGGAAATATAGAACTTACATTCTATTAAATCATTCCCGGATAGAAGTACTGACACCTGTATATGGACTAATTGCATCATTCTCCGATTGTATTTTTATTTACACCTCTTTGCAAATGCTGTCTTCCTTTAAATAGAAAGTATTGGTATATTTCATGTTACAAATATAAATCATTTTCATGGGATTATGTAAATTAGTCTTTAATGCTAGGAAATATAGAACTTACATTCTATTAAATCATTCCCCGGATAGAAGTACTGACTCCTGTATATGGACTAATTGCATCATTCTCGGATTGTATTTTTATTTACACCTCTTTGCAGATGCTGTCTTCCTTTAAATAGAAAGTATTGGTATATTTTATGTTACAAATATAAATAATTTTCATGGGATTATGTCAATTAGTCTTTAATGAAAGGAAATATAAATCTTACATTCTATTGAATCATTTTGAACTGGAAATATTAATTTTTATAGTTAATTTTAATATCCCCGCTAATCGAAACTTAAACGTAACAACGTAAAGTCTGCAAACAATATGGACACATCTTTTGCGATGACGGTGGACCATCTATATGAACGTGAACTTCAGGTCGATTGTAGTGAACGAAACATGGCAGCCTTATTTGTAGCTCATAATTGCTAGTATATTCATAGGGTAACTTACTCCAAATATTTAGAAGATCTATGCAGTCTACTTGTTTCAAAAAATACTCGAGCGGAAGACATTTTAATTCTTCACTTTTCAATTGTTTAATATCTTTGCTTCCAATTAAAAAGTCAACCAAGTTTTGTGTTGTGTTCATCTTAGTCGTGTAACATAAATATACTGAGGTAGTTAGAAAATTGTTAATATTTAAATATGAGAGCATATTGGGGAGGGGCAAACGATATATAGTAAAAAAGCTTTATATTTTCTACAAAAATTTTATTCTCTATTTAAATCCTGCACAACTTTGTCATAATAATAATATAGGTATTCCTTAAGGGCACTACTTAGTAGCATATTTCCCATACATTTATCGCAAATTAAGTTATACAATTCTAATAGTGGTTTTCTATTAACATTGTTTGCGATGCACCAAGGTTTAAGTACATTTATTATATTGTAATAAAAAGTACAAAAATGCAGATCATTCAATATGACCAACCGTTGGCGAATAAGGTGAAAATCAATGTGAAAAATTTGATGTACATCTTTTTCTGTTAAATAGAAACTTACACAATATTTAGATATTTTCAATACTTTTCCAAAATCACCATCAGTATTGGTAAATCCAATCATTTGATTCACTTCGATAAAATCACCACATGGAAAGGTTACCACGTCACCCGAAACCGTAGGGTCATTGAAAAAATCACACATCTTTTCGTGCAGAACATTTAAAAATGTGATCCATTCAAATTCACTGAATGATATTTTACCAATTTTTGTCGTTTCAGATAATGTAATAACCGAACTGAATGTTCGCGCCGGACTTAAACCACATTCGATTCGATATGAATCCGTATAATATGATGCATTTAGTAGATGGAAGGATTCTTTTCTAGCGGCATCTTCAAACTTTTGTATACATTCTTCGAGTTGACGATCGTAACAAATCGGGGATGAAGAAGTTGCACAGTCGTAATCATCATCACTTTTATGAGAAATCATTTTGTCACTATAACACTACGTTAATATTTAAGACGCACATGTTCTTCTCTTTAACTATTGAACGCTTATGAAATTATTTCAGTTTATGTCGTTAAGTGTCCCCCATTCCCACTGTTTCAACTTGTTCCAACTTGTCTACAGACAAATTCGTATAAGGTTATTAACCCCGTAATTTTCTTTTTATCATAACACAATGAAAAAAGTGTCTTTTTGCGAGAAGAACAAAGTCTTCAAACTGGTTGTATGGAGTTTTGCTTACAGGGAGGCTAGAAAAAGTGATTATCTAGCTGTGCATATTAACAGAATCCACTTTCAAAGAAGAATTCAGTTGTGTGAAGAAAAAATGGTCCATATATTTTCAAATATACATAGAACGAAAATTTATAACGAAAGATTTAATGTTATCGGAGGTTAAAAATTCTAGTAAATAAAAAAAATGTTACAGAATATCCTTTTTCAAAATCCAAGAATTATTTGAGTTACTAAAACCGAGCCATTTAACATAAACCTTATCTCCTTTTTGTTTTAAAATCTTTTCAACCAAGTAAACGTCAGGATATTTAACTTTCTGCAGTTCCTCTTCATAGAATCCTCCCTGAACGTATTCATTGTTGTAATCTTTCAATAAGTACGTGGTGGGATTAGTCAACTGGATCTTTTCTATTTGGAATATTTCAGTCGACCAATTCGGAGTGTAACCTTTATCGAAAGCTTCTCTCTGTTTGGAAATCCTCACAAAATCGTGCACTTTCAGTTTTGGCTTTTTGGGATCCACCGTTTTTAGATGAGAGTAGGAATTTGATAAAATTTCCTCGGCATTCTTATTATCGACACTGTTAGGCTTGTAGCCAGTAGTTCGGTGAACAGTATTATTATATTTTTGTACAATTTTTTCTAAAATATCAAGCCAATTATAATTTCCTTGAATTGTGAATTGTCGCCATATCATATTCTTCAATGTACGATTTACTCTTTCAACGATGCTTGCTTTTAAGTTAGAAAATGTACTGTAATGATTAATTTCATATTTTTTCACAAGTTCGGTGAAATCCCTGTTGTAGAATTCGGTACCAAGATCTGTATGCAAATTTTTCGGAGGATTTTTGGATCTTCTTAGAATTGCTGCAAATGCTAACGTAACATCTTTACTTTTTTTACTTTTTAAAGGCATTACCCAAACATATTTTGAAAAGGCGTTTATAACTACCAGGATATAGCGAAATCCGCTATTTGATTTGACATACGGCTGCATTTCCACGAGATCCGCTTGCCACAAGTCGTGCAACCCTTTAATAATTACCCTTCGCCTTTTATAATTTTTCCTAGCAGGTTTATGTAACTCGTGAGCCACAGTTTCCTTTGATGTGAGTACCATAACTAAGCTAACACTAACTTATCGCTTTTTAATAGCACTTTTTATTTCGGAAACAACAGCTTCAAGTTGCAGAAGCCTGTTACGTAACGCGAAAGTGTTAAATCTTGACACTTCATCGACTTTGTTCAAAAATCCATCCACTTCGTTCACCTTATCTTTTAGTTCTGCAAGTTCCTTTGTGGATATGGTTATTTTTTCCGTGAGCTGTTGATTTTTATCATACATATTTTTTATTGTATCATTTAACTCATTTTTTAGTAAAAGTATTTCGTTTATCATCTTTTCTTCAATTTTTTTCATATTAAAACCAATGTCCAATTTGTTAATAGACTTGTTACTTTTAACAAAGTGTTTTTCGAAATGTTCGGCGACTGTTTTTTTTGAAATGTGTCGACCAAACTTATCGACAGTCATCTTGAAAATAAAATGCAAATAAAAAAAGGTACTTTTTTATACAATAACATCTGCTTCCTTAAGTTCTTCTATAATAGAAATGATTTCGTTATTATGACCTGTATGACCTGCTGTCGTAGAAGCCATAAGTAAACGAAGCCTGTCAACGAGTTCATTCAAATCATTCCAATATACATAATCCGTTTGTGATTTGTGATTTTTTAAAATTAATCCCGATCCCTTTTTATTTCGGGGCCTAACGAGCGGAAGGGTAGGTCTACTGAAACTCGTTTGGGAAGATTGTATACTTCTAGTTTTCGTGATACCTTTTTCCTGCAAGTATGGTGCTATTATTGTAATGTATTTGGTTGATTTAGTACCTTGAACTTGATCATTGGGATCATGATTCCTTCTATAAGCGTTAGTCCTTTTCAATATATCCATATAATTATCCAAATCCTCCTTTTTGTAGCCGAGCGGATTTATTTTAAACAATAGTTCATATAATCCGACTGTTCCAGGATATGTTATTCCTGCAACTTTTACATCTTTGCCGATAAGTTCGACAGGTTTTTGAGTTAAGCCTAAAAATAACTTGTCTGTTTCAATGTCGTGAATTATACCAAATTGATGATCGAAAGTATGTTTTTTGTCTTTTATATTATCGTCAATATAAGTTCTTGGTAGTTCGTGGTAGGTTTCTAGCCACTCTTCGTAAGCAGGAGTACTAACTATTGGTTGTATTGACAGCTTTGATTGTTCTAAAATATCCGATAAATTCAATGATTTCTCGTTAGACTCTTCTTGAAATGGTGTAGTTTCACCAATCTCCACTGAACGTAAAAAAGAAGGAAATTGACTTTTTGACGTTAAGCTTTCATCAAAGAAGGAGGGCATCTTTAAAGGTAAAAGTGGAGTTTTCCCAGTTTTCAATTTTTTTTCTTTCCTTGGGGTTGAAGTTGCAGATGCTGCATTTTCGATATTAAAAGATCTTTCTTCTTCCTTTTTTCCTTCGGTTATTATATCCAGTGGTTCACTCTTACCATGAACAGCTGAAATTAATTGTTCTAAAGGTTGTGTTAGTGGTTTGTAGGTTTGCTCTAGTCTAGCTTGTGTCTCAAATTCTGCATTTTTTAGACTCTGATATTTTTCTCTCACTGCTTTTCTCGATTTAACCAGCTCTCTTTTTAAACGTTCGTCATCCATGTTGGAGGAGGAGGAGGAGGAGGTAAAGTGAAGTTACTTTGAAAACCGTTCCTTTTATAGGTAAATAAATGTATCAAATCCCTTTCGGTATCTACCGCACTTTAAATTTGAATCTTTATCCACTACTAAAAATTCGTACAGTTCTTTCCAACAGAGCGAACACAAGTCTTTAAACTGATTAAATGACATATCGACATTAATATGATCTTGATAAATATGTTTCAAATTTGTGACATCTTGTTGAAATATGATAAGTAGGTTCGCATTGTCTCGTATTAATTGTTTAGGTATAGAAGAATATGTTTGACACAAATAAAAACAATCAGTGTTTTTATGCCGTCCAAAGCAAAAATAATCCTTAACAATATTCTGATCACAACAAACGATATCATCGAAAATAATCAATGAATTAGATTCAATTTCTCTTGGATCGATAATATTTTCGGCATTATCTGACTCGTAGAAACCGATTTGTTTAAGAGGTTGCATAAGTGTTCTCAAATATTCATATTTTGGCTGATACAACGACTTGGAATAAATATACAAATTTTTAAAACGCAATCCATTGCGATCTTCAATTAAAGATATCATCACATTAGTTTTTCCACATCCTGATGGGCCAATAACTAAACCCCTTTTACTACTTCCCTGAAATAAGTCACCATGTTTCCTGAAAGTGTTTTTTGTAAATTCGTAATCTTTAATGGTTATCGAATGTAACTGTTTTTCAAGACGCATCTTTTTGGTACTTAAAGCACATAAAAAGTGAATGTCTATCAGTTGCGGGATAGTGTTATATAATGATCGACTTCCACAGTCATCACATCATTCGTTCAAAAACTAGCAAAAAAAGAGGAACTGGTATTGTCAATACTTTGATAAACAAATTACCCGTTGAATTGCATATTCCCGGGTTCAATTTCTGCGGTCCTGGCACCAAGTTGAAGGAAAGACTGACAAGAGGTGATACGGGTGTAAATCCTTTAGATGAAGCTTGTAAAGAGCACGACATAGCATACGCCGAAAGAAAAGATTTACAAAGTAGACACGAAGCGGATAAAATCTTAGCATCAAAAGCACTAGCACGGTTCAAGGCAAGTGATTCGGGAATCGGTGAAAAAATTGCAGCGTTGGGTATTAGCGGAGCTATGAATGTGAAAACAAAGTTAGGAATGGGGCTGCGAAAAAGGAAAACAGGTCGAGGTTTGAAAGGTGGAAAGATAACTCTAAACAGAGCAATTTTAAACGTGAAAAAGGGTCTCATCGGACAAAAGTTTAAAAACTTAAAATCTAGTGCCAAGTATGCCCTAGCACTTGCAAAAAAGAGTGGCAAAGTTTCACCCCCCAAAAGGAGAATTATTCCTATTCCTAAATCAGGTGGATTTTTGCCTCTGATACCTCTGTTTGCTGGTTTATCGGCATTAGGTGCATTAGGAGGTGGAGCTGCTGGTATTGCAAAAGCGGTAAACGATGCGAAAGCAGCTTCTCAAAAATTGGAAGAAGCGAAAAGACACAACGAGACAATGGAAGCTATAGCACTTGGTAAAGAAGGGAGCGGATTATACCTGAAACCATACAAATCAGGATGTGGACTTTACTTAAAACCATACTCAAAAAACTGTTAAGTGGAATACCTCGAAAATCACTAACAAATTTTCAGTTATTAAAATACGTAAAAAAATTACAAATTCCACATTTTCGAGGTATTTTCATGAGAAATAAATTACCACAGAAAATTAAAAAGAACGAGCGTGGTATAGTGAACCTGGATGATTCAGTCAACAAAGGAACTCATTGGATTTATTATGCTAAAAAAGGGAAAAGTATTACATACTTCGATAGTTATGGGAACTTAAAACCTCCAAAGGAGTTGGTTAAGTATTTCAAGAGTGATGGACTCAAGAACGATATAAAGTATAATTATACGAGGTATCAAACTGATGAGCAAATGAATTGTGGTCAGCTCTGTTTAGAATTCCTTTATAATAGTGTGTATAGAACTCAAGAGATTTATTTATAATTTTAATATTGACGAATCATGTCTTATAGTTTTGTTCTTACCGGTAATTCTGCAACTCTCACTGCGGAATTTAACCCTCCTATACATCTAGACGACAATTTCGAATACGTAATCGGTCTAGTCAACTTTGAAACTTTCAATTCAATTCCAAATATTGAGTCCGGATCTAATTTGTTTATTATTGATAAAGAATATATCACAATACCACCAGGTTGCTACGAGATAGAAGATATAGCTAATTATATAAAAAAGGACATTGGAGACAAAAAGACATTTGAGTTAACTGCAAACAATAACACTCTTAGAACACATCTTATTTCATCTGTAGATGTTAAATTTGAAGAAGGAACTATAGCAAAACTTTTGGGGTTTGAGTACCAGGACATACCGGCTAATACTTTGACAGTGTCTGATCACCCCGCAGATATCTTTAAGGTGAATGCTATAAATATCGATTGCAGTATAGCTGAAGGGTCTTTTCTAAATGGTACGCCAGTTCATGTAATACATCAGTTTTTTCCTAGTGTACCACCCGGTTTTAAAATAATCGAAACCCCTCAGAATGTCATTTATTTTCCCGTAATCGTTAACGTTGTAGATAAAATAACAGTGAAACTAGTTGATCAAGAGGGCGATTTGATTAATTTTCGAGGTGAATCCGTGACATTAAGACTTCATCTTAAACGCTTGGACTCACGATGGTAATTCTATATAATAGAACACCTAATTTAGATTTTGTCAGAAGGTTTAATACACCTTGTAAGCAGCAAACCCCCGATAGTACGAAACGATACACAAGAGGGTTAACGTCTTTGAATAAACAGTTTCTTGTTTCCCTAGGATTTACATTAAAAAATGGATCATATAAACGTCCAAGAAAAAGTTTTTATTGACGACTCAATTTTAAGCTGGGAAGTGCTCTCTTTTGATCCATTCAATCCTACTAAATTGGGGACAAACGATGAAATTAGAATATCCTTACAGCAAACCGGAAAATATCCCTTACCCTGCAAAAGTGAACTTTACATTGAACTAAAGGTTACGAAAGAGGATGGTACGCCACTTACAAACACATACTTGATAAATAATGCCGCGGCGTTTTTATTCAAAGAGTTGAGATATGTTCTAAATGGAGTGACAATTGACGCAGTACGAGATGTTGGTATAACAGCAACCCTTAAGGGTTATTCATCATATAATTTAAATGAAAGCGCTAAGCTTCAAAACGCGGGATGGTATCCGGTAGAAAAAGAAAAAAGCATCATGACGGACTCTAACGGAAATGTTTCTTTATGTATTCCTCTTAAGATGTACTCTGGTTTCTTTGAAGATTATAAGAAAATCATTTTAAATTCACATCAAGAATTAATCCTAGTTAGAGCTAACGATGATTCCAATGCATTGGTACAAACGGCAGCATCTACAGAAAAACCGAAACTTACGATAACAAAACTCTGTTGGAGAGTTCCACACTTAACAGTAGCAATTCCTCAGGAATTAGCACTTACAAAAACTATTGATAAAAATACTGACATCTTATTAACTTTTCGAAGCTGGGAATTAGTTGAATATCCAGAGTTATTAGAAGCCACCAGACACAATTGGACGGTAAAGACATCGACCAAAGTTGAAACTCCACGCCATGTCATACTCGCATTTCAAAAAGACAAAAGAGGTAATCTTAAAAAGGATATGAGCAAATTTGATCACTGTGACCTACGAAACGTAAATGTGTATTTAAATTCTGAAAGATACCCGTATGGTGACTTGCAACTTGATTTTAAAAATAATAGATTTGCAACCCTGTATGAAATGTTTTCCGAATTTCGTCAGGTTTACTATAATAACGCACAAGAACCTATTTTCACTCCGTCCGAATTCAAAGATAAAGCTCCACTTGTTTACATCAATTGTACTCACCAAAGAGATTTACTTCAAACTGGATCAGTCACTATGAGAGTGGAATTTGAAACTGCAGAAAAAGTGACTGATAAAACGACAGCCTATTGCCTCATTATTCATGACAAAATATTTAGTTATAATCCACTTACGAAAATTGTAAAACAGCTTTAAATTCCTACCACCACCACCACCACCACCATCAATATGTAGCGTTAAAACTTAATGTTCAGTTGAAATATTGTTTATAAAGATACTGCAAGTCGAAATGACAACTAGACTTGAAAGAATAGAAACTTTTTTAGAAAACCTACGAAATATTAAACGCCGGATTAGAGAATATTCCATCAAGAAATTTACTTTCCTAAAGTTTGAACAATTAAAAATATGAATATTCAAGGGTTTAAAGATGAAAATACCCTAAACGACTCTTTTCACATCATCAGCAGCACATAACAGTAATGGAAAAAATCATTGCATCAAAGTAAAATGTACCCTATCATCCCGTCATATATAACCAAAACATTTCGTGTGAAGATCCAAACCTATTGATGACTAGTCCAGTTCAAGACTGCTTCTACCAACGTGTGCTCTTTTAAATGTTTTATGTACAATGATGAATAAAGTTTTTAAAAATGTAAAACGCTTTTTAATGATGCATGCTACAATACATCTTCATAATGCTATTTATGCAAATTGCTATATATTCACATTGCGAAGATGTCAGCCTATTAACTGCACCAGTCTTTGCAATTTTCGTTTAGCAGGAGCAAAAGACGCATAAGTGAGCTCATTTTTCGACTTTGAACTTTAGTACTACTACTTTAGTGGTAGCACAAGGTAGGTGGTTATTTTTATTCATTAAATTAGCGAAAAGCGTATTTTAGTATTTATTAGATACGGATTTGGGAACCTAGGGTAGTTCCTCTCGATCAGTGACATTCTCATGTGGTTCGACTTCAAAATTTAGAACTACTACTACTACTACTACTACTGTGATAGCACAAGGTGGTTATTTTCATTCAATTAGCGAAAAGTGAATTTTAGTATTTATTAAATACAGATTTGGGATCCTAGGGTGCAATCCATTGTTCCGACCCAGACCTACTACAGCGGTAGTAATAGAAGTAGTTATTATTACATAGAGATTTGCGAACCGAGGGTACAATTCTTTTTTGTCATTCGAAAGTGTAAAATGAAGTTTGCCGTACTGGATATGCAAGGTTATATAATTAACAAAATGTTTACCACGAAAGAACTCACCATCTACGATGGTAAACATTTGAAATCCTTTTTGTTTAAATGCCCGATTAAATTTTCTAGTTTACATGCAAATGATCGGAAAACTGCTGCATATCTCTATAACAATGTTCATGGTATTCCATTTGATTCGGGGAATATCAAATATCAGCAAATTAAAAATATTTTAGAAAACCATTTAAAAAATATTGATTTGATATTTGTGAAAGGACAGGCAAAATTTGAGTTTTTGAAAGACTATCTTGCCGATTCAATACGAATTTTCAATTTAGAAAAAGATGATGCTGACCTGGTACCCAAATTAAGACCTAGCGAAAACAATTGTAATAGTCATGCTTTCAAAGTATGCAATTGCAGTAGTAGAAATGCCGAAGTGCTATTTGAATATGTTATTAATAAATTAATTGCTTCATAAATCGGGTTTCAAGTCTCTATATGTTAATGTCAGTACCATTGGTACACATTATTATTATTATTATTTTCGTAGATGTATTTATTAAAGAGTCGATGCATAAAAGCATTCTGTAAATATAGCTCGAATGCGGCAGAAGATCGTACCACTTAAGAAAACATACATTATAATTTCCATCAGTGATTGGGGGAGGGGGTAACGTTTTCTGTGAGCGAGACATATATTGCATGAATTATTACAAAATATATGATGCTAATAAAAATTAAGAGAGCATTTTTTCGTTTACTTACCTTGAGCACCCACTCCACGCTCCAGTCACTCTACAGAAGTTCCCCAAGTACGGACCTGTCTCAAGGCGCTCAACCCGGACCTGTACCGACACGCCCACTCCACAGGGAGAGATGGTAACGTAACTTCCTTGACGTAACGACATACCTTTTGCCATAAGACTCCATGTTAATTTTGTCGTAACGACAAACACAGTTTCCGCAATTCACCACCTAATCACCTAATAACACAAATAACGTTCACGGTGCGAAAACTCTAAAAACAACCAACAGTTTTCGCAATGTACCTTTAAAGAATGAAATAACGGAACGACAAAAATAACGTTACACGAGAGAGATGGAGATACGCTTAACGTCAACTTTAACGTAACGACAAAGTTTTTCCCATAAGACTCCATGTTAATTTTGTCGTAACGACAAATACAGTTTTCGTAATGCACCACTAAATCAATAAATCACTAAAATAACGTTAACGGTGCGAAAACTCTATAAAAACAACCAATAGTTTTCGCAGTGCACCTTTCAAGAAATAAATAAAGGAACGACAAAAATAACGTTACAGGAGAGAGATGGAGATACGTTTAACGTCAACTTTAGCGTAACGACAAAGTTTTTCCCATAAGACTCCATGTTAATTTTGTCGTAACGACAAATACAGTTTTCGCAATACACCGCTAAATCAATAAACCACTAAAATAACGTTAACGGCGCGAAAACTCCCCCATTTTCCCCATACGTTAATTTAACGGAACGACAAATATAACGTTAACGGAGCAAAAATAACGTTAGCGGATGTGCGAAAACGGCACATTTGATCTGTAACCCCCCTAGCTCAACTACTTGCACCTTGTTGAATTTCCAAGAAAAATAGTACTTTAAGCGCTCAAACACACAACTTTTGTGACTTTTCAAATGTTGAAGCTCGATAAATTCGGCAAATGAGGACCAAATTTGTTAAACAAAGTGTCAAATTAATCAGTTCGACGACATCTTTAAGATGGCAAAACAAGTCATGATTGCATCATGTTGAATTTCCAAGAAAAATAGTACTTTAAGCGCTCAAACACACAACTTTTGTGACTTTTCACACTTTGAAGCTCGATATCTTCGGCAAATGAGGACCAAATTTGTTAAAGAAAGTGTCAAATTAATCAGTTCGACGAGATCTTTAAGATGACAAAACAAGTCATGATTGCATCATGTTGAATTTCCAAGAAAAATAGTACTTTAAGCGCTCAAACACACAACTTTTGTGACTTTTCAAATGTTGAAGCTCGATAAATTCGGCAAATGAGGACCAAATTTGTTAAACAAAGTGTCAAATTAATCAGTTCGACGACATCTTTAAGATGGCAAAACAAGTCATGATTGCATCATGTTGAATTTCCAAGAAAAATAGTACTTTAAGCGCTCAAACACACAACTTTTGTGACTTTTCAAATATTGAGGCTCGATAAATTCGGCGAATGAGGACCAAATTTGTTAAACAAAATGTCAAATTAATCTATTCGACGAGATCTTTAAGATGACACAACAAGTCATGATTGCATTATGTTGAATTTCCAAGAAAAATAGTACTTTAAGCGCTCAAACACACAACTTTTGTGACTTTTCAAATTTTGAAGCTCGATAACTTCGGCAAATGAGGACCAAATTTGTTAAACAAAGTGTCAAATTAATCAGTTCGACGACATCTTTAAGATGACAAAACAAGTCATGATTGCATCATGTTGAATTTCGAAGAGAAATAGTACTTTAAGCGCTCAAATACAAAACTTTTGTGACTTTTCAAACTTTGAAGCTCGATAACTTCGGCAAATGAGGACCAAATTTGTTAAACAAAATGTCAAATTAATCAACTCGATGAGATGTTTAAGATAAAACAACAAGTCATGATTGCACCTTGTTGAATTTCCTAGAAAAATAGTACTTTAAGTGCTCAAACACACAACTTTTGTGACTTTTCAAATATTGAAGCTCGATAAATTCGGCAAATGAGGACCAAATTTGTTAAACAAAATATCAAATTAATCAGTTCGACGACATCTTTAAGATGACAAAACAAGTCATGACTGCACCTTGTTGAATTTCCAAGAAAAATAGTACTTTAAGCGCTCAAACACAAAACTTTTGTGACTTTTCAAATATTGAAGCTCGATAAATTCGGCAAATGAGGACCAAATTTGTTAAACAAAGTGTCAAATTAACCAGTTCGACGAGATCTTTAAGATGACAAAACAAGTCATGATTGCATCATGTTGAATTTCCAAGAGAAATAGTACTTTAAGTGCTCAAACACACAACTTTTGTGACTTTTCAAACATTGAAGCTCGATATCTTCGGCAAATGAGGACCAAATTTGTTAAACAAAATGTCAAATTAATCAGTTCGACGAGACCTTTAAGATGACAAAACAAGTCATGATTGCATCATGTTGAATTTCCAAGAAAAATAGTACTTTAAGCGCTCAAATACACAACTTTTGTGACTTTTCAAACATTGAAGCTCGATATCTTCGGCAAATGAGGACCAAATTTGTTAAACAAAATGTCAAATTAATCAGTTCGACGAGACCTTTAAGATGACAAAACAAGTCATGATTGCATCATGTTGAATTTCCAAGAAAAATAGTACTTTAAGCGCTCAAACACACAACTTTTGTGACTTTTCAAACTTTGAAGCTCGATAAATTCGGCAAATGAGGACCAAATTTGTTAAACAAAGTGTCAAATTAACCAGTTCGACGCCATTTTTAAGATGACAAAACAAGTCATGATTGCATCATGTTGAATTTCCAAGAAAAATAGTACTTTAAGCGCTCAAACACACAACTTTTGAGACTTATCACACTTTGAAGCTCGATATTTTCGGCAAATGACGACCAATTTTGTTAAACAAAATGTCAAATTAATCAACTCGATGAGATGTTTAAGATAACACAACAAGTTATGATTGCATCTTGTTGAATTTCCAAGAAAAATAGTACTTTAAGCGCTCAAACACACAACTTTTGTGACTTTTCACACTTTGAAGCTCGATAACTTCGGCAAATGAGGACCAAATTTGTTAAACAAAATGTCAAATTAATCAACTCGATGAGATGTTTAAGATAACATAACAAGTTCTGATTGCATCTTGTTGAATTTCCAAGAAAAATAGTACTTTAAGCGCTCAAATACACAACTTTTGTGACTTTTCAAACATTGAAGCTCAATATCTTCGGTAAATGAGGACCAAATTTGTTAAAGAAAGTGTCAAATTAATCAGTTCGACGAGATCTTTAAGATGACAAAAAAAGTCATGATTGCATCATGTTGAATTTCCAAGAAAAATAGTACTTTAAGCGCTCAAACACACAACTTTTGTGACTTTTCAAATGTTGAAGCTCGATAAATTCGGCAAATGAGGACCAAATTTGTTAAACAAAGTGTCAAATTAATCAGTTCGACGACATCTTTAAGATGGCAAAACAAGTCATGATTGCATCATGTTGAATTTCCAAGAAAAATAGTACTTTAAGCGCTCAAACACAAAACTTTTGTGACTTTTCAAACTTTGAAGCTCGATATCTTCGGCAAATGAGGACCAAATTTGTTAAACAAAGTGTCAAATTAATCAGTTCGACGACATCTTTAAGATGACAAAACAAGTCATGATTGCATCATGTTGAATTTCCAAGAAAAATAGCACTTTAAGCGCTCAAACACACAACTTTTGTAACTTTTCAAACTTTGAAGCTCGATAACTTCGGCAAATGAGGACCAAATTTGTTAAACAAAGTGTCAAATTGACCAGTTCGACGAGATCTTTAAGATGACACAACAAGTCATGATTGCATTATGTTGAATTTCCAAGAAAAATAGTACTTTAAGCGCTCAAACACACAAATTTTGTGACTTTTCAAATATTGAATTTCGATAACTTCGGAAAATGAAGGACCAATTTTGTTAAACAAAGTGTCAAATTAATCAGTTCGACGACATCTTTAAGATGACAAAACAAGTCATGATTGCATCATGTTGAATTTCCAAGAAAAATAGCACTTTAAGCGCTCAAACACACAACTTTTGTGACTTATCAAACTTTGAAGCTCGATATCTTCGGCAAATGAGGACCAAATTTGTTAAACAAAATGTCAAATTAATCAGTTCGACGAGATGTTTAAGGTAACACAACAAGTTATGATTGCATCTTGTTGAATTTCCAAGAAAAATAGTACTTTAAGCGCTCAAATACAAAACTTTTGTGACTTTTCAAACTTTGAAGCTCGATAACTTCGGCAAATGAGGACCAAATTAGTTAAACAAAATGTCAAATTAATCAACTCGATGAGATGTTTAAGATAAAACAACAAGTCATGATTGCACCTTGTTGAATTTCCTAGAAAAATAGTACTTTAAGTGCTCAAACACACAACTTTTGTGACTTTTCAAATATTGAAGCTCGATAAATTCGGCAAATGAGGACCAAATTTGTTAAACAAAATATCAAATTAATCAGTTCGACGACATCTTTAAGATGACAAAACAAGTCATGATTGCACCTTGTTGAATTTCCAAGAAAAATAGTACTTTAAGCGCTCAAACACAAAACTTTTGTGACTTTTCAAATATTGAAGCTCGATAAATTCGGCAAATGAGGACCAAATTTGTTAAACAAAGTGTCAAATTAACCAGTTCGACGAGATCTTTAAGATGACACAACAAGTCATGATTGCATTATGTTGAATTTCCAAGAAAAATAGTACTTTAAGCGCTCAAATACACAACTTTTGTGACTTTTCAAACATTGAAGCTCGATATCTTCGGCAAATGAGGACCAAATTTGTTAAACAAAATGTCAAATTAATCAGTTCGACGAGATCTTTAAGATGACAAAACAAGTCATGATTGCATCATGTTGAATTTCCAAGAAAAATAGTACTTTAAGCGCTCAAACACACAACTTTTGTGACTTTTCAAACATTGAAGCTCGATATCTTCGGCAAATGAGGACCAAATTTGTTAAACAAAATGTCAAATTAATCAGTTCGACGAGATCTTTAAGATGACAAAACAAGTCATGATTGCATCATGTTGAATTTCCAAGAAAATAGTACTTTAAGTGCTCAAACACACAACTTTTGTGACTTTTCAATCTTTGAAGCTCGATATCTTCGGCAAATTAGGACCAAATTTGTTAAACAAAATGTCAAATTAATCAACTCTATGAGATGTTTAAGATAACACAACAAGTTATGATTGCATCATGTTGAATTTCCAAGAAAAATAGTACTTTAAGCGCTCAAATACACAACTTTTGTGACTTTTCAAACATTGAAGCTCGATATCTTCGGCAAATGAGGACCAAATTTGTTAAACAAAATGTCAAATTAATCAGTGCGACGAGATCTTTGAGATGACAAAACAAGTCATGATTGCATCATGTTGAATTTCCAAGAAAAATAGTACTTTAAGCGCTCAAACACACAACTTTTGTGACTTATCACACTTTGAAGCTCGATATCTTCGGCAAATTAGGACCAAATTTGTTAAACAAAATGTCAAATTAATCAACTCGATGAGATGTTTAAGATGACATAACAAGTCATGATTGCATCATGTTGAATTTGGAAGAAAAATAGTACTTTAAGTGCTCAAACACACAACTTTTGTGACTTATCACACTTTGAAGCTCGAAATCTTCGGCAAATGAGGACCAAATTTGTTAAACAAAATGTCAAATTTATCAGTTCGACGAGATCTTTAAGATGACATAACAAGTCATGATTGCATCATGTTGAATTTCCAAGAAAAATAGTACTTTAAGTGCTCAAACACACAACTTTTGTGACTTTTCAAACTTTGATGCTCGATAACTTCGGCAAATGAGGACCAATTTTGTTAAACAAAATGTCAAATTAATCAACTCATTGAGATGTTTAAGATAACACAACAAGTCATGATTGCATCATGTTGAATTTCCAAGAAAAATAGTACTTTAAGCGCTCAAACACACAACTTTTGTGACTTATGACTTTGAAGCTCGATATCTTCGGCAAATGAGGACCAAATTTGTTAAACAAAATGTCAAATTAATCAGTTCGACGAGATCTTTAAGATGACAAAACAAGACATGATTGCATCATGTTGAATTTCCAAGAAAAATAGTACTTTAAGTGCTCAAACACACAACTTTTGTGACTTTTCAATCTTTGAAGCTCGATATCTTCGGCAAATGAGAACCAAATTTGTTAAACAAAATATCAAATTAATCAGTTCGACGAGATCTTTAAGATGACAAAACAAGACATGATTGCATCATGTTGAATTTCCAAGAAAAATAGTACTTTAAGTGCTCAAACACACAACTTTTGTGACTTTTCAATCTTTGAAGCTCGATATCTTCGGCAAATGAGAACCAAATTTGTTAAACAAAATATCAAATTAATCAGTTCGACGACTTTTTTAAGATGACAAAACAAGACATGATTGCATCATGTTGAATTTCCAAGAAAAATAGTACTTTAAGCGCTCAAACACACAACTTTTGTGACTTATGACTTTGAAGCTCGATATCTTCGGCAAATGAGGACCAAATTTGTTAAACAAAATGTCAAATTAATCAGTTCGACGACTTTTTTAAGATGACAAAACAAGTCATGATTGCATCATGTTGAATTTCCAAGAAAAATAGTACTTTAAGCGCTCAAACACACAACTTTTGTGACTTTTCAAACTTTGATGCTCGATAACTTCGGCAAATGAGGACCAATTTTGTTAAACAAAATGTCAAATTTATCAGTTCGACGAGATCTTTAAGATGACATAACAAGTCATGATTGCATCATGTTGAATTTCCAAGCAAATAGTACTTTAAGTGCTCAAACACACAACTTTTGTGACTTTTCAATCTTTGAAGCTCGATATCTTCGGCAAATTAGGACCAAATTTGTTAAACAAAATGTCAAATTAATCAACTCGATGAGATGTTTAAGATAACACAACAAGTTATGATTGCATCATGTTGAATTTCCAAGAAAATAGTACTTTAAGTGCTCAAACACACAACTTTTGTGACTTTTCAATCTTTGAAGCTCGATATCTTCGGCAAATGAGGACCAAATTTGTTAAACAAAATGTCAAAGTAATCAACTCGATGAGATGTTTAAGATAACACAACAAGTTATGATTGCATCATGTTGAATTTCCAAGAAAAATAGTACTTTAAGCGCTCAAATACACAACTTTTGTGACTTTTCAAACATTGAAGCTCGATATCTTCGGCAAATGAGGACCAAATTTGTTAAACAAAATGTCAAATTAATCAACTCGATGAGATGTTTAAGATAACACAACAAGTTATGATTGCATCATGTTGAATTTCCAAGAAAAATAGTACTTTAAGCGCTCAAATACACAACTTTTGTGACTTTTCAAACATTGAAGCTCGATATCTTCGGCAAATGAGGACCAAATTTGTTAAACAAAATGTCAAATTAATCAGTGCGACGAGATCTTTAAGATGACAAAACAAGTCATGATTGCATCATGTTGAATTTCCAAGAAAAATAGTACTATAAGCGCTCAATTACACAACTTTTGTGACTTATCACACTTTGAAGCTCGATATCTTCGGCAAATGAGGACCAAATTTGTTAAACAAAATGTCAAATTAATCAGTTCGACGACATTTTTAAGATGACAAAACAAGTCATGATTGCATCATGTTGAATTTCCAAGAAAAATAGTACTTTAAGCGCTCAAATACACAACTTTTGTGACTTTTCAAACATTGAAGCTCGATATCTTCGGCAAATGAGGACCAAATTTGTTAAACAAAATGTCAAATTAATCAGTGCGACGAGATCTTTGAGATGACAAAACAAGTCATGATTGCATCATGTTGAATTTCCAAGAAAAATAGTACTTTAAGCGCTCAAACACACAACTTTTGTGACTTATCACACTTTGAAGCTCGATATCTTCGGCAAATTAGGACCAAATTTGTTAAACAAAATGTCAAATTAATCAACTCGATGAGATGTTTAAGATGACATAACAAGTCATGATTGCATCATGTTGAATTTGGAAGAAAAATAGTACTTTAAGTGCTCAAACACACAACTTTTGTGACTTATCACACTTTGAAGCTCGAAATCTTCGGCAAATGAGGACCAAATTTGTTAAACAAAATGTCAAATTTATCAGTTCGACGAGATCTTTAAGATGACATAACAAGTCATGATTGCATCATGTTGAATTTCCAAGAAAAATAGTACTTTAAGTGCTCAAACACACAACTTTTGTGACTTTTCAAACTTTGATGCTCGATAACTTCGGCAAATGAGGACCAATTTTGTTAAACAAAATGTCAAATTAATCAACTCATTGAGATGTTTAAGATAACACAACAAGTCATGATTGCATCATGTTGAATTTCCAAGAAAAATAGTACTTTAAGCGCTCAAACACACAACTTTTGTGACTTATGACTTTGAAGCTCGATATCTTCGGCAAATGAGGACCAAATTTGTTAAACAAAATGTCAAATTAATCAGTTCGACGAGATCTTTAAGATGACAAAACAAGACATGATTGCATCATGTTGAATTTCCAAGAAAAATAGTACTTTAAGTGCTCAAACACACAACTTTTGTGACTTTTCAATCTTTGAAGCTCGATATCTTCGGCAAATGAGAACCAAATTTGTTAAACAAAATATCAAATTAATCAGTTCGACGAGATCTTTAAGATGACAAAACAAGACATGATTGCATCATGTTGAATTTCCAAGAAAAATAGTACTTTAAGTGCTCAAACACACAACTTTTGTGACTTTTCAATCTTTGAAGCTCGATATCTTCGGCAAATGAGAACCAAATTTGTTAAACAAAATATCAAATTAATCAGTTCGACGACTTTTTTAAGATGACAAAACAAGACATGATTGCATCATGTTGAATTTCCAAGAAAAATAGTACTTTAAGCGCTCAAACACACAACTTTTGTGACTTATGACTTTGAAGCTCGATATCTTCGGCAAATGAGGACCAAATTTGTTAAACAAAATGTCAAATTAATCAGTTCGACGACTTTTTTAAGATGACAAAACAAGTCATGATTGCATCATGTTGAATTTCCAAGAAAAATAGTACTTTAAGCGCTCAAACACACAACTTTTGTGACTTTTCAAACTTTGATGCTCGATAACTTCGGCAAATGAGGACCAATTTTGTTAAACAAAATGTCAAATTTATCAGTTCGACGAGATCTTTAAGATGACATAACAAGTCATGATTGCATCATGTTGAATTTCCAAGCAAATAGTACTTTAAGTGCTCAAACACACAACTTTTGTGACTTTTCAATCTTTGAAGCTCGATATCTTCGGCAAATTAGGACCAAATTTGTTAAACAAAATGTCAAATTAATCAACTCGATGAGATGTTTAAGATAACACAACAAGTTATGATTGCATCATGTTGAATTTCCAAGAAAATAGTACTTTAAGTGCTCAAACACACAACTTTTGTGACTTTTCAATCTTTGAAGCTCGATATCTTCGGCAAATGAGGACCAAATTTGTTAAACAAAATGTCAAAGTAATCAACTCGATGAGATGTTTAAGATAACACAACAAGTTATGATTGCATCATGTTGAATTTCCAAGAAAAATAGTACTTTAAGCGCTCAAATACACAACTTTTGTGACTTTTCAAACATTGAAGCTCGATATCTTCGGCAAATGAGGACCAAATTTGTTAAACAAAATGTCAAATTAATCAACTCGATGAGATGTTTAAGATAACACAACAAGTTATGATTGCATCATGTTGAATTTCCAAGAAAAATAGTACTTTAAGCGCTCAAATACACAACTTTTGTGACTTTTCAAACATTGAAGCTCGATATCTTCGGCAAATGAGGACCAAATTTGTTAAACAAAATGTCAAATTAATCAGTGCGACGAGATCTTTAAGATGACAAAACAAGTCATGATTGCATCATGTTGAATTTCCAAGAAAAATAGTACTATAAGCGCTCAATTACACAACTTTTGTGACTTATCACACTTTGAAGCTCGATATCTTCGGCAAATGAGGACCAAATTTGTTAAACAAAATGTCAAATTAATCAGTTCGACGACATTTTTAAGATGACAAAACAAGTCATGATTGCATCATGTTGAATTTCCAAGAAAAATAGTACTTTAAGCGCTCAAATACACAACTTTTGTGACTTTTCAAACATTGAAGCTCGATATCTTCGGCAAATGAGGACCAAATTTGTTAAACAAAATGTCAAATTAATCAGTTCGACGAGACCTTTAAGATGACAAAACAAGTCATGATTGCATCATGTTGAATTTCCAAGAAAAATAGTACTTTAAGCGCTCAAATACACAACTTTTGTGACTTTTCAAACTTTGAAGCTCGATATCTTCGGCAAATGAGGACCAATTTTGTTAAACAAAATGTCAAATTAATCAACTCATTGAGATGTTTAAGATAACACAAGAAGTCATGATTGCATCATGTTGAATTTCCAAGAAAAATAGTACTTTAAGCGCTCAAACACACAACTTTTGTGACTTATAATTTTGAAGCTCGATATCTTCGGCAAATGAGGACCAATTTTGTTAAACAAAATGTCAAATTAATCAGTTCGACGAGACCTTTAAGATGACAATACAAGTCATGATTGCATCATGTTGAATTTCCAAGAAAAATAGTACTTTAAGCGCTCAAACACACAACTTTTGTGACTTATAATTTTGAAGCTCGATATCTTCGGCAAATGAGGACCAATTTTGTTAAACAAAATGTCAAATTAATCAGTTCGACGAGACCTTTAAGATGACAATACAAGTCATGATTGCATCAAGTTGAATTTCCAAGAAAAATAGTACTTTAAGCGCTCAAATACACAACTTTTGTGACTTTTCAAAGATTGAAGCTCGATATCTTCGGCAAATGAGGACCAAATTTGTTAAACAAAATGTCAAATTAATCAGTTCGACGAGACCTTTAAGATGACAAAACAAGTCATGATTGCATCATGTTGAATTTCCAAGAAAAATAGTACTTTAAGCGCTCAAATACACAACTTTTGTGACTTTTCAAACATTGAAGCTCGATATCTTCGGCAAATGAGGACCAAATTTGTTAAACAAAATGTCAAATTAATCAGTTCGACGAGATCTTTAAGATGACAAAACAAGTCATGATTGCATCATGTTGAATTTCCAAGAAAAATAGTACTTTAAGCGCTCAAACACACAACTTTTGTGACTTTTCAAACTTTGAAGCTCGATATCTTCGGCAAATGAGGACCACTTTTGTTAAACAAAATGTCAAATTAATCAACTCATTGAGATGTTTAAGATAACACAAGAAGTCATGATTGCATCATGTTGAATTTCCAAGAAAAATAGTACTTTAAGTGCTCAAACACACAACTTTTTTGACTTATCACACTTTGAAGCTCGATATCTTCGGCAAATGAGGACCAAATTTGTTAAACAAAATGTCAAATTTATCAGTTCGACGAGATCTTTAAGATGACAAAACAAGTCATGATTGCATCATGTTGAATTTCCAAGAAAAATAGTACTTTAAGCGCTCAAACACACAACTTTTGTGACTTTTCAAACTTTGATGCTCGATAACTTCGGCAAATGAGGACCAATTTTGTTAAACAAAATGTCAAATTTATCAGTTCGACGAGATCTTTAAGATGACATAACAAGTCATGATTGCATCATGTTGAATTTCCAAGAAAAATAGTACTTTAAGTGCTCAAACACACAACTTTTGTGACTTTTCAATTTTTGAAGCTCGATATCTTCGGCAAATTAGGACCAAATTTGTTAAACAAAATGTCAAATTAATCAACTCGATGAGATGTTTAAGATAACACAACAAGTTATGATTGCATCATGTTGAATTTCCAAGAAAAATAGTACTTTAAGTGCTCAAACACACAACTTTTGTGAGTTTTCAAACTTTGAAGCTCGATAACTTCGGCAAATGAGGACCAATTTTGTTAAACAAAATGTCAAATTAATCAGTTCGACGAGACCTTTAAGATGACAATACAAGTCATGATTGCATCATGTTGAATTTCCAAGAAAAATAGTACTATAAGCGCTCAATTACACAACTTTTGTGACTTATCACACTTTGAAGCTCGATATCTTCGGCAAATGAGGACCAAATTTGTTAAACAAAATGTCAAATTTATCAGTTCGACGAGATCTTTAAGATGACATAACAAGTCATGATTGCATCATGTTGAATTTCCAAGAAAAATAGTACTTTAAGTGCTCAAACACACAACTTTTGTGAGTTTTCAAACTTTGAAGCTCGATAACTTCGGCAAATGAGGACCAATTTTGTTAAACAAAATGTCAAATTAATCAACTCATTGAGATGTTTAAGATAACACAAGAAGTCATGATTGCATCATGTTGAATTTCCAAGAAAAATAGTACTTTAAGCGCTCAAACACACAACTTTTGTGACTTATAATTTTGAAGCTCGATATCTTCGGCAAATGAGGACCAATTTTGTTAAACAAAATGTCAAATTAATCAGTTCGACGAGACCTTTAAGATGACAAAACAAGTCATGATTGCATCATGTTGAATTTCCAAGAAAAATAGTACTTTAAGCGCTCAAATACACAACTTTTGTGACTTTTCAAACATTGAAGCTCGATATCTTCGGCAAATGAGGACCAAATTTGTTAAACAAAATGTCAAATTAGTCAGTTCGACGAGACCTTTAAGATGACAAAACAAGTCATGATTGCATCATGTTGAATTTCCAAGAAAAATAGTACTTTAAGCGCTCAAACACACAACTTTTGTGACTTTTCAAACTTTGATGCTCGATAACTTCGGCAAATGAGGACCAATTTTGTTAAACAAAATGTCAAATTAATCAACTCATTGAGATGTTTAAGATGACAAAACAAGTCATGATTGCATCATGTTGAATTTCCAAGAAAAATAGTACTATAAGCGCTCAATTACACAACTTTTGTGACTTATCACACTTTGAAGCTCGATATCTTCGGCAAATGAGGACCAAATTTGTTAAACAAAATGTCTAATTTATCAGTTCGACGAGATCTTTAAGATGACATAACAAGTCATGATTGCATCATGTTGAATTTCCAAGAAAAATAGTACTTTAAGTGCTCAAACACACAACTTTTGTGACTTATCACACTTTGAAGCTCGATATCTTCGGCAAATGAGGACCAAATTTGTTAAACAAAATGTCAAATTTATCAGTTCGACGAGATCTTTAAGATGACATAACAAGTCATGATTGCATCATGTTGAATTTCCAAGAAAAATAGTACTTTAAGTGCTCAAACACACAACTTTTGTGAGTTTTCAAACTTTGAAGCTCGATAACTTCGGCAAATGAGGACCAATTTTGTTAAACAAAATGTCAAATTAATCAACTCATTGAGATGTTTAAGATAACACAAGAAGTCATGATTGCATCATGTTGAATTTCCAAGAAAAATAGTACTTTAAGTGCTCAAACACACAACTTTTGTGAGTTTTCAAACTTTGAAGCTCGATATCTTCGGCAAATGAGGACCAAATTTGTTAAACAAAATGTCAAATTAATCATTTCGACGAGATCTTTAAGATGACAAAACAAGTCATGATTGCATCATGTTGAATTTCCAAGAAAAATAGTACTTTAAACGCTCAAACACACAACTTTTGTGACTTTTCAAACATTGGAGCTCGATATCTTCGGCAAATGAGGACCAAATTTGTTAAACAAAATGTCAAATTAATCAACTCATTGAGATGTTTAAGATAACACAAGAAGTCATGATTGCATCATGTTGAATTTCCAAGAAAAATAGTACTTTAAGTGCTCAAACACACAACTTTTGTGAGTTTTCAAACTTTGAAGCTCGATATCTTCGGCAAATGAGGACCAAATTTGTTAAACAAAATGTCAAATTAATCATTTCGACGAGATCTTTAAGATGACATAACAAGTCATGATTGCATCATGTTGAATTTCCAAGAAAAATAGTACTTTAAGCGCTCAAATACACAACTTTTGTGACTTTTCAAACATTGGAGCTCGATATCTTCGGCAAATGAGGACCAAATTTGTTAAACAAAATGTCAAATTAATCAACTCATTGAGATGTTTAAGATAACACAAGAAGTCATGATTGCATCATGTTGAATTTCCAAGAAAAATAGTACTTTAAGTGCTCAAACACACAACTTTTGTGAGTTTTCAAACTTTGAAGCTCGATATCTTCGGCAAATGAGGACCAAATTTGTTAAACAAAATGTCAAATTAATCATTTCGACGAGATCTTTAAGATGACAAAACAAGTCATGATTGCATCATGTTGAATTTCCAAGAAAAATAGTACTTTAAACGCTCAAACACACAACTTTTGTGACTTTTCAAACTTTGAAGCTCGATATCTTCGGCAAATGAGGACCAATTTTGTTAAACAAAATGTCAAATTAATCAACTCATTGAGATGTTTAAGATAACACAAGAAGTCATGATTGCATCATGTTGAATTTCCAAGAAAAATAGTACTTTAAGTGCTCAAACACACAACTTTTGTGAGTTTTCAAACTTTGAAGCTCGATATCTTCGGCAAATGAGGACCAAATTTGTTAAACAAAATGTCAAATTAATCAGTTCGACGACATTTTTAAGATGACAAAACAAGTCATGATTGCATCATGTTGAATTTCCAAGAAAAATAGTACTTTAAGCGCTCAAACACACAACTTTTGTGACTTTTCAAACTTTGATGCTCGATAACTTCGGCAAATGAGGACCAATTTTGTTAAACAAAATGTCAAATTTATCAGTTCGACGAGATCTTTAAGATGACATAACAAGTCATGATTGCATCATGTTGAATTTCCAAGAAAAATAGTACTTTAAGTGCTCAAACACACAACTTTTGTGACTTTTCAATCTTTGAAGCTCGATATCTTCGGCAAATTAGGACCAAATTTGTTAAACAAAATGTCAAATTAATCAACTCGATGAGATGTTTAAGATAACACAACAAGTTATGATTGCATCATGTTGAATTTCCAAGAAAAATAGTACTTTAAGCGCTCAAACACACAACTTTTGTGACTTTTCAAACTTTGAAGCTCGATATCTTCGGCAAATGAGGACCAATTTTGTTAAACAAATGTCAAATTAATAAACTCATTGAGATGTTTAAGATAACACAAGAAGTCATGATTGCATCATGTTGAATTTCCAAGAAAAATAGTACTTTAAGTGCTCAAACACACAACTTTTGTGAGTTTTCAAACTTTGAAGCTCGATAACTTCGGCAAATGAGGACCAATTTTGTTAAACAAAATGTCAAATTAATCAACTCATTGAGATGTTTAAGATAACACAAGAAGTCATGATTGCATCATGTTGAATTTCCAAGAAAAATAGTACTTTAAGTGCTCAAACACACAACTTTTGTGACTTTTCAATCTTTGAAGCTCGATATCTTCGGCAAATTAGGACCAAATTTGTTAAACAAAATGTCAAATTAATCAACTCGATGAGATGTTTAAGATAACACAACAAGTTATGATTGCATCATGTTGAATTTCCAAGAAAAATAGTACTTTAAGCGCTCAAACACACAACTTTTGTGACTTTTCAAACTTTGAAGCTCGATATCTTCGGCAAATGAGGACCAATTTTGTTAAACAAATGTCAAATTAATAAACTCATTGAGATGTTTAAGATAACACAAGAAGTCATGATTGCATCATGTTGAATTTCCAAGAAAAATAGTACTTTAAGTGCTCAAACACACAACTTTTGTGACTTATCACACTTTGAAGCTCGATATCTTCGGCAAATGAGGACCAATTTTGTTAAACAAAATGTCAAATTAATCAGTTCGACGAGACCTTTAAGATGACAAAACAAGTCATGATTGCATCATGTTGAATTTCCAAGAAAAATAGTACTTTAAGCGCTCAAATACACAACTTTTGTGACTTTTCAAATATTGAAGCTCGATATCTTCGGCAAATGAGGACCAAATTTGTTAAACAAAATGTCAAATTAATCAGTTCGACGAGACCTTTAAGATGACAAAACAAGTCATGATTGCATCATGTTGAATTTCCAAGAAAAATAGTACTTTAAGCGCTCAAATACACAACTTTTGTGACTTTTCAAACATTGAAGCTCGATATCTTCGGCAAATGAGGACCAATTTTGTTAAACAAAATGTCAAATTAATCAACTCGATGAGATGTTTAAGATAACACAACAAGTTATGATTGCATCATGTTGAATATCCAAGAAAAATAGTACTTTAAGCGCTCAAATACACAACTTTTGTGACTTTTCAAACATTGAAGCTCGATATCTTCGGCAAATGAGGACCAAATTTGTTAAACAAAATGTCAAATTAATCAGTTCGACGAGATCTTTAAGATGACAAAACAAGTCATGATTGCATCATGTTGAATTTCCAAGAAAAATAGTACTTTAAGCGCTCAAATACACAACTTTTGAGACTTTTCAAACATTGAAGCTCGATATCTTCGGCAAATGAGGACCAAATTTGTTAAACAAAATGTCAAATTAATCAGTTCGACGAGATCTTTAAGATGACAAAACAAGTCATGATTGCATCATGTTGAATTTCCAAGAAAAATAGTACTTTAAGCGCTCAAACACACAACTTTTGTGACTTTTCAAACTTTGAAGCTCGATATCTTCGGCAAATGAGGACCAATTTTGTTAAACAAAATGTCAAATTAATCAGTTCGACGAGACCTTTAAGATGACAAAACAAGTCATGATTGCATCATGTTGAATTTCCAAGAAAAATAGTACTTTAAGCGCTCAAATACACAACTTTTGTGACTTTTCAAACATTGAAGCTCGATATCTTCGGCAAATGAGGACCAAATTTGTTAAACAAAATGTCAAATTAATCAGTTCGACGAGACCTTTAAGATGACAAAACAAGTCATGATTGCATCATGTTGAATTTCCAAGAAAAATAGTACTTTAAGCGCTCAAATACACAACTTTTGTGACTTTTCAATCTTTGAAGCTCCATATCTTCGGCAAATTAGGACCAAATTTGTTAAACAAAATGTCAAATTAATCAACTCGATGAGATGTTTAAGATAACACAAGAAGTCATGATTGCATCATGTTGAATTTCCAAGAAAAATAGTACTTTAAGTGCTCAAACACACAACTTTTTTGACTTATCACACTTTGAAGCTCGATATCTTCGGCAAATGAGGACCAAATTTGTTAAACAAAATGTCAAATTTATCAGTTCGACGAGATCTTTAAGATGACATAACAAGTCATGATTGCATCATGTTGAATTTCCAAGAAAAATAGTACTTTAAGTGCTCAAACACACAACTTTTGTGAGTTTTCAAACTTTGAAGCTCGATAACTTCGGCAAATGAGGACCAATTTTGTTAAACAAAATGTCAAATTAATCAGTTCGACGAGACCTTTAAGATGACAATACAAGTCATGATTGCATCATGTTGAATTTCCAAGAAAAATAGTACTTTAAGTGCTCAAACACACAACTTTTGTGACTTATCACACTTTGAAGCTCGATATCTTCGGCAAATGAGGACCAAATTTGTTAAACAAAATGTCAAATTTATCAGTTCGACGAGATCTTTAAGATGACATAACAAGTCATGATTGCATCATGTTGAATTTCCAAGAAAAATAGTACTTTAAGTGCTCAAACACACAACTTTTGTGAGTTTTCAAACTTTGAAGCTCGATAACTTCGGCAAATGAGGACCAATTTTGTTAAACAAAATGTCAAATTAATCAGTTCGACGAGACCTTTAAGATGACAATACAAGTCATGATTGCATCATGTTGAATTTCCAAGAAAAATAGTACTATAAGCGCTCAATTACACAACTTTTGTGACTTATCACACTTTGAAGCTCGATATCTTCGGCAAATGAGGACCAAATTTGTTAAACAAAATGTCAAATTTATCAGTTCGACGAGATCTTTAAGATGACATAACAAGTCATGATTGCATCATGTTGAATTTCCAAGAAAAATAGTACTTTAAGTGCTCAAACACACACCTTTTGTGAGTTTTCAAACTTTGAAGCTCGATAACTTCGGCAAATGAGGACCAATTTTGTTAAACAAAATGTCAAATTTATCAGTTCGACGAGATCTTTAAGATGACATAACAAGTCATGATTGCATCATGTTGAATTTCCAAGAAAAATAGTACTTTAAGTGCTCCAACACACAACTTTTGTGACTTTTCAATCTTTGAAGCTCGATATCTTCGGCAAATTAGGACCAAATTTGTTAAACAAAATGTCAAATTAATCAACTCGATGAGATGTTTAAGATAACACAACAAGTTATGATTGCATCATGTTGAATTTCCAAGAAAAATAGTACTTTAAGCGCTCAAATACACAACTTTTGTGACTTTTCAAACATTGAAGCTCGATATCTTCGGCAAATGAGGACCAAATTTGTTAAACAAAATGTCAAATTAATCAGTTCGACGAGACCTTTAAGATGACAAAACAAGTCATGATTGCATCATGTTGAATTTCCAAGAAAAATAGTACTTTAAGTGCTCAAACACACAACTTTTGTGACTTTTCAAACTTTGAAGCTCGATATCTTCGGCAAATGAGGACCAATTTTGTTAAACAAAATGTCAAATTAATCAGTTCGACGAGACCTTTAAGATGACAAAACAAGTCATGATTGCATCATGTTGAATTTCCAAGAAAAATAGTACTTTAAGCGCTCAAATACACAACTTTTGTGACTTTTCAAACATTGAAGCTCGATATCTTCGGCAAATGAGGACCAAATTTGTTAAACAAAATGTCAAATTAATCAGTTCGACGAGATCTTTAAGATGACATAACAAGTCATGATTGCATCATGTTGAATTTCCAAGAAAAATAGTACTTTAAGTGCTCAAACACACAACTTTTGTGAGTTTTCAAACTTTGAAGCTCGATAACTTCGGCAAATGAGGACCAATTTTGTTAAACAAAATGTCAAATTAATCAGTTCGACGAGATCTTTAAGATGACATAACAAGTCATGATTGCATCATGTTGAATTTCCAAGAAAAATAGTACTTTAAGTGCTCAAACACACAACTTTTGTGAGTTTTCAAACTTTGAAGCTCGATAACTTCGGCAAATGAGGACCAATTTTGTTAAACAAAATGTCAAATTAATCAGTTCGACGAGACCTTTAAGATGACAATACAAGTCATGATTGCATCATGTTGAATTTCCAAGAAAAATAGTACTATAAGCGCTCAATTACACAACTTTTGTGACTTATCACACTTTGAAGCTCGATATCTTCGGCAAATGAGGACCAAATTTGTTAAACAAAATGTCAAATTAATCAGTTCGACGACATTTTTAAGATGACAAAACAAGTCATGATTGCATCATGTTGAATTTCCAAGAAAAATAGTACTTTAAGCGCTCAAACACACAACTTTTGTGACTTTTCAAACTTTGATGCTCGATAACTTCGGCAAATGAGGACCAATTTTGTTAAACAAAATGTCAAATTTATCATTTCGACGAGATCTTTAAGATGACATGACAAGTCATGATTGCATCATGTTGAATTTCCAAGAAAAATAGTACTTTAAGTGCTCAAACACACAACTTTTGTGACTTTTCAATCTTTTTAGCTCGATATCTTCGGCAAATTAGGACCAAATTTGTTAAACAAAATGTCAAATTAATCAACTCGATGAGATGTTTAAGATAACACAACAAGTCATGATTGCATCATGTTGAAATTCCAAGAAAAATAGTACTTTAAGCGCTCAAACACACAACTTTTGTGACTTTTCAAACTTTGAAGCTCGATATCTTCGGCAAATGAGGACCAATTTTGTTATACAAAATGTCAAATTAATCAGTTCGACGAGATCTTTAAGATGACAAAACAAGTCATGATTGCATCATGTTGAATTTCCAAGAAAAATAGTACTTTAAGCGCTCAAACACACAACTTTTGTGACTTTTCAAACTTTGAAGCTCGATATCTTCGGCAAATTAGGACCAAATTTGTTAAACAAAATGTCAAATTAATCAACTCGATGAGATGTTTAAGATAACACAACAAGTCATGATTGCATCATGTTGAATTTCCAAGAAAAATAGTACTTTAAGCGCTCAAATACACAACTTTTGTGACTTTTCAAACATTGAAGCTCGATATCTTCGGCAAATGAGGACCAAATTTGTTAAACAAAATGTCAAATTAATCAGTTCGACGACTTTTTTAAGATGACAAAACAAGTCATGATTGCATCATGTTGAATTTCCAAGAAAAATAGTACTTTAAGCGCTCATATACACAACTTTTGTGACTTTTCAAACATTGAAGCTCGATATCTTCGGCAAATGAGAACCAAATTTGTTAAACAAAATATCAAATTAATCAGTTCGACGAGCTCTTTAAGATGACAAAACAAGTCATGATAGCATCATGTTGAATTTCCAAGAAAAATAGTACTTTAAGCGCTCAAATACACAACTTTTGTGACTTTTCAAACATTGAAGCTCGATATCTTCGGCAAATGAGGACCAAATTTGTTAAACAAAATGTCAAATTAATCAACTCGATGAGATGTTTAAGATAACACAACAAGTCATGATTGCATCATGTTGAATTTCCAAGAAAAATAGTACTTTAAGCGCTCAAATACACAACTTTTGTGACTTTTCAAACATTGAAGCTCGATATCTTCGGCAAATGAGGACCAAATTTGTTAAACAAAATGTCAAATTAATCAGTTCGACGACTTTTTTAAGATGACAAAACAAGTCATGATTGCATCATGTTGAATTTCCAAGAAAAATAGTACTTTAAGCGCTCATATACACAACTTTTGTGACTTTTCAAACATTGAAGCTCGATATCTTCGGCAAATGAGAACCAAATTTGTTAAACAAAATATCAAATTAATCAGTTCGACGAGCTCTTTAAGATGACAAAACAAGTCATGATAGCATCATGTTGAATTTCCAAGAAAAATAGTACTTTAAGCGCTCAAATACACAACTTTTGTGACTTTTCAAACATTGAAGCTCGATATCTTCGGCAAATGAGGACCAAATTTGTTAAACAAAATGTCAAATTAATCAACTCGATGAGATGTTTAAGATAACACAACAAGTCATGATTGCATCATGTTGAATTTCCAAGAAAAATAGTACTTTAAGCGCTCAAATACACAACTTTTGTGACTTTTCAAACATTGAAGCTCGATATCTTCGGCAAATGAGGACCAAATTTGTTAAACAAAATGTCAAATTAATCAGTTCGACGAGACCTTTAAGATGACAAAACAAGTCATGATTGCATCATGTTGAATTTCCAAGAAAAATAGTACTTTAAGTGCTCAAACACACAACTTTTGTGAGTTTTCAAACTTTGAAGCTCGATAACTTCGGCAAATGAGGACCAATTTTGTTAAAGAAAATGTCAAATTAATCAGTTCGACGAGACCTTTAAGATGACAATACAAGTCATGATTGCATCATGTTGAATTTCCAAGAAAAATAGTACTATAAGCGCTCAATTACACAACTTTTGTGACTTATCACACTTTGAAGCTCGATATCTTCGGCAAATGAGGACCAAATTTGTTAAACAAAATGTCAAATTAATCAGTTCGACGAGATCTTTAATATGACATAATAAGTCATGATTGCATCATGTTGAATTTCCAAGAAAAATAGTACTTTAAGTGCTCAAACACACAACTTTTGTGAGTTTTCAAACTTTGAAGCTCGATAACTTCGGCAAATGAGGACTAATTTTGTTAAACAAAATGTCAAATTTATCAGTTCGACGAGATCTTTAAGATGACAAAACAAGTCATGATTGCATCATGTTGAATTTCCAAGAAAAATAGTACTTTAAGCGCTCAAACACACAACTTTTGTGACTTTTCAAACTTTGATGCTCGATAACTTCGGCAAATGAGGACCAATTTTGTTAAACAAAATGTCAAATTAATCAGTTCGACGAGACCTTTAAGATGACAAAACAAGTCATGATTGCATCATGTTGAATTTCCAAGAAAAATAGTACTATAAGCGCTCAATTACACAACTTTTGTGACTTATCACACTTTGAAGCTCGATATCTTCGGCAAATGAGGACCAAATTTGTTAAACAAAATGTCAAATTAATCAACTGGATGAGATGTTTAAGATAACACAACAAGTCATGATTGCATCATGTTGAATTTCCAAGAAAAATAGTACTTTAAGCGTTCAAATACACAACTTTTGTGACTTTTCAAACATTGAAGCTCGATAACTTCGGCAAATGAGGACCAATTTTGTTAAACAAAATGTCAAATTTATCAGTTCGACGAGATCTTTAAGATGACAAAACAAGTCATGATTGCATCATGTTGAATTTCCAAGAAAAATAGTACTATAAGCGCTCAATTACACAACTTTTGTGACTTATCACACTTTGAAGCTCGATATCTTCGGCAAATGAGGACCAAATTTGTTAAACAAAATGTCAAATTAATCAACTGGATGAGATGTTTAAGATAACACAACAAGTCATGATTGCATCATGTTGAATTTCCAAGAAAAATAGTACTTTAAGCGCTCAAATACACAACTTTTGTGACTTTTCAAACTTTGAAGCTCGATATCTTCGGCAAATGAGGACCAATTTTGTTAAACAAAATGTCAAATTAATCAACTGGATGAGATGTTTAAGATAACACAACAAGTCATGATTGCATCATGTTGAATTTCCAAGAAAAATAGTACTTTAAGCGCTCAAACACACAACTTTTGTGACTTTTCAAACTTTGAAGCTCGATATCTTCGGCAAATGAGGACCAATTTTGTTAAACAAAATGTCAAATTAATCAGTTCGACGAGACCTTTAAGATGACAAAACAAGTCATGATTGCATCATGTTGAATTTCCAAGAAAAATAGTACTTTAAGCGCTCAAATACACAACTTTTGTGACTTTTCAAACATTGAAGCTCGATATCTTCGGCAAATGAGGACCAAATTTGTTAAACAAAATGTCAAATTAATCAGTTCGACGAGACCTTTAAGATGACAAAACAAGTCATGATTGCATCATGTTGAATTTCCAAGAAAAATAGTACTTTAAGCGCTCAAATACACAACTTTTGTGACTTTTCAATCTTTGAAGCTCCATATCTTCGGCAAATTAGGACCAAATTTGTTAAACAAAATGTCAAATTAATCAACTCGATGAGATGTTTAAGATAACACAAGAAGTCATGATTGCATCATGTTGAATTTCCAAGAAAAATAGTACTTTAAGTGCTCAAACACACAACTTTTTTGACTTATCACACTTTGAAGCTCGATATCTTCGGCAAATGAGGACCAAATTTGTTAAACAAAATGTCAAATTTATCAGTTCGACGAGATCTTTAAGATGACATAACAAGTCATGATTGCATCATGTTGAATTTCCAAGAAAAATAGTACTTTAAGTGCTCAAACACACAACTTTTGTGAGTTTTCAAACTTTGAAGCTCGATAACTTCGGCAAATGAGGACCAATTTTGTTAAACAAAATGTCAAATTAATCAGTTCGACGAGACCTTTAAGATGACAATACAAGTCATGATTGCATCATGTTGAATTTCCAAGAAAAATAGTACTTTAAGTGCTCAAACACACAACTTTTGTGACTTATCACACTTTGAAGCTCGATATCTTCGGCAAATGAGGACCAAATTTGTTAAACAAAATGTCAAATTTATCAGTTCGACGAGATCTTTAAGATGACATAACAAGTCATGATTGCATCATGTTGAATTTCCAAGAAAAATAGTACTTTAAGTGCTCAAACACACAACTTTTGTGAGTTTTCAAACTTTGAAGCTCGATATCTTCGGCAAATGAGGACCAATTTTGTTAAACAAAATGTCTAATTAATCAACTCATTGAGATGTTTAAGATAACACAAGAAGTCATGATTGCATCATGTTGAATTTCCAAGAAAAATAGTACTTTAAGTGCTCAAACACACAACTTTTGTGACTTATCACACTTTGAAGCTCGATATCTTCGGCAAATGAGGACCAAATTTGTTAAACAAAATGTCAAATTTATCAGTTCGACGAGATCTTTAAGATGACATAACAAGTCATGATTGCATCATGTTGAATTTCCAAGAAAAATAGTACTTTAAGTGCTCAAACACACAACTTTTGTGAGTTTTCAAACTTTGAAGCTCGATAACTTCGGCAAATGAGGACCAATTTTGTTAAACAAAATGTCAAATTAATCAGTTCGACGAGACCTTTAAGATGACAATACAAGTCATGATTGCATCATGTTGAATTTCCAAGAAAAATAGTACTATAAGCGCTCAATTACACAACTTTTGTGACTTATCACACTTTGAAGCTCGATATCTTCGGCAAATGAGGACCAAATTTGTTAAACAAAATGTCAAATTTATCAGTTCGACGAGATCTTTAAGATGACATAACAAGTCATGATTGCATCATGTTGAATTTCCAAGAAAAATAGTACTTTAAGTGCTCAAACACACACCTTTTGTGAGTTTTCAAACTTTGAAGCTCGATAACTTCGGCAAATGAGGACCAATTTTGTTAAACAAAATGTCAAATTTATCAGTTCGACGAGATCTTTAAGATGACATAACAAGTCATGATTGCATCATGTTGAATTTCCAAGAAAAATAGTACTTTAAGTGCTCCAACACACAACTTTTGTGACTTTTCAATCTTTGAAGCTCGATATCTTCGGCAAATTAGGACCAAATTTGTTAAACAAAATGTCAAATTAATCAACTCGATGAGATGTTTAAGATAACACAACAAGTTATGATTGCATCATGTTGAATTTCCAAGAAAAATAGTACTTTAAGCGCTCAAATACACAACTTTTGTGACTTTTCAAACATTGAAGCTCGATATCTTCGGCAAATGAGGACCAAATTTGTTAAACAAAATGTCAAATTAATCAGTTCGACGAGACCTTTAAGATGACAAAACAAGTCATGATTGCATCATGTTGAATTTCCAAGAAAAATAGTACTTTAAGTGCTCAAACACACAACTTTTGTGACTTTTCAAACTTTGAAGCTCGATATCTTCGGCAAATGAGGACCAATTTTGTTAAACAAAATGTCAAATTAATCAGTTCGACGAGACCTTTAAGATGACAAAACAAGTCATGATTGCATCATGTTGAATTTCCAAGAAAAATAGTACTTTAAGCGCTCAAATACACAACTTTTGTGACTTTTCAAACATTGAAGCTCGATATCTTCGGCAAATGAGGACCAAATTTGTTAAACAAAATGTCAAATTAATCAGTTCGACGAGATCTTTAAGATGACATAACAAGTCATGATTGCATCATGTTGAATTTCCAAGAAAAATAGTACTTTAAGTGCTCAAACACACAACTTTTGTGAGTTTTCAAACTTTGAAGCTCGATAACTTCGGCAAATGAGGACCAATTTTGTTAAACAAAATGTCAAATTAATCAGTTCGACGAGACCTTTAAGATGACAATACAAGTCATGATTGCATCATGTTGAATTTCCAAGAAAAATAGTACTATAAGCGCTCAATTACACAACTTTTGTGACTTATCACACTTTGAAGCTCGATATCTTCGGCAAATGAGGACCAAATTTGTTAAACAAAATGTCAAATTAATCAGTTCGACGACATTTTTAAGATGACAAAACAAGTCATGATTGCATCATGTTGAATTTCCAAGAAAAATAGTACTTTAAGCGCTCAAACACACAACTTTTGTGACTTTTCAAACTTTGATGCTCGATAACTTCGGCAAATGAGGACCAATTTTGTTAAACAAAATGTCAAATTTATCATTTCGACGAGATCTTTAAGATGACATAACAAGTCATGATTGCATCATGTTGAATTTCCAAGAAAAATAGTACTTTAAGTGCTCAAACACACAACTTTTGTGACTTTTCAATCTTTTTAGCTCGATATCTTCGGCAAATTAGGACCAAATTTGTTAAACAAAATGTCAAATTAATCAACTCGATGAGATGTTTAAGATAACACAACAAGTCATGATTGCATCATGTTGAATTTCCAAGAAAAATAGTACTTTAAGCGCTCAAACACACAACTTTTGTGACTTTTCAAACTTTGAAGCTCGATATCTTCGGCAAATGAGGACCAATTTTGTTATACAAAATGTCAAATTAATCAGTTCGACGAGATCTTTAAGATGACAAAACAAGTCATGATTGCATCATGTTGAATTTCCAAGAAAAATAGTACTTTAAGCGCTCAAACACACAACTTTTGTGACTTTTCAAACTTTGAAGCTCGATATCTTCGGCAAATTAGGACCAAATTTGTTAAACAAAATGTCAAATTAATCAACTCGATGAGATGTTTAAGATAACACAACAAGTCATGATTGCATCATGTTGAATTTCCAAGAAAAATAGTACTTTAAGCGCTCAAATACACAACTTTTGTGACTTTTCAAACATTGAAGCTCGATATCTTCGGCAAATGAGGACCAAATTTGTTAAACAAAATGTCAAATTAATCAGTTCGACGACTTTTTTAAGATGACAAAACAAGTCATGATTGCATCATGTTGAATTTCCAAGAAAAATAGTACTTTAAGCGCTCATATACACAACTTTTGTGACTTTTCAAACATTGAAGCTCGATATCTTCGGCAAATGAGAACCAAATTTGTTAAACAAAATATCAAATTAATCAGTTCGACGAGCTCTTTAAGATGACAAAACAAGTCATGATAGCATCATGTTGAATTTCCAAGAAAAATAGTACTTTAAGCGCTCAAATACACAACTTTTGTGACTTTTCAAACATTGAAGCTCGATATCTTCGGCAAATGAGGACCAAATTTGTTAAACAAAATGTCAAATTAATCAACTCGATGAGATGTTTAAGATAACACAACAAGTCATGATTGCATCATGTTGAATTTCCAAGAAAAATAGTACTTTAAGCGCTCAAATACACAACTTTTGTGACTTTTCAAACATTGAAGCTCGATATCTTCGGCAAATGAGGACCAAATTTGTTAAACAAAATGTCAAATTAATCAGTTCGACGACTTTTTTAAGATGACAAAACAAGTCATGATTGCATCATGTTGAATTTCCAAGAAAAATAGTACTTTAAGCGCTCATATACACAACTTTTGTGACTTTTCAAACATTGAAGCTCGATATCTTCGGCAAATGAGAACCAAATTTGTTAAACAAAATATCAAATTAATCAGTTCGACGAGCTCTTTAAGATGACAAAACAAGTCATGATAGCATCATGTTGAATTTCCAAGAAAAATAGTACTTTAAGCGCTCAAATACACAACTTTTGTGACTTTTCAAACATTGAAGCTCGATATCTTCGGCAAATGAGGACCAAATTTGTTAAACAAAATGTCAAATTAATCAACTCGATGAGATGTTTAAGATAACACAACAAGTCATGATTGCATCATGTTGAATTTCCAAGAAAAATAGTACTTTAAGCGCTCAAATACACAACTTTTGTGACTTTTCAAACATTGAAGCTCGATATCTTCGGCAAATGAGGACCAAATTTGTTAAACAAAATGTCAAATTAATCAGTTCGACGAGACCTTTAAGATGACAAAACAAGTCATGATTGCATCATGTTGAATTTCCAAGAAAAATAGTACTATAAGCGCTCAATTACACAACTTTTGTGACTTATCACACTTTGAAGCTCGATATCTTCGGCAAATGAGGACCAATTTTGTTAAACAAAATGTCAAATTAATCAGTTCGACGAGACCTTTAAGATGACAATACAAGTCATGATTGCATCAAGTTGAATTTCCAAGAAAAATAGTACTTTAAGCGCTCAAATACACAACTTTTGTGACTTTTCAAACATTGAAGCTCGATATCTTCGGCAAATGAGGACCAAATTTGTTAAACAAAATGTCAAATTATTCAGTTCGACGAGACCTTTAAGATGACAAAACAAGTCATGATAGCATCATGTTGAATTTCCAAGAAAAATAGTACTTTAAGCGCTCAAACACACAACTTTTGTGACTTTTCAAACTTTGAAGCTCGATATCTTCGGCAAATGAGGACCAATTTTGTTAAACAAAATGTCAAATTAATCAACTCATTGAGATGTTTAAGATAACACAAGAAGTCATGATTGCATCATGTTGAATTTCCAAGAAAAATAGTACTTTAAGCGCTCAAACACACAACTTTTGTGACTTTTGAAACTTTGATGCTCGATAACTTCGGCAAATGAGGACCAAATTTGTTAAACAAAATGTCAAATTTATCAGTTCGACGAGATCTTTAAGATGACATAACAAGTCATGATTGCATCATGTTGAATTTCCAAGAAAAATAGTACTTTAAGTGCTCAAACACACAACTTTTGTGAGTTTTCAAACTTTGAAGCTCGATATCTTCGGCAAATGAGGACCAATTTTGTTAAACAAAATGTCTAATTAATCAACTCATTGAGATGTTTAAGATAACACAAGAAGTCATGATTGCATCATGTTGAATTTCCAAGAAAAATAGTACTATAAGCGCTCAAACACACAACTTTTGTGACTTATCACACTTTGAAGCTCGATATCTTCGGCAAATGAGGACCAAATTTGTTAAACAAAATGTCAAATTAATCAGTTCGACGACATTTTTAAGATGACAAAACAAGTCATGATTGCATCATGTTGAATTTCCAAGAAAAATAGTACTTTAAGCGCTCAAACACACAACTTTTGTGACTTTTCAAACTTTGATGCTCGATAACTTCGGCAAATGAGGACCAATTTTGTTAAACAAAATGTCAAATTAATCAGTTCGACGAGACCTTTAAGATGACAATACAAGTCATGATTGCATCATGTTGAATTTCCAAGAAAAATAGTACTATAAGCGCTCAATTACACAACTTTTGTGACTTATCACACTTTGAAGCTCGATATCTTCGGCAAATGAGGACCAAATTTGTTAAACAAAATGTCAAATTAATCAACTCATTGAGATGTTTAAGATAACACAAGAAGTCATGATTGCATCATGTTGAATTTCCAAGAAAAATAGTACTTTAAGCGCTCAAACACACAACTTTTGTGACTTATAATTTTGAAGCTCGATATCTTCGGCAAATGAGGACCAATTTTGTTAAACAAAATGTCAAATTAATCAGTTCGACGAGACCTTTAAGATGACAATACAAGTCATTATTGCATCATGTTGAATTTCCAAGAAAAATAGTACTTTAAGCGCTCAATTACACAACTTTTGTGACTTATCACACTTTGAAGCTCGATATCTTCGGCAAATGAGGACCAAATTTGTTAAACAAAATGTCAAATTAATCAGTTCGACGACATTTTTAAGATGACAAAACAAGTCATGATTGCATCATGTTGAATTTCCAAGAAAAATAGTACTTTAAGCGCTCAAACACACAACTTTTGTGACTTTTCAAACTTTGATGCTCGATAACATCGGCAAATGAGGATCAATTTTGTTAAACAAAATGTCAAATTTATCAGTTCGACGAGATCTTTAAGATGACATAACAAGTCATGATTGCATCATGTTGAATTTCCAAGAAAAATAGTACTTTAAGTGCTCAAACACACAACTTTTGTGACTTTTCAATCTTTGAAGCTCGATAACTTCGGCAAATGAGGACCAATTTTGTTAAACAAAATGTCAAATTAATCAACTCATTGAGATGTTTAAGATAACACAAGAAGTCATGATTGCATCATGTTGAATTTCCAAGAAAAATAGTACTTTAAGCGCTCAAACACACAACTTTTGTGACTTTTGAAACTTTGATGCTCGATAACTTCGGCAAATGAGGATCAATTTTGTTAAACAAAATGTCAAATTTATCAGTTCGACGAGATCTTTAAGATGACATAACAAGTCATGATTGCATCATGTTGAATTTCCAAGAAAAATAGTACTTTAAGTGCTCAAACACACAACTTTTGTGACTTATCACACTTTGAAGCTCGATATCTTCGGCAAATGAGGACCAAATTTGTTAAACAAAATGTCAAATTTATCAGTTCGACGAGATCTTTAAGATGACATAACAAGTCATGATTGCATCATGTTGAATTTCCAAGAAAAATAGTACTTTAAGTGCTCAAACACACAACTTTTGTGAGTTTTCAAACTTTGAAGCTCGATAACTTCGGCAAATGAGGACCAATTTTGTTAAACAAAATGTCAAATTAATCAACTCATTGAGATGTTTAAGATAACACAAGAAGTCATGATTGCATCATGTTGAATTTCCAAGAAAAATAGTACTTTAAGCGCTCAAACACACAACTTTTGTGACTTTTCAAACTTTGATGCTCGATAACTTCGGCAAATGAGGATCAATTTTGTTAAACAAAATGTCAAATTTATCAGTTCGACGAGATCTTTAAGATGACATAACAAGTCATGATTGCATCATGTTGAATTTCCAAGAAAAATAGTACTTTAAGTGCTCAAACACACAACTTTTGTGACTTATCACACTTTGAAGCTCGATATCTTCGGCAAATGAGGACCAAATTTGTTAAACAAAATGTCACATTTATCAGTTCGACGAGATCTTTAAGATGACATAACAAGTCATGATTGCATCATGTTGAATTTCCAAGAAAAATAGTACTTTAAGTGCTCAAACACACAACTTTTGTGACTTATCACACTTTGAAGCTCGATATCTTCGGCAAATGAGGACCAAATTTGTTAAACAAAATGTCAAATTTATCAGTTCGACGAGATCTTTAAGATGACATAACAAGTCATGATTGCATCATGTTGAATTTCCAAGAAAAATAGTACTTTAAGCGCTCAAACACACAACTTTTGTGACTTTTGAAACTTTGATGCTCGATAACTTCGGCAAATGAGGATCAATTTTGTTAAACAAAATGTCAAATTTATCAGTTCGACGAGATCTTTAAGATGACATAACAAGTCATGATTGCATCATGTTGAATTTCCAAGAAAAATAGTACTTTAAGTGCTCAAACACACAACTTTTGTGACTTATCACACTTTGAAGCTCGATATCTTCGGCAAATGAGGACCAAATTTGTTAAACAAAATGTCAAATTTATCAGTTCGACGAGATCTTTAAGATGACATAACAAGTCATGATTGCATCATGTTGAATTTCCAAGAAAAATAGTACTTTAAGCGCTCAAACACACAACTTTTGTGACTTTTGAAACTTTGATGCTCGATAACTTCGGCAAATGAGGATCAATTTTGTTAAACAAAATGTCAAATTTATCAGTTCGACGAGATCTTTAAGATGACATAACAAGTCATGATTGCATCATGTTGAATTTCCAAGAAAAATAGTACTTTAAGTGCTCAAACACACAACTTTTGTGACTTTTGAAACTTTGATGCTCGATAACTTCGGCAAATGAGGATCAATTTTGTTAAACAAAATGTCAAATTTATCAGTTCGACGAGATCTTTAAGATGACATAACAAGTCATGATTGCATCATGTTGAATTTCCAAGAAAAATAGTACTTTAAGTGCTCAAACACACAACTTTTGTGAGTTTTCAAACTTTGAAGCTCGATAACTTCGGCAAATGAGGACCAATTTTGTTAAACAAAATGTCAAATTAATCAACTCATTGAGATGTTTAAGATAACACAAGAAGTCATGATTGCATCATGTTGAATTTCCAAGAAAAATAGTACTTTAAGCGCTCAAACACACAACTTTTGTGACTTTTCAAACTTTGATGCTCGATAACTTCGGCAAATGAGGATCAATTTTGTTAAACAAAATGTCAAATTTATCAGTTCGACGAGATCTTTAAGATGACATAACAAGTCATGATTGCATCATGTTGAATTTCCAAGAAAAATAGTACTTTAAGTGCTCAAACACACAACTTTTGTGACTTATCACACTTTGAAGCTCGATATCTTCGGCAAATGAGGACCAAATTTGTTAAACAAAATGTCACATTTATCAGTTCGACGAGATCTTTAAGATGACATAACAAGTCATGATTGCATCATGTTGAATTTCCAAGAAAAATAGTACTTTAAGTGCTCAAACACACAACTTTTGTGAGTTTTCAAACTTTGAAGCTCGATAACTTCGGCAAATGAGGACCAATTTTGTTAAACAAAATGTCAAATTAATCAACTCATTGAGATGTTTAAGATAACACAAGAAGTCATGATTGCATCATGTTGAATTTCCAAGAAAAATAGTACTTTAAGCGCTCAAACACACAACTTTTGTGACTTTTCAAACTTTGAAGCTCGATAACTTCGGCAAATGAGGACCAATTTTGTTAAACAAAATGTCAAATTTATCAGTTCGACGAGATCTTTAAGATAACAAAACAAGTCATGATTGCATCATGTTGAATTTCCAAGAAAAATAGTACTATAAGCGCTCAATTACACAACTTTTGTGACTTATCACACTTTGAAGCTCGATATCTTCGGCAAATGAGGACCAAATTTGTTAAACAAAATGTCAAATTAATCAACTGGATGAGATGTTTAAGATAACACAACAAGTCATGATTGCATCATGTTGAATTTCCAAGAAAAATAGTACTTTAAGCGCTCAAATACACAACTTTTGTGACTTTTCAAACATTGAAGCTCGATATCTTCGGCAAATGAGGACCAAATTTGTTAAACAAAATGTCAAATTAATCAGTTCGACGACTTTTTTAAGATGACAAAACAAGTCATGATTGCATCATGTTGAATTTCCAAGAAAAATAGTACTTTAAGCGCTCAAACACACAACTTTTGTGACTTATCACACTTTGAAGCTCGATATCTTCAGCAAATTAGGACCAAATTTGTTAAACAAAATGTCAAATTAATCAACTCGATGAGATGTTTAAGATAACACAACAAGTTATGATTGCATCATGTTGAATTTCCAAGAAAAATAGTACTTTAAGCGCTCAAACACACAACTTTTGTGACTTTTCAAACATTGAAGCTCGATATCTTCGGCAAATGAGGACCAAATTTGTTAAACAAAATGTCAAATTAATCAGTTCGACGAGACCTTTAAGATGACAAAACAAGTCATGATTGCATCATGTTGAATTTCCAAGAAAAATAGTACTTTAAGCGCTCAAATACACAACTTTTGTGACTTTTCAAACATTGAAGCTCGATATCTTCGGCAAATGAGGACCAAATTTGTTAAACAAAATGTCAAATTAATCAACTCATTGAGATGTTTAAGATAACACAAGAAGTCATGATTGCATCATGTTGAATTTCCAAGAAAAATAGTACTTTAAGTGCTCAAACACACAACTTTTGTGAGTTTTCAAACTTTGAAGCTCGATAACTTCGGCAAATGAGGACCAATTTTGTTAAACAAAATGTCAAATTAATCAACTCATTGAGATGTTTAAGATAACACAAGAAGTCATGATTGCATCATGTTGAATTTCCAAGAAAAATAGTACTTTAAGCGCTCAAACACACAACTTTTGTGACTTATAATTTTGAAGCTCGATATCTTCGGCAAATGAGGACCAATTTTGTTAAACAAAATGTCAAATTAATCAGTTCGACGAGACCTTTAAGATGACAATACAAGTCATGATTGCATCAAGTTGAATTTCCAAGAAAAATAGTACTTTAAGCGCTCAAATACACAACTTTTGTGACTTTTCAAACATTGAAGCTCGATATCTTCGGCAAATGAGGACCAAATTTGTTAAACAAAATGTCAAATTAATCAGTTCGACGAGACCTTTAAGATGACAAAACAAGTCATGATTGCATCATGTTGAATTTCCAAGAAAAATAGTACTTTAAGTGCTCAAACACACAACTTTTGTGACTTTTCAATTTTTGAAGCTCGATATCTTCGGCAAATTAGGACCAAATTTGTTAAACAAAATGTCAAATTAATCAACTCGATGAGATGTTTAAGATAACACAACAAGTTATGATTGCATCATGTTGAATTTCCAAGAAAAATAGTACTTTAAGCGCTCAAATACACAACTTTTGTGACTTTTCAAACATTGAAGCTCGATATCTTCGGCAAATGAGGACCAAATTTGTTAAACAAAATGTCAAATTAATCAGTTCGACGAGACCTTTAAGATGACAAAACAAGTCATGATTGCATCATGTTGAATTTCCAAGAAAAATAGTACTTTAAGCGCTCAAACACACAACTTTTGTGACTTATAATTTTGAAGCTCGATATCTTCGGCAAATGAGGACCAATTTTGTTAAACAAAATGTCAAATTAATCAGTTCGACGAGACCTTTAAGATGACAATACAAGTCATGATTGCATCAAGTTGAATTTCCAAGAAAAATAGTACTTTAAGCGCTCAAATACACAACTTTTGTGACTTTTCAAACATTGAAGCTCGATATCTTCGGCAAATGAGGACCAAATTTGTTAAACAAAATGTCAAATTATTCAGTTCGACGAGACCTTTAAGATGACAAAACAAGTCATGATAGCATCATGTTGAATTTCCAAGAAAAATAGTACTTTAAGCGCTCAAACACACAACTTTTGTGACTTTTCAAACTTTGAAGCTCGATATCTTCGGCAAATGAGGACCAATTTTGTTAAACAAAATGTCAAATTAATCAACTCATTGAGATGTTTAAGATAACACAAGAAGTCATGATTGCATCATGTTGAATTTCCAAGAAAAATAGTACTTTAAGCGCTCAAACACACAACTTTTGTGACTTTTGAAACTTTGATGCTCGATAACTTCGGCAAATGAGGACCAAATTTGTTAAACAAAATGTCAAATTTATCAGTTCGACGAGATCTTTAAGATGACATAACAAGTCATGATTGCATCATGTTGAATTTCCAAGAAAAATAGTACTTTAAGTGCTCAAACACACAACTTTTGTGAGTTTTCAAACTTTGAAGCTCGATATCTTCGGCAAATGAGGACCAATTTTGTTAAACAAAATGTCTAATTAATCAACTCATTGAGATGTTTAAGATAACACAAGAAGTCATGATTGCATCATGTTGAATTTCCAAGAAAAATAGTACTATAAGCGCTCAAACACACAACTTTTGTGACTTATCACACTTTGAAGCTCGATATCTTCGGCAAATGAGGACCAAATTTGTTAAACAAAATGTCAAATTAATCAGTTCGACGACATTTTTAAGATGACAAAACAAGTCATGATTGCATCATGTTGAATTTCCAAGAAAAATAGTACTTTAAGCGCTCAAACACACAACTTTTGTGACTTTTCAAACTTTGATGCTCGATAACTTCGGCAAATGAGGACCAATTTTGTTAAACAAAATGTCAAATTAATCAGTTCGACGAGACCTTTAAGATGACAATACAAGTCATGATTGCATCATGTTGAATTTCCAAGAAAAATAGTACTATAAGCGCTCAATTACACAACTTTTGTGACTTATCACACTTTGAAGCTCGATATCTTCGGCAAATGAGGACCAAATTTGTTAAACAAAATGTCAAATTAATCAACTCATTGAGATGTTTAAGATAACACAAGAAGTCATGATTGCATCATGTTGAATTTCCAAGAAAAATAGTACTTTAAGCGCTCAAACACACAACTTTTGTGACTTATAATTTTGAAGCTCGATATCTTCGGCAAATGAGGACCAATTTTGTTAAACAAAATGTCAAATTAATCAGTTCGACGAGACCTTTAAGATGACAATACAAGTCATTATTGCATCATGTTGAATTTCCAAGAAAAATAGTACTTTAAGCGCTCAATTACACAACTTTTGTGACTTATCACACTTTGAAGCTCGATATCTTCGGCAAATGAGGACCAAATTTGTTAAACAAAATGTCAAATTAATCAGTTCGACGACATTTTTAAGATGACAAAACAAGTCATGATTGCATCATGTTGAATTTCCAAGAAAAATAGTACTTTAAGCGCTCAAACACACAACTTTTGTGACTTTTCAAACTTTGATGCTCGATAACTTCGGCAAATGAGGATCAATTTTGTTAAACAAAATGTCAAATTTATCAGTTCGACGAGATCTTTAAGATGACATAACAAGTCATGATTGCATCATGTTGAATTTCCAAGAAAAATAGTACTTTAAGTGCTCAAACACACAACTTTTGTGACTTTTCAATCTTTGAAGCTCGATAACTTCGGCAAATGAGGACCAATTTTGTTAAACAAAATGTCAAATTAATCAACTCATTGAGATGTTTAAGATAACACAAGAAGTCATGATTGCATCATGTTGAATTTCCAAGAAAAATAGTACTTTAAGCGCTCAAACACACAACTTTTGTGACTTTTGAAACTTTGATGCTCGATAACTTCGGCAAATGAGGATCAATTTTGTTAAACAAAATGTCAAATTTATCAGTTCGACGAGATCTTTAAGATGACATAACAAGTCATGATTGCATCATGTTGAATTTCCAAGAAAAATAGTACTTTAAGTGCTCAAACACACAACTTTTGTGACTTATCACACTTTGAAGCTCGATATCTTCGGCAAATGAGGACCAAATTTGTTAAACAAAATGTCAAATTTATCAGTTCGACGAGATCTTTAAGATGACATAACAAGTCATGATTGCATCATGTTGAATTTCCAAGAAAAATAGTACTTTAAGTGCTCAAACACACAACTTTTGTGAGTTTTCAAACTTTGAAGCTCGATAACTTCGGCAAATGAGGACCAATTTTGTTAAACAAAATGTCAAATTAATCAACTCATTGAGATGTTTAAGATAACACAAGAAGTCATGATTGCATCATGTTGAATTTCCAAGAAAAATAGTACTTTAAGCGCTCAAACACACAACTTTTGTGACTTTTCAAACTTTGATGCTCGATAACTTCGGCAAATGAGGATCAATTTTGTTAAACAAAATGTCAAATTTATCAGTTCGACGAGATCTTTAAGATGACATAACAAGTCATGATTGCATCATGTTGAATTTCCAAGAAAAATAGTACTTTAAGTGCTCAAACACACAACTTTTGTGACTTATCACACTTTGAAGCTCGATATCTTCGGCAAATGAGGACCAAATTTGTTAAACAAAATGTCACATTTATCAGTTCGACGAGATCTTTAAGATGACATAACAAGTCATGATTGCATCATGTTGAATTTCCAAGAAAAATAGTACTTTAAGTGCTCAAACACACAACTTTTGTGACTTATCACACTTTGAAGCTCGATATCTTCGGCAAATGAGGACCAAATTTGTTAAACAAAATGTCAAATTTATCAGTTCGACGAGATCTTTAAGATGACATAACAAGTCATGATTGCATCATGTTGAATTTCCAAGAAAAATAGTACTTTAAGCGCTCAAACACACAACTTTTGTGACTTTTGAAACTTTGATGCTCGATAACTTCGGCAAATGAGGATCAATTTTGTTAAACAAAATGTCAAATTTATCAGTTCGACGAGATCTTTAAGATGACATAACAAGTCATGATTGCATCATGTTGAATTTCCAAGAAAAATAGTACTTTAAGTGCTCAAACACACAACTTTTGTGACTTATCACACTTTGAAGCTCGATATCTTCGGCAAATGAGGACCAAATTTGTTAAACAAAATGTCAAATTTATCAGTTCGACGAGATCTTTAAGATGACATAACAAGTCATGATTGCATCATGTTGAATTTCCAAGAAAAATAGTACTTTAAGTGCTCAAACACACAACTTTTGTGAGTTTTCAAACTTTGAAGCTCGATAACTTCGGCAAATGAGGACCAATTTTGTTAAACAAAATGTCAAATTAATCAACTCATTGAGATGTTTAAGATAACACAAGAAGTCATGATTGCATCATGTTGAATTTCCAAGAAAAATAGTACTTTAAGCGCTCAAACACACAACTTTTGTGACTTTTCAAACTTTGATGCTCGATAACTTCGGCAAATGAGGATCAATTTTGTTAAACAAAATGTCAAATTTATCAGTTCGACGAGATCTTTAAGATGACATAACAAGTCATGATTGCATCATGTTGAATTTCCAAGAAAAATAGTACTTTAAGTGCTCAAACACACAACTTTTGTGACTTATCACACTTTGAAGCTCGATATCTTCGGCAAATGAGGACCAAATTTGTTAAACAAAATGTCACATTTATCAGTTCGACGAGATCTTTAAGATGACATAACAAGTCATGATTGCATCATGTTGAATTTCCAAGAAAAATAGTACTTTAAGTGCTCAAACACACAACTTTTGTGAGTTTTCAAACTTTGAAGCTCGATAACTTCGGCAAATGAGGACCAATTTTGTTAAACAAAATGTCAAATTAATCAACTCATTGAGATGTTTAAGATAACACAAGAAGTCATGATTGCATCATGTTGAATTTCCAAGAAAAATAGTACTTTAAGCGCTCAAACACACAACTTTTGTGACTTTTCAAACTTTGAAGCTCGATAACTTCGGCAAATGAGGACCAAATTTGTTAAACAAAATGTCAAATTAATCAGTTCGACGAGACCTTTAAGATGACAAAACAAGTCATGATTGCATCATGTTGAATTTCCAAGAAAAATAGTACTTTAAGTGCTCAAACACACAACTTTTGTGAGTTTTCAAACTTTGAAGCTCGATAACTTCGGCAAATGAGGACCAAATTTGTTAAACAAAATGTCAAATTAATCAGTTCGACGAGACCTTTAAGATGACAAAACAAGTCATGATTGCATCATGTTGAATTTCCAAGAAAAATAGTACTTTAAGTGCTCAAACACACAACTTTTGTGACTTATCACACTTTGAAGCTCGATATCTTCGGCAAATGAGGACCAAATTTGTTAAACAAAATGTCAAATTTATCAGTTCGACGAGATCTTTAAGATGACATAACAAGTCATGATTGCATCATGTTGAATTTCCAAGAAAAATAGTACTTTAAGTGCTCAAACACACAACTTTTGTGAGTTTTCAAACATTGAAGCTCGATATCTTCGGCAAATGAGGACCAAATTTGTTAAACAAAATGTCAAATTAATCAACTCGATGAGATGTTTAAGATAACACAACAAGTTATGATTGCATCATGTTGAATTTCCAAGAAAAATAGTACTTTAAGCGCTCAAATACACAACTTTTGTGACTTTTCAAACATTGAAGCTCGATATCTTCGGCAAATGAGGACCAAATTTGTTAAACAAAATGTCAAATTTATCAGTTCGACGAGATCTTTAAGATGACATAACAAGTCATGATTGCATCATGTTGAATTTCCAAGAAAAATAGTACTTTAAGTGCTCAAACACACAACTTTTGTGACTTATCACACTTTGAAGCTCGATATCTTCGGCAAATGAGGACCAAATTTGTTAAACAAAATGTCAAATTTATCAGTTCGACGAGATCTTTAAGATGACATAACAAGTCATGATTGCATCATGTTGAATTTCCAAGAAAAATAGTACTTTAAGTGCTCAAACACACAACTTTTGTGAGTTTTCAAACTTTGAAGCTCGATAACTTCGGCAAATGAGGACCAATTTTGTTAAACAAAATGTCAAATTAATCAACTCATTGAGATGTTTAAGATAACACAAGAAGTCATGATTGCATCATGTTGAATTTCCAAGAAAAATAGTACTTTAAGCGCTCAAACACACAACTTTTGTGACTTTTCAAACTTTGATGCTCGATAACTTCGGCAAATGAGGATCAATTTTGTTAAACAAAATGTCAAATTTATCAGTTCGACGAGATCTTTAAGATGACATAACAAGTCATGATTGCATCATGTTGAATTTCCAAGAAAAATAGTACTTTAAGTGCTCAAACACACAACTTTTGTGACTTATCACACTTTGAAGCTCGATATCTTCGGCAAATGAGGACCAAATTTGTTAAACAAAATGTCACATTTATCAGTTCGACGAGATCTTTAAGATGACATAACAAGTCATGATTGCATCATGTTGAATTTCCAAGAAAAATAGTACTTTAAGTGCTCAAACACACAACTTTTGTGACTTATCACACTTTGAAGCTCGATATCTTCGGCAAATGAGGACCAAATTTGTTAAACAAAATGTCAAATTTATCAGTTCGACGAGATCTTTAAGATGACATAACAAGTCATGATTGCATCATGTTGAATTTCCAAGAAAAATAGTACTTTAAGCGCTCAAACACACAACTTTTGTGACTTTTGAAACTTTGATGCTCGATAACTTCGGCAAATGAGGATCAATTTTGTTAAACAAAATGTCAAATTTATCAGTTCGACGAGATCTTTAAGATGACATAACAAGTCATGATTGCATCATGTTGAATTTCCAAGAAAAATAGTACTTTAAGTGCTCAAACACACAACTTTTGTGACTTATCACACTTTGAAGCTCGATATCTTCGGCAAATGAGGACCAAATTTGTTAAACAAAATGTCAAATTTATCAGTTCGACGAGATCTTTAAGATGACATAACAAGTCATGATTGCATCATGTTGAATTTCCAAGAAAAATAGTACTTTAAGTGCTCAAACACACAACTTTTGTGAGTTTTCAAACTTTGAAGCTCGATAACTTCGGCAAATGAGGACCAATTTTGTTAAACAAAATGTCAAATTAATCAACTCATTGAGATGTTTAAGATAACACAAGAAGTCATGATTGCATCATGTTGAATTTCCAAGAAAAATAGTACTTTAAGCGCTCAAACACACAACTTTTGTGACTTTTCAAACTTTGATGCTCGATAACTTCGGCAAATGAGGATCAATTTTGTTAAACAAAATGTCAAATTTATCAGTTCGACGAGATCTTTAAGATGACATAACAAGTCATGATTGCATCATGTTGAATTTCCAAGAAAAATAGTACTTTAAGTGCTCAAACACACAACTTTTGTGACTTATCACACTTTGAAGCTCGATATCTTCGGCAAATGAGGACCAAATTTGTTAAACAAAATGTCACATTTATCAGTTCGACGAGATCTTTAAGATGACATAACAAGTCATGATTGCATCATGTTGAATTTCCAAGAAAAATAGTACTTTAAGTGCTCAAACACACAACTTTTGTGAGTTTTCAAACTTTGAAGCTCGATAACTTCGGCAAATGAGGACCAATTTTGTTAAACAAAATGTCAAATTAATCAACTCATTGAGATGTTTAAGATAACACAAGAAGTCATGATTGCATCATGTTGAATTTCCAAGAAAAATAGTACTTTAAGCGCTCAAACACACAACTTTTGTGACTTTTCAAACTTTGAAGCTCGATAACTTCGGCAAATGAGGACCAAATTTGTTAAACAAAATGTCAAATTAATCAGTTCGACGAGACCTTTAAGATGACAAAACAAGTCATGATTGCATCATGTTGAATTTCCAAGAAAAATAGTACTTTAAGTGCTCAAACACACAACTTTTGTGAGTTTTCAAACTTTGAAGCTCGATAACTTCGGCAAATGAGGACCAAATTTGTTAAACAAAATGTCAAATTAATCAGTTCGACGAGACCTTTAAGATGACAAAACAAGTCATGATTGCATCATGTTGAATTTCCAAGAAAAATAGTACTTTAAGTGCTCAAACACACAACTTTTGTGACTTATCACACTTTGAAGCTCGATATCTTCGGCAAATGAGGACCAAATTTGTTAAACAAAATGTCAAATTTATCAGTTCGACGAGATCTTTAAGATGACATAACAAGTCATGATTGCATCATGTTGAATTTCCAAGAAAAATAGTACTTTAAGTGCTCAAACACACAACTTTTGTGAGTTTTCAAACATTGAAGCTCGATATCTTCGGCAAATGAGGACCAAATTTGTTAAACAAAATGTCAAATTAATCAACTCGATGAGATGTTTAAGATAACACAACAAGTTATGATTGCATCATGTTGAATTTCCAAGAAAAATAGTACTTTAAGCGCTCAAATACACAACTTTTGTGACTTTTCAAACATTGAAGCTCGATATCTTCGGCAAATGAGGACCAAATTTGTTAAACAAAATGTCAAATTTATCAGTTCGACGAGATCTTTAAGATGACATAACAAGTCATGATTGCATCATGTTGAATTTCCAAGAAAAATAGTACTATAAGCGCTCAATTACACAACTTTTGTGACTTATCACACTTTGAAGCTCGATATCTTCGGCAAATGAGGACCAAATTTGTTAAACAAAATGTCAAATTTATCAGTTCGACGAGATCTTTAAGATGACATAACAAGTCATGATTGCATCATGTTGAATTTCCAAGAAAAATAGTACTTTAAGTGCTCAAACACACAACTTTTGTGACTTATCACACTTTGAAGCTCGATATCTTCGGCAAATGAGGACCAAATTTGTTAAACAAAATGTCAAATTTATCAGTTCGACGAGATCTTTAAGATGACATAACAAGTCATGATTGCATCATGTTGAATTTCCAAGAAAAATAGTACTTTAAGCGCTCAAACACACAACTTTTGTGACTTTTCAAACTTTGAAGCTCGATATCTTCGTCAAATGAGGACCAATTTTGTTAAACAAAATGTCAAATTAATCAACTCATTGAGATGTTTAAGATAACACAAGAAGTCATGATTGCATCATGTTGAATTTCCAAGAAAAATAGTACTTTAAGTGCTCAAACACACAACTTTTGTGACTTATCACACTTTGAAGCTCGATATCTTCGGCAAATGAGGACCAAATTTGTTAAACAAAATGTCAAATTTATCAGTTCGACGAGATCTTTAAGATGACATAACAAGTCATGATTGCATCATGTTGAATTTCCAAGAAAAATAGTACTTTAAGCGCTCAAATACACAACTTTTGTGACTTTTCAAACATTGAAGCTCGATATCTTCGGCAAATGAGGACCAAATTTGTTAAACAAAATGTCAAATTAATCAGTTCGACGAGATCTTTAAGATGACAAAACAAGTCATGATTGCATCATGTTGAATTTCCAAGAAAAATAGTACTTTAAGCGCTCAAACACACAACTTTTGTGACTTTTCAAACTTTGAAGCTCGATATCTTCGGCAAATGAGGACCAATTTTGTTAAACAAAATGTCAAATTAATCAACTCATTGAGATGTTTAAGATAACACAAGAAGTCATGATTGCATCATGTTGAATTTCCAAGAAAAATAGTACTTTAAGTGCTCAAACACACAACTTTTGTGACTTATCACACTTTGAAGCTCGATATTTTCGGCAAATGAGGACCAAATTTGTTAAACAAAATGTCAAATTTATCAGTTCGACGAGATCTTTAAGATGACATAACAAGTCATGATTGCATCATGTTGAATTTCCAAGAAAAATAGTACTTTAAGTGCTCAAACACACAACTTTTGTGAGTTTTCAAACTTTGAAGCTCGATAACTTCGGCAAATGAGGACCAATTTTGTTAAACAAAATGTCAAATTAATCAGTTCGACGAGACCTTTAAGATGACAATACAAGTCATGATTGCATCATGTTGAATTTCCAAGAAAAATAGTACTATAAGCGCTCAATTACACAACTTTTGTGACTTATCACACTTTGAAGCTCGATATCTTCGGCAAATGAGGACCAAATTTGTTAAACAAAATGTCAAATTTATCAGTTCGACGAGATCTTTAAGATGACATAACAAGTCATGATTGCATCATGTTGAATTTCCAAGAAAAATAGTACTTTAAGTGCTCTAACACACAACTTTTGTGAGTTTTCAAACTTTGAAGCTCGATAACTTCGGCAAATGAGGACCAATTTTGTTAAACAAAATGACAAATTTATCAGTTCGACGAGATCTTTAAGATGACATAACAAGTCATGATTGCATCATGTTGAATTTCCAAGAAAAATAGTACTTTAAGTGCTCAAACACACAACTTTTGTGACTTTTCAATCTTTGAAGCTCGATATCTTCGGCAAATTAGGACCAAATTTGTTAAACAAAATGTCAAATTAATCAACTCGATGAGATGTTTAAGATAACACAACAAGTTATGATTGCATCATGTTGAATTTCCAAGAAAAATAGTACTTTAAGCGCTCAAATACACAACTTTTGTGACTTTTCAAACATTGAAGCTCGATATCTTCGGCAAATGAGGACCAAATTTGTTAAACAAAATGTCAAATTAATCAACTCGATGAGATGTTTAAGATAACACAACAAGTTATGATTGCATCATGTTGAATTTCCAAGAAAAATAGTACTTTAAGCGCTCAAATACACAACTTTTGTGACTTTTCAAACATTGAAGCTCGATATCTTCGGCAAATGAGGACCAAATTTGTTAAACAAAATGTCAAATTAATCAGTTCGACGAGATCTTTAAGATGACAAAACAAGTCATGATTGCATCATGTTGAATTTCCAAGAAAAATAGTACTTTAAGCGCTCAAACACACAACTTTTGTGACTTTTCAAACTTTGAAGCTCGATATCTTCGGCAAATGAGGACCAATTTTGTTAAACAAAATGTCAAATTAATCAACTCATTGAGATGTTTAAGATAACACAAGAAGTCATGATTGCATCATGTTGAATTTCCAAGAAAAATAGTACTTTAAGTGCTCAAACACACAACTTTTGTGACTTTTCAAACATTGGAGCTCGATATCTTCGGCAAATTAGGACCAAATTTGTTAAACAAAATGTCAAATTAATCAGTTCGACGACATTTTTAAGATGACAAAACAAGTCATGATTGCATCATGTTGAATTTCCAAGAAAAATAGTACTTTAAGCGCTCAAACACACAACTTTTGTGACTTTTCAAACTTTGATGCTCGATAACTTCGGCAAATGAGGACCAATTTTGTTAAACAAAATGTCAAATTAATCAGTTCGACGAGACCTTTAAGATGACAAAACAAGTCATGATTGCATCATGTTGAATTTCCAAGAAAAATAGTACTTTAAGCGCTCAAACACACAACTTTTGTGACTTTTCAAACTTTGATGCTCGATAACTTCGGCAAATGAGGACCAATTTTGTTAAACAAAATGTCAAATTAATCAACTCATTGAGATGTTTAAGATGACAAAACAAGTCATGATTGCATCATGTTGAATTTCCAAGAAAAATAGTACTTTAAGCGCTCAAATACACAACTTTTGTGACTTTTCAAACATTGAAGCTCGATATCTTCGGCAAATGAGGACCAAATTTGTTAAACAAAATGTCAAATTAATCAGTTCGACGAGACCTTTAAGATGACAAAACAAGTCATGATTGCATCATGTTGAATTTCCAAGAAAAATAGTACTTTAAGCGCTCAAATACACAACTTTTGTGACTTTTCAAACATTGGAGCTCGATATCTTCGGCAAATGAGGACCAAATTTGTTAAACAAAATGTCAAATTAATCATTTCGACGAGATCTTTAAGATGACAAAACAAGTCATGATTGCATCATGTTGAATTTCCAAGAAAAATAGTACTTTAAGCGCTCAAACACACAACTTTTGTGACTTTTCAAACTTTGATGCTCGATAACTTCGGCAAATGAGGACCAATTTTGTTAAACAAAATGTCAAATTAATCAACTCATTGAGATGTTTAAGATGACAAAACAAGTCATGATTGCATCATGTTGAATTTCCAAGAAAAATAGTACTTTCAGCGCTCAAACACACAACTTTTGTGACTTTTCAAATTTTGATGCTCGATATCTTCGGCAAATGAGGACCAAATTTGTTAAACAAAATGTCAAATTAATCAGTTCGACGAGATCTTTAAGATGACAAAACAAGTCATGATTGCATCATGTTGAATTTCCAAGAAAAATAGTACTTTAAGCGCTCAAACACACAACTTTTGTGACTTTTCAAACTTTGAAGCTCGATATCTTCGGCAAATGAGGACCAAATTTGTTAAACAAAATGTCAAATTAATCAGTTCGACGAGATCTTTAAGATGACAAAACAAGTCATGATTGCATCATGTTGAATTTTCAAGAAAAATAGTACTTTAAGCGCTCAAACACACAACTTTTGTGACTTTTCAAACTTTGATGCTCGATAACTTCGGCAAATGAGGACCAATTTTGTTAAACAAAATGTCAAATTAATCAGTTCGACGAGACCTTTAAGATGACAAAACAAGTCATGATTGCATCATGTTGAATTTCCAAGAAAAATAGTACTTTAAGCGCTCAAACACACAACTTTTGTGACTTTTCAAACTTTGATGCTCGATAACTTCGGCAAATGAGGACCAATTTTGTTAAACAAAATGTCAAATTAATCAACTCATTGAGATGTTTAAGATGACAAAACAAGTCATGATTGCATCATGTTGAATTTCCAAGAAAAATAGTACTTTCAGCGCTCAAACACACAACTTTTGTGACTTTTCAAATTTTGATGCTCGATAACTTCGGCAAATGAGGACCAATTTTGTTAAACAAAATGTCAAATTTATCAGTTCGACGAGATCTTTAAGATGACATAACAAGTCATGATTGCATCATGTTGAATTTCCAAGAAAAATAGTACTTTAAGTGCTCAAACACACAACTTTTGTGACTTTTCAAACATTGGAGCTCGATATCTTCGGCAAATTAGGACCAAATTTGTTAAACAAAATGTCAAATTAATCAACTCGATGAGATGTTTAAGATAACACAACAAGTTATGATTGCATCATGTTGAATTTCCAAGAAAAATAGTACTTTAAGCGCTCAAATACACAACTTTTGTGACTTTTCAAACATTGAAGCTCGATATCTTCGGCAAATGAGGACCAAATTTGTTAAACAAAATGTCAAATTAATCAGTTCGACGAGACCTTTAAGATGACAAAACAAGTCATGATTGCATCATGTTGAATTTCCAAGAAAAATAGTACTTTAAGCGCTCAAATACACAACTTTTGTGACTTTTCAAACATTGGAGCTCGATATCTGCGGCAAATGAGGACCAAATTTGTTAAACAAAATGTCAAATTAATCATTTCGACGAGATCTTTAAGATGACAAAACAAGTCATGATTGCATCATGTTGAATTTCCAAGAAAAATAGTACTTTAAGCGCTCAAACACACAACTTTTGTGACTTTTCAAACTTTGATGCTCGATAACTTCGGCAAATGAGGACCAATTTTGTTAAACAAAATGTCAAATTAATCAACTCATTGAGATGTTTAAGATGACAAAACAAGTCATGATTGCATCATGTTGAATTTCCAAGAAAAATAGTACTTTCAGCGCTCAAACACACAACTTTTGTGACTTTTCAAATTTTGATGCTCGATAACTTCGGCAAATGAGGACCAATTTTGTTAAACAAAATGTCAAATTTATCAGTTCGACGAGATCTTTAAGATGACATAACAAGTCATGATTGCATCATGTTGAATTTCCAAGAAAAATAGTACTTTAAGTGCTCAAACACACAACTTTTGTGACTTTTCAAACATTGGAGCTCGATATCTTCGGCAAATTAGGACCAAATTTGTTAAACAAAATGTCAAATTAATCAACTCGATGAGATGTTTAAGATAACACAACAAGTTATGATTGCATCATGTTGAATTTCCAAGAAAAATAGTACTTTAAGCGCTCAAATACACAACTTTTGTGACTTTTCACACATTGGAGCTCGATATCTTCGGCAAATGAGGACCAAATTTGTTAAACAAAATGTCAAATTAATCATTTCGACGAGATCTTTAAGATGACAAAACAAGTCATGATTGCATCATGTTGAATTTCCAAGAAAAATAGTACTTTAAGCGCTCAAACACACAACTTTTGTGACTTTTCAAACTTTGAAGCTCGATATCTTCGGCAAATGAGGACCAATTTTGTTAAACAAAATGTCAAATTAATCAACTCATTGAGATGTTTAAGATAACACAAGAAGTCATGATTGCATCATGTTGAATTTCCAAGAAAAATAGTACTATAAGCGCTCAATTACACAACTTTTGTGACTTATCACACTTTGAAGCTCGATATCTTCGGCAAATGAGGACCAAATTTGTTAAACAAAATGTCAAATTAATCAGTTCGACGACATTTTTAAGATGACAAAACAAGTCATGATTGCATCATGTTGAATTTCCAAGAAAAATAGTACTTTAAGCGCTCAAACACACAACTTTTGTGACTTTTCAAACTTTGAAGCTCGATATCTTCGGCAAATGAGGACCAAATTTGTTAAACAAAATGTCAAATTAATCAACTCGATGAGATGTTTAAGATAACACAACAAGTTATGATTGCATCATGTTGAATTTCCAAGAAAAATAGTACTTTAAGCGCTCAAATACACAACTTTTGTGACTTTTCAAACATTGAAGCTCGATATCTTCGGCAAATGAGGACCAAATTTGTTAAACAAAATGTCAAATTAATCAGTTCGACGAGATCTTTAAGATGACAAAACAAGTCATGATTGCATCATGTTGAATTTCCAAGAAAAATAGTACTTTAAGTGCTCAAACACACAACTTTTGTGACTTATCACACTTTGAAGCTCGATATCTTCGGCAAATGAGGACCAAATTTGTTAAACAAAATGTCAAATTTATCAGTTCGACGAGATCTTTAAGATGACAAAACAAGTCATAATTGCATCATGTTGAATTTCCAAGAAAAATAGTACTTTAAGTGCTCAAACACACAACTTTTGTGACTTATCACACTTTGAAGCTCGATATCTTCGGCAAATGAGGACCAAATTTGTTAAACAAAATGTCAAATTAATCAGTTCGACGAGATCTTTAAGATGACAAAACAAGTCATGATTGCATCATGTTGAATTTCCAAGAAAAATAGTACTTTAAGCGCTCAAACACACAACTTTTGTGACTTTTCAAACTTTGATGCTCGATAACTTCGGCAAATGAGGACCAATTTTGTTAAACAAAATGTCAAATTAATCAGTTCGACGAGACCTTTAAGATGACAAAACAAGTCATGATTGCATCATGTTGAATTTCCAAGAAAAATAGTACTTTAAGCGCTCAAACACACAACTTTTGTGACTTTTCAAACTTTGATGCTCGATAACTTCGGCAAATGAGGACCAATTTTGTTAAACAAAATGTCAAATTAATCAACTCATTGAGATGTTTAAGATGACAAAACAAGTCATGATTGCATCATGTTGAATTTCCAAGAAAAATAGTACTTTCAGCGCTCAAACACACAACTTTTGTGACTTTTCAAATTTTGATGCTCGATAACTTCGGCAAATGAGGACCAATTTTGTTAAACAAAATGTCAAATTTATCAGTTCGACGAGATCTTTAAGATGACATAACAAGTCATGATTGCATCATGTTGAATTTCCAAGAAAAATAGTACTTTAAGTGCTCAAACACACAACTTTTGTGACTTTTCAAACATTGGAGCTCGATATCTTCGGCAAATTAGGACCAAATTTGTTAAACAAAATGTCAAATTAATCAACTCGATGAGATGTTTAAGATAACACAACAAGTTATGATTGCATCATGTTGAATTTCCAAGAAAAATAGTACTTTCAGCGCTCAAACACACAACTTTTGTGACTTTTCAAATTTTGATGCTCGATAACTTCGGCAAATGAGGACCAATTTTGTTAAACAAAATGTCAAATTTATCAGTTCGACGAGATCTTTAAGATGACATAACAAGTCATGATTGCATCATGTTGAATTTCCAAGAAAAATAGTACTTTAAGTGCTCAAACACACAACTTTTGTGACTTTTCAAACATTGGAGCTCGATATCTTCGGCAAATTAGGACCAAATTTGTTAAACAAAATGTCAAATTAATCAACTCGATGAGATGTTTAAGATAACACAACAAGTTATGATTGCATCATGTTGAATTTCCAAGAAAAATAGTACTTTAAGCGCTCAAATACACAACTTTTGTGACTTTTCAAACATTGAAGCTCGATATCTTCGGCAAATGAGGACCAAATTTGTTAAACAAAATGTCAAATTAATCAGTTCGACGAGACCTTTAAGATGACAAAACAAGTCATGATTGCATCATGTTGAATTTCCAAGAAAAATAGTACTTTAAGCGCTCAAACACACAACTTTTGTGACTTTTCAAACTTTGATGCTCGATAACTTCGGCAAATGAGGACCAATTTTGTTAAACAAAATGTCAAATTAATCAACTCATTGAGATGTTTAAGATGACAAAACAAGTCATGATTGCATCATGTTGAATTTCCAAGAAAAATAGTACTTTAAGCGCTCAAATACACAACTTTTGTGACTTTTCAAACATTGAAGCTCGATATCTTCGGCAAATGAGGACCAAATTTGTTAAACAAAATGTCAAATTAATCAGTTCGACGAGACCTTTAAGATGACAAAACAAGTCATGATTGCATCATGTTGAATTTCCAAGAAAAATAGTACTTTAAGCGCTCAAATACACAACTTTTGTGACTTTTCAAACATTGGAGCTCGATATCTTCGGCAAATGAGGACCAAATTTGTTAAACAAAATGTCAAATTAATCATTTCGACGAGATCTTTAAGATGACAAAACAAGTCATGATTGCATCATGTTGAATTTCCAAGAAAAATAGTACTTTAAGCGCTCAAACACACAACTTTTGTGACTTTTCAAACTTTGATGCTCGATAACTTCGGCAAATGAGGACCAATTTTGTTAAACAAAATGTCAAATTAATCAACTCATTGAGATGTTTAAGATGACAAAACAAGTCATGATTGCATCATGTTGAATTTCCAAGAAAAATAGTACTTTCAGCGCTCAAACACACAACTTTTGTGACTTTTCAAATTTTGATGCTCGATATCTTCGGCAAATGAGGACCAAATTTGTTAAACAAAATGTCAAATTAATCAGTTCGACGAGATCTTTAAGATGACAAAACAAGTCATGATTGCATCATGTTGAATTTCCAAGAAAAATAGTACTTTAAGCGCTCAAACACACAACTTTTGTGACTTTTCAAACTTTGAAGCTCGATATCTTCGGCAAATGAGGACCAAATTTGTTAAACAAAATGTCAAATTAATCAGTTCGACGAGATCTTTAAGATGACAAAACAAGTCATGATTGCATCATGTTGAATTTCCAAGAAAAATAGTACTTTAAGCGCTCAAACACACAACTTTTGTGACTTTTCAAACTTTGATGCTCGATAACTTCGGCAAATGAGGACCAATTTTGTTAAACAAAATGTCAAATTAATCAGTTCGACGAGACCTTTAAGATGACAAAACAAGTCATGATTGCATCATGTTGAATTTCCAAGAAAAATAGTACTTTAAGCGCTCAAACACACAACTTTTGTGACTTTTCAAACATTGGAGCTCGATATCTTCGGCAAATGAGGACCAAATTTGTTAAACAAAATGTCAAATTAATCATTTCGACGAGATCTTTAAGATGACAAAACAAGTCATGATTGCATCATGTTGAATTTCCAAGAAAAATAGTACTATAAGCGCTCAATTACACAACTTTTGTGACTTATCACACTTTGAAGCTCGATATCTTCGCCAAATGAGGACCAAATTTGTTAAACAAAATGTCAAATTAATCAGTTCGACGACATTTTTAAGATGACAAAACAAGTCATGATTGCATCATGTTGAATTTCCAAGAAAAATAGTACTTTAAGCGCTCAAACACACAACTTTTGTGACTTTTCAAACTTTGAAGCTCGATATCTTCGGCAAATGAGGACCAAATTTGTTAAACAAAATGTCAAATTAATCAACTCGATGAGATGTTTAAGATAACACAACAAGTTATGATTGCATCATGTTGAATTTCCAAGAAAAATAGTACTTTAAGCGCTCAAATACACAACTTTTGTGACTTTTCAAACATTGAAGCTCGATATCTTCGGCAAATGAGGACCAAATTTGTTAAACAAAATGTCAAATTAATCAGTTCGACGAGATCTTTAAGATGACAAAACAAGTCATGATTGCATCATGTTGAATTTCCAAGAAAAATAGTACTTTAAGTGCTCAAACACACAACTTTTGTGACTTATCACACTTTGAAGCTCGATATCTTCGGCAAATGAGGACCAAATTTGTTAAACAAAATGTCAAATTTATCAGTTCGACGAGATCTTTAAGATGACAAAACAAGTCATAATTGCATCATGTTGAATTTCCAAGAAAAATAGTACTTTAAGTGCTCAAACACACAACTTTTGTGACTTATCACACTTTGAAGCTCGATATCTTCGGCAAATGAGGACCAAATTTGTTAAACAAAATGTCAAATTAATCAGTTCGACGAGATCTTTAAGATGACAAAACAAGTCATGATTGCATCATGTTGAATTTCCAAGAAAAATAGTACTTTAAGCGCTCAAACACACAACTTTTGTGACTTTTCAAACTTTGATGCTCGATAACTTCGGCAAATGAGGACCAATTTTGTTAAACAAAATGTCAAATTAATCAGTTCGACGAGACCTTTAAGATGACAAAACAAGTCATGATTGCATCATGTTGAATTTCCAAGAAAAATAGTACTTTAAGCGCTCAAACACACAACTTTTGTGACTTTTCAAACTTTGATGCTCGATAACTTCGGCAAATGAGGACCAATTTTGTTAAACAAAATGTCAAATTAATCAACTCATTGAGATGTTTAAGATGACAAAACAAGTCATGATTGCATCATGTTGAATTTCCAAGAAAAATAGTACTTTCAGCGCTCAAACACACAACTTTTGTGACTTTTCAAATTTTGATGCTCGATAACTTCGGCAAATGAGGACCAATTTTGTTAAACAAAATGTCAAATTTATCAGTTCGACGAGATCTTTAAGATGACATAACAAGTCATGATTGCATCATGTTGAATTTCCAAGAAAAATAGTACTTTAAGTGCTCAAACACACAACTTTTGTGACTTTTCAAACATTGGAGCTCGATATCTTCGGCAAATTAGGACCAAATTTGTTAAACAAAATGTCAAATTAATCAACTCGATGAGATGTTTAAGATAACACAACAAGTTATGATTGCATCATGTTGAATTTCCAAGAAAAATAGTACTTTCAGCGCTCAAACACACAACTTTTGTGACTTTTCAAATTTTGATGCTCGATAACTTCGGCAAATGAGGACCAATTTTGTTAAACAAAATGTCAAATTTATCAGTTCGACGAGATCTTTAAGATGACATAACAAGTCATGATTGCATCATGTTGAATTTCCAAGAAAAATAGTACTTTAAGTGCTCAAACACACAACTTTTGTGACTTTTCAAACATTGGAGCTCGATATCTTCGGCAAATTAGGACCAAATTTGTTAAACAAAATGTCAAATTAATCAACTCGATGAGATGTTTAAGATAACACAACAAGTTATGATTGCATCATGTTGAATTTCCAAGAAAAATAGTACTTTAAGCGCTCAAATACACAACTTTTGTGACTTTTCAAACATTGAAGCTCGATATCTTCGGCAAATGAGGACCAAATTTGTTAAACAAAATGTCAAATTAATCAGTTCGACGAGACCTTTAAGATGACAAAACAAGTCATGATTGCATCATGTTGAATTTCCAAGAAAAATAGTACTTTAAGCGCTCAAACACACAACTTTTGTGACTTTTCAAACTTTGATGCTCGATAACTTCGGCAAATGAGGACCAATTTTGTTAAACAAAATGTCAAATTAATCAACTCATTGAGATGTTTAAGATGACAAAACAAGTCATGATTGCATCATGTTGAATTTCCAAGAAAAATAGTACTTTAAGCGCTCAAATACACAACTTTTGTGACTTTTCAAACATTGAAGCTCGATATCTTCGGCAAATGAGGACCAAATTTGTTAAACAAAATGTCAAATTAATCAGTTCGACGAGACCTTTAAGATGACAAAACAAGTCATGATTGCATCATGTTGAATTTCCAAGAAAAATAGTACTTTAAGCGCTCAAATACACAACTTTTGTGACTTTTCAAACATTGGAGCTCGATATCTTCGGCAAATGAGGACCAAATTTGTTAAACAAAATGTCAAATTAATCATTTCGACGAGATCTTTAAGATGACAAAACAAGTCATGATTGCATCATGTTGAATTTCCAAGAAAAATAGTACTTTAAGCGCTCAAACACACAACTTTTGTGACTTTTCAAACTTTGATGCTCGATAACTTCGGCAAATGAGGACCAATTTTGTTAAACAAAATGTCAAATTAATCAACTCATTGAGATGTTTAAGATGACAAAACAAGTCATGATTGCATCATGTTGAATTTCCAAGAAAAATAGTACTTTCAGCGCTCAAACACACAACTTTTGTGACTTTTCAAATTTTGATGCTCGATATCTTCGGCAAATGAGGACCAAATTTGTTAAACAAAATGTCAAATTAATCAGTTCGACGAGATCTTTAAGATGACAAAACAAGTCATGATTGCATCATGTTGAATTTCCAAGAAAAATAGTACTTTAAGCGCTCAAACACACAACTTTTGTGACTTTTCAAACTTTGAAGCTCGATATCTTCGGCAAATGAGGACCAAATTTGTTAAACAAAATGTCAAATTAATCAGTTCGACGAGATCTTTAAGATGACAAAACAAGTCATGATTGCATCATGTTGAATTTCCAAGAAAAATAGTACTTTAAGCGCTCAAACACACAACTTTTGTGACTTTTCAAACTTTGATGCTCGATAACTTCGGCAAATGAGGACCAATTTTGTTAAACAAAATGTCAAATTAATCAGTTCGACGAGACCTTTAAGATGACAAAACAAGTCATGATTGCATCATGTTGAATTTCCAAGAAAAATAGTACTTTAAGCGCTCAAACACACAACTTTTGTGACTTTTCAAACATTGGAGCTCGATATCTTCGGCAAATGAGGACCAAATTTGTTAAACAAAATGTCAAATTAATCATTTCGACGAGATCTTTAAGATGACAAAACAAGTCATGATTGCATCATGTTGAATTTCCAAGAAAAATAGTACTTTAAGCGCTCAAACACACAACTTTTGTGACTTTTCAAACTTTGATGCTCGATAACTTCGGCAAATGAGGACCAATTTTGTTAAACAAAATGTCAAATTAATCAACTCATTGAGATGTTTAAGATGACAAAACAAGTCATGATTGCATCATGTTGAATTTCCAAGAAAAATAGTACTTTCAGCGCTCAAACACACAACTTTTGTGACTTTTCAAATTTTGATGCTCGATATCTTCGGCAAATGAGGACCAAATTTGTTAAACAAAATGTCAAATTAATCAGTTCGACGAGATCTTTAAGATGACAAAACAAGTCATGATTGCATCATGTTGAATTTCCAAGAAAAATAGTACTTTAAGCGCTCAAACACACAACTTTTGTGACTTTTCAAACTTTGAAGCTCGATATCTTCGGCAAATGAGGACCAAATTTGTTAAACAAAATGTCAAATTAATCAGTTCGACGAGATCTTTAAGATGACAAAACAAGTCATGATTGCATCATGTTGAATTTCCAAGAAAAATAGTACTTTAAGCGCTCAAACACACAACTTTTGTGACTTTTCAAACTTTGATGCTCGATAACTTCGGCAAATGAGGACCAATTTTGTTAAACAAAATGTCAAATTAATCAGTTCGACGAGACCTTTAAGATGACAAAACAAGTCATGATTGCATCATGTTGAATTTCCAAGAAAAATAGTACTTTAAGCGCTCAAACACACAACTTTTGTGACTTTTCAAACTTTGATGCTCGATAACTTCGGCAAATGAGGACCAATTTTGTTAAACAAAATGTCAAATTAATCAACTCATTGAGATGTTTAAGATGACAAAACAAGTCATGATTGCATCATGTTGAATTTCCAAGAAAAATAGTACTTTCAGCGCTCAAACACACAACTTTTGTGACTTTTCAAATTTTGATGCTCGATAACTTCGGCAAATGAGGACCAATTTTGTTAAACAAAATGTCAAATTTATCAGTTCGACGAGATCTTTAAGATGACATAACAAGTCATGATTGCATCATGTTGAATTTCCAAGAAAAATAGTACTTTAAGTGCTCAAACACACAACTTTTGTGACTTTTCAAACATTGGAGCTCGATATCTTCGGCAAATTAGGACCAAATTTGTTAAACAAAATGTCAAATTAATCAACTCGATGAGATGTTTAAGATAACACAACAAGTTATGATTGCATCATGTTGAATTTCCAAGAAAAATAGTACTTTAAGCGCTCAAATACACAACTTTTGTGACTTTTCAAACATTGAAGCTCGATATCTTCGGCAAATGAGGACCAAATTTGTTAAACAAAATGTCAAATTAATCAGTTCGACGAGACCTTTAAGATGACAAAACAAGTCATGATTGCATCATGTTGAATTTCCAAGAAAAATAGTACTTTAAGCGCTCAAATACACAACTTTTGTGACTTTTCAAACATTGGAGCTCGATATCTGCGGCAAATGAGGACCAAATTTGTTAAACAAAATGTCAAATTAATCATTTCGACGAGATCTTTAAGATGACAAAACAAGTCATGATTGCATCATGTTGAATTTCCAAGAAAAATAGTACTTTAAGCGCTCAAACACACAACTTTTGTGACTTTTCAAACTTTGATGCTCGATAACTTCGGCAAATGAGGACCAATTTTGTTAAACAAAATGTCAAATTAATCAACTCATTGAGATGTTTAAGATGACAAAACAAGTCATGATTGCATCATGTTGAATTTCCAAGAAAAATAGTACTTTCAGCGCTCAAACACACAACTTTTGTGACTTTTCAAATTTTGATGCTCGATAACTTCGGCAAATGAGGACCAATTTTGTTAAACAAAATGTCAAATTTATCAGTTCGACGAGATCTTTAAGATGACATAACAAGTCATGATTGCATCATGTTGAATTTCCAAGAAAAATAGTACTTTAAGTGCTCAAACACACAACTTTTGTGACTTTTCAAACATTGGAGCTCGATATCTTCGGCAAATTAGGACCAAATTTGTTAAACAAAATGTTAAATTAATCAACTCGATGAGATGTTTAAGATAACACAACAAGTTATGATTGCATCATGTTGAATTTCCAAGAAAAATAGTACTTTAAGCGCTCAAATACACAACTTTTGTGACTTTTCAAACATTGAAGCTCGATATCTTCGGCAAATGAGGACCAAATTTGTTAAACAAAATGTCAAATTAATCAGTTCGACGAGACCTTTAAGATGACAAAACAAGTCATGATTGCATCATGTTGAATTTCCAAGAAAAATAGTACTTTAAGCGCTCAAATACACAACTTTTGTGACTTTTCACACATTGGAGCTCGATATCTTCGGCAAATGAGGACCAAATTTGTTAAACAAAATGTCAAATTAATCATTTCGACGAGATCTTTAAGATGACAAAACAAGTCATGATTGCATCATGTTGAATTTCCAAGAAAAATAGTACTTTAAGCGCTCAAACACACAACTTTTGTGACTTTTCAAACTTTGAAGCTCGATATCTTCGGCAAATGAGGACCAATTTTGTTAAACAAAATGTCAAATTAATCAACTCATTGAGATGTTTAAGATAACACAAGAAGTCATGATTGCATCATGTTGAATTTCCAAGAAAAATAGTACTATAAGCGCTCAATTACACAACTTTTGTGACTTATCACACTTTGAAGCTCGATATCTTCGGCAAATGAGGACCAAATTTGTTAAACAAAATGTCAAATTAATCAGTTCGACGACATTTTTAAGATGACAAAACAAGTCATGATTGCATCATGTTGAATTTCCAAGAAAAATAGTACTTTAAGCGCTCAAACACACAACTTTTGTGACTTTTCAAACTTTGAAGCTCGATATCTTCGGCAAATGAGGACCAAATTTGTTAAACAAAATGTCAAATTAATCAACTCGATGAGATGTTTAAGATAACACAACAAGTTATGATTGCATCATGTTGAATTTCCAAGAAAAATAGTACTTTAAGCGCTCAAATACACAACTTTTGTGACTTTTCAAACATTGAAGCTCGATATCTTCGGCAAATGAGGACCAAATTTGTTAAACAAAATGTCAAATTAATCAGTTCGACGAGATCTTTAAGATGACAAAACAAGTCATGATTACATCATGTTGAATTTCCAAGAAAAATAGTACTTTAAGCGCTCAAACACACAACTTTTGTGACTTTTCAAACTTTGAAGCTCGATATCTTCGGCAAATGAGGACCAAATTTGTTAAACAAAATGTCAAATTAATCAGTTCGACGAGATCTTTAAGATGACAAAACAAGTCATGATTGCATCATGTTGAATTTCCAAGAAAAATAGTACTTTAAGTGCTCAAACACACAACTTTTGTGACTTATCACACTTTGAAGCTCGATATCTTCGGCAAATGAGGACCAAATTTGTTAAACAAAATGTCAAATTTATCAGTTCGACGAGATCTTTAAGATGACAAAACAAGTCATAATTGCATCATGTTGAATTTCCAAGAAAAATAGTACTTTAAGTGCTCAAACACACAACTTTTGTGACTTATCACACTTTGAAGCTCGATATCTTCGGCAAATGAGGACCAAATTTGTTAAACAAAATGTCAAATTAATCAGTTCGACGAGATCTTTAAGATGACAAAACAAGTCATGATTGCATCATGTTGAATTTCCAAGAAAAATAGTACTTTAAGCGCTCAAACACACAACTTTTGTGACTTTTCAAACTTTGAAGCTCGATATCTTCGGCAAATGAGGACCAAATTTGTTAAACAAAATGTCAAATTAATCAGTTCGACGAGATCTTTAAGATGACAAAACAAGTCATGATTGCATCATGTTGAATTTCCAAGAAAAATAGTACTTTAAGCGCTCAAACACACAACTTTTGTGACTTTTCAAACTTTGATGCTCGATAACTTCGGCAAATGAGGACCAATTTTGTTAAACAAAATGTCAAATTAATCAGTTCGACGAGACCTTTAAGATGACAAAACAAGTCATGATTGCATCATGTTGAATTTCCAAGAAAAATAGTACTTTAAGCGCTCAAACACACAACTTTTGTGACTTTTCAAACTTTGATGCTCGATAACTTCGGCAAATGAGGACCAATTTTGTTAAACAAAATGTCAAATTAATCAACTCATTGAGATGTTTAAGATGACAAAACAAGTCATGATTGCATCATGTTGAATTTCCAAGAAAAATAGTACTTTCAGCGCTCAAACACACAACTTTTGTGACTTTTCAAATTTTGATGCTCGATAACTTCGGCAAATGAGGACCAATTTTGTTAAACAAAATGTCAAATTTATCAGTTCGACGAGATCTTTAAGATGACATAACAAGTCATGATTGCATCATGTTGAATTTCCAAGAAAAATAGTACTTTAAGTGCTCAAACACACAACTTTTGTGACTTTTCAAACATTGGAGCTCGATATCTTCGGCAAATTAGGACCAAATTTGTTAAACAAAATGTCAAATTAATCAACTCGATGAGATGTTTAAGATAACACAACAAGTTATGATTGCATCATGTTGAATTTCCAAGAAAAATAGTACTTTAAGCGCTCAAATACACAACTTTTGTGACTTTTCAAACATTGAAGCTCGATATCTTCGGCAAATGAGGACCAAATTTGTTAAACAAAATGTCAAATTAATCAGTTCGACGAGACCTTTAAGATGACAAAACAAGTCATGATTGCATCATGTTGAATTTCCAAGAAAAATAGTACTTTAAGCGCTCAAATACACAACTTTTGTGACTTTTCAAACATTGAAGCTCGATATCTGCGGCAAATGAGGACCAAATTTGTTAAACAAAATGTCAAATTAATCAGTTCGACGAGACCTTTAAGATGACAAAACAAGTCATGATTGCATCATGTTGAATTTCCAAGAAAAATAGTACTTTAAGCGCTCAAATACACAACTTTTGTGACTTTTCAAACATTGGAGCTCGATATCTGCGGCAAATGAGGACCAAATTTGTTAAACAAAATGTCAAATTAATCATTTCGACGAGATCTTTAAGATGACAAAACAAGTCATGATTGCATCATGTTGAATTTCCAAGAAAAATAGTACTTTAAGTGCTCAAACACACAACTTTTGTGACTTTTCAATCTTTGAAGCTCGATATCTTCGGCAAATTAGGACCAAATTTGTTAAACAAAATGTCAAATTAATCAACTCGATGAGATGTTTAAGATAACACAACAAGTTATGATTGCATCATGTTGAATTTCCAAGAAAAATAGTACTTTAAGCGCTCAAACACACAACTTTTGTGACTTTTCAAACTTTGAAGCTCGATATCTTCGTCAAATGAGGACCAATTTTGTTAATCAAAATGTCAAATTAATCAACTCATTGAGATGTTCAAGATAACACAAGAAGTCATGATTGCATCATGTTGAATTTCCAAGAAAAATAGTACTTTAAGTGCTCAAACACACAACTTTTGTGACTTATCACACTTTGAAGCTCGATATCTTCGGCAAATGAGGACCAAATTTGTTAAACAAAATGTCAAATTTATCAGTTCGACGAGATCTTTAAGATGACATAATAAGTCATGATTGCATCATGTTGAATTTCCAAGAAAAATAGTACTATAAGCGCTCAATTACACAACTTTTGTGACTTATCACACTTTGAAGCTCGATATCTTCGGCAAATGAGGACCAAATTTGTTAAACAAAATGTCAAATTACTCAGTTCGACGACATTTTTAAGATGACAAAACAAGTCATGATTGCATTATATTGAATTTCCAAGAAAAATAGTACTTTAAGCGCTCAAACACACAACTTTTGTGACTTTTCAAAATTTGATGCTCGATAACTTCGGCAAATGAGGACCAATTTTGTTAAACAAAATGTCAAATTTATCAGTTCGACGAGATCTTTAAGATGACATAACAAGTCATGATTGCATCATGTTGAATTTCCAAGAAAAATAGTACTTTAAGTGCTCAAACACACAACTTTTGTGACTTTTCAAACATTGGAGCTCGATATCTTCGGCAAATTAGGACCAAATTTGTTAAACAAAATGTCAAATTAATCAGTTCGACGACATTTTTAAGATGACAAAACAAGTCATGATTGCATCATGTTGAATTTCCAAGAAAAATATTACTTTAAGCGCTCAAACACACAACTTTTGTGACTTTTCAAACTTTGATGCTCGATAACTTCGGCAAATGAGGACCAATTTTGTTAAACAAAATGTCAAATTAATCAGTTCGACGAGACCTTTAAGATGACAAAACAAGTCATGATTGCATCATGTTGAATTTCCAAGAAAAATAGTACTTTAAGCGCTCAAACACACAACTTTTGTGACTTTTCAAACTTTGATGCTCGATAACTTCGGCAAATGAGGACCAATTTTGTTAAACAAAATGTCAAATTAATCAACTCATTGAGATGTTTAAGATGACAAAACAAGTCATGATTGCATCATGTTGAATTTCCAAGAAAAATAGTACTTTAAGCGCTCAAATACACAACTTTTGTGACTTTTCACACATTGGAGCTCGATATCTTCGGCAAATGAGGACCAAATTTGTTAAACAAAATGTCAAATTAATCATTTCGACGAGATCTTTAAGATGACAAAACAAGTCATGATTGCATCATGTTGAATTTCCAAGAAAAATAGTACTTTAAGCGCTCAAACACACAACTTTTGTGACTTTTCAAACTTTGAAGCTCGATATCTTCGGCAAATGAGGACCAATTTTGTTAAACAAAATGTCAAATTAATCAACTCATTGAGATATTTAAGATAACACAAGAAGTCATGATTGCATCATGTTGAATTTCCAAGAAAAATAGTACTTTAAGCGCTCAAACACACAACTTTTGTGACTTTTCAAACTTTGATGCTCGATAACTTCGGCAAATGAGGACCAATTTTGTTAAACAAAATGTCAAATTTATCAGTTCGACGAGATCTTTAAGATGACATAACAAGTCATGATTGCATCATGTTGAATTTCCAAGAAAAATAGTACTTTAAGTGCTCAAACACACAACTTTTGTGACTTTTCAAACATTGGAGCTCGATATCTTCGGCAAATTAGGACCAAATTTGTTAAACAAAATGTCAAATTAATCAACTCGATGAGATGTTTAAGATAACACAACAAGTTATGATTGCATCATGTTGAATTTCCAAGAAAAATAGTACTTTAAGCGCTCAAATACACAACTTTTGTGACTTTTCAAACATTGAAGCTCGATATCTTCGGCAAATGAGGACCAAATTTGTTAAACAAAATGTCAAATTAATCAGTTCGACGAGACCTTTAAGATGACAAAACAAGTCATGATTGCATCATGTTGAATTTCCAAGAAAAATAGTACTTTAAGCGCTCAAATACACAACTTTTGTGACTTTTCAAACATTGGAGCTCGATATCTTCGGCAAATGAGGACCAAATTTGTTAAACAAAATGTCAAATTAATCAGTTCGACGAGATCTTTAAGATGACAAAACAAGTCATGATTGCATCATGTTGAATTTCCAAGAAAAATAGTACTTTAAGTGCTCAAACACACAACTTTTGTGACTTATCACACTTTGAAGCTCGATATCTTCGGCAAATGAGGACCAAATTTGTTAAACAAAATGTCAAATTTATCAGTTCGACGAGATCTTTAAGATGACATAATAAGTCATGATTGCATCATGTTGAATTTCCAAGAAAAATAGTACTTTAAGGGCTCAAACACACAACTTTTGTGAGTTTTCAAACTTTGAAGCTCGATAACTTCGGCAAATGAGGACCAATTTTGTTAAACAAAATGTCAAATTTATCAGTTCGACGAGATCTTTAAGATGACATAACAAGTCATGATTGCATCATGTTGAATTTCCAAGAAAAATAGTACTTTAAGTGCTCAAACACACAACTTTTGTGACTTTTCAATCTTTGAAGCTCGATATCTTCGGCAAATTAGGACCAAATTTGTTAAACAAAATGTCAAATTAATCAACTCGATGAGATGTTTAAGATAACACAACAAGTTATGATTGCATCATGTTGAATTTCCAAGAAAAATAGTACTTTAAGCGCTCAAACACACAACTTTTGTGACTTTTCAAACTTTGAAGCTCGATATCTTCGTCAAATGAGGACCAATTTTGTTAATCAAAATGTCAAATTAATCAACTCATTGAGATGTTCAAGATAACACAAGAAGTCATGATTGCATCATGTTGAATTTCCAAGAAAAATAGTACTTTAAGTGCTCAAACACACAACTTTTGTGACTTATCACACTTTGAAGCTCGATATCTTCGGCAAATGAGGACCAAATTTGTTAAACAAAATGTCAAATTAATCAGTTCGACGACATTTTTAAGATGACAAAACAAGTCATGATTGCATCATGTTGAATTTCCAAGAAAAATAGTACTTTAAGTGCTCAAACACACAACTTTTGTGACTTATCACACTTTGAAGCTCGATATCTTCGGCAAATGAGGACCAAATTTGTTAAACAAAATGTCAAATTTATCAGTTCGACGAGATCTTTAAGATGACATAACAAGTCATGATTGCATCATGTTGAATTTCCAAGAAAAATAGTACTTTAAGTGCTCAAACACACAACTTTTGTGACTTATCACACTTTGAAGCTCGATATCTTCGGCAAATGAGGACCAAATTTGTTAAACAAAATGTCAAATTTATCAGTTCGACGAGATCTTTAAGATGACATAACAAGTCATGATTGCATCATGTTGAATTTCCAAGAAAAATAGTACTTTAATTGCTCAAACACACAACTTTTGTGAGTTTTCAAACTTTGAAGCTCGATAACTTCGGCAAATGAGGACCAATTTTGTTAAACAAAATGTCAAATTAATCAACTCATTGAGATGTTTAAGATGACAAAACAAGTCATGATTGCATCATGTTGAATTTCCAAGAAAAATAGTACTTTAAGCGCTCAAACACACAACTTTTGTGACTTTTCAAACTTTGATGCTCGATAACTTCGGCAAATGAGGACCAATTTTGTTAAACAAAATGTCAAATTAATCAACTCATTGAGATGTTTAAGATGACAAAACAAGTCATGATTGCATCATGTTGAATTTCCAAGAAAAATAGTACTTTCAGCGCTCAAACACACAACTTTTGTGACTTTTCAAATTTTGATGCTCGATAACTTCGGCAAATGAGGACCAATTTTGTTAAACAAAATGTCAAATTTATCAGTTCGACGAGATCTTTAAGATGACATAACAAGTCATGATTGCATCATGTTGAATTTCCAAGAAAAATAGTACTTTAAGTGCTCAAACACACAACTTTTGTGACTTTTCAAACATTGGAGCTCGATATCTTCGGCAAATTAGGACCAAATTTGTTAAACAAAATGTCAAATTAATCAACTCGATGAGATGTTTAAGATAACACAACAAGTTATGATTGCATCATGTTGAATTTCCAAGAAAAATAGTACTTTAAGTGCTCAAACACACAACTTTTGTGAGTTTTCAAACTTTGAAGCTCGATAACTTCGGCAAATGAGGACCAATTTTGTTAAACAAAATGTCAAATTAATCAACTCATTGAGATGTTTAAGATGACAAAACAAGTCATGATTGCATCATGTTGAATTTCCAAGAAAAATAGTACTTTAAGCGCTCAAACACACAACTTTTGTGACTTTTCAAACATTGGAGCTCGATATCTTCGGCAAATGAGGACCAAATTTGTTAAACAAAATGTCAAATTAATCAACTCATTGAGATGTTTAAGATAACACAAGAAGTCATGATTGCATCATGTTGAATTTCCAAGAAAAATAGTACTTTAAGCGCTCAAACACACAACTTTTGTGACTTTTCAAACTTTGATGCTCGATAACTTCGGCAAATGAGGACCAATTTTGTTAAACAAAATGTCAAATTTATCAGTTCGACGAGATCTTTAAGATGACATAACAAGTCATGATTGCATCATGTTGAATTTCCAAGAAAAATAGTACTTTAAGTGCTCAAACACACAACTTTTGTGACTTTTCAAACATTGGAGCTCGATATCTTCGGCAAATTAGGACCAAATTTGTTAAACAAAATGTCAAATTAATCAACTCGATGAGATGTTTAAGATAACACAACAAGTTATGATTGCATCATGTTGAATTTCCAAGAAAAATAGTACTTTAAGCGCTCAAATACACAACTTTTGTGACTTTTCAAACATTGAAGCTCGATATCTTCGGCAAATGAGGACCAAATTTGTTAAACAAAATGTCAAATTAATCAGTTCGACGAGACCTTTAAGATGACAAAACAAGTCATGATTGCATCATGTTGAATTTCCAAGAAAAATAGTACTTTAAGCGCTCAAATACACAACTTTTGTGACTTTTCAAACATTGGAGCTCGATATCTTCGGCAAATGAGGACCAAATTTGTTAAACAAAATGTCAAATTAATCAGTTCGACGAGATCTTTAAGATGACAAAACAAGTCATGATTGCATCATGTTGAATTTCCAAGAAAAATAGTACTTTAAGTGCTCAAACACACAACTTTTGTGACTTATCACACTTTGAAGCTCGATATCTTCGGCAAATGAGGACCAAATTTGTTAAACAAAATGTCAAATTTATCAGTTCGACGAGATCTTTAAGATGACATAATAAGTCATGATTGCATCATGTTGAATTTCCAAGAAAAATAGTACTTTAAGGGCTCAAACACACAACTTTTGTGAGTTTTCAAACTTTGAAGCTCGATAACTTCGGCAAATGAGGACCAATTTTGTTAAACAAAATGTCAAATTTATCAGTTCGACGAGATCTTTAAGATGACATAACAAGTCATGATTGCATCATGTTGAATTTCCAAGAAAAATAGTACTTTAAGTGCTCAAACACACAACTTTTGTGACTTTTCAATCTTTGAAGCTCGATATCTTCGGCAAATTAGGACCAAATTTGTTAAACAAAATGTCAAATTAATCAACTCGATGAGATGTTTAAGATAACACAACAAGTTATGATTGCATCATGTTGAATTTCCAAGAAAAATAGTACTTTAAGCGCTCAAACACACAACTTTTGTGACTTTTCAAACTTTGAAGCTCGATATCTTCGTCAAATGAGGACCAATTTTGTTAATCAAAATGTCAAATTAATCAACTCATTGAGATGTTCAAGATAACACAAGAAGTCATGATTGCATCATGTTGAATTTCCAAGAAAAATAGTACTTTAAGTGCTCAAACACACAACTTTTGTGACTTATCACACTTTGAAGCTCGATATCTTCGGCAAATGAGGACCAAATTTGTTAAACAAAATGTCAAATTAATCAGTTCGACGACATTTTTAAGATGACAAAACAAGTCATGATTGCATCATGTTGAATTTCCAAGAAAAATAGTACTTTAAGTGCTCAAACACACAACTTTTGTGACTTATCACACTTTGAAGCTCGATATCTTCGGCAAATGAGGACCAAATTTGTTAAACAAAATGTCAAATTTATCAGTTCGACGAGATCTTTAAGATGACATAACAAGTCATGATTGCATCATGTTGAATTTCCAAGAAAAATAGTACTTTAAGTGCTCAAACACACAACTTTTGTGACTTATCACACTTTGAAGCTCGATATCTTCGGCAAATGAGGACCAAATTTGTTAAACAAAATGTCAAATTTATCAGTTCGACGAGATCTTTAAGATGACATAACAAGTCATGATTGCATCATGTTGAATTTCCAAGAAAAATAGTACTTTAAGTGCTCAAACACACAACTTTTGTGAGTTTTCAAACTTTGAAGCTCGATAACTTCGGCAAATGAGGACCAATTTTGTTAAACAAAATGTCAAATTAATCAACTCATTGAGATGTTTAAGATGACAAAACAAGTCATGATTGCATCATGTTGAATTTCCAAGAAAAATAGTACTTTAAGCGCTCAAACACACAACTTTTGTGACTTTTCAAACTTTGATGCTCGATAACTTCGGCAAATGAGGACCAATTTTGTTAAACAAAATGTCAAATTAATCAACTCATTGAGATGTTTAAGATGACAAAACAAGTCATGATTGCATCATGTTGAATTTCCAAGAAAAATAGTACTTTCAGCGCTCAAACACACAACTTTTGTGACTTTTCAAATTTTGATGCTCGATAACTTCGGCAAATGAGGACCAATTTTGTTAAACAAAATGTCAAATTTATCAGTTCGACGAGATCTTTAAGATGACATAACAAGTCATGATTGCATCATGTTGAATTTCCAAGAAAAATAGTACTTTAAGTGCTCAAACACACAACTTTTGTGACTTTTCAAACATTGGAGCTCGATATCTTCGGCAAATTAGGACCAAATTTGTTAAACAAAATGTCAAATTAATCAACTCGATGAGATGTTTAAGATAACACAACAAGTTATGATTGCATCATGTTGAATTTCCAAGAAAAATAGTACTTTAAGTGCTCAAACACACAACTTTTGTGAGTTTTCAAACTTTGAAGCTCGATAACTTCGGCAAATGAGGACCAATTTTGTTAAACAAAATGTCAAATTAATCAACTCATTGAGATGTTTAAGATGACAAAACAAGTCATGATTGCATCATGTTGAATTTCCAAGAAAAATAGTACTTTAAGCGCTCAAACACACAACTTTTGTGACTTTTCAAACATTGGAGCTCGATATCTTCGGCAAATGAGGACCAAATTTGTTAAACAAAATGTCAAATTAATCAACTCATTGAGATGTTTAAGATAACACAAGAAGTCATGATTGCATCATGTTGAATTTCCAAGAAAAATAGTACTTTAAGCGCTCAAACACACAACTTTTGTGACTTTTCAAACTTTGATGCTCGATAACTTCGGCAAATGAGGACCAATTTTGTTAAACAAAATGTCAAATTTATCAGTTCGACGAGATCTTTAAGATGACATAACAAGTCATGATTGCATCATGTTGAATTTCCAAGAAAAATAGTACTTTAAGTGCTCAAACACACAACTTTTGTGACTTTTCAAACATTGGAGCTCGATATCTTCGGCAAATTAGGACCAAATTTGTTAAACAAAATGTCAAATTAATCAACTCGATGAGATGTTTAAGATAACACAACAAGTTATGATTGCATCATGTTGAATTTCCAAGAAAAATAGTACTTTAAGCGCTCAAATACACAACTTTTGTGACTTTTCAAACATTGAAGCTCGATATCTTCGGCAAATGAGGACCAAATTTGTTAAACAAAATGTCAAATTAATCAGTTCGACGAGACCTTTAAGATGACAAAACAAGTCATGATTGCATCATGTTGAATTTCCAAGAAAAATAGTACTTTAAGCGCTCAAATACACAACTTTTGTGACTTTTCAAACATTGGAGCTCGATATCTTCGGCAAATGAGGACCAAATTTGTTAAACAAAATGTCAAATTAATCAGTTCGACGAGATCTTTAAGATGACAAAACAAGTCATGATTGCATCATGTTGAATTTCCAAGAAAAATAGTACTTTAAGTGCTCAAACACACAACTTTTGTGACTTATCACACTTTGAAGCTCGATATCTTCGGCAAATGAGGACCAAATTTGTTAAACAAAATGTCAAATTTATCAGTTCGACGAGATCTTTAAGATGACATAATAAGTCATGATTGCATCATGTTGAATTTCCAAGAAAAATAGTACTTTAAGGGCTCAAACACACAACTTTTGTGAGTTTTCAAACTTTGAAGCTCGATAACTTCGGCAAATGAGGACCAATTTTGTTAAACAAAATGTCAAATTTATCAGTTCGACGAGATCTTTAAGATGACATAACAAGTCATGATTGCATCATGTTGAATTTCCAAGAAAAATAGTACTTTAAGTGCTCAAACACACAACTTTTGTGACTTTTCAATCTTTGAAGCTCGATATCTTCGGCAAATTAGGACCAAATTTGTTAAACAAAATGTCAAATTAATCAACTCGATGAGATGTTTAAGATAACACAACAAGTTATGATTGCATCATGTTGAATTTCCAAGAAAAATAGTACTTTAAGCGCTCAAACACACAACTTTTGTGACTTTTCAAACTTTGAAGCTCGATATCTTCGTCAAATGAGGACCAATTTTGTTAATCAAAATGTCAAATTAATCAACTCATTGAGATGTTCAAGATAACACAAGAAGTCATGATTGCATCATGTTGAATTTCCAAGAAAAATAGTACTTTAAGTGCTCAAACACACAACTTTTGTGACTTATCACACTTTGAAGCTCGATATCTTCGGCAAATGAGGACCAAATTTGTTAAACAAAATGTCAAATTAATCAGTTCGACGACATTTTTAAGATGACAAAACAAGTCATGATTGCATCATGTTGAATTTCCAAGAAAAATAGTACTTTAAGTGCTCAAACACACAACTTTTGTGACTTATCACACTTTGAAGCTCGATATCTTCGGCAAATGAGGACCAAATTTGTTAAACAAAATGTCAAATTTATCAGTTCGACGAGATCTTTAAGATGACATAACAAGTCATGATTGCATCATGTTGAATTTCCAAGAAAAATAGTACTTTAAGTGCTCAAACACACAACTTTTGTGACTTATCACACTTTGAAGCTCGATATCTTCGGCAAATGAGGACCAAATTTGTTAAACAAAATGTCAAATTTATCAGTTCGACGAGATCTTTAAGATGACATAACAAGTCATGATTGCATCATGTTGAATTTCCAAGAAAAATAGTACTTTAAGTGCTCAAACACACAACTTTTGTGAGTTTTCAAACTTTGAAGCTCGATAACTTCGGCAAATGAGGACCAATTTTGTTAAACAAAATGTCAAATTAATCAACTCATTGAGATGTTTAAGATGACAAAACAAGTCATGATTGCATCATGTTGAATTTCCAAGAAAAATAGTACTTTAAGCGCTCAAACACACAACTTTTGTGACTTTTCAAACTTTGATGCTCGATAACTTCGGCAAATGAGGACCAATTTTGTTAAACAAAATGTCAAATTAATCAACTCATTGAGATGTTTAAGATGACAAAACAAGTCATGATTGCATCATGTTGAATTTCCAAGAAAAATAGTACTTTCAGCGCTCAAACACACAACTTTTGTGACTTTTCAAATTTTGATGCTCGATAACTTCGGCAAATGAGGACCAATTTTGTTAAACAAAATGTCAAATTTATCAGTTCGACGAGATCTTTAAGATGACATAACAAGTCATGATTGCATCATGTTGAATTTCCAAGAAAAATAGTACTTTAAGTGCTCAAACACACAACTTTTGTGACTTTTCAAACATTGGAGCTCGATATCTTCGGCAAATTAGGACCAAATTTGTTAAACAAAATGTCAAATTAATCAACTCGATGAGATGTTTAAGATAACACAACAAGTTATGATTGCATCATGTTGAATTTCCAAGAAAAATAGTACTTTAAGTGCTCAAACACACAACTTTTGTGAGTTTTCAAACTTTGAAGCTCGATAACTTCGGCAAATGAGGACCAATTTTGTTAAACAAAATGTCAAATTAATCAACTCATTGAGATGTTTAAGATGACAAAACAAGTCATGATTGCATCATGTTGAATTTCCAAGAAAAATAGTACTTTAAGCGCTCAAACACACAACTTTTGTGACTTTTCAAACATTGGAGCTCGATATCTTCGGCAAATGAGGACCAAATTTGTTAAACAAAATGTCAAATTAATCAACTCATTGAGATGTTTAAGATGACAAAACAAGTCATGATTGCATCATGTTGAATTTCCAAGAAAAATAGTACTTTAAGCGCTCAAACACACAACTTTTGTGACTTTTCAAACTTTGAAGCTCGATATCTTCGGCAAATGAGGACCAATTTTGTTAAACAAAATGTCAAATTAATCAACTCATTGAGATGTTTAAGATAACACAAGAAGTCATGATTGCATCATGTTGAATTTCCAAGAAAAATAGTACTATAAGCGCTCAATTACACAACTTTTGTGACTTATCACACTTTGAAGCTCGATATCTTCGGCAAATGAGGACCAAATTTGTTAAACAAAATGTCAAATTAATCAGTTCGACGACATTTTTAAGATGACAAAACAAGTCATGATTGCATCATGTTGAATTTCCAAGAAAAATAGTACTTTAAGCGCTCAAACACACAACTTTTGTGACTTTTCAAACATTGAAGCTCGATATCTTCGGCAAATGAGGACCAAATTTGTTAAACAAAATGTCAAATTAATCAGTTCGACGAGACCTTTAAGATGACAAAACAAGTCATGATTGCATCATGTTGAATTTCCAAGAAAAATAGTACTTTAAGCGCTCAAATACACAACTTTTGTGACTTTTCAAACATTGAAGCTCGATATCTTCGGCAAATGAGGACCAAATTTGTTAAACAAAATGTCAAATTAATCAGTTCGACGAGATCTTTAAGATGACAAAACAAGTCATGATTGCATCATGTTGAATTTCCAAGAAAAATAGTACTTTAAGCGCTCAAACACACAACTTTTGTGACTTTTCAAACTTTGAAGCTCGATATCTTCGGCAAATGAGGACCAAATTTGTTAAACAAAATGTCAAATTAATCAGTTCGACGAGATCTTTAAGATGACAAAACAAGTCATGATTGCATCATGTTGAATTTCCAAGAAAAATAGTACTTTAAGTGCTCAAACACACAACTTTTGTGACTTATCACACTTTGAAGCTCGATATCTTCGGCAAATGAGGACCAAATTTGTTAAACAAAATGTCAAATTTATCAGTTCGACGAGATCTTTAAGATGACATAATAAGTCATGATTGCATCATGTTGAATTTCCAAGAAAAATAGTACTTTAAGGGCTCAAACACACAACTTTTGTGAGTTTTCAAACTTTGAAGCTCGATAACTTCGGCAAATGAGGACCAATTTTGTTAAACAAAATGTCAAATTTATCAGTTCGACGAGATCTTTAAGATGACATAACAAGTCATGATTGCATCATGTTGAATTTCCAAGAAAAATAGTACTTTAAGTGCTCAAACACACAACTTTTGTGACTTTTCAATCTTTGAAGCTCGATATCTTCGGCAAATTAGGACCAAATTTGTTAAACAAAATGTCAAATTAATCAACTCGATGAGATGTTTAAGATAACACAACAAGTTATGATTGCATCATGTTGAATTTCCAAGAAAAATAGTACTTTAAGCGCTCAAACACACAACTTTTGTGACTTTTCAAACTTTGAAGCTCGATATCTTCGTCAAATGAGGACCAATTTTGTTAATCAAAATGTCAAATTAATCAACTCATTGAGATGTTCAAGATAACACAAGAAGTCATGATTGCATCATGTTGAATTTCCAAGAAAAATAGTACTTTAAGTGCTCAAACACACAACTTTTGTGACTTATCACACTTTGAAGCTCGATATCTTCGGCAAATGAGGACCAAATTTGTTAAACAAAATGTCAAATTTATCAGTTCGACGAGATCTTTAAGATGACATAATAAGTCATGATTGCATCATGTTGAATTTCCAAGAAAAATAGTACTATAAGCGCTCAATTACACAACTTTTGTGACTTATCACACTTTGAAGCTCGATATCTTCGGCAAATGAGGACCAAATTTGTTAAACAAAATGTCAAATTAATCAGTTCGACGACATTTTTAAGATGACAAAACAAGTCATGATTGCATTATATTGAATTTCCAAGAAAAATAGTACTTTAAGCGCTCAAACACACAACTTTTGTGACTTTTCAAAATTTGATGCTCGATAACTTCGGCAAATGAGGACCAATTTTGTTAAACAAAATGTCAAATTTATCAGTTCGACGAGATCTTTAAGATGACATAACAAGTCATGATTGCATCATGTTGAATTTCCAAGAAAAATAGTACTTTAAGTGCTCAAACACACAACTTTTGTGACTTTTCAAACATTGGAGCTCGATATCTTCGGCAAATTAGGACCAAATTTGTTAAACAAAATGTCAAATTAATCAGTTCGACGACATTTTTAAGATGACAAAACAAGTCATGATTGCATCATGTTGAATTTCCAAGAAAAATATTACTTTAAGCGCTCAAACACACAACTTTTGTGACTTTTCAAACTTTGATGCTCGATAACTTCGGCAAATGAGGACCAATTTTGTTAAACAAAATGTCAAATTAATCAGTTCGACGAGACCTTTAAGATGACAAAACAAGTCATGATTGCATCATGTTGAATTTCCAAGAAAAATAGTACTTTAAGCGCTCAAACACACAACTTTTGTGACTTTTCAAACTTTGATGCTCGATAACTTCGGCAAATGAGGACCAATTTTGTTAAACAAAATGTCAAATTAATCAACTCATTGAGATGTTTAAGATGACAAAACAAGTCATGATTGCATCATGTTGAATTTCCAAGAAAAATAGTACTTTAAGCGCTCAAATACACAACTTTTGTGACTTTTCACACATTGGAGCTCGATATCTTCGGCAAATGAGGACCAAATTTGTTAAACAAAATGTCAAATTAATCATTTCGACGAGATCTTTAAGATGACAAAACAAGTCATGATTGCATCATGTTGAATTTCCAAGAAAAATAGTACTTTAAGCGCTCAAACACACAACTTTTGTGACTTTTCAAACTTTGAAGCTCGATATCTTCGGCAAATGAGGACCAATTTTGTTAAACAAAATGTCAAATTAATCAACTCATTGAGATATTTAAGATAACACAAGAAGTCATGATTGCATCATGTTGAATTTCCAAGAAAAATAGTACTTTAAGCGCTCAAACACACAACTTTTGTGACTTTTCAAACTTTGATGCTCGATAACTTCGGCAAATGAGGACCAATTTTGTTAAACAAAATGTCAAATTTATCAGTTCGACGAGATCTTTAAGATGACATAACAAGTCATGATTGCATCATGTTGAATTTCCAAGAAAAATAGTACTTTAAGTGCTCAAACACACAACTTTTGTGACTTTTCAAACATTGGAGCTCGATATCTTCGGCAAATTAGGACCAAATTTGTTAAACAAAATGTCAAATTAATCAACTCGATGAGATGTTTAAGATAACACAACAAGTTATGATTGCATCATGTTGAATTTCCAAGAAAAATAGTACTTTAAGCGCTCAAATACACAACTTTTGTGACTTTTCAAACATTGAAGCTCGATATCTTCGGCAAATGAGGACCAAATTTGTTAAACAAAATGTCAAATTAATCAGTTCGACGAGACCTTTAAGATGACAAAACAAGTCATGATTGCATCATGTTGAATTTCCAAGAAAAATAGTACTTTAAGCGCTCAAATACACAACTTTTGTGACTTTTCAAACATTGGAGCTCGATATCTTCGGCAAATGAGGACCAAATTTGTTAAACAAAATGTCAAATTAATCAGTTCGACGAGATCTTTAAGATGACAAAACAAGTCATGATTGCATCATGTTGAATTTCCAAGAAAAATAGTACTTTAAGTGCTCAAACACACAACTTTTGTGACTTATCACACTTTGAAGCTCGATATCTTCGGCAAATGAGGACCAAATTTGTTAAACAAAATGTCAAATTTATCAGTTCGACGAGATCTTTAAGATGACATAATAAGTCATGATTGCATCATGTTGAATTTCCAAGAAAAATAGTACTTTAAGGGCTCAAACACACAACTTTTGTGAGTTTTCAAACTTTGAAGCTCGATAACTTCGGCAAATGAGGACCAATTTTGTTAAACAAAATGTCAAATTTATCAGTTCGACGAGATCTTTAAGATGACATAACAAGTCATGATTGCATCATGTTGAATTTCCAAGAAAAATAGTACTTTAAGTGCTCAAACACACAACTTTTGTGACTTTTCAATCTTTGAAGCTCGATATCTTCGGCAAATTAGGACCAAATTTGTTAAACAAAATGTCAAATTAATCAACTCGATGAGATGTTTAAGATAACACAACAAGTTATGATTGCATCATGTTGAATTTCCAAGAAAAATAGTACTTTAAGCGCTCAAACACACAACTTTTGTGACTTTTCAAACTTTGAAGCTCGATATCTTCGTCAAATGAGGACCAATTTTGTTAATCAAAATGTCAAATTAATCAACTCATTGAGATGTTCAAGATAACACAAGAAGTCATGATTGCATCATGTTGAATTTCCAAGAAAAATAGTACTTTAAGTGCTCAAACACACAACTTTTGTGACTTATCACACTTTGAAGCTCGATATCTTCGGCAAATGAGGACCAAATTTGTTAAACAAAATGTCAAATTAATCAGTTCGACGACATTTTTAAGATGACAAAACAAGTCATGATTGCATCATGTTGAATTTCCAAGAAAAATAGTACTTTAAGTGCTCAAACACACAACTTTTGTGACTTATCACACTTTGAAGCTCGATATCTTCGGCAAATGAGGACCAAATTTGTTAAACAAAATGTCAAATTTATCAGTTCGACGAGATCTTTAAGATGACATAACAAGTCATGATTGCATCATGTTGAATTTCCAAGAAAAATAGTACTTTAAGTGCTCAAACACACAACTTTTGTGACTTATCACACTTTGAAGCTCGATATCTTCGGCAAATGAGGACCAAATTTGTTAAACAAAATGTCAAATTTATCAGTTCGACGAGATCTTTAAGATGACATAACAAGTCATGATTGCATCATGTTGAATTTCCAAGAAAAATAGTACTTTAAGTGCTCAAACACACAACTTTTGTGAGTTTTCAAACTTTGAAGCTCGATAACTTCGGCAAATGAGGACCAATTTTGTTAAACAAAATGTCAAATTAATCAACTCATTGAGATGTTTAAGATGACAAAACAAGTCATGATTGCATCATGTTGAATTTCCAAGAAAAATAGTACTTTAAGCGCTCAAACACACAACTTTTGTGACTTTTCAAACTTTGATGCTCGATAACTTCGGCAAATGAGGACCAATTTTGTTAAACAAAATGTCAAATTAATCAACTCATTGAGATGTTTAAGATGACAAAACAAGTCATGATTGCATCATGTTGAATTTCCAAGAAAAATAGTACTTTCAGCGCTCAAACACACAACTTTTGTGACTTTTCAAATTTTGATGCTCGATAACTTCGGCAAATGAGGACCAATTTTGTTAAACAAAATGTCAAATTTATCAGTTCGACGAGATCTTTAAGATGACATAACAAGTCATGATTGCATCATGTTGAATTTCCAAGAAAAATAGTACTTTAAGTGCTCAAACACACAACTTTTGTGACTTTTCAAACATTGGAGCTCGATATCTTCGGCAAATTAGGACCAAATTTGTTAAACAAAATGTCAAATTAATCAACTCGATGAGATGTTTAAGATAACACAACAAGTTATGATTGCATCATGTTGAATTTCCAAGAAAAATAGTACTTTAAGTGCTCAAACACACAACTTTTGTGAGTTTTCAAACTTTGAAGCTCGATAACTTCGGCAAATGAGGACCAATTTTGTTAAACAAAATGTCAAATTAATCAACTCATTGAGATGTTTAAGATGACAAAACAAGTCATGATTGCATCATGTTGAATTTCCAAGAAAAATAGTACTTTAAGCGCTCAAACACACAACTTTTGTGACTTTTCAAACATTGGAGCTCGATATCTTCGGCAAATGAGGACCAAATTTGTTAAACAAAATGTCAAATTAATCAACTCATTGAGATGTTTAAGATAACACAAGAAGTCATGATTGCATCATGTTGAATTTCCAAGAAAAATAGTACTTTAAGCGCTCAAACACACAACTTTTGTGACTTTTCAAACTTTGATGCTCGATAACTTCGGCAAATGAGGACCAATTTTGTTAAACAAAATGTCAAATTTATCAGTTCGACGAGATCTTTAAGATGACATAACAAGTCATGATTGCATCATGTTGAATTTCCAAGAAAAATAGTACTTTAAGTGCTCAAACACACAACTTTTGTGACTTTTCAAACATTGGAGCTCGATATCTTCGGCAAATTAGGACCAAATTTGTTAAACAAAATGTCAAATTAATCAACTCGATGAGATGTTTAAGATAACACAACAAGTTATGATTGCATCATGTTGAATTTCCAAGAAAAATAGTACTTTAAGCGCTCAAATACACAACTTTTGTGACTTTTCAAACATTGAAGCTCGATATCTTCGGCAAATGAGGACCAAATTTGTTAAACAAAATGTCAAATTAATCAGTTCGACGAGACCTTTAAGATGACAAAACAAGTCATGATTGCATCATGTTGAATTTCCAAGAAAAATAGTACTTTAAGCGCTCAAATACACAACTTTTGTGACTTTTCAAACATTGGAGCTCGATATCTTCGGCAAATGAGGACCAAATTTGTTAAACAAAATGTCAAATTAATCAGTTCGACGAGATCTTTAAGATGACAAAACAAGTCATGATTGCATCATGTTGAATTTCCAAGAAAAATAGTACTTTAAGTGCTCAAACACACAACTTTTGTGACTTATCACACTTTGAAGCTCGATATCTTCGGCAAATGAGGACCAAATTTGTTAAACAAAATGTCAAATTTATCAGTTCGACGAGATCTTTAAGATGACATAATAAGTCATGATTGCATCATGTTGAATTTCCAAGAAAAATAGTACTTTAAGGGCTCAAACACACAACTTTTGTGAGTTTTCAAACTTTGAAGCTCGATAACTTCGGCAAATGAGGACCAATTTTGTTAAACAAAATGTCAAATTAATCAACTCATTGAGATGTTTAAGATGACAAAACAAGTCATGATTGCATCATGTTGAATTTCCAAGAAAAATAGTACTTTAAGCGCTCAAACACACAACTTTTGTGACTTTTCAAACTTTGATGCTCGATAACTTCGGCAAATGAGGACCAATTTTGTTAAACAAAATGTCAAATTAATCAACTCATTGAGATGTTTAAGATGACAAAACAAGTCATGATTGCATCATGTTGAATTTCCAAGAAAAATAGTACTTTCAGCGCTCAAACACACAACTTTTGTGACTTTTCAAATTTTGATGCTCGATAACTTCGGCAAATGAGGACCAATTTTGTTAAACAAAATGTCAAATTTATCAGTTCGACGAGATCTTTAAGATGACATAACAAGTCATGATTGCATCATGTTGAATTTCCAAGAAAAATAGTACTTTAAGTGCTCAAACACACAACTTTTGTGACTTTTCAAACATTGGAGCTCGATATCTTCGGCAAATTAGGACCAAATTTGTTAAACAAAATGTCAAATTAATCAACTCGATGAGATGTTTAAGATAACACAACAAGTTATGATTGCATCATGTTGAATTTCCAAGAAAAATAGTACTTTAAGTGCTCAAACACACAACTTTTGTGAGTTTTCAAACTTTGAAGCTCGATAACTTCGGCAAATGAGGACCAATTTTGTTAAACAAAATGTCAAATTAATCAACTCATTGAGATGTTTAAGATGACAAAACAAGTCATGATTGCATCATGTTGAATTTCCAAGAAAAATAGTACTTTAAGCGCTCAAACACACAACTTTTGTGACTTTTCAAACATTGGAGCTCGATATCTTCGGCAAATGAGGACCAAATTTGTTAAACAAAATGTCAAATTAATCAACTCATTGAGATGTTTAAGATGACAAAACAAGTCATGATTGCATCATGTTGAATTTCCAAGAAAAATAGTACTTTAAGCGCTCAAACACACAACTTTTGTGACTTTTCAAACTTTGAAGCTCGATATCTTCGGCAAATGAGGACCAATTTTGTTAAACAAAATGTCAAATTAATCAACTCATTGAGATGTTTAAGATAACACAAGAAGTCATGATTGCATCATGTTGAATTTCCAAGAAAAATAGTACTATAAGCGCTCAATTACACAACTTTTGTGACTTATCACACTTTGAAGCTCGATATCTTCGGCAAATGAGGACCAAATTTGTTAAACAAAATGTCAAATTAATCAGTTCGACGACATTTTTAAGATGACAAAACAAGTCATGATTGCATCATGTTGAATTTCCAAGAAAAATAGTACTTTAAGCGCTCAAACACACAACTTTTGTGACTTTTCAAACATTGAAGCTCGATATCTTCGGCAAATGAGGACCAAATTTGTTAAACAAAATGTCAAATTAATCAGTTCGACGAGACCTTTAAGATGACAAAACAAGTCATGATTGCATCATGTTGAATTTCCAAGAAAAATAGTACTTTAAGCGCTCAAATACACAACTTTTGTGACTTTTCAAACATTGAAGCTCGATATCTTCGGCAAATGAGGACCAAATTTGTTAAACAAAATGTCAAATTAATCAGTTCGACGAGATCTTTAAGATGACAAAACAAGTCATGATTGCATCATGTTGAATTTCCAAGAAAAATAGTACTTTAAGCGCTCAAACACACAACTTTTGTGACTTTTCAAACTTTGAAGCTCGATATCTTCGGCAAATGAGGACCAAATTTGTTAAACAAAATGTCAAATTAATCAGTTCGACGAGATCTTTAAGATGACAAAACAAGTCATGATTGCATCATGTTGAATTTCCAAGAAAAATAGTACTTTAAGTGCTCAAACACACAACTTTTGTGACTTATCACACTTTGAAGCTCGATATCTTCGGCAAATGAGGACCAAATTTGTTAAACAAAATGTCAAATTTATCAGTTCGACGAGATCTTTAAGATGACATAATAAGTCATGATTGCATCATGTTGAATTTCCAAGAAAAATAGTACTTTAAGGGCTCAAACACACAACTTTTGTGAGTTTTCAAACTTTGAAGCTCGATAACTTCGGCAAATGAGGACCAATTTTGTTAAACAAAATGTCAAATTTATCAGTTCGACGAGATCTTTAAGATGACATAACAAGTCATGATTGCATCATGTTGAATTTCCAAGAAAAATAGTACTTTAAGTGCTCAAACACACAACTTTTGTGACTTTTCAATCTTTGAAGCTCGATATCTTCGGCAAATTAGGACCAAATTTGTTAAACAAAATGTCAAATTAATCAACTCGATGAGATGTTTAAGATAACACAACAAGTTATGATTGCATCATGTTGAATTTCCAAGAAAAATAGTACTTTAAGCGCTCAAACACACAACTTTTGTGACTTTTCAAACTTTGAAGCTCGATATCTTCGTCAAATGAGGACCAATTTTGTTAATCAAAATGTCAAATTAATCAACTCATTGAGATGTTCAAGATAACACAAGAAGTCATGATTGCATCATGTTGAATTTCCAAGAAAAATAGTACTTTAAGTGCTCAAACACACAACTTTTGTGACTTATCACACTTTGAAGCTCGATATCTTCGGCAAATGAGGACCAAATTTGTTAAACAAAATGTCAAATTTATCAGTTCGACGAGATCTTTAAGATGACATAACAAGTCATGATTGCATCATGTTGAATTTCCAAGAAAAATAGTACTTTAAGTGCTCAAACACACAACTTTTGTGACTTATCACACTCTGAAGCTCGATAACTTCGGCAAATGAGGACCAATTTTGTTAAACAAAATGTCAAATTTATCAGTTCGACGAGATCTTTAAGATGACATAACAAGTCATGATTGCATCATGTTGAATTTCCAAGAAAAATAGTACTTTAAGTGCTCAAACACACAACTTTTGTGAGTTTTCAAACTTTGAAGCTCGATAACTTCGGCAAATGAGGACCAATTTTGTTAAACAAAATGTCAAATTAATCAACTCATTGAGATGTTTAAGATGACAAAACAAGTCATGATTGCATCATGTTGAATTTCCAAGAAAAATAGTACTTTCAGCGCTCAAACACACAACTTTTGTGACTTTTCAAACTTTGATGCTCGATAACTTCGGCAAATGAGGACCAATTTTGTTAAACAAAATGTCAAATTTATCAGTTCGACGAGATCTTTAAGATGACATAACAAGTCATGATTGCATCATGTTGAATTTCCAAGAAAAATAGTACTTTAAGTGCTCAAACACACAACTTTTGTGACTTTTCAAACATTGGAGCTCGATATCTTCGGCAAATTAGGACCAAATTTGTTAAACAAAATGTCAAATTAATCAGTTCGACGACATTTTTAAGATGACAAAACAAGTCATGATTGCATCATGTTGAATTTCCAAGAAAAATAGTACTTTAAGCGCTCAAACACACAACTTTTGTGACTTTTCAAACTTTGATGCTCGATAACTTCGGCAAATGAGGACCAATTTTGTTAAACAAAATGTCAAATTAATCAGTTCGACGAGACCTTTAAGATGACAAAACAAGTCATGATTGCATCATGTTGAATTTCCAAGAAAAATAGTACTTTAAGCGCTCAAACACACAACTTTTGTGACTTTTCAAACTTTGATGCTCGATAACTTCGGCAAATGAGGACCAATTTTGTTAAACAAAATGTCAAATTTATCAGTTCGACGAGATCTTTAAGATGACATAACAAGTCATGATTGCATCATGTTGAATTTCCAAGAAAAATAGTACTTTAAGTGCTCAAACACACAACTTTTGTGAGTTTTCAAACTTTGAAGCTCGATAACTTCGGCAAATGAGGACCAATTTTGTTAAACAAAATGTCAAATTAATCAACTCATTGAGATGTTTAAGATAACACAAGAAGTCATGATTGCATCATGTTGAATTTCCAAGAAAAATAGTACTTTAAGCGCTCAAACACACAACTTTTGTGACTTATAATTTTGAAGCTCGATATCTTCGGCAAATGAGGACCAATTTTGTTAAACAAAATGTCAAATTAATCAGTTCGACGAGACCTTTAAGATGACAATACAAGTCATTATTGCATCAAGTTGAATTTCCAAGAAAAATAGTACTTTAAGCGCTCAAATACACAACTTTTGTGACTTTTCAAACATTGAAGCTCGATATCTTCGGCAAATGAGGACCAAATTTGTTAAACAAAATGTCAAATTAATCAGTTCGACGAGACCTTTAAGATGACAAAACAAGTCATGATTGCATCATGTTGAATTTCCAAGAAAAATAGTACTTTAAGCGCTCAAACACACAACTTTTGTGACTTTTCAAACTTTGATGCTCGATAACTTCGGCAAATGAGGACCAATTTTGTTAAACAAAATGTCAAATTAATCAGTTCGACGAGATCTTTAAGATGACATAACAAGTCATGATTGCATCATGTTGAATTTCCAAGAAAAATAGTACTTTAAGTGCTCAAACACACAACTTTTGTGAGTTTTCAAACTTTGAAGCTCGATAACTTCGGCAAATGAGGACCAATTTTGTTAAACAAAATGTCAAATTAATCAACTCATTGAGATGTTTAAGATGACAAAACAAGTCATGATTGCATCATGTTGAATTTCCAAGAAAAATAGTACTTTCAGCGCTCAAACACACAACTTTTGTGACTTTTCAAACTTTGATGCTCGATAACTTCGGCAAATGAGGACCAATTTTGTTAAACAAAATGTCAAATTTATCAGTTCGACGAGATCTTTAAGATGACATAACAAGTCATGATTGCATCATGTTGAATTTCCAAGAAAAATAGTACTTTAAGTGCTCAAACACACAACTTTTGTGACTTTTCAAACATTGGAGCTCGATATCTTCGGCAAATTAGGACCAAATTTGTTAAACAAAATGTCAAATTAATCAGTTCGACGACATTTTTAAGATGACAAAACAAGTCATGATTGCATCATGTTGAATTTCCAAGAAAAATAGTACTTTAAGCGCTCAAACACACAACTTTTGTGACTTTTCAAACTTTGATGCTCGATAACTTCGGCAAATGAGGACCAATTTTGTTAAACAAAATGTCAAATTAATCAGTTCGACGAGACCTTTAAGATGACAAAACAAGTCATGATTGCATCATGTTGAATTTCCAAGAAAAATAGTACTTTAAGCGCTCAAACACACAACTTTTGTGACTTTTCAAACTTTGATGCTCGATAACTTCGGCAAATGAGGACCAATTTTGTTAAACAAAATGTCAAATTTATCAGTTCGACGAGATCTTTAAGATGACATAACAAGTCATGATTGCATCATGTTGAATTTCCAAGAAAAATAGTACTTTAAGTGCTCAAACACACAACTTTTGTGAGTTTTCAAACTTTGAAGCTCGATAACTTCGGCAAATGAGGACCAATTTTGTTAAACAAAATGTCAAATTAATCAACTCATTGAGATGTTTAAGATAACACAAGAAGTCATGATTGCATCATGTTGAATTTCCAAGAAAAATAGTACTTTAAGCGCTCAAACACACAACTTTTGTGACTTATAATTTTGAAGCTCGATATCTTCGGCAAATGAGGACCAATTTTGTTAAACAAAATGTCAAATTAATCAGTTCGACGAGACCTTTAAGATGACAATACAAGTCATTATTGCATCAAGTTGAATTTCCAAGAAAAATAGTACTTTAAGCGCTCAAATACACAACTTTTGTGACTTTTCAAACATTGAAGCTCGATATCTTCGGCAAATGAGGACCAAATTTGTTAAACAAAATGTCAAATTAATCAGTTCGACGAGACCTTTAAGATGACAAAACAAGTCATGATTGCATCATGTTGAATTTCCAAGAAAAATAGTACTTTAAGCGCTCAAACACACAACTTTTGTGACTTTTCAAACTTTGATGCTCGATAACTTCGGCAAATGAGGACCAATTTTGTTAAACAAAATGTCAAATTAATCAGTTCGACGAGATCTTTAAGATGACATAACAAGTCATGATTGCATCATGTTGAATTTCCAAGAAAAATAGTACTTTAAGTGCTCAAACACACAACTTTTGTGAGTTTTCAAACTTTGAAGCTCGATAACTTCGGCAAATGAGGACCAATTTTGTTAAGCAAAATGTCAAATTAATCAACTCATTGAGATGTTTAAGATAACACAAGAAGTCATGATTGCATCATGTTGAATTTCCAAGAAAAATAGTACTTTAAGTGCTCAAACACACAACTTTTGTGACTTATCACACTTTGAAGCTCGATATCTTCGGCAAATGAGGACCAAATTTGTTAAACAAAATGTCAAATTTATCAGTTCGACGAGATCTTTAAGATGACATAACAAGTCATGATTGCATCATGTTGAATTTCCAAGAAAAATAGTACTTTAAGTGCTCAAACACACAACTTTTGTGAGTTTTCAAACTTTGAAGCTCGATAACTTCGGCAAATGAGGACCAATTTTGTTAAACAAAATGTCAAATTAATCAGTTCGACGAGACCTTTAAGATGACAAAACAAGTCATGATTGCATCATGTTGAATTTCCAAGAAAAATAGTACTTTAAGCGCTCAAATACACAACTTTTGTGACTTTTCAAATATTGAAGCTCGATATCTTCGGCAAATGAGGACCAAATTTGTTAAACAAAATGTCAAATTAATCAGTTCGACGAGACCTTTAAGATGACAAAACAAGTCATGATTGCATCATGTTGAATTTCCAAGAAAAATAGTACTTTAAGCGCTCAAATACACAACTTTTGTGACTTTTCAAACATTGAAGCTCGATATCTTCGGCAAATGAGGACCAATTTTGTTAAACAAAATGTCAAATTAATCAGTTCGACGAGACCTTTAAGATGACAAAACAAGTCATGATTGCATCATGTTGAATTTCCAAGAAAAATAGTACTTTAAGCGCTCAAATACACAACTTTTGTGACTTTTCAAACATTGAAGCTCGATATCTTCGGCAAATGAGGACCAAATTTGTTAAACAAAATGTCAAATTAATCAGTTCGACGAGACCTTTAAGATGACAAAACAAGTCATGATTGCATCATGTTGAATTTCCAAGAAAAATAGTACTTTAAGCGCTCAAATACACAACTTTTGTGACTTTTCAAACTTTAATGCTCGATAACTTCGGCAAATGAGGACCAATTTTGTTAAACAAAATGTCAAATTAATCAGTTCGACGAGACCTTTAAGATGACAAAACAAGTCATGATTGCATCATGTTGAATTTCCAAGAAAAATAGTACTTTAAGCGCTCAAATACACAACTTTTGTGACTTTTCAAACATTGAAGCTCGATATCTTCGGCAAATGAGGACCAATTTTGTTAAACAAAATGTCAAATTAATCAGTTCGACGAGACCTTTAAGATGACAAAACAAGTCATGATTGCATCATGTTGAATTTCCAAGAAAAATAGTACTTTAAGCGCTCAAATACACAACTTTTGTGACTTTTCAAACATTGAAGCTCGATATCTTCGGCAAATGAGGTCCAAATTTGTTAAACAAAATGTCAAATTAATCAGTTCGACGAGATCTTTAAGATGACAAAACAAGTCATGATTGCATCATGTTGAATTTCCAAGAAAAATAGTACTTTAAGCGCTCAAATACACAACTTTTGTGACTTTTCAAACATTGAAGCTCGATATCTTCGGCAAATGAGGACCAATTTTGTTAAACAAAATGTCAAATTAATCAGTTCGACGAGACCTTTAAGATGACAAAACAAGTCATGATTGCATCATGTTGAATTTCCAAGAAAAATAGTACTTTAAGCGCTCAAATACACAACTTTTGTGACTTTTCAAACATTGAAGCTCGATATCTTCGGCAAATGAGGACCAAATTTGTTAAACAAAATGTCAAATTAATCAGTTCGACGAGACCTTTAAGATGACAAAACAAGTCATGATTGCATCATGTTGAATTTCCAAGAAAAATAGTACTTTAAGCGCTCAAATACACAACTTTTGTGACTTTTCAAACTTTGATGCTCGATAACTTCGGCAAATGAGGACCAATTTTGTTAAACAAAATGTCAAATTAATCAGTTCGACGAGACCTTTAAGATGACAAAACAAGTCATGATTGCATCATGTTGAATTTCCAAGAAAAATAGTACTTTAAGCGCTCAAACACACAACTTTTGTGACTTTTCAAACTTTGATGCTCGATAACTTCGGCAAATGAGGACCAATTTTGTTAAACAAAATGTCAAATTTATCAGTTCGACGAGATCTTTAAGATGACATAACAAGTCATGATTGCATCATGTTGAATTTCCAAGAAAAATAGTACTTTAAGTGCTCAAACACACAACTTTTGTGAGTTTTCAAACTTTGAAGCTCGATAACTTCGGCAAATGAGGACCAATTTTGTTAAACAAAATGTCAAATTAATCAACTCATTGAGATGTTTAAGATAACACAAGAAGTCATGATTGCATCATGTTGAATTTCCAAGAAAAATAGTACTTTAAGTGCTCAAACACACAACTTTTGTGACTTATAATTTTGAAGCTCGATATCTTCGGCAAATGAGGACCAATTTTGTTAAACAAAATGTCACATTAATCAGTTCGACGAGACCTTTAAGATGACAATACAAGTCATTATTGCATCAAGTTGAATTTCCAAGAAAAATAGTACTTTAAGCGCTCAAATACACAACTTTTGTGACTTTTCAAACATTGAAGCTCGATATCTTCGGCAAATGAGGACCAAATTTGTTAAACAAAATGTCAAATTAATCAGTTCGACGAGACCTTTAAGATGACAAAACAAGTCATGATTGCATCATGTTGAATTTCCAAGAAAAATAGTACTTTAAGCGCTCAAACACACAACTTTTGTGACTTTTCAAACTTTGATGCTCGATAACTTCGGCAAATGAGGACCAATTTTGTTAAACAAAATGTCAAATTAATCAGTTCGACGAGATCTTTAAGATGACATAACAAGTCATGATTGCATCATGTTGAATTTCCAAGAAAAATAGTACTTTAAGTGCTCAAACACACAACTTTTGTGAGTTTTCAAACTTTGAAGCTCGATAACTTCGGCAAATGAGGACCAATTTTGTTAAGCAAAATGTCAAATTAATCAACTCATTGAGATGTTTAAGATAACACAAGAAGTCATGATTGCATCATGTTGAATTTCCAAGAAAAATAGTACTTTAAGTGCTCAAACACACAACTTTTGTGACTTATCACACTTTGAAGCTCGATATCTTCGGCAAATGAGGACCAAATTTGTTAAACAAAATGTCAAATTTATCAGTTCGACGAGATCTTTAAGATGACATAACAAGTCATGATTGCATCATGTTGAATTTCCAAGAAAAATAGTACTTTAAGTGCTCAAACACACAACTTTTGTGAGTTTTCAAACTTTGAAGCTCGATAACTTCGGCAAATGAGGACCAATTTTGTTAAACAAAATGTCAAATTAATCAGTTCGACGAGACCTTTAAGATGACAAAACAAGTCATGATTGCATCATGTTGAATTTCCAAGAAAAATAGTACTTTAAGCGCTCAAATACACAACTTTTGTGACTTTTCAAATATTGAAGCTCGATATCTTCGGCAAATGAGGACCAAATTTGTTAAACAAAATGTCAAATTAATCAGTTCGACGAGACCTTTAAGATGACAAAACAAGTCATGATTGCATCATGTTGAATTTCCAAGAAAAATAGTACTTTAAGCGCTCAAATACACAACTTTTGTGACTTTTCAAACATTGAAGCTCGATATCTTCGGCAAATGAGGACCAATTTTGTTAAACAAAATGTCAAATTAATCAGTTCGACGAGACCTTTAAGATGACAAAACAAGTCATGATTGCATCATGTTGAATTTCCAAGAAAAATAGTACTTTAAGCGCTCAAATACACAACTTTTGTGACTTTTCAAACATTGAAGCTCGATATCTTCGGCAAATGAGGACCAAATTTGTTAAACAAAATGTCAAATTAATCAGTTCGACGAGACCTTTAAGATGACAAAACAAGTCATGATTGCATCATGTTGAATTTCCAAGAAAAATAGTACTTTAAGCGCTCAAATACACAACTTTTGTGACTTTTCAAACATTGAAGCTCGATATCTTCGGCAAATGAGGTCCAAATTTGTTAAACAAAATGTCAAATTAATCAGTTCGACGAGATCTTTAAGATGACAAAACAAGTCATGATTGCATCATGTTGAATTTCCAAGAAAAATAGTACTTTAAGCGCTCAAACACACAACTTTTGTGACTTTTCAAACTTTGAAGCTCGATATCTTCGGCAAATGAGGACCAATTTTGTTAAACAAAATGTCAAATTAATCAACTCATTGAGATGTTTAAGATAACACAAGAAGTCATGATTGCATCATGTTGAATTTCCAAGAAAAATAGTACTTTAAGTGCTCAAACACACAACTTTTGTGACTAATCACACTTTGAAGCTCGATATCTTCGGCAAATGAGGACCAAATTTGTTAAACAAAATGTCAAATTTATCAGTTCGACGAGATCTTTAAGATGACATAACAAGTCATGATTGCATCATGTTGAATTTCCAAGAAAAATAGTACTTTAAGTGCTCAAACACACAACTTTTGTGAGTTTTCAAACTTTGAAGCTCGATAACTTCGGCAAATGAGGACCAATTTTGTTAAAGAAAATGTCAAATTAATCAGTTCGACGAGACCTTTAAGATGACAATACAAGTCATGATTGCATCATGTTGAATTTCCAAGAAAAATAGTACTATAAGCGCTCAATTACACAACTTTTGTGACTTATCACACTTTGAAGCTCGATATCTTCGGCAAATGAGGACCAAATTTGTTAAACAAAATGTCAAATTAATCAGTTCGACGACATTTTTAAGATGACAAAACAAGTCATGATTGCATCATGTTGAATTTCCAAGAAAAATAGTACTTTAAGCGCTCAAACACACAACTTTTGTGACTTTTCAAACTTTGATGCTCGATAACTTCGGCAAATGAGGACCAATTTTGTTAAACAAAATGTCTAATTTATCAGTTCGACGAGATATTTAAGATGACAAAACAAGTTATGATTGCATCATGTTGAATTTCCAAGAAAAATAGTACTTTAAGCGCTCAAACACACAACTTTTGTGACTTTTCAAACTTTGAAGCTCGATATCTTCGTCAAATGAGGACCAATTTTGTTAATCAAAATGTCAAATTAATCAACTCATTGAGATGTTCAAGATAACACAAGAAGTCATGATTGCATCATGTTGAATTTCCAAGAAAAATAGTACTTTAAGTGCTCAAACACACAACTTTTGTGACTTATCACACTTTGAAGCTCGATATCTTCGGCAAATGAGGACCAAATTTGTTAAACAAAATGTCAAATTTATCAGTTCGACGAGATCTTTAAGATGACATAACAAGTCATGATTGCATCATGTTGAATTTCCAAGAAAAATAGTACTTTAAGTGCTCAAACACACAACTTTTGTGACTTATCACACTTTGAAGCTCGATATCTTCGGCAAATGAGGACCAAATTTGTTAAACAAAATGTCAAATTTATCAGTTCGACGAGATCTTTAAGATGACATAACAAGTCATGATTGCATCATGTTGAATTTCCAAGAAAAATAGTACTTTAAGTGCTCAAACACACAACTTTTGTGACTTATCACACTTTGAAGCTCGATATCTTCGGCAAATGAGGACCAAATTTGTTAAACAAAATGTCAAATTAATCAGTTCGACGACTTTTTTAAGATGACAAAACAAGTCATGATTGCATCATGTTGAATTTCCAAGAAAAATAGTACTTTAAGTGCTCAAACACACAACTTTTGTGAGTTTTCAAACTTTGAAGCTCGATAACTTCGGCAAATGAGGACCAATTTTGTTAAACAAAATGTCAAATTAATCAGTTCGACGAGACCTTTAAGATGACAAAACAAGTCATGATTGCATCATGTTGAATTTCCAAGAAAAATAGTACTTTAAGCGCTCAAATACACAACTTTTGTGACTTTTCAAATATTGAAGCTCGATATCTTCGGCAAATGAGGACCAAATTTGTTAAACAAAATGTCAAATTAATCAGTTCGACGAGACCTTTAAGATGACAAAACAAGTCATGATTGCATCATGTTGAATTTCCAAGAAAAATAGTACTTTAAGCGCTCAAATACACAACTTTTGTGACTTTTCAAACATTGAAGCTCGATATCTTCGGCAAATGAGGACCAATTTTGTTAAACAAAATGTCAAATTAATCAGTTCGACGAGACCTTTAAGATGACAAAACAAGTCATGATTGCATCATGTTGAATTTCCAAGAAAAATAGTACTTTAAGCGCTCAAATACACAACTTTTGTGACTTTTCAAACATTGAAGCTCGATATCTTCGGCAAATGAGGACCAAATTTGTTAAACAAAATGTCAAATTAATCAGTTCGACGAGACCTTTAAGATGACAAAACAAGTCATGATTGCATCATGTTGAATTTCCAAGAAAAATAGTACTTTAAGCGCTCAAATACACAACTTTTGTGACTTTTCAAACTTTAATGCTCGATAACTTCGGCAAATGAGGACCAATTTTGTTAAACAAAATGTCAAATTAATCAGTTCGACGAGACCTTTAAGATGACAAAACAAGTCATGATTGCATCATGTTGAATTTCCAAGAAAAATAGTACTTTAAGCGCTCAAATACACAACTTTTGTGACTTTTCAAACATTGAAGCTCGATATCTTCGGCAAATGAGGACCAATTTTGTTAAACAAAATGTCAAATTAATCAGTTCGACGAGACCTTTAAGATGACAAAACAAGTCATGATTGCATCATGTTGAATTTCCAAGAAAAATAGTACTTTAAGCGCTCAAATACACAACTTTTGTGACTTTTCAAACATTGAAGCTCGATATCTTCGGCAAATGAGGTCCAAATTTGTTAAACAAAATGTCAAATTAATCAGTTCGACGAGATCTTTAAGATGACAAAACAAGTCATGATTGCATCATGTTGAATTTCCAAGAAAAATAGTACTTTAAGCGCTCAAATACACAACTTTTGTGACTTTTCAAACATTGAAGCTCGATATCTTCGGCAAATGAGGACCAATTTTGTTAAACAAAATGTCAAATTAATCAGTTCGACGAGACCTTTAAGATGACAAAACAAGTCATGATTGCATCATGTTGAATTTCCAAGAAAAATAGTACTTTAAGCGCTCAAATACACAACTTTTGTGACTTTTCAAACATTGAAGCTCGATATCTTCGGCAAATGAGGACCAAATTTGTTAAACAAAATGTCAAATTAATCAGTTCGACGAGACCTTTAAGATGACAAAACAAGTCATGATTGCATCATGTTGAATTTCCAAGAAAAATAGTACTTTAAGCGCTCAAATACACAACTTTTGTGACTTTTCAAACTTTGATGCTCGATAACTTCGGCAAATGAGGACCAATTTTGTTAAACAAAATGTCAAATTAATCAGTTCGACGAGACCTTTAAGATGACAAAACAAGTCATGATTGCATCATGTTGAATTTCCAAGAAAAATAGTACTTTAAGCGCTCAAACACACAACTTTTGTGACTTTTCAAACTTTGATGCTCGATAACTTCGGCAAATGAGGACCAATTTTGTTAAACAAAATGTCAAATTTATCAGTTCGACGAGATCTTTAAGATGACATAACAAGTCATGATTGCATCATGTTGAATTTCCAAGAAAAATAGTACTTTAAGTGCTCAAACACACAACTTTTGTGAGTTTTCAAACTTTGAAGCTCGATAACTTCGGCAAATGAGGACCAATTTTGTTAAACAAAATGTCAAATTAATCAACTCATTGAGATGTTTAAGATAACACAAGAAGTCATGATTGCATCATGTTGAATTTCCAAGAAAAATAGTACTTTAAGTGCTCAAACACACAACTTTTGTGACTTATAATTTTGAAGCTCGATATCTTCGGCAAATGAGGACCAATTTTGTTAAACAAAATGTCACATTAATCAGTTCGACGAGACCTTTAAGATGACAATACAAGTCATTATTGCATCAAGTTGAATTTCCAAGAAAAATAGTACTTTAAGCGCTCAAATACACAACTTTTGTGACTTTTCAAACATTGAAGCTCGATATCTTCGGCAAATGAGGACCAAATTTGTTAAACAAAATGTCAAATTAATCAGTTCGACGAGACCTTTAAGATGACAAAACAAGTCATGATTGCATCATGTTGAATTTCCAAGAAAAATAGTACTTTAAGCGCTCAAACACACAACTTTTGTGACTTTTCAAACTTTGATGCTCGATAACTTCGGCAAATGAGGACCAATTTTGTTAAACAAAATGTCAAATTAATCAGTTCGACGAGATCTTTAAGATGACATAACAAGTCATGATTGCATCATGTTGAATTTCCAAGAAAAATAGTACTTTAAGTGCTCAAACACACAACTTTTGTGAGTTTTCAAACTTTGAAGCTCGATAACTTCGGCAAATGAGGACCAATTTTGTTAAGCAAAATGTCAAATTAATCAACTCATTGAGATGTTTAAGATAACACAAGAAGTCATGATTGCATCATGTTGAATTTCCAAGAAAAATAGTACTTTAAGTGCTCAAACACACAACTTTTGTGACTTATCACACTTTGAAGCTCGATATCTTCGGCAAATGAGGACCAAATTTGTTAAACAAAATGTCAAATTTATCAGTTCGACGAGATCTTTAAGATGACATAACAAGTCATGATTGCATCATGTTGAATTTCCAAGAAAAATAGTACTTTAAGTGCTCAAACACACAACTTTTGTGAGTTTTCAAACTTTGAAGCTCGATAACTTCGGCAAATGAGGACCAATTTTGTTAAACAAAATGTCAAATTAATCAGTTCGACGAGACCTTTAAGATGACAAAACAAGTCATGATTGCATCATGTTGAATTTCCAAGAAAAATAGTACTTTAAGCGCTCAAATACACAACTTTTGTGACTTTTCAAATATTGAAGCTCGATATCTTCGGCAAATGAGGACCAAATTTGTTAAACAAAATGTCAAATTAATCAGTTCGACGAGACCTTTAAGATGACAAAACAAGTCATGATTGCATCATGTTGAATTTCCAAGAAAAATAGTACTTTAAGCGCTCAAATACACAACTTTTGTGACTTTTCAAACATTGAAGCTCGATATCTTCGGCAAATGAGGACCAATTTTGTTAAACAAAATGTCAAATTAATCAGTTCGACGAGACCTTTAAGATGACAAAACAAGTCATGATTGCATCATGTTGAATTTCCAAGAAAAATAGTACTTTAAGCGCTCAAATACACAACTTTTGTGACTTTTCAAACATTGAAGCTCGATATCTTCGGCAAATGAGGACCAAATTTGTTAAACAAAATGTCAAATTAATCAGTTCGACGAGACCTTTAAGATGACAAAACAAGTCATGATTGCATCATGTTGAATTTCCAAGAAAAATAGTACTTTAAGCGCTCAAATACACAACTTTTGTGACTTTTCAAACATTGAAGCTCGATATCTTCGGCAAATGAGGTCCAAATTTGTTAAACAAAATGTCAAATTAATCAGTTCGACGAGATCTTTAAGATGACAAAACAAGTCATGATTGCATCATGTTGAATTTCCAAGAAAAATAGTACTTTAAGCGCTCAAACACACAACTTTTGTGACTTTTCAAACTTTGAAGCTCGATATCTTCGGCAAATGAGGACCAATTTTGTTAAACAAAATGTCAAATTAATCAACTCATTGAGATGTTTAAGATAACACAAGAAGTCATGATTGCATCATGTTGAATTTCCAAGAAAAATAGTACTTTAAGTGCTCAAACACACAACTTTTGTGACTTATCACACTTTGAAGCTCGATATCTTCGGCAAATGAGGACCAAATTTGTTAAACAAAATGTCAAATTTATCAGTTCGACGAGATCTTTAAGATGACATAACAAGTCATGATTGCATCATGTTGAATTTCCAAGAAAAATAGTACTTTAAGTGCTCAAACACACAACTTTTGTGAGTTTTCAAACTTTGAAGCTCGATAACTTCGGCAAATGAGGACCAATTTTGTTAAACAAAATGTCAAATTAATCAGTTCGACGAGACCTTTAAGATGACAAAACAAGTCATGATTGCATCATGTTGAATTTCCAAGAAAAATAGTACTTTAAGCGCTCAAATACACAACTTTTGTGACTTTTCAAATATTGAAGCTCGATATCTTCGGCAAATGAGGACCAAATTTGTTAAACAAAATGTCAAATTAATCAGTTCGACGAGACCTTTAAGATGACAAAACAAGTCATGATTGCATCATGTTGAATTTCCAAGAAAAATAGTACTTTAAGCGCTCAAATACACAACTTTTGTGACTTTTCAAACATTGAAGCTCGATATCTTCGGCAAATGAGGACCAATTTTGTTAAACAAAATGTCAAATTAATCAGTTCGACGAGACCTTTAAGATGACAAAACAAGTCATGATTGCATCATGTTGAATTTCCAAGAAAAATAGTACTTTAAGCGCTCAAATACACAACTTTTGTGACTTTTCAAACATTGAAGCTCGATATCTTCGGCAAATGAGGACCAAATTTGTTAAACAAAATGTCAAATTAATCAGTTCGACGAGACCTTTAAGATGACAAAACAAGTCATGATTGCATCATGTTGAATTTCCAAGAAAAATAGTACTTTAAGCGCTCAAATACACAACTTTTGTGACTTTTCAAACATTGAAGCTCGATATCTTCGGCAAATGAGGTCCAAATTTGTTAAACAAAATGTCAAATTAATCAGTTCGACGAGATCTTTAAGATGACAAAACAAGTCATGATTGCATCATGTTGAATTTCCAAGAAAAATAGTACTTTAAGCGCTCAAACACACAACTTTTGTGACTTTTCAAACTTTGAAGCTCGATATCTTCGGCAAATGAGGACCAATTTTGTTAAACAAAATGTCAAATTAATCAACTCATTGAGATGTTTAAGATAACACAAGAAGTCATGATTGCATCATGTTGAATTTCCAAGAAAAATAGTACTTTAAGTGCTCAAACACACAACTTTTGTGACTAATCACACTTTGAAGCTCGATATCTTCGGCAAATGAGGACCAAATTTGTTAAACAAAATGTCAAATTTATCAGTTCGACGAGATCTTTAAGATGACATAACAAGTCATGATTGCATCATGTTGAATTTCCAAGAAAAATAGTACTTTAAGTGCTCAAACACACAACTTTTGTGAGTTTTCAAACTTTGAAGCTCGATAACTTCGGCAAATGAGGACCAATTTTGTTAAAGAAAATGTCAAATTAATCAGTTCGACGAGACCTTTAAGATGACAATACAAGTCATGATTGCATCATGTTGAATTTCCAAGAAAAATAGTACTATAAGCGCTCAATTACACAACTTTTGTGACTTATCACACTTTGAAGCTCGATATCTTCGGCAAATGAGGACCAAATTTGTTAAACAAAATGTCAAATTAATCAGTTCGACGACATTTTTAAGATGACAAAACAAGTCATGATTGCATCATGTTGAATTTCCAAGAAAAATAGTACTTTAAGCGCTCAAACACACAACTTTTGTGACTTTTCAAACTTTGATGCTCGATAACTTCGGCAAATGAGGACCAATTTTGTTAAACAAAATGTCTAATTTATCAGTTCGACGAGATATTTAAGATGACAAAACAAGTTATGATTGCATCATGTTGAATTTCCAAGAAAAATAGTACTTTAAGCGCTCAAACACACAACTTTTGTGACTTTTCAAACTTTGAAGCTCGATATCTTCGTCAAATGAGGACCAATTTTGTTAATCAAAATGTCAAATTAATCAACTCATTGAGATGTTCAAGATAACACAAGAAGTCATGATTGCATCATGTTGAATTTCCAAGAAAAATAGTACTTTAAGTGCTCAAACACACAACTTTTGTGACTTATCACACTTTGAAGCTCGATATCTTCGGCAAATGAGGACCAAATTTGTTAAACAAAATGTCAAATTTATCAGTTCGACGAGATCTTTAAGATGACATAACAAGTCATGATTGCATCATGTTGAATTTCCAAGAAAAATAGTACTTTAAGTGCTCAAACACACAACTTTTGTGACTTATCACACTTTGAAGCTCGATATCTTCGGCAAATGAGGACCAAATTTGTTAAACAAAATGTCAAATTTATCAGTTCGACGAGATCTTTAAGATGACATAACAAGTCATGATTGCATCATGTTGAATTTCCAAGAAAAATAGTACTTTAAGTGCTCAAACACACAACTTTTGTGACTTATCACACTTTGAAGCTCGATATCTTCGGCAAATGAGGACCAAATTTGTTAAACAAAATGTCAAATTTATCAGTTCGACGAGATCTTTAAGATGACATAACAAGTCATGATTGCATCATGTTGAATTTCCAAGAAAAATAGTACTTTAAGTGCTCAAACACACAACTTTTGTGAGTTTTCAAACTTTGAAGCTCGATAACTTCGGCAAATGAGGACCAATTTTGTTAAACAAAATGTCAAATTAATCAACTCATTGAGATGTTTAAGATGACAAAACAAGTCATGATTGCATCATGTTGAATTTCCAAGAAAAATAGTACTTTCAGCGCTCAAACACACAACTTTTGTGACTTTTCAAACTTTGATGCTCGATAACTTCGGCAAATGAGGACCAATTTTGTTAAACAAAATGTCAAATTTATCAGTTCGACGAGATCTTTAAGATGACATAACAAGTCATGATTGCATCATGTTGAATTTCCAAGAAAAATAGTACTTTAAGTGCTCAAACACACAACTTTTGTGACTTTTCAAACATTGGAGCTCGATATCTTCGGCAAATTAGGACCAAATTTGTTAAACAAAATGTCAAATTAATCAGTTCGACGACATTTTTAAGATGACAAAACAAGTCATGATTGCATCATGTTGAATTTCCAAGAAAAATAGTACTTTAAGCGCTCAAACACACAACTTTTGTGACTTTTCAAACTTTGATGCTCGATAACTTCGGCAAATGAGGACCAATTTTGTTAAACAAAATGTCAAATTAATCAGTTCGACGAGACCTTTAAGATGACAAAACAAGTCATGATTGCATCATGTTGAATTTCCAAGAAAAATAGTACTTTAAGCGCTCAAACACACAACTTTTGTGACTTTTCAAACTTTGATGCTCGATAACTTCGGCAAATGAGGACCAATTTTGTTAAACAAAATGTCAAATTTATCAGTTCGACGAGATCTTTAAGATGACATAACAAGTCATGATTGCATCATGTTGAATTTCCGAGAAAAATAGTACTTTAAGTGCTCAAACACACAACTTTTGTGAGTTTTCAAACTTTGAAGCTCGATAACTTCGGCAAATGAGGACCAATTTTGTTAAACAAAATGTCAAATTAATCAACTCATTGAGATGTTTAAGATAACACAAGAAGTCATGATTGCATCATGTTGAATTTCCAAGAAAAATAGTACTTTAAGCGCTCAAACACACAACTTTTGTGACTTATAATTTTGAAGCTCGATATCTTCGGCAAATGAGGACCAATTTTGTTAAACAAAATGTCTAATTTATCAGTTCGACGAGATCTTTAAGATGACATAACAAGTCATTATTGCATCATGTTGAATTTCCAAGAAAAATAGTACTTTAAGTGCTCAAACACACAAGTTTTGTGACTTTTCAATCTTTTTAGCTCGATATCTTCGGCAAATTAGGACCAAATTTGTTAAACAAAATGTCAAATTAATCAACTCGATGAGATGTTTAAGATAACACAACAAGTTATGATTGCATCATGTTGAATTTCCAAGAAAAATAGTACTTTAAGCGCTCAAATACACAACTTTTGTGACTTTTCAAACATTGAAGCTCGATATCTTCGGCAAATGAGGACCAAATTTGTTAAACAAAATGTCAAATTAATCAGTTCGACGAGATCTTTAAGATGACAAAACAAGTCATGATTGCATCATGTTGAATTTCCAAGAAAAAATAGTACTTTAAGCGCTCAAACACACAACTTTTGTGACTTTTCAAACTTTGAAGCTCGATATCTTCGGCAAATGAGGACCAATTTTGTTATACAAAATGTCAAATTAATCAGTTCGACGAGATCTTTAAGATGACAAAACAAGTCATGATTGCATCATGTTGAATTTCCAAGAAAAATAGTACTTTAAGCGCTCAAACACACAACTTTTGTGACTTTTCAAACTTTGAAGCTCGATATCTTCGGCAAATGAGGACCAAATTTGTTATACAAAATGTCAAATTAATCAGTTCGACGACATCTTTAAGATGACAAAACAAGTCATGATTGCATCATGTTGAATTTCCAAGAAAAATAGTACTTTAAGCGCTCAAACACACAACTTTTGTGACTTATCACACTTTGAAGCTCGATATCTTCGGCAAATTAAGACCAAATTTGTTAAACAAAATGTCAAATTAATCAACTCGATGAGATGTTTAAGATAACACAACAAGTCATGATTGCATCATGTTGAATTTCCAAGAAAAATAGTACTTTAAGCGCTCAAATACACAACTTTTGTGACTTTTCAAACATTGAAGCTCGATATCTTCGGCAAATGAGGACCAAATTTGTTAAACAAAATGTCAAATTAATCAGTTCGACGACTTTTTTAATATGACAAAACAAGTCATGATTGCATCATGTTGAATTTCCAAGAAAAATAGTACTTTAAGCGCTCATATACACAACTTTTGTGACTTTTCAAACATTGAAGCTCGATATCTTCGGCAAATGAGGACCAAATTTGTTAAACAAAATGTCAAATTAATCAGTGCGACGAGATCTTTAAGATGACAAAACAAGTCATGATTGCATCATGTTGAATTTCCAAGAAAAATAGTACTTTAAGCGCTCAAACACACAACTTTTGTGACTTATGACTTTGAAGCTCGATATCTTCGGCAAATGAGGACCAAATTTGTTAAACAAAATGTCAAATTAATCAGTTCGACGACTTTTTTAAGATGACAAAACAAGTCATGATTGCATCATGTTGAATTTCCAAGAAAAATAGTACTTTAAGCGCTCATATACACAACTTTTGTGACTTTTCAAACATTGAAGCTCGATATCTTCGGCAAATGAGGACCAAATTTGTTAAACAAAATGTCAAATTAATCAACTCGACGAGATCTTTAAGATGACAAAACAAGTCATGATTGCATCATGTTGAATTTCCAAGAAAAATAGTACTTTAAGTGCTCAAACACACAACTTTTGTGACTTTTCAATCTTTGAAGCTCGATATCTTCGGCAAATGAGAACCAAATTTGTTAAACAAAATATCAAATTAATCAGTTCGACGAGATCTTTAAGATGACATAAAAAGTCATGATTGCATCATGTTGAATTTCCAAGAAAAATAGTACTTTAAGCGCTCAAACACACAACTTTTGTGACTTTTCAAACTTTGATGCTCGATAACTTCGGCAAATGAGGACCAATTTTGTTAAACAAAATGTCAAATTTATCAGTTCGACGAGATCTTTAAGATGACATAACAAGTCATGATTGCATCATGTTGAATTTCCAAGAAAAATAGTACTTTAAGTGCTCAAACACACAACTTTTGTGACTTTTCAATCTTTGAAGCTCGATATCTTCGGCAAATTAGGACCAAATTTGTTAAACAAAATGTCAAATTAATCAACTCGATGAGATGTTTAAGATAACACAACAAGTTATGATTGCATCATGTTGAATTTCCAAGAAAAATAGTACTTTAAGTGCTCAAACACACAACTTTTGTGACTTTTCAAACATTGAAGCTCGATATCTTCGGCAAATGAGAACCAAATTTGTTAAACAAAATATCAAATTAATCAGTTCGACGAGATCTTTAAGATGACAAAACAAGTCATGATTGCATCATGTTGAATTTCCAAGAAAAATAGTACTTTAAGTGCTCAAACACACAACTTTTGTGACTTTTCAATCTTTGAAGCTCGATATCTTCGGCAAATGAGAACGAAATTTGTTAAACAAAATATCAAATTAATCAGTTCGACGAGATCTTTAAGATGACATAACAAGTCATGATTGCATCATGTTGAATTTCCAAGAAAAATAGTACTTTAAGCGCTCAAACACACAACTTTTGTGACTTATCACACTTTGAAGCTCGATATCTTCGGCAAATTAGGACCAAATTTGTTAAACAAAACGTCAAATTAATCAACTCGATGAGATGTTTAAGATAACACAACAAGTCATGATTGCATCATGTTGAATTTCCAAGAAAAATAGTACTTTAAGCGCTCAAATACACAACTTTTGTGACTTTTCAAATATTGAAGCTCGATATCTTCGGCAAATGAGGACCAAATTTGTTAAACAAAATGTCAAATTAATCAGTTCGACGACATTTTTAAGATGACAAAACAAGTCATGATTGCATCATGTTGAATTTCCAAGAAAAATAGTACTTTAAGCGCTCATATACACAACTTTTGTGACTTTTCAAACATTGAAGCTCGATATCTTCGGCAAATGAGAACCAAATTTGTTAAACAAAATATCAAATTAATCAGTTCGACGAGATCTTTAAGATGACAAAACAAGTCATGATTGCATCATGTTGACTTTCCAAGAAAAATAGTACTTTAAGTGCTCAAACACACAACTTTTGTGACTTTTCAAACTTTGAAGCTCGATAACTTCGGCAAATGAGGACCAATTTTGTTAAACAAAATGTCAAATTTATCAGTTCGACGAGATCTTTAAGATGACATGACAAGTCATGATTGCATCATGTTGAATTTCCAAGAAAAATAGTACTTTAAGCGCTCAAACACACAACTTTTGTGACTTATGACTTTGAAGCTCGATATCTTCGGCAAATGAGGACCAAATTTGTTAAACAAAATGTCAAATTAATCAGTTCGACGACTTTTTTAAGATGACAAAACAAGTCATGATTGCATCATGTTGAATTTCCAAGAAAAATAGTACTTTAAGCGCTCATATACACAACTTTTGTGACTTTTCAAACATTGAAGCTCGATATCTTCGGCAAATGAGAACCAAATTTGTTAAACAAAATATCAAATTAATCAGTTCGACGAGATCTTTAAGATGACAAAACAAGTCATGATTGCATCATGTTGACTTTCCAAGAAAAATAGTACTTTAAGTGCTCAAACACACAACTTTTGTGACTTTTCAAACATTGAAGCTCGATATCTTCGGCAAATGAGGACCAAATTTGTTAAACAAAATGTCAAATTAATCAGTTCGACGACATTTTTAAGATGACAAAACAAGTCATGATTGCATCATGTTGAATTTCCAAGAAAAATAGTACTTTAAGTGCTCAAACACACAACTTTTGTGACTTTTCAATCTTTTTAGCTCGATATCTTCGGCAAATTAGGACCAAATTTGTTAAACAAAATGTCAAATTAATCAGTTCGACGACATTTTTAAGATGACAAAACAAGTCATGATTGCATCATGTTGAATTTCCAAGAAAAGTAGTACTTTAAGCGCTCAAACACACAACTTTTGTGACTTTTCAAACTTTGATGCTCGATAACTTCGGCAAATTAGGACCAAATTTGTTAAACAAAATGTCAAATTAATCAACTCGATGAGATGTTTAAGATAACACAACAAGTTATGATTGCATCATGTTGAATTTCCAAGAAAAATAGTTCTTTAAGTGCTCAAACACACAACTTTTGTGACTTATCACACTTTGAAGCTCGATATCTTCGGCAAATTAGGACCAAATTTGTTAAACAAAATGTCAAATTAATCAACTCGATGAGATGTTTAAGATAACACAACAAGTTATGATTGCATCATGTTGAATTTCCAAGAAAAATAGTTCTTTAAGTGCTCAAACACACAACTTTTGTGACTTATCACACTTTGAAGCTCGATATCTTCGGCAAATTAGGACCAAATTTGTTAAACAAAATGTCAAATTAATCAACTCGATGAGATGTTTAAGATAACACAACAAGTTATGATTGCATCATGTTGAATTTCCAAGAAAAATAGTACTTTAAGTGCTCAAACACACAACTTTTGTGACTTTTCAAACTTTGAAGCTCGATAACTTCGGCAAATGAGGACCAATTTTGTTAAACAAAATGTCAAATTTATCAGTTCGACGAGATCTTTAAGATGACATGACAAGTCATGATTGCATCATGTTGAATTTCCAAGAAAAATAGTACTTTAAGCGCTCAAACACACAACTTTTGTGACTTATGACTTTGAAGCTCGATAACTTCGGCAAATGAGGACCAATTTTGTTAAACAAAATGTCAAATTAATCAGTTCGACGAAATTTTTAAGATGACAAAACAAGTCATGATTGCATCATGTTGAATTTCCAAGAAAAATAGTACTTTAAGCGCTCAAACACACAACTTTTGTGACTTTTCAAACTTTGATGCTCGATAACTTCGGCAAATGAGGACCAATTTTGTTAAACAAAATGTCAAATTTATCAGTTCGACGAGATCTTTAAGATGACATGACAAGTCATGATTGCATCATGTTGAATTTCCAAGAAAAATAGTACTTTAAGTGCTCAAACACACAACTTTTGTGACTTTTCAATCTTTGAAACTCGATATCTTCGGCAAATTAGGACCAAATTTGTTAAACAAAATGTCAAATTAATCAACTCGATGAGATGTTTAAGATAACACAACAAGTTATGATTGCATCCTGTTGAATTTCCAAGAAAAATAGTACTTTAAGTGCTCAAACACACAACTTTTGTGACTTTTCAAACATTGAAGCTCGATATCTTCGGCAAATGAGAACCAAATTTGTTAAACAAAATATCAAATTAATCAGTTCGACGAGATCTTTAAGATGACAAAACAAGTCATGATTGCATCATGTTGAATTTCCAAGAAAAATAGTACTTTAAGTGCTCAAACACACAACTTTTGTGACTTTTCAATCTTTGAAGCTCGATATCTTCGGCAAATGAGAACCAAATTTGTTAAACAAAATATCAAATTAATCAGTTCGACGAGACCTTTAAGATGACAATACAAGTCATGATTGCATCATGTTGAATTTCCAAGAAAAATAGTACTTTAAGCGCTCAAATACACAACTTTTGTGACTTATCACATTTTGAAGCTCGATATCTTTGGCAAATGAGGACCAAATTTGTTAAACAAAATGTCAAATTACTCAGTTCGACGACATTTTTAAGATGACAAAACAAGTCATGATTGCATCATGTTGAATTTCCAAGAAAAATAGTACTTTAAGCGCTCAAACACACAACTTTTGTGACTTTTCAAACTTTGATGCTCGATAACTTCGGCAAATGAGGACCAATTTTGCTAAACAAAATGTCAAATTTATCAGTTCGACGAGATCTTTAAGATGACATAACAAGTCATGATTGCATCATGTTGAATTTCCAAGAAAAATAGTACTTTAAGTGCTCAAACACACAACTTTTGTGACTTTTCAATCTTTGAAGCTCGATATCTTCGGCAAATTAGGACCAAATTTGTTAAACAAAATGTCAAATTAATCAACTCGATGAGATGTTTAAGATAACACAACAAGTTATGATTGCATCATGTTGAATTTCCAAGAAAAATAGTACTTTAAGCGCTCAAATACACAACTTTTGTGACTTTTCAAACATTGAAGCTCGATATCTTCGGCAAATGAGGACCAAATTTGTTAAACAAAATGTCAAATTAATCAGTGCGACGAGATCTTTAAGATGACAAAACAAGTCATGAATGCATCATGTTGAATTTCCAAGAAAAATAGTACTTTAAGCGCTCAAACACACAACTTTTGTGACTTATGACTTTGAAGCTCGATATCTTCGGCAAATGAGGACCAAATTTGTTAAACAAAATGTCAAATTAATCAACTCGATGAGATGTTTCAGATAACACAACAAGTTATGATTGCATCATGTTGAATTTCCAAGAAAAATAGTACTTTAAGTGCTCAAACACACAACTTTTGTGACTTTTCAAACATTGAAGCTCGATATCTTCGGCAAATGAGGACCAAATTTGTTATACAAAATGTCAAATTAATCAGTTCGACGACATTTTTAAGATGACAAAACAAGTCATGATTGCATCATGTTGAATTTCCAAGAAAAATAGTACTTTAAGCGCTCATATACACAACTTTTGTGACTTTTCAAACATTGAAGCTCGATATCTTCGGCAAATGAGAACCAAATTTGTTAAACAAAATATCAAATTAATCAGTTCGACGAGATCTTTAAGATGACAAAACAAGTCATGATTGCATCATGTTGACTTTCCAAGAAAAATAGTACTTTAAGTGCTCAAACACACAACTTTTGTGACTTTTCAAACTTTGAAGCTCGATAACTTCGGCAAATGAGGACCAATTTTGTTAAACAAAATGTCAAATTTATCAGTTCGACGAGATCTTTAAGATGACATGACAAGTCATGATTGCATCATGTTGAATTTCCAAGAAAAATAGTACTTTAAGCGCTCAAACACACAACTTTTGTGACTTATGACTTTGAAGCTCGATATCTTCGGCAAATGAGGACCAAATTTGTTAAACAAAATGTCAAATTAATCAGTTCGACGACTTTTTTAAGATGACAAAACAAGTCATGATTGCATCATGTTGAATTTCCAAGAAAAATAGTACTTTAAGCGCTCATATACACAACTTTTGTGACTTTTCAAACATTGAAGCTCGATATCTTCGGCAAATGAGAACCAAATTTGTTAAACAAAATATCAAATTAATCAGTTCGACGAGATCTTTAAGATGACAAAACAAGTCATGATTGCATCATGTTGACTTTCCAAGAAAAATAGTACTTTAAGTGCTCAAACACACAACTTTTGTGACTTTTCAAACATTGAAGCTCGATATCTTCGGCAAATGAGGACCAAATTTGTTAAACAAAATGTCAAATTAATCAGTTCGACGACATTTTTAAGATGACAAAACAAGTCATGATTGCATCATGTTGAATTTCCAAGAAAAATAGTACTTTAAGTGCTCAAACACACAACTTTTGTGACTTTTCAATCTTTTTAGCTCGATATCTTCGGCAAATTAGGACCAAATTTGTTAAACAAAATGTCAAATTAATCAGTTCGACGACATTTTTAAGATGACAAAACAAGTCATGATTGCATCATGTTGAATTTCCAAGAAAAGTAGTACTTTAAGCGCTCAAACACACAACTTTTGTGACTTTTCAAACTTTGATGCTCGATAACTTCGGCAAATTAGGACCAAATTTGTTAAACAAAATGTCAAATTAATCAACTCGATGAGATGTTTAAGATAACACAACAAGTTATGATTGCATCATGTTGAATTTCCAAGAAAAATAGTTCTTTAAGTGCTCAAACACACAACTTTTGTGACTTATCACACTTTGAAGCTCGATATCTTCGGCAAATTAGGACCAAATTTGTTAAACAAAATGTCAAATTAATCAACTCGATGAGATGTTTAAGATAACACAACAAGTTATGATTGCATCATGTTGAATTTCCAAGAAAAATAGTTCTTTAAGTGCTCAAACACACAACTTTTGTGACTTATCACACTTTGAAGCTCGATATCTTCGGCAAATTAGGACCAAATTTGTTAAACAAAATGTCAAATTAATCAACTCGATGAGATGTTTAAGATAACACAACAAGTTATGATTGCATCATGTTGAATTTCCAAGAAAAATAGTACTTTAAGTGCTCAAACACACAACTTTTGTGACTTTTCAAACTTTGAAGCTCGATAACTTCGGCAAATGAGGACCAATTTTGTTAAACAAAATGTCAAATTTATCAGTTCGACGAGATCTTTAAGATGACATGACAAGTCATGATTGCATCATGTTGAATTTCCAAGAAAAATAGTACTTTAAGCGCTCAAACACACAACTTTTGTGACTTATGACTTTGAAGCTCGATATCTTCGGCAAATAAGGACCAAATTTGTTAAACAAAATGTCAAATTAATCAGTTCGACGACTTTTTTAAGATGACAAAACAAGTCATGATTGCATCATGTTGAATTTCCAAGAAAAATAGTACTTTAAGCGCTCATATACACAACTTTTGTGACTTTTCAAACATTGAAGCTCGATATCTTCGGCAAATGAGAACCAAATTTGTTAAACAAAATATCAAATTAATCAGTTCGACGAGATCTTTAAGATGACAAAACAAGTCATGATTGCATCATGTTGACTTTCCAAGAAAAATAGTACTTTAAGTGCTCAAACACACAAATTTTGTGACTTTTCAAATATTGATGCTCGATATCTTCGGCAAATGAGGACCAAATTTGTTAAACAAAATGTCAAATTAATCAGTTCGACGACATTTTTAAGATGACAAAACAAGTCATGATTGCATCATGTTGAATTTCCAAGAAAAATAGTACTTTAAGCGCTCAAACACACAACTTTTGTGACTTTTCAAACTTTGATGCTCGATAACTTCGGCAAATGAGGACCAATTTTGTTAAACAAAATGTCAAATTTATCAGTTCGACGAGATCTTTAAGATGACATGACAAGTCATGATTGCATCATGTTGAATTTCCAAGAAAAATAGTACTTTAAGTGCTCAAACACACAACTTTTGTGACTTTTCAATCTTTGAAACTCGATATCTTCGGCAAATGAGGACCAATTTTGTTAAACAAAATGTCAAATTTATCAGTACGACGAGATTTTTAAGATGACATAACAAGTCATGATTGCATCATGTTGAATTTCCAAGAAAAATAGTACTTTAAGCGCTCAAACACACAACTTTTGTGACTTTTCAAACTTTGAAGCTCGATAACTTCGGCAAATGAGGATCAATTTTGTTAAACAAAATGTCAAATTTATCAGTTCGACGAGATTTTTAAGATGACATAACAAGTCATGATTGCATCATGTTGAATTTCCAAGAAAAATAGTACTTTAAGCGCTCAAACACACAACTTTTGTGACTTTTCAAACTTTGAAGCTCGATAACTTCGGCAAATGAGGACCAAATTTGTTACACACAGTGTCAAATTAATCAGTTCGACGAGATCTTTAAGATGACAAAACAAGTCATGATTGCATCATGTTGAATTTCCAAGAAAAATAGTACTTTAAGCGCTCAAACACACAACTTTTGTGACTTTTCAAACTTTGAAGCTCGATAACTTCGGCAAATGAGGACCAAATTTGTTAAACAAAATGTCAAATTTATCAGTTCGACGAGATCTTTAAGATGACATAACAAGTCATGATTGCATCATGTTGAATTTCCAAGAAAAATAGTACTTTTAGTGCTCAAACACACAACTTTTGTGACTTATCACACTTTGAAGCTCGATATCTTTGGCAAATTAGGACCAAATTTGTTAAACAAAATGTCAAATTAATCAACTCGATGAGATGTTTAAGATAACACAACAAGTTATGATTGCATCATGTTGAATTTCCAAGAAAAATAGTACTTTAAGTGCTCAAACACACAACTTTTGAGACTTTTCAATCTTTGAAGCTCGATAACTTCGGCAAATGAGGACCAATTTTGTTAAACAAAATGTCAAATTAATCAACTCGATGAGATGTTTAAGATAACACAAGAAGTCATGATTGCATCATGTTGAATTTCCAAGAAAAATAGTACTTTAAGCGCTCAAACACACAACTTTTGTGACTTATGACTTTGAAGCTCGATATCTTCGGCAAATGAGGACCAAATTTGTTAAACAAAATGTCAAATTAATCAACTCGATGAGATGTTTAAGATAACACAAGAAGTCATGATTGCATCATGTTGAATTTCCAAGAAAAATAGTACTTTAAGCGCTCAAACACACAACTTTTGTGACTTATGACTTTGAAGCTCGATATCTTCGGCAAATGAGGACCAAATTTGTTAAACAAAATGTCAAATTAATCAACTCGATGAGATGTTTAAGATAACACAAGAAGTCATGATTGCATCATGTTGAATTTCCAAGAAAAATAGTACTTTAAGCGCTCAAACACACAACTTTTGTGACTTATGACTTTGAAGCTCGATATCTTCGGCAAATGAGGACCAAATTTGTTAAACAAAATGTCAAATTAATCAGTTCGACGACTTTTTTAAGATGACAAAACAAGTCATGATTGCATCATGTTGAATTTCCAAGAAAAATAGTACTTTAAGCGCTCATATACACAACTTTTGTGACTTTTCAAACATTGAAGCTCGATATCTTCGGCAAATGAGAACCAAATTTGTTAAACAAAATATCAAATTAATCAGTTCGACGAGATCTTTAAGATGACAAAACAAGTCATGATTGCATCATGTTGAATTTCCAAGAAAAATAGTACTTTAAGTGCTCAAACACACAACTTTTGTGACTTTTCAATCTTTGAAGCTCGATATCATCGGCAAATTAGGACCAAATTTGTTAAACAAAATGTCAAATTAATCAACTCGATGAGATGTTTAAGATGACAAAACAAGTCATGATTGCATCATGTTGAATTTCCAAGAAAAATAGTACTTTAAGTGCTCAAACACACAACTTTTGTGACTTTTCAATCTTTGAAGCTCGATATCTTCGGCAAATGAGAACCAAATTTGTTAAACAAAATATCAAATTAATCAGTTCGACGAGACCTTTAAGATGACAATACAAGTCATGATTGCATCATGTTGAATTTCCAAGAAAAATAGTACTATAAGCGCTCAATTACACAACTTTTGTGACTTATCACACTTTGAAGCTCGATTTCATCGGCAAATGAGGACCAAATTTGTTAAACAAAATGTCAAATTAATCAGTTCGACGACATTTTTAAGATGACAAAACAAGTCATGATTGCATCATGTTGAATTTCCAAGAAAAATAGTACTTTCAGCGCTCAAACACACAACTTTTGTGACTTTTCAAACTTTGATGCTCGATATCTTCGGCAAATGAGGACCAAATTTGTTAAACAAAATGTCAAATTAATCAGTTCGACGACATTTTTAAGATGACAAAACAAGTCATGATTGCATCATGTTGAATTTCCAAGAAAAATAGTACTTTCAGCGCTCAAACACACAACTTTTGTGACTTTTCAAACTTTGATGCTCGATAACTTCGGCAAATGAGGACCAATTTTGTTAAACAAAATGTCAAATTTATCAGTTCGACGAGATCTTTAAGATGACATAACAAGTCATGATTGCATCATGTTGAATTTCCAAGAAAAATAGTACTTTAAGTGCTCAAACACACAACTTTTGTGACTTTTCAATCTTTGAAGCTCGATATCTTCGGCAAATTAGGACCAAATTTGTTAAACAAAATGTCAAATTAATCAACTCGATGAGATGTTTAAGATAACACAACAAGTTATGATTGCATCATGTTGAATTTCCAAGAAAAATAGTACTTTAAGTGCTCAAACACACAACTTTTGTGACTTATGACTTTGAAGCTCGATATCTTCGGCAAATGAGGACCAAATTTGTTAAACAAAATGTCAAATTAATCAGTTCGACGACTTTTTTAAGATGACAAAACAAGTCATGATTGCATCATGTTGAATTTCCAAGAAAAATAGTACTTTAAGCGCTCATATACACAACTTTTGTGACTTTTCAAACATTGAAGCTCGATATCTTCGGCAAATGAGAACCAAATTTGTTAAACAAAATATCAAATTAATCAGTTCGACGAGATCTTTAAGATGACAAAACAAGTCATGATTGTATCATGTTGAATTTCCAAGAAAAATAGTACTATAGGCGCTCAATTACACAACTTTTGTGACTTATCACACTTTGAAGCTCGATATCTTCGGCAAATGAGGACCAAATTTGTTAAACAAAATGTCAAATTAATCAGTTCGACGACATTTTTAAGATGACAAAACAAGTCATGATTGCATCATGTTGAATTTCCAAGAAAAATAGTACTTTAAGCGCTCAAACACACAACTTTTGTGACTTATCACACTTTGAAGCTCGATATCTTCGGCAAATGAGGACCAAATTTGTTAAACAAAATGTCAAATTAATCAGTTCGACGAGATCTTTAAGATGACAAAACAAGTCATGATTGCATCATGTTGAATTTCCAAGAAAAATAGTACTTTAAGTGCTCAAACACACAACTTTTGTGACTTTTCAAATTTTGAAGCTCGATAAGTTCGGCAAATGAGGACCAAATTTGTTAAACAAAATGTCAAATTTATCAGTTCGACGAGATCTTTAAGATGACATAACAAGTCATGATTGCATCATGTTGAATTTCCAAGAAAAATAGTACTTTAAGTGCTCAAACACACAACTTTTGTGACTTATCACACTTTGAAGCTCGATATCTTTGGCAAATTAGGACCAAATTTGTTAAACAAAATGTCAAATTAATCAACTCGATGAGATGTTTAAGATAACACAACAAGTTATGATTGCATCATGTTGACTTTCCAAGAAAAATAGTTCTTTAAGTGCTCAAACACACAACTTTTGTGACTTATCACACTTTGAAGCTCGATATCTTCGGCAAATTAGGACCAAATTTGTTAAACAAAATGTCAAATTAATCAACTCGATGAGATGTTTAAGATAACACAACAAGTTATGATTGCATCATGTTGAATTTCCAAGAAAAATAGTTCTTTAAGTGCTCAAACACACAACTTTTGTGACTTATCACACTTTGAAGCTCGATATCTTCGGCAAATGAGGACCAAATTTGTTAAACAAAATGTCAAATTAATCAACTCGATGAGATGTTTAAGATAACACAACAAGTTATGATTGCATCATGTTGACTTTCCAAGAAAAATAGTTCTTTAAGTGCTCAAACACACAACTTTTGTGACTTATCACACTTTGAAGCTCGATATCTTCGGCAAATTAGGACCAAATTTGTTAAACAAAATGTCAAATTATTCAACTCGATGAGATGTTTAAGATAACACAACAAGTTATGATTGCATCATGTTGAATTTCCAAGAAAAATAGTACTTTAAGTGCTCAAACACACAACTTTTGTGACTTTTCAAACATTGAAGCTCGATATCTTCGGCAAATGAGAACCAAATTTGTTAAACAAAATATCAAATTAATGAGTTCGACGAGATCTTTAAGATGACAAAACAAGTCATGATTACATCATGTTGAATTTCCAAGAAAAATAGTACTTTAAGTGCTCAAACACACAACTTTTGTGACTTTTCAATTTTTGAAGCTCGATATCTTCGGCAAATGAGAACCAAATTTGTTAAACAAAATATCAAATTAATCAGTTCGACGAGACCTTTAAGATGACAATACAAGTCATGATTGCATCATGTTGAATTTCCAAGAAAAATAGTACTATAAGCGCTCAATTACACAACTTTTGTGACTTATCACACTTTGAAGCTCGATATCTTCGGCAAATGAGGACCAAATTTGTTAAACAAAATGTCAAATTAATCAACTCGATGAGATGTTTAAGATAACACAACAAGTTATGATTGTATCATGTTGAATTTCCAAGAAAAATAGTACTTTAAGTGCTCAAACACACAACTTTTGTGACTTATGACTTTGAAGCTCGATATCTTCGGCAAATGAGGACCAAATTTGTTAAACAAAATGTCAAATTAATCAGTTCGACGACTTTTTTAAGATGACAAAACAAGTCATGATTGCATCATGTTGAATTTCCAAGAAAAATAGTACTTTAAGCGCTCATATACACAACTTTTGTGACTTTTCAAACATTGAAGCTCGATATCTTCGGCAAATGAGAACCAAATTTGTTAAACAAAATATCAAATTAATCAGTTCGACGAGATCTTTAAGATGACAAAACAAGTCATGATTGCATCATGTTGAATTTCCAAGAAAAATAGTACTATAGGCGCTCAATTACACAACTTTTGTGACTTATCACACTTTGAAGCTCGATATCTTCGGCAAATGAGGACCAAATTTGTTAAACAAAATGTCAAATTAATCAGTTCGACGACATTTTTAAGATGACAAAACAAGTCATGATTGCACCTTGTTGAATTTCCAAGAAAAATAGTACTTTAAGCGCTCAAACACACAACTTTTGTGACTTTTCAAACTTTGATGCTCGATAACTTCGGCAAATGAGGACCAATTTTGTTAAACAAAATGTCAAATTAATCAGTTCGACAACATTTTTAAGATGACAAAACAAGTCATGATTGCATCATGTTGAATTTCCAAGAAAAATAGTACTTTAAGCGCTCAAACACACAACTTTTGTGACTTTTCAAACTTTGATGCTCGATAACTTCGGCAAATGAGGACCAATTTTGTTAAACAAAATGTCAAATTAATCAGTTCGACGAGATTTTTAAGATGACAAAACAAGTCATGATTGCATCATGTTGAATTTCCAAGAAAAATAGTACTTTAAGCGCTCAAACACACAACTTTTGTGACTTTTCAAACTTTGATGCTCGATAACTTCGGCAAATGAGGACCAATTTTGTTAAACAAAATGTCAAATTAATCAGTTCGACGAGATTTTTAAGATGACAAAACAAGTCATGATTGCATCATATTGAATTTCCAAGAAAAATAGTATTTTATGTGCTCAAACACGCAACTTTTGTGACTTTTCAAACTTTGAAGCTCGATAACTTCGGCAAATGAGGACCAATTTTGTTAAACAAAATGTCAAATTAATCAGTTCGACGACATTTTTAAGATGACAAAACAAGTCATGATTGCATCATGTTGAATTTCCAAGAAAAATAGTACTTTAAGCGCTCAAACACACAACTTTTGTGACTTTTCAAACTTTGATGCTCGATAACTTCGGCAAATGAGGACCAATTTTGTTAAACAAAATGTCAAATTTATCAGTTCGACGAGATCTTTAAGATGACATGACAAGTCATGATTGCATCATGTTGAATTTCCAAGAAAAATAGTACTTTAAGTGCTCACACACACAACTTTTGTGACTTTTCAATCTTTGAAACTCGATATCTTCGGCAAATTAGGACCAAATTTGTTAAACAAAATGTCAAATTAATCAACTCGATGAGATGTTTAAGATAACACAACAAGTTATGATTGCATCATGTTGAATTTCCAAGAAAAATAGTACTTTAAGTGCTCAAACACACAACTTTTGTGACTTTTCAAACATTGAAGCTCGATATCTTCGGCAAATGAGAACCAAATTTGTTAAACAAAATATCAAATTAATCAGTTCGACGAGATCTTTGAGATGACATGACAAGTCATGATTGCATCATGTTGAATTTCCAAGAAAAATAGTACTTTAAGTGCTCACACACACAACTTTTGTGACTTTTCAATCTTTGAAACTCGATATCTTCGGCAAATTAGGACCAAATTTGTTAAACAAAATGTCAAATTAATCAGTTCGACGACATTTTTAAGATGACAAAACAAGTCATGATTGCATCATGTTGAATTTCCAAGAAAAATAGTACTTTAAGCGCTCAAACACACAACTTTTGTGACTTTTCAAACTTTGATGCTCGATAACTTCGGCAAATGAGGACCAATTTTGTTAAACAAAATGTCAAATTTATCAGTTCGACGAGATCTTTAAGATGACATGACAAGTCATGATTGCATCATGTTGAATTTCCAAGAAAAATAGTACTTTAAGTGCTCACACACACAACTTTTGTGACTTTTCAATCTTTGAAACTCGATATCTTCGGCAAATTAGGACCAAATTTGTTAAACAAAATGTCAAATTAATCAACTCGATGAGATGTTTAAGATAACACAACAAGTTATGATTGCATCATGTTGAATTTCCAAGAAAAATAGTACTTTAAGTGCTCAAACACACAACTTTTGTGACTTTTCAAACATTGAAGCTCGATATCTTCGGCAAATGAGAACCAAATTTGTTAAACAAAATATCAAATTAATCAGTTCGACGAGATCTTTAAGATGACAAAACAAGTCATGATTGCATCATGTTGAATTTCCAAGAAAAATAGTACTTTAAGTGCTCAAACACACAACTTTTGTGACTTTTCAATCTTTGAAGCTCGATATCTTCGGCAAATGAGAACCAAATTTGTTAAACAAAATATCAAATTAATCAGTTCGACGACATTTTTAAGATGACAAAACAAGTCATGATTGCATCATGTTGAATTTCCAAGAAAAATAGTACTTTAAGTGCTCAAACACACAACTTTTGTGACTTATGACTTTGAAGCTCGATATCTTCGGCAAATGAGGACCAAATTTGTTAAACAAAATGTCAAATTAATCAGTTCGACGACTTTTTTAAGATGACAAAACAAGTCATGATTGCATCATGTTGAATTTCCAAGAAAAATAGTACTTTAAGTGCTCAAACACACAACTTTTGTGACTTATGACTTTGAAGCTCGATATCTTCGGCAAATGAGGACCAAATTTGTTAAACAAAATGTCAAATTAATCAGTTCGACGACTTTTTTAAGATGACAAAACAAGTCATGATTGCATCATGTTGAATTTCCAAGAAAAATAGTACTTTAAGTGCTCAAACACACAACTTTTGTGACTTATGACTTTGAAGCTCGATATCTTCGGCAAATGAGGACCAAATTTGTTAAACAAAATGTCAAATTAATCAGTTCGACGACATTTTTAAGATGACAAAACAAGTCATGATTGCATCATGTTGAATTTCCAAGAAAAATAGTACTTTAAGTGCTCAAACACACAACTTTTGTGACTTATGACTTTGAAGCTCGATATCTTCGGCAAATGAGGACCAAATTTGTTAAACAAAATGTCAAATTAATCAGTTCGACGACATTTTTAAGATGACAAAACAAGTCATGATTGCATCATGTTGAATTTCCAAGAAAAATAGTACTTTAAGTGCTCAAACACACAACTTTTGTGACTTTTCAATCTTTGAAGCTCGATATCTTCGGCAAATTAGGACCAAATTTGTTAAACAAAATGTCAAATTAATCAACTCGATGAGATGTTTAAGATAACACAACAAGTTATGATTGCATCATGTTGAATTTCCAAGAAAAATAGTACTTTAAGTGCTCAAACACACAACTTTTGTGACTTTTCAAACATTGAAGCTCGATATCTTCGGCAAATGAGAACCAAATTTGTTAAACAAAATATCAAATTAATCAGTTCGACGAGATCTTTAAGATGACAAAACAAGTCATGATTGCATCATGTTGAATTTCCAAGAAAAATAGTACTTTAAGTGCTCAAACACACAACTTTTGTGACTTTTCAATCTTTGAAGCTCGATATCTTCGGCAAATGAGAACGAAATTTGTTAAACAAAATATCAAATTAATCAGTTCGACGAGATCTTTAAGATGACAAAACAAGTCATGATTGCATCATGTTGAATTTCCAAGAAAAATAGTACTTTAAGTGCTCAAACACACAACTTTTGTGACTTATGACTTTGAAGCTCGATATCTTCGGCAAATGAGGACCAAATTTGTTAAACAAAATGTCAAATTAATCAGTTCGACGACTTTTTTAAGATGACAAAACAAGTCATGATTGCATCATGTTGAATTTCCAAGAAAAATAGTACTTTAAGCGCTCATATACACAACTTTTGTGACTTTTCAAACATTGAAGCTCGATATCTTCGGCAAATGAGAACCAAATTTGTTAAACAAAATATCAAATTAATCAGTTCGACGACTTTTTTAAGATGACAAAACAAGTCATGATTGCATCATGTTGAATTTCCAAGAAAAATAGTACTATAGGCGCTCAATTACACAACTTTTGTGACTTATCACACTTTGAAGCTCGATATCTTCGGCAAATGAGGACCAAATTTGTTAAACAAAATGTCAAATTAATCAGTTCGACGACATTTTTAAGATGACAAAACAAGTCATGATTGCATCATGTTGAATTTCCAAGAAAAATAGTACTTTAAGCGCTCAAACACACAACTTTTGTGACTTTTCAAACTTTGAAGCTCGATAACTTCGGCAAATGAGGACCAAATTTGTTAAAAAAAATGTTAAATTAATCAGTTCGACGAGATCTTTAAGATGACAAAACAAGTCATGATTGCACCTTGTTGAATTTCCAAGAAAAATAGTACTTTAAGCGCTCAAACACACAACTTTTGTGACTTTTCAAAATTTGATGCTCGATAACTTCGGCAAATGAGGACCAATTTTGTTAAACAAAATGTCAAATTAATCAGTTCGACGACATTTTTAAGATGACAAAACAAGTCATGATTGCATCATGTTGAATTTCCAAGAAAAATAGTACTTTAAGCGCTCAAACACACAACTTTTGTGACTTTTCAATCTTTGAAACTCGATATCTTCGGCAAATTAGGACCAAATTTGTTAAACAAAATGTCAAATTAATCAACTCGATGAGATGTTTAAGATAACACAACAAGTTATGATTGCATCATGTTGAATTTCCAAGAAAAATATTACTTTAAGTGCTCAAACACACAACTTTTGTGACTTTTCAAACATTGAAGCTCGATATCTTCGGCAAATGAGAACCAAATTTGTTAAACAAAATATCAAATTAATCAGTTCGACGAGATCTTTAAGATGACATGACAAGTCATGATTGCATCATGTTGAATTTCCAAGAAAAATAGTACTTTAAGTGCTCACACACACAACTTTTGTGACTTTTCAATCTTTGAAACTCGATATCTTCGGCAAATTAGGACCAAATTTGTTAAACAAAATGTCAAATTAATCAGTTCGACGACATTTTTAAGATGACAAAACAAGTCATGATTGCATCATGTTGAATTTCCAAGAAAAATAGTACTTTAAGCGCTCAAACACACAACTTTTGTGACTTTTCAAACTTTGATGCTCGATAACTTCGGCAAATGAGGACCAATTTTGTTAAACAAAATGTCAAATTTATCAGTTCGACGAGATCTTTAAGATGACATGACAAGTCATGATTGCATCATGTTGAATTTCCAAGAAAAATAGTACTTTAAGTGCTCACACACACAACTTTTGTGACTTTTCAATCTTTGAAACTCGATATCTTCGGCAAATTAGGACCAAATTTGTTAAACAAAATGTCAAATTAATCAACTCGATGAGATGTTTAAGATAACACAACAAGTTATGATTGCATCATGTTGAATTTCCAAGAAAAATAGTACTTTAAGTGCTCAAACACACAACTTTTGTGACTTTTCAAACATTGAAGCTCGATATCTTCGGCAAATGAGAACCAAATTTGTTAAACAAAATATCAAATTAATCAGTTCGACGAGATCTTTAAGATGACAAAACAAGTCATGATTGCATCATGTTGAATTTCCAAGAAAAATAGTACTTTAAGTGCTCAAACACACAACTTTTGTGACTTTTCAATCTTTGAAGCTCGATATCTTCGGCAAATGAGAACCAAATTTGTTAAACAAAATATCAAATTAATCAGTTCGACGAGACCTTTAAGATGACAATACAAGTCATGATTGCATCATGTTGAATTTCCAAGAAAAATAGTACTATAAGCGCTCAATTACACAACTTTTGTGACTTATCACACTTTGAAGCTCGATATCTTCGGCAAATGAGGACCAAATTTGTTAAACAAAATGTCAAATTAATCAGTTCGACGACATTTTTAAGATGACAAAACAAGTCATGATTGCATCATGTTGAATTTCCAAGAAAAATAGTACTTTCAGCGCTCAAACACACAACTTTTGTGACTTTTCAAACTTTGATGCTCGATATCTTCGGCAAATGAGGACCAAATTTGTTAAACAAAATGTCAAATTAATCAGTTCGACGACATTTTTAAGATGACAAAACAAGTCATGATTGCATCATGTTGAATTTCCAAGAAAAATAGTACTTTCAGCGCTCAAACACACAACTTTTGTGACTTTTCAAACTTTGATGCTCGATAACTTCGGCAAATGAGGACCAATTTTGTTAAACAAAATGTCAAATTTATCAGTTCGACGAGATCTTTAAGATGACATAACAAGTCATGATTGCATCATGTTGAATTTCCAAGAAAAATAGTACTTTAAGTGCTCAAACACACAAATTTTGTGACTTTTCAATCTTTGAAGCTCGATATCTTCGGCAAATTAGGACCAAATTTGTTAAATAAAATGTCAAATTAATCAACTCGATGAGATGTTTAAGATAACACAACAAGTTATGATTGCATCATGTTGAATTTCCAAGAAAAATAGTTCTTTAAGTGCTCAAACACACAACTTTTGTGACTTTTCAAACTTTGAAGCTCGATAACTTCGGCAAATGAGGACCAATTTTGTTAAACAAAATGTCAAATTAATCAACTCATTGAGATATTTAAGATAACACAAGAAGTCATGATTGCATCATGTTGAATTTCCAAGAAAAATAGTACTTTAAGCGCTCAAACACACAACTTTTGTGACTTTTCAAACTTTGATGCTCGATAACTTCGGCAAATGAGGACCAATTTTGTTAAACAAAATGTCAAATTAATCAGTTCGACGACATTTTTAAGATGACAAAACAAGTCATGATTGCATCATGTTGAATTTCCAAGAAAAATAGTACTTTAAGCGCTCAAACTCACAACTTTTGTGACTTTTCAAACATTGAAGCTCGATATCTTCGGCAAATGAGAACCAAATTTGTTAAACAAAATATCAAATTAATCAGTTCGACGAGATCTTTAAGATGACAAAACAAGTCATGATTGCATCATGTTGAATTTCCAAGAAAAATAGTACTTTAAGTGCTCAAACACACAACTTTTGTGACTTTTCAATTTTTGAAGCTCGATATCTTCGGCAAATGAGAACCAAATTTGTTAAACAAAATATCAAATTAATCAGTTCGACGAGATCTTTAAGATGACAAAACAAGTCATGATTGCATCATGTTGAATTTCCAAGAAAAATAGTACTTTAAGTGCTCAAACACACAACTTTTGTGACTTTTCAATTTTTGAAGCTCGATATCTTCGGCAAATGAGAACCAAATTTGTTAAACAAAATATCAAATTAATCAGTTCGACGAGACCTTTAAGATGACAATACAAGTCATGATTGCATCATGTTGAATTTCCAAGAAAAATAGTACTATAAGCGCTCAATTACACAACTTTTGTGACTTATCACACTTTGAAGCTCGATATCTTCGGCAAATGAGGACCAAATTTGTTAAACAAAATGTCAAATTAATCAACTCGATGAGATGTTTAAGATAACACAACAAGTTATGATTGTATCATGTTGAATTTCCAAGAAAAATAGTACTTTAAGTGCTCAAACACACAACTTTGGTGACTTTTCAAACTTTGATGCTCGATATCTTCGGCAAATGAGGACCAAATTTGTTAAACAAAATGTCAAATTAATCAGTTCGACGACATTTTTAAGATGACAAAACAAGTCATGATTGCATCATGTTGAATTTCCAAGAAAAATAGTACTTTAAGCGCTCATATACACAACTTTTGTGACTTTTCAAACATTGAAGCTCGATATCTTCGGCAAATGAGAACCAAATTTGTTAAACAAAATATCAAATTAATCAGTTCGACGAGATCTTTAAGATGACAAAACAAGTCATGATTGCATCATGTTGAATTTCCAAGAAAAATAGTACTATAGGCGCTCAATTACACAACTTTTGTGACTTATCACACTTTGAAGCTCGATATCTTCGGCAAATGAGGACCAAATTTGTTAAACAAAATGTCAAATTAATCAGTTCGACGACATTTTTAAGATGACAAAACAAGTCATGATTGCATCATGTTGAATTTCCAAGAAAAATAGTACTTTAAGCGCTCAAACACACAACTTTTGTGACTTTTCAAACTTTGAAGCTCGATAACTTCGGCAAATGAGGACCAAATTTGTTAAAAAAAATGTTAAATTAATCAGTTCGACGAGATCTTTAAGATGACAAAACAAGTCATGATTGCACCTTGTTGAATTTCCAAGAAAAATAGTACTTTAAGTGCTCAAACACACAACTTTTGTGACTTTTCAAATTTTGAAGTTCGATAAGTTCGGCAAATGAGGACCAAATTTGTTAAACAAAATGTCAAATTTATCAGTTCGACGAGATCTTTAAGATGACATAACAAGTCATGATTGCATCATGTTGAATTTCCAAGAAAAATAGTACTTTAAGTGCTCAAACACACAACTTTTGTGACTTATCACACTTTGAAGCTCGATATCTTTGGCAAATTAGGACCAAATTTGTTAAACAAAATGTCAAATTAATCAACTCGATGAGATGTTTAAGATAACACAACAAGTTATGATTGCATCATATTGAATTTCCAAGAAAAATAGTACTTTAAGTGCTCAAACACACAACTTTTGAGACTTTTCAATCTTTGAAGCTCGATAACTTCGGCAAATGAGGACCAATTTTGTTAAACAAAATGTCAAATTAATCAACTCATTGAGATGTTTAAGATAACACAAGAAGTCATGATTGCATCATGTTGAATTTCCAAGAAAAATAGTACTTTAAGCGCTCAAACACACAACTTTTGTGACTTTTCAAACTTTGATGCTCGATAACTTCGGCAAATGAGGACCAATTTTGTTAAACAAAATGTCAAATTAATCAACTCATTGAGATATTTAAGATAACACAAGAAGTCATGATTGCATCATGTTGAATTTCCAAGAAAAATAGTACTTTAAGCGCTCAAACACGCAACTTTTGTGACTTTTCAAACTTTGAAGCTCGATAACTTCGGCAAATGAGGACCAATTTTGTTAAACAAAATGTCAAATTAATCAGTTCGACGACATTTTTAAGATGACAAAACAAGTCATGATTGCATCATGTTGAATTTCCAAGAAAAATAGTACTTTAAGCGCTCAAACACACAACTTTTGTGACTTTTCAAACTTTGATGCTCGATAACTTCGGCAAATGAGGACCAATTTTGTTAAACAAAATGTCAAATTTATCAGTTCGACGAGATCTTTAAGATGACATGACAAGTCATGATTGCATCATGTTGAATTTCCAAGAAAAATAGTACTTTAAGCGCTCAAACACACAACTTTTGTGACTTTTCAAACTTTGATGCTCGATAACTTCGGCAAATGAGGACCAATTTTGTTAAACAAAATGTCAAATTAATCAGTTCGACGACATTTTTAAGATGACAAAACAAGTCATGATTGCATCATGTTGAATTTCCAAGAAAAATAGTACTTTAAGCGCTCAAACACACAACTTTTGTGACTTTTCAAACTTTGATGCTCGATAACTTCGGCAAATGAGGACCAATTTTGTTAAACAAAATGTCAAATTAATCAGTTCGACGAGATTTTTAAGATGACAAAACAAGTCATGATTGCATCATATTGAATTTCCAAGAAAAATAGTATTTTATGTGCTCAAACACGCAACTTTTGTGACTTTTCAAACTTTGAAGCTCGATAACTTCGGCAAATGAGGACCAATTTTGTTAAACAAAATGTCAAATTAATCAGTTCGACGACATTTTTAAGATGACAAAACAAGTCATGATTGCATCATGTTGAATTTCCAAGAAAAATAGTACTTTAAGCGCTCAAACACACAACTTTTGTGACTTTTCAAACTTTGATGCTCGATAACTTCGGCAAATGAGGACCAATTTTGTTAAACAAAATGTCAAATTTATCAGTTCGACGAGATCTTTAAGATGACATGACAAGTCATGATTGCATCATGTTGAATTTCCAAGAAAAATAGTACTTTAAGTGCTCACACACACAACTTTTGTGACTTTTCAATCTTTGAAACTCGATACCTTCGGCAAATTAGGACCAAATTTGTTAAACAAAATGTCAAATTAATCAACTCGATGAGATGTTTAAGATAACACAACAAGTTATGATTGCATCATGTTGAATTTCCAAGAAAAATAGTACTTTAAGTGCTCAAACACACAACTTTTGTGACTTTTCAAACATTGAAGCTCGATATCTTCGGCAAATGAGAACCAAATTTGTTAAACAAAATATCAAATTAATCAGTTCGACGAGATCTTTAAGATGACAAAATAAGTCATGATTGCATCATGTTGAATTTCCAAGAAAAATAGTACTTTAAGTGCTCAAACACACAACTTTTGTGACTTTTCAATCTTTGAAGCTCGATATCTTCGGCAAATGAGAACCAAATTTGTTAAACAAAATATCAAATTAATCAGTTCGACGAGACCTTTAAGATGACAATACAAGTCATGATTGCATCATGTTGAATTTCCAAGAAAAATAGTACTATAAGCGCTCAATTACACAACTTTTGTGACTTATCACACTTTGAAGCTCGATATCTTCGGCAAATGAGGACCAAATTTGTTAAACAAAATGTCAAATTAATCAGTTCGACGACATTTTTAAGATGACAAAACAAGTCATGATTGCATCATGTTGAATTTCCAAGAAAAATAGTACTTTCAGCGCTCAAACACACAACTTTTGTGACTTTTCAAACTTTGATGCTCGATATCTTCGGCAAATGAGGACCAAATTTGTTAAATAAAATGTCAAATTAATCAACTCGATGAGATGTTTAAGATAACACAACAAGTTATGATTGCATCATGTTGAATTTCCAAGAAAAATAGTTCTTTAAGTGCTCAAACACACAACTTTTGTGACTTTTCAAACTTTGAAGCTCGATAACTTCGGCAAATGAGGACCAATTTTGTTAAACAAAATGTCAAATTAATCAACTCATTGAGATATTTAAGATAACACAAGAAGTCATGATTGCATCATGTTGAATTTCCAAGAAAAATAGTACTTTAAGCGCTCAAACACACAACTTTTGTGACTTTTCAAACTTTGATGCTCGATAACTTCGGCAAATGAGGACCAATTTTGTTAAACAAAATGTCAAATTAATCAGTTCGACGACATTTTTAAGATGACAAAACAAGTCATGATTGCATCATGTTGAATTTCCAAGAAAAATAGTACTTTAAGCGCTCAAACACACAACTTTTGTGACTTTTCAAACATTGAAGCTCGATATCTTCGGCAAATGAGAACCAAATTTGTTAAACAAAATATCAAATTAATCAGTTCGACGAGATCTTTAAGATGACAAAACAAGTCATGATTGCATCATGTTGAATTTCCAAGAAAAATAGTACTTTAAGTGCTCAAACACACAACTTTTGTGACTTTTCAATTTTTGAAGCTCGATATCTTCGGCAAATGAGAACCAAATTTGTTAAACAAAATATCAAATTAATCAGTTCGACGAGATCTTTAAGATGACAAAACAAGTCATGATTGCATCATGTTGAATTTCCAAGAAAAATAGTACTTTAAGTGCTCAAACACACAACTTTTGTGACTTTTCAATTTTTGAAGCTCGATATCTTCGGCAAATGAGAACCAAATTTGTTAAACAAAATATCAAATTAATCAGTTCGACGAGACCTTTAAGATGACAATACAAGTCATGATTGCATCATGTTGAATTTCCAAGAAAAATAGTACTATAAGCGCTCAATTACACAACTTTTGTGACTTATCACACTTTGAAGCTCGATATCTTCGGCAAATGAGGACCAAATTTGTTAAACAAAATGTCAAATTAATCAACTCGATGAGATGTTTAAGATAACACAACAAGTTATGATTGTATCATGTTGAATTTCCAAGAAAAATAGTACTTTAAGTGCTCAAACACACAACTTTTGTGACTTTTCAAACTTTGATGCTCGATATCTTCGGCAAATGAGGACCAAATTTGTTAAACAAAATGTCAAATTAATCAGTTCGACGACTTTTTTAAGATGACAAAACAAGTCATGATTGCATCATGTTGAATTTCCAAGAAAAATAGTACTTTAAGCGCTCATATACACAACTTTTGTGACTTTTCAAACATTGAAGCTCGATATCTTCGGCAAATGAGAACCAAATTTGTTAAACAAAATATCAAATTAATCAGTTCGACGAGATCTTTAAGATGACAAAACAAGTCATGATTGCATCATGTTGAATTTCCAAGAAAAATAGTACTATAGGCGCTCAATTACACAACTTTTGTGACTTATCACACTTTGAAGCTCGATATCTTCGGCAAATGAGGACCAAATTTGTTAAACAAAATGTCAAATTAATCAGTTCGACGACATTTTTAAGATGACAAAACAAGTCATGATTGCATCATGTTGAATTTCCAAGAAAAATAGTACTTTAAGTGCTCAAACACACAACTTTTGTGACTTTTCAAACATTGAAGCTCGATATCTTCGGCAAATGAGAACCAAATTTGTTAAACAAAATATCAAATTAATCAGTTCGACGAGATCTTTAAGATGACAAAACAAGTCATGATTGCATCATGTTGAATTTCCAAGAAAAATAGTACTTTAAGTGCTCAAACACACAACTTTTGTGACTTTTCAATCTTTGAAGCTCGATATCTTCGGCAAATGAGAACCAAATTTGTTAAACAAAATATCAAATTAATCAGTTCGACGAGACCTTTAAGATGACAATACAAGTCATGATTGCATCATGTTGAATTTCCAAGAAAAATAGTACTATAAGCGCTCAATTACACAACTTTTGTGACTTATCACACTTTGAAGCTCGATATCTTCGGCAAATGAGGACCAAATTTGTTAAACAAAATGTCAAATTAATCAGTTCGACGACATTTTTAAGATGACAAAACAAGTCATGATTGCATCATGTTGAATTTCCAAGAAAAATAGTACTTTAAGCGCTCAAACACACAACTTTTGTGACTTTTCAAACTTTGATGCTCGATAACTTCGGCAAATGAGGACCAAATTTGTTAAACAAAATGTCAAATTTATCAGTTCGACGAGATCTTTAAGATGACATAACAAGTCATGATTGCATCATGTTGAATTTCCAAGAAAAATAGTACTTTAAGTGCTCAAACACACAACTTTTGTGACTTTTCAATCTTTGAAGCTCGATATCTTCGGCAAATTAGGACCAAATTTGTTAAACAAAATGTCAAATTAATCAACTCGATGAGATGTTTAAGATAACACAACAAGTTATGATTGCATCATGTTGAATTTCCAAGAAAAATAGTACTTTAAGCGCTCAAACACACAACTTTTGTGACTTTTCAAACTTTGAAGCTCGATATCTTCGGCAAATGAGGACCAATTTTGTTAAACAAATGTCAAATTAATAAACTCATTGAGATGTTTAAGATAACACAAGAAGTCATGATTGCATCATGTTGAATTTCCAAGAAAAATAGTACTTTAAATGCTCAAACACACAACTTTTGTGAGTTTTCAAACTTTGAAGCTCGATATCTTCGGCAAATGAGGACCAATTTTGTTAAACAAAATGTCAAATTAATCAACTCATTGAGATGTTTAAGATAACACAAGAAGTCGTGATTGCATCATGTTGAATTTCCAAGAAAAATAGTACTTTAAGTGCTCAAACACACAACTTTTGTGACTTTTCAAACTTTGAAGCTCGATATCTTCGGCAAATGAGGACCAATTTTGTTAAACAAAATGTCAAATTAATCAGTTCGACGAGACCTTTAAGATGACAAAACAAGTCATGATTGCATCATGTTGAATTTCCAAGAAAAATAGTACTTTAAGCGCTCAAATACACAACTTTTGTGACTTTTCAAACATTGAAGCTCGATATCTTCGGCAAATGAGGACCAAATTTGTTAAACAAAATGTCAAATTAATCAGTTCAACGAGACCTTTAAGATGACAAAACAAGTCATGATTGCATCATGTTGAATTTCCAAGAAAAATAGTACTTTCAGCGCTCAAACACACAACTTTTGTGACTTTTCAAACTTTGATGCTCGATAACTTCGGCAAATGAGGACCAATTTTGTTAAACAAAATGTCAAATTTATCAGTTCGACGAGATCTTTAAGATGACATAACAAGTCATGATTGCATCATGTTGAATTTCCAAGAAAAATAGTACTTTAAGTGCTCACACACACAACTTTTGTGACTTTTCAATCTTTGAAACTCGATATCTTCGGCAAATTAGGACCAAATTTGTTAAACAAAATGTCAAATTAATCAACTCGATGAGATGTTTAAGATAACACAACAAGTTATGATTGCATCATGTTGAATTTCCAAGAAAAATAGTACTTTAAGTGCTCAAACACACAACTTTTGTGACTTTTCAAACATTGAAGCTCGATATCTTCGGCAAATGAGAACCAAATTTGTTAAACAAAATATCAAATTAATCAGTTCGACGAGATCTTTAAGATGACAAAACAAGTCATGATTGCATCATGTTGAATTTCCAAGAAAAATAGTACTTTAAGTGCTCAAACACACAACTTTTGTGACTTTTCAATCTTTGAAGCTCGATATCTTCGGCAAATGAGAACCAAATTTGTTAAACAAAATATCAAATTAATCAGTTCGACGAGACCTTTAAGATGACAATACAAGTCATGATTGTATCATGTTGAATTTCCAAGAAAAATAGTACTATAAGCGCTCAATTACACAACTTTTGTGACTTATCACACTTTGAAGCTCGATATCTTCGGCAAATGAGGACCAAATTTGTTAAACAAAATGTCAAATTAATCAGTTCGACGACATTTTTAAGATGACAAAACAAGTCATGATTGCATCATGTTGAATTTCCAAGAAAAATAGTACTTTCAGCGCTCAAACACACAACTTTTGTGACTTTTCAAACTTTGATGCTCGATATCTTCGGCAAATGAGGACCAAATTTGTTAAACAAAATGTCAAATTAATCAGTTCGACGACATTTTTAAGATGACAAAACAAGTCATGATTGCATCATGTTGAATTTCCAAGAAAAATAGTACTTTAAGCGCTCAAACACACAACTTTTGTGACTTTTCAAACTTTGATGCTCGATATCTTCGGCAAATTAGGACCAAATTTGTTAAATAAAATGTCAAATTAATCAACTCGATGAGATGTTTAAGATAACACAACAAGTTATGATTGCATCATGTTGAATTTCCAAGAAAAATAGTTCTTTAAGTGCTCAAACACACAACTTTTGTGACTTTTCAAACTTTGAAGCTCGATAACTTCGGCAAATGAGGACCAATTTTGTTAAACAAAATGTCAAATTAATCAACTCATTGAGATATTTAAGATAACACAAGAAGTCATGATTGCATCATGTTGAATTTCCAAGAAAAATAGTACTTTAAGCGCTCAAACACACAACTTTTGTGACTTTTCAAACTTTGATGCTCGATAACTTCGGCAAATGAGGACCAATTTTGTTAAACAAAATGTCAAATTAATCAGTTCGACGACATTTTTAAGATGACAAAACAAGTCATGATTGCATCATGTTGAATTTCCAAGAAAAATAGTACTTTAAGCGCTCAAACACACAACTTTTGTGACTTTTCAAACTTTGATGCTCGATAACTTCGGCAAATGAGGACCAATTTTGTTAAACAAAATGTCAAATTAATCAGTTCGACGAGATTTTTAAGATGACAAAACAAGTCATGATTGCATCATATTGAATTTCCAAGAAAAATAGTATTTTATGTGCTCAAACACGCAACTTTTGTGACTTTTCAAACTTTGAAGCTCGATAACTTCGGCAAATGAGGACCAATTTTGTTAAACAAAATGTCAAATTAATCAGTTCGACGACATTTTTAAGATGACAAAACAAGTCATGATTGCATCATGTTGAATTTCCAAGAAAAATAGTACTTTAAGCGCTCAAACACACAACTTTTGTGACTTTTCAAACTTTGATGCTCGATAACTTCGGCAAATGAGGACCAATTTTGTTAAACAAAATGTCAAATTTATCAGTTCGACGAGATCTTTAAGATGACATGACAAGTCATGATTGCATCATGTTGAATTTCCAAGAAAAATAGTACTTTAAGTGCTCACACACACAACTTTTGTGACTTTTCAATCTTTGAAACTCGATATCTTCGGCAAATTAGGACCAAATTTGTTAAACAAAATGTCAAATTAATCAACTCGATGAGATGTTTAAGATAACACAACAAGTTATGATTGCATCATGTTGAATTTCCAAGAAAAATAGTACTTTAAGTGCTCAAACACACAACTTTTGTGACTTTTCAAACATTGAAGCTCGATATCTTCGGCAAATGAGAACCAAATTTGTTAAACAAAATATCAAATTAATCAGTTCGACGAGATCTTTAAGATGACAAAACAAGTCATGATTGCATCATGTTGAATTTCCAAGAAAAATAGTACTTTAAGTGCTCAAACACACAACTTTTGTGACTTTTCAATCTTTGAAGCTCGATATCTTCGGCAAATGAGAACCAAATTTGTTAAACAAAATATCAAATTAATCAGTTCGACGAGACCTTTAAGATGACAATACAAGTCATGATTGCATCATGTTGAATTTCCAAGAAAAATAGTACTATAAGCGCTCAATTACACAACTTTTGTGACTTATCACACTTTGAAGCTCGATATCTTCGGCAAATGAGGACCAAATTTGTTAAACAAAATGTCAAATTAATCAGTTCGACGACATTTTTAAGATGACAAAACAAGTCATGATTGCATCATGTTGAATTTCCAAGAAAAATAGTACTTTCAGCGCTCAAACACACAACTTTTGTGACTTTTCAAACTTTGATGCTCGATATCTTCGGCAAAAGAGGACCAAATTTGTTAAACAAAATGTCAAATTAATCAGTTCGACGACATTTTTAAGATGACAAAACAAGTCATGATTGCATCATGTTGAATTTCCAAGAAAAATAGTACTTTCAGCGCTCAAACACACAACTTTTGTGACTTTTCAAACTTTGATGCTCGATAACTTCGGCAAATGAGGACCAATTTTGTTAAACAAAATGTCAAATTTATCAGTTCGACGAGATCTTTAAGATGACATAACAAGTCATGATTGCATCATGTTGAATTTCCAAGAAAAATAGTACTTTAAGTGCTCAAACACACAACTTTTGTGACTTTTCAAACTTTGATGCTCGATATCTTCGGCAAATGAGAACCAAATTTGTTAAACAAAATATCAAATTAATCAGTTCGACGAGACCTTTAAGATGACAATACAAGTCATGATTGTATCATGTTGAATTTCCAAGAAAAATAGTACTATAAGCGCTCAATTACACAACTTTTGTGACTTATCACACTTTGAAGCTCGATATCTTCGGCAAATGAGGACCAAATTTGTTAAACAAAATGTCAAATTAATCAGTTCGACGACATTTTTAAGATGACAAAACAAGTCATGATTGCATCATGTTGAATTTCCAAGAAAAATAGTACTTTCAGCGCTCAAACACACAACTTTTGTGACTTTTCAAACTTTGATGCTCGATATCTTCGGCAAATGAGGACCAAATTTGTTAAACAAAATGTCAAATTAATCAGTTCGACGACATTTTTAAGATGACAAAACAAGTCATGATTGCATCATGTTGAATTTCCAAGAAAAATAGTACTTTAAGCGCTCAAACACACAACTTTTGTGACTTTTCAAACTTTGATGCTCGATATCTTCGGCAAATTAGGACCAAATTTGTTAAATAAAATGTCAAATTAATCAACTCGATGAGATGTTTAAGATAACACAACAAGTTATGATTGCATCATGTTGAATTTCCAAGAAAAATAGTTCTTTAAGTGCTCAAACACACAACTTTTGTGACTTTTCAAACTTTGAAGCTCGATAACTTCGGCAAATGAGGACCAATTTTGTTAAACAAAATGTCAAATTAATCAACTCATTGAGATATTTAAGATAACACAAGAAGTCATGATTGCATCATGTTGAATTTCCAAGAAAAATAGTACTTTAAGCGCTCAAACACACAACTTTTGTGACTTTTCAAACTTTGATGCTCGATAACTTCGGCAAATGAGGACCAATTTTGTTAAACAAAATGTCAAATTAATCAGTTCGACGACATTTTTAAGATGACAAAACAAGTCATGATTGCATCATGTTGAATTTCCAAGAAAAATAGTACTTTAAGCGCTCAAACACACAACTTTTGTGACTTTTCAAACTTTGATGCTCGATATCTTCGGCAAATGAGGACCAAATTTGTTAAACAAAATGTCAAATTAATCAGTTCGACGACATTTTTAAGATGACAAAACAAGTCATGATTGCATCATATTGAATTTCCAAGAAAAATAGTATTTTATGTGCTCAAACACGCAACTTTTGTGACTTTTCAAACTTTGAAGCTCGATAACTTCGGCAAATGAGGACCAATTTTGTTAAACAAAATGTCAAATTTATCAGTTCGACGAGATCTTTAAGATGACATAACAAGTCATGATTGCATCATGTTGAATTTCCAAGAAAAATAGTACTTTAAGTGCTCAAACACACAACTTTTGTGACTTTTCAATCTTTGAAGCTCGATAACTTCGGCAAATGAGGACCAATTTTGTTAAACAAAATGTCAAATTTATCAGTTCGACGACATTTTTAAGATGACAAAACAAGTCATGATTGCATCATGTTGAATTTCCAAGAAAAATAGTACTTTAAGTGCTCAAACACACAACTTTTGTGACTTATGACTTTGAAGCTCGATATCTTCGGCAAATGAGGACCAAATTTGTTAAACAAAATGTCAAATTAATCAGTTCGACGACTTTTTTAAGATGACAAAACAAGTCATGATTGCATCATGTTGAATTTCCAAGAAAAATAGTACTTTAAGCGCTCATATACACAACTTTTGTGACTTTTCAAACATTGAAGCTCGATATCTTCGGCAAATGAGAACCAAATTTGTTAAACAAAATATCAAATTAATCAGTTCGACGAGATCTTTAAGATGACAAAACAAGTCATGATTGCATCATGTTGAATTTCCAAGAAAAATAGTACTATAGGCGCTCAATTACACAACTTTTGTGACTTATCACACTTTGAAGCTCGATATCTTCGGCAAATGAGGACCAAATTTGTTAAACAAAATGTCAAATTAATCAGTTCGACGACATTTTTAAGATGACAAAACAAGTCATGATTGCATCATGTTGAATTTCCAAGAAAAATAGTACTTTGAGCGCTCAAACACACAACTTTTGTGACTTTTCAAACTTTGAAGCTCGATAACTTCGGCAAATGAGGACCAAATTTGTTAAAAAAAATGTTAAATTAATCAGTTCGACGAGATCTTTAAGATGACAAAACAAGTCATGATTGCACCTTGTTGAATTTCCAAGAAAAATAGTACTTTAAGTGCTCAAACACACAACTTTTGTGACTTTTCAAATTTTGAAGTTCGATAAGTTCGGCAAATGAGGACCAAATTTGTTAAACAAAATGTCAAATTTATCAGTTCGACGAGATCTTTAAGATGACATAACAAGTCATGATTGCATCATGTTGAATTTCCAAGAAAAATAGTACTTTAAGTGCTCAAACACACAACTTTTGTGACTTATCACACTTTGAAGCTCGATATCTTTGGCAAATTAGGACCAAATTTGTTAAACAAAATGTCAAATTTATCAGTTCGACGACATTTTTAAGATGACAAAGCAAGTCATGATTGCATCATGTTGAATTTCCAAGAAAAATAGTACTTTAAGCGCTCAAACACACAACTTTTGTGACTTTTCAAACTTTGATGCTCGATAACTTCGGCAAATGAGGACCAATTTTGTTAAACAAAATGTCAAATTTATCAGTTCGACGAGATCTTTAAGATGACATGACAAGTCATGATTGCATCATGTTGAATTTCCAAGAAAAATAGTACTTTAAGCGCTCATATACACAACTTTTGTGACTTTTCAAACATTGAAGCTCGATATCTTCGGCAAATGAGAACCAAATTTGTTAAACAAAATATCAAATTAATCAATTCGACGAGATCTTTAAGATGACAAAACAAGTCATGATTGCATCATGTTGAATTTCCAAGAAAAATAGTACTTTAAGTGCTCAAACACACAACTTTTGTGACTTTTCAATCTTTGAAGCTCGATATCTTCGGCAAATGAGAACCAAATTTGTTAAACAAAATATCAAATTAATCAGTTCGACGAGACCTTTAAGATGACAATACAAGTCATGATTGCATCATGTTGAATTTCCAAGAAAAATAGTACTATAAGGGCTCAATTACACAACTTTTGTGACTTATCACACTTTGAAGCTCGATATCTTCGGCAAATGAGGACCAAATTTGTTAAACAAAATGTCAAATTAATCAGTTCGACGACATTTTTAAGATGACAAAACAAGTCATGATTGCATCATGTTGAATTTCCAAGAAAAATAGTACTTTCAGCGCTCAAACACACAACTTTTGTGACTTTTCAAACTTTGATGCTCGATATCTTCGGCAAATGAGGACCAAATTTGTTAAACAAAATGTCAAATTAATCAGTTCGACGACATTTTTAAGATGACAAAACAAGTCATGATTGCATCATGTTGAATTTCCAAGAAAAATAGTACTTTCAGCGCTCAAACACACAACTTTTGTGACTTTTCAAACTTTGATGCTCGATATCTTCGGCAAATGAGGACCAAATTTGTTAAACAAAATGTCAAATTAATCAGTTCGACGACATTTTTAAGATGACAAAACAAGTCATGATTGCATCATGTTGAATTTCCAAGAAAAATAGTACTTTAAGCGCTCAAACACACAACTTTTGTGACTTTTCAAACTTTGATGCTCGATATCTTCGGCAAATTAGGACCAAATTTGTTAAATAAAATGTCAAATTAATCAACTCGATGAGATGTTTAAGATAACACAACAAGTTATGATTGCATCATGTTGAATTTCCAAGAAAAATAGTTCTTTAAGTGCTCAAACACACAACTTTTGTGACTTTTCAAACTTTGAAGCTCGATAACTTCGGCAAATGAGGACCAATTTTGTTAAACAAAATGTCAAATTAATCAACTCATTGAGATATTTAAGATAACACAAGAAGTCATGATTGCATCATGTGGAATTTCCAAGAAAAATAGTACTTTAAGCGCTCAAACACACAACTTTTGTGACTTTTCAAACTTTGATGCTCGATAACTTCGGCAAATGAGGACCAATTTTGTTAAACAAAATGTCAAATTAATCAGTTCGACGACATTTTTAAGATGACAAAACAAGTCATGATTGCATCATGTTGAATTTCCAAGAAAAATAGTACTTTAAGCGCTCAAACACACAACTTTTGTGACTTTTCAAACTTTGATGCTCGATATCTTCGGCAAATGAGGACCAAATTTGTTAAACAAAATGTCAAATTAATCAGTTCGACGACATTTTTAAGATGACAAAACAAGTCATGATTGCATCATATTGAATTTCCAAGAAAAATAGTATTTTATGTGCTCAAACACGCAACTTTTGTGACTTTTCAAACTTTGAAGCTCGATAACTTCGGCAAATGAGGACCAATTTTGTTAAACAAAATGTCAAATTAATCAGTTCGACGACATTTTTAAGATGACAAAACAAGTCATGATTGCATCATGTTGAATTTCCAAGAAAAATAGTACTTTAAGCGCTCAAACACACAACTTTTGTGACTTTTCAAACTTTGATGCTCGATAACTTCGGCAAATGAGGACCAATTTTGTTAAACAAAATGTCAAATTTATCAGTTCGACGAGATCTTTAAGATGACATGACAAGTCATGATTGCATCATGTTGAATTTCCAAGAAAAATAGTACTTTAAGTGCTCACACACACAACTTTTGTGACTTTTCAATCTTTGAAACTCGATATCTTCGGCAAATTAGGACCAAATTTGTTAAACAAAATGTCAAATTAATCAACTCGATGAGATGTTTAAGATAACACAACAAGTTATGATTGCATCATGTTGAATTTCCAAGAAAAATAGTACTTTAAGTGCTCAAACACACAACTTTTGTGACTTTTCAATCTTTGAAGCTCGATATCTTCGGCAAATGAGAACCAAATTTGTTAAACAAAATATCAAATTAATCAGTTCGACGAGACCTTTAAGATGACAATACAAGTCATGATTGCATCATGTTGAATTTCCAAGAAAAATAGTACTATAAGCGCTCAATTACACAACTTTTGTGACTTATCACACTTTGAAGCTCGATATCTTCGGCAAATGAGGACCAAATTTGTTAAACAAAATGTCAAATTAATCAGTTCGACGACATTTTTAAGATGACAAAACAAGTCATGATTGCATCATGTTGAATTTCCAAGAAAAATAGTACTTTCAGCGCTCAAACACACAACTTTTGTGACTTTTCAAACTTTGATGCTCGATAACTTCGGCAAATGAGGACCAATTTTGTTAAACAAAATGTCAAATTTATCAGTTCGACGAGATCTTTAAGATGACATAACAAGTCATGATTGCATCATGTTGAATTTCCAAGAAAAATAGTACTTTAAGTGCTCAAACACACAACTTTTGTGACTTTTCAATCTTTGAAGCTCGATAACTTCGGCAAATGAGGACCAATTTTGTTAAACAAAATGTCAAATTTATCAGTTCGACGACATTTTTAAGATGACAAAACAAGTCATGATTGCATCATGTTGAATTTCCAAGAAAAATAGTACTTTAAGTGCTCAAACACACAACTTTTGTGACTTATGACTTTGAAGCTCGATATCTTCGGCAAATGAGGACCAAATTTGTTAAACAAAATGTCAAATTAATCAGTTCGACGACTTTTTTAAGATGACAAAACAAGTCATGATTGCATCATGTTGAATTTCCAAGAAAAATAGTACTTTAAGCGCTCATATACACAACTTTTGTGACTTTTCAAACATTGAAGCTCGATATCTTCGGCAAATGAGAACCAAATTTGTTAAACAAAATATCAAATTAATCAGTTCGACGAGATCTTTAAGATGACAAAACAAGTCATGATTGCATCATGTTGAATTTCCAAGAAAAATAGTACTATAGGCGCTCAATTACACAACTTTTGTGACTTATCACACTTTGAAGCTCGATATCTTCGGCAAATGAGGACCAAATTTGTTAAACAAAATGTCAAATTAATCAGTTCGACGACATTTTTAAGATGACAAAACAAGTCATGATTGCATCATGTTGAATTTCCAAGAAAAATAGTACTTTGAGCGCTCAAACACACAACTTTTGTGACTTTTCAAACTTTGAAGCTCGATAACTTCGGCAAATGAGGACCAAATTTGTTAAAAAAAATGTTAAATTAATCAGTTCGACGAGATCTTTAAGATGACAAAACAAGTCATGATTGCACCTTGTTGAATTTCCAAGAAAAATAGTACTTTAAGTGCTCAAACACACAACTTTTGTGACTTTTCAAATTTTGAAGTTCGATAAGTTCGGCAAATGAGGACCAAATTTGTTAAACAAAATGTCAAATTTATCAGTTCGACGAGATCTTTAAGATGACATAACAAGTCATGATTGCATCATGTTGAATTTCCAAGAAAAATAGTACTTTAAGTGCTCAAACACACAACTTTTGTGACTTATCACACTTTGAAGCTCGATATCTTTGGCAAATTAGGACCAAATTTGTTAAACAAAATGTCAAATTTATCAGTTCGACGACATTTTTAAGATGACAAAGCAAGTCATGATTGCATCATGTTGAATTTCCAAGAAAAATAGTACTTTAAGCGCTCAAACACACAACTTTTGTGACTTTTCAAACTTTGATGCTCGATAACTTCGGCAAATGAGGACCAATTTTGTTAAACAAAATGTCAAATTTATCAGTTCGACGAGATCTTTAAGATGACATGACAAGTCATGATTGCATCATGTTGAATTTCCAAGAAAAATAGTACTTTAAGCGCTCATATACACAACTTTTGTGACTTTTCAAACATTGAAGCTCGATATCTTCGGCAAATGAGAACCAAATTTGTTAAACAAAATATCAAATTAATCAATTCGACGAGATCTTTAAGATGACAAAACAAGTCATGATTGCATCATGTTGAATTTCCAAGAAAAATAGTACTTTAAGTGCTCAAACACACAACTTTTGTGACTTTTCAATCTTTGAAGCTCGATATCTTCGGCAAATGAGAACCAAATTTGTTAAACAAAATATCAAATTAATCAGTTCGACGAGACCTTTAAGATGACAATACAAGTCATGATTGCATCATGTTGAATTTCCAAGAAAAATAGTACTATAAGGGCTCAATTACACAACTTTTGTGACTTATCACACTTTGAAGCTCGATATCTTCGGCAAATGAGGACCAAATTTGTTAAACAAAATGTCAAATTAATCAGTTCGACGACATTTTTAAGATGACAAAACAAGTCATGATTGCATCATGTTGAATTTCCAAGAAAAATAGTACTTTCAGCGCTCAAACACACAACTTTTGTGACTTTTCAAACTTTGATGCTCGATATCTTCGGCAAATGAGGACCAAATTTGTTAAACAAAATGTCAAATTAATCAGTTCGACGACATTTTTAAGATGACAAAACAAGTCATGATTGCATCATGTTGAATTTCCAAGAAAAATAGTACTTTCAGCGCTCAAACACACAACTTTTGTGACTTTTCAAACTTTGATGCTCGATATCTTCGGCAAATGAGGACCAAATTTGTTAAACAAAATGTCAAATTAATCAGTTCGACGACATTTTTAAGATGACAAAACAAGTCATGATTGCATCATGTTGAATTTCCAAGAAAAATAGTACTTTCAGCGCTCAAACACACAACTTTTGTGACTTTTCAAACTTTGATGCTCGATATCTTCGGCAAATGAGGACCAAATTTGTTAAACAAAATGTCAAATTAATCAGTTCGACGACATTTTTAAGATGACAAAACAAGTCATGATTGCATCATGTTGAATTTCCAAGAAAAATAGTACTTTCAGCGCTCAAACACACAACTTTTGTGACTTTTCAAACTTTGATGCTCGATAACTTCGGCAAATGAGGACCAATTTTGTTAAACAAAATGTCAAATTTATCAGTTCGACGACATTTTTAAGATGACAAAACAAGTCATGATTGCATCATGTTGAATTTCCAAGAAAAATAGTACTTTAAGTGCTCAAACACACAACTTTTGTGACTTATGACTTTGAAGCTCGATATCTTCGGCAAATGAGGACCAAATTTGTTAAACAAAATGTCAAATTAATCAGTTCGACGACTTTTTTAAGATGACAAAACAAGTCATGATTGCATCATGTTGAATTTCCAAGAAAAATAGTACTTTAAGCGCTCATATACACAACTTTTGTGACTTTTCAAACATTGAAGCTCGATATCTTCGGCAAATGAGAACCAAATTTGTTAAACAAAATATCAAATTAATCAGTTCGACGAGATCTTTAAGATGACAAAACAAGTCATGATTGCATCATGTTGAATTTCCAAGAAAAATAGTACTATAGGCGCTCAATTACACAACTTTTGTGACTTATCACACTTTGAAGCTAGATATCTTCGGCAAATGAGGACCAAATTTGTTAAACAAAATGTCAAATTAATCAGTTCGACGACATTTTTAAGATGACAAAACAAGTCATGATTGCATCATGTTGAATTTCCAAGAAAAATAGTACTTTGAGCGCTCAAACACACAACTTTTGTGACTTTTCAAACTTTGAAGCTCGATAACTTCGGCAAATGAGGACCAAATTTGTTAAAAAAAATGTTAAATTAATCAGTTCGACGAGATCTTTAAGATGACAAAACAAGTCATGATTGCACCTTGTTGAATTTCCAAGAAAAATAGTACTTTAAGTGCTCAAACACACAACTTTTGTGACTTTTCAAATTTTGAAGTTCGATAAGTTCGGCAAATGAGGACCAAATTTGTTAAACAAAATGTCAAATTTATCAGTTCGACGAGATCTTTAAGATGACATAACAAGTCATGATTGCATCATGTTGAATTTCCAAGAAAAATAGTACTTTAAGTGCTCAAACACACAACTTTTGTGACTTATCACACTTTGAAGCTCGATATCTTTGGCAAATTAGGACCAAATTTGTTAAACAAAATGTCAAATTTATCAGTTCGACGACATTTTTAAGATGACAAAACAAGTCATGATTGCATCATGTTGAATTTCCAAGAAAAATAGTACTTTAAGCGCTCAAACACACAACTTTTGTGACTTTTCAAACTTTGATGCTCGATAACTTCGGCAAATGAGGACCAATTTTGTTAAACAAAATGTCAAATTTATCAGTTCGACGAGATCTTTAAGATGACATGACAAGTCATGATTGCATCATGTTGAATTTCCAAGAAAAATAGTACTTTAAGCGCTCATATACACAACTTTTGTGACTTTTCAAACATTGAAGCTCGATATCTTCGGCAAATGAGAACCAAATTTGTTAAACAAAATATCAAATTAATCAATTCGACGAGATCTTTAAGATGACAATACAAGTCATGATTGCATCATGTTGAATTTCCAAGAAAAATAGTACTATAAGCGCTCAATTACACAACTTTTGTGACTTATCACACTTTGAAGCTCGATATCTTCGGCAAATGAGGACCAAATTTGTTAAACAAAATGTCAAATTAATCAGTTCGACGACATTTTTAAGATGACAAAACAAGTCATGATTGCATCATGTTGAATTTCCAAGAAAAATAGTACTTTCAGCGCTCAAACACACAACTTTTGTGACTTTTCAAACTTTGATGCTCGATATCTTCGGCAAATGAGGACCAAATTTGTTAAACAAAATGTCAAATTAATCAGTTCGACGACATTTTTAAGATGACAAAGCAAGTCATGATTGCATCATGTTGAATTTCCAAGAAAAATAGTACTTTCAGCGCTCAAACACACAACTTTTGTGACTTTTCAAACTTTGATGCTCGATAACTTCGGCAAATGAGGACCAATTTTGTTAAACAAAATGTCAAATTTATCAGTTCGACGAGATCTTTAAGATGACATAACAAGTCATGATTGCATCATGTTGAATTTCCAAGAAAAATAGTACTTTAAGTGCTCAAACACACAACTTTTGTGACTTTTCAAACTTTGATGCTCGATATCTTCGGCAAATGAGAACCAAATTTGTTAAACAAAATATCAAATTAATCAGTTCGACGAGACCTTTAAGATGACAATACAAGTCATGATTGTATCATGTTGAATTTCCAAGAAAAATAGTACTATAAGCGCTCAATTACACAACTTTTGTGACTTATCACACTTTGAAGCTCGATATCTTCGGCAAATGAGGACCAAATTTGTTAAACAAAATGTCAAATTAATCAGTTCGACGACATTTTTAAGATGACAAAACAAGTCATGATTGCATCATGTTGAATTTCCAAGAAAAATAGTACTTTCAGCGCTCAAACACACAACTTTTGTGACTTTTCAAACTTTGATGCTCGATATCTTCGGCAAATGAGGACCAAATTTGTTAAACAAAATGTCAAATTAATCAGTTCGACGACATTTTTAAGATGACAAAACAAGTCATGATTGCATCATGTTGAATTTCCAAGAAAAATAGTACTTTAAGCGCTCAAACACACAACTTTTGTGACTTTTCAAACTTTGATGCTCGATATCTTCGGCAAATTAGGACCAAATTTGTTAAATAAAATGTCAAATTAATCAACTCGATGAGATGTTTAAGATAACACAACAAGTTATGATTGCATCATGTTGAATTTCCAAGAAAAATAGTTCTTTAAGTGCTCAAACACACAACTTTTGTGACTTTTCAAACTTTGAAGCTCGATAACTTCGGCAAATGAGGACCAATTTTGTTAAACAAAATGTCAAATTAATCAACTCATTGAGATATTTAAGATAACACAAGAAGTCATGATTGCATCATGTTGAATTTCCAAGAAAAATAGTACTTTAAGCGCTCAAACACACAACTTTTGTGACTTTTCAAACTTTGATGCTCGATAACTTCGGCAAATGAGGACCAATTTTGTTAAACAAAATGTCAAATTAATCAGTTCGACGACATTTTTAAGATGACAAAACAAGTCATGATTGCATCATGTTGAATTTCCAAGAAAAATAGTACTTTAAGCGCTCAAACACACAACTTTTGTGACTTTTCAAACTTTGATGCTCGATAACTTCGGCAAATGAGGACCAATTTTGTTAAACAAAATGTCAAATTAATCAGTTCGACGAGATTTTTAAGATGACAAAACAAGTCATGATTGCATCATATTGAATTTCCAAGAAAAATAGTATTTTATGTGCTCAAACACGCAACTTTTGTGACTTTTCAAACTTTGAAGCTCGATAACTTCGGCAAATGAGGACCAATTTTGTTAAACAAAATGTCAAATTAATCAGTTCGACGACATTTTTAAGATGACAAAACAAGTCATGATTGCATCATGTTGAATTTCCAAGAAAAATAGTACTTTAAGCGCTCAAACACACAACTTTTGTGACTTTTCAAACTTTGATGCTCGATAACTTCGGCAAATGAGGACCAATTTTGTTAAACAAAATGTCAAATTTATCAGTTCGACGAGATCTTTAAGATGACATGACAAGTCATGATTGCATCATGTTGAATTTCCAAGAAAAATAGTACTTTAATTGCTCACACACACAACTTTTGTGACTTTTCAATCTTTGAAACTCGATATCTTCGGCAAATTAGGACCAAATTTGTTAAACAAAATGTCAAATTAATCAACTCGATGAGATGTTTAAGATAACACAACAAGTTATGATTGCATCATGTTGAATTTCCAAGAAAAATAGTACTTTAAGTGCTCAAACACACAACTTTTGTGACTTTTCAATCTTTGAAGCTCGATATCTTCGGCAAATGAGAACCAAATTTGTTAAACAAAATATCAAATTAATCAGTTCGACGAGACCTTTAAGATGACAATACAAGTCATGATTGCATCATGTTGAATTTCCAAGAAAAATAGTACTATAAGCGCTCAATTACACAACTTTTGTGACTTATCACACTTTGAAGCTCGATATCTTCGGCAAATGAGGACCAAATTTGTTAAACAAAATGTCAAATTAATCAGTTCGACGACATTTTTAAGATGACAAAACAAGTCATGATTGCATCATGTTGAATTTCCAAGAAAAATAGTACTTTCAGCGCTCAAACACACAACTTTTGTGACTTTTCAAACTTTGATGCTCGATATCTTCGGCAAAAGAGGACCAAATTTGTTAAACAAAATGTCAAATTAATCAGTTCGACGACATTTTTAAGATGACAAAACAAGTCATGATTGCATCATGTTGAATTTCCAAGAAAAATAGTACTTTCAGCGCTCAAACACACAACTTTTGTGACTTTTCAAACTTTGATGCTCGATAACTTCGGCAAATGAGGACCAATTTTGTTAAACAAAATGTCAAATTTATCAGTTCGACGACATTTTTAAGATGACAAAACAAGTCATGATTGCATCATGTTGAATTTCCAAGAAAAATAGTACTTTAAGTGCTCAAACACACAACTTTTGTGACTTTTCAAACTTTGAAGCTCGATAACTTCGGCAAATGAGGACCAAATTTGTTAAACAAAATGTCAAATTAATCAGTTCGACGACATTTTTAAGATGACAAAACAAGTCATGATTGCATCATGTTGAATTTCCAAGAAAAATAGTACTTTGAGCGCTCAAACACACAACTTTTGTGACTTTTCAAACTTTGAAGCTCGATAACTTCGGCAAATGAGGACCAAATTTGTTAAAAAAAATGTTAAATTAATCAGTTCGACGAGATCTTTAAGATGACAAAACAAGTCATGATTGCACCTTGTTGAATTTCCAAGAAAAATAGTACTTTAAGTGCTCAAACACACAACTTTTGTGACTTTTCAAATTTTGAAGTTCGATAAGTTCGGCAAATGAGGACCAAATTTGTTAAACAAAATGTCAAATTTATCAGTTCGACGAGATCTTTAAGATGACATAACAAGTCATGATTGCATCATGTTGAATTTCCAAGAAAAATAGTACTTTAAGTGCTCAAACACACAACTTTTGTGACTTATCACACTTTGAAGCTCGATATCTTTGGCAAATTAGGACCAAATTTGTTAAACAAAATGTCAAATTTATCAGTTCGACGACATTTTTAAGATGACAAAGCAGGTCATGATTGCATCATGTTGAATTTCCAAGAAAAATAGTACTTTAAGCGCTCAAACACACAACTTTTGTGACTTTTCAAACTTTGATGCTCGATAACTTCGGCAAATGAGGACCAATTTTGTTAAACAAAATGTCAAATTTATCAGTTCGACGAGATCTTTAAGATGACATGACAAGTCATGATTGCATCATGTTGAATTTCCAAGAAAAATAGTACTTTAAGCGCTCATATACACAACTTTTGTGACTTTTCAAACATTGAAGCTCGATATCTTCGGCAAATGAGAACCAAATTTGTTAAACAAAATATCAAATTAATCAATTCGACGAGATCTTTAAGATGACAAAACAAGTCATGATTGCATCATGTTGAATTTCCAAGAAAAATAGTACTTTAAGTGCTCAAACACACAACTTTTGTGACTTTTCAATCTTTGAAGCTCGATATCTTCGGCAAATGAGAACCAAATTTGTTAAACAAAATATCAAATTAATCAGTTCGACGAGACCTTTAAGATGACAATACAAGTCATGATTGCATCATGTTGAATTTCCAAGAAAAATAGTACTATAAGGGCTCAATTACACAACTTTTGTGACTTATCACACTTTGAAGCTCGATATCTTCGGCAAATGAGGACCAAATTTGTTAAACAAAATGTCAAATTAATCAGTTCGACGACATTTTTAAGATGACAAAACAAGTCATGATTGCATCATGTTGAATTTCCAAGAAAAATAGTACTTTCAGCGCTCAAACACACAACTTTTGTGACTTTTCAAACTTTGATGCTCGATATCTTCGGCAAATGAGGACCAAATTTGTTAAACAAAATGTCAAATTAATCAGTTCGACGACATTTTTAAGATGACAAAACAAGTCATGATTGCATCATGTTGAATTTCCAAGAAAAATAGTACTTTCAGCGCTCAAACACACAACTTTTGTGACTTTTCAAACTTTGATGCTCGATATCTTCGGCAAATGAGGACCAAATTTGTTAAACAAAATGTCAAATTAATCAGTTCGACGACATTTTTAAGATGACAAAACAAGTCATGATTGCATCATGTTGAATTTCCAAGAAAAATAGTACTTTCAGCGCTCAAACACACAACTTTTGTGACTTTTCAAACTTTGATGCTCGATATCTTCGGCAAATGAGGACCAAATTTGTTAAACAAAATGTCAAATTAATCAGTTCGACGACATTTTTAAGATGACAAAACAAGTCATGATTGCATCATGTTGAATTTCCAAGAAAAATAGTACTTTCAGCGCTCAAACACACAACTTTTGTGACTTTTCAAACTTTGATGCTCGATAACTTCGGCAAATGAGGACCAATTTTGTTAAACAAAATGTCAAATTTATCAGTTCGACGACATTTTTAAGATGACAAAACAAGTCATGATTGCATCATGTTGAATTTCCAAGAAAAATAGTACTTTAAGTGCTCAAACACACAACTTTTGTGACTTATGACTTTGAAGCTCGATATCTTCGGCAAATGAGGACCAAATTTGTTAAACAAAATGTCAAATTAATCAGTTCGACGACTTTTTTAAGATGACAAAACAAGTCATGATTGCATCATGTTGAATTTCCAAGAAAAATAGTACTTTAAGCGCTCATATACACAACTTTTGTGACTTTTCAAACATTGAAGCTCGATATCTTCGGCAAATGAGAACCAAATTTGTTAAACAAAATATCAAATTAATCAGTTCGACGAGATCTTTAAGATGACAAAACAAGTCATGATTGCATCATGTTGAATTTCCAAGAAAAATAGTACTATAGGCGCTCAATTACACAACTTTTGTGACTTATCACACTTTGAAGCTAGATATCTTCGGCAAATGAGGACCAAATTTGTTAAACAAAATGTCAAATTAATCAGTTCGACGACATTTTTAAGATGACAAAACAAGTCATGATTGCATCATGTTGAATTTCCAAGAAAAATAGTACTTTGAGCGCTCAAACACACAACTTTTGTGACTTTTCAAACTTTGAAGCTCGATAACTTCGGCAAATGAGGACCAAATTTGTTAAAAAAAATGTTAAATTAATCAGTTCGACGAGATCTTTAAGATGACAAAACAAGTCATGATTGCACCTTGTTGAATTTCCAAGAAAAATAGTACTTTAAGTGCTCAAACACACAACTTTTGTGACTTTTCAAATTTTGAAGTTCGATAAGTTCGGCAAATGAGGACCAAATTTGTTAAACAAAATGTCAAATTTATCAGTTCGACGAGATCTTTAAGATGACATAACAAGTCATGATTGCATCATGTTGAATTTCCAAGAAAAATAGTACTTTAAGTGCTCAAACACACAACTTTTGTGACTTATCACACTTTGAAGCTCGATATCTTTGGCAAATTAGGACCAAATTTGTTAAACAAAATGTCAAATTTATCAGTTCGACGACATTTTTAAGATGACAAAACAAGTCATGATTGCATCATGTTGAATTTCCAAGAAAAATAGTACTTTAAGCGCTCAAACACACAACTTTTGTGACTTTTCAAACTTTGATGCTCGATAACTTCGGCAAATGAGGACCAATTTTGTTAAACAAAATGTCAAATTTATCAGTTCGACGAGATCTTTAAGATGACATGACAAGTCATGATTGCATCATGTTGAATTTCCAAGAAAAATAGTACTTTAAGCGCTCATATACACAACTTTTGTGACTTTTCAAACATTGAAGCTCGATATCTTCGGCAAATGAGAACCAAATTTGTTAAACAAAATATCAAATTAATCAATTCGACGAGATCTTTAAGATGACAATACAAGTCATGATTGCATCATGTTGAATTTCCAAGAAAAATAGTACTATAAGCGCTCAATTACACAACTTTTGTGACTTATCACACTTTGAAGCTCGATATCTTCGGCAAATGAGGACCAAATTTGTTAAACAAAATGTCAAATTAATCAGTTCGACGACATTTTTAAGATGACAAAACAAGTCATGATTGCATCATGTTGAATTTCCAAGAAAAATAGTACTTTCAGCGCTCAAACACACAACTTTTGTGACTTTTCAAACTTTGATGCTCGATATCTTCGGCAAATGAGGACCAAATTTGTTAAACAAAATGTCAAATTAATCAGTTCGACGACATTTTTAAGATGACAAAGCAAGTCATGATTGCATCATGTTGAATTTCCAAGAAAAATAGTACTTTCAGCGCTCAAACACACAACTTTTGTGACTTTTCAAACTTTGATGCTCGATAACTTCGGCAAATGAGGACCAATTTTGTTAAACAAAATGTCAAATTTATCAGTTCGACGAGATCTTTAAGATGACATAACAAGTCATGATTGCATCATGTTGAATTTCCAAGAAAAATAGTACTTTAAGTGCTCAAACACACAACTTTTGTGACTTTTCAATCTTTGAAGCTCGATATCTTCGGCAAATTAGGACCAAATTTGTTAAACAAAATGTCAAATTAATCAACTCGATGAGATGTTTAAGATAACACAACAAGTTATGATTGCATCATGTTGAATTTCCAAGAAAAATAGTTCTTTAAGTGCTCAAACACACAACTTTTGTGACTTATCACACTTTGAAGCTCGATATCTTCGGCAAATTAGGACCAAATTTGTTAAACAAAATGTCAAATTAATCAACTCGATGAGATGTTTAAGATAACACAACAAGTTATGATTGTATCATGTTGAATTTCCAAGAAAAATAGTACTTTAAGTGCTCAAACACACAACTTTTGTGACTTTTCAAACTTTGAAGCTCGATAACTTCGGCAAATGAGGACCAATTTTGTTAAACAAAATGTCAAATTAATCAACTCATTGAGATATTTAAGATAACACAAGAAGTCATGATTGCATCATGTTGAATTTCCAAGAAAAATAGTACTTTAAGCGCTCAAACACACAACTTTTGTGACTTATGACTTTGAAGCTCGATATCTTCGGCAAATGAGGACCAAATTTGTTAAACAAAATGTCAAATTAATCAGTTCGACGACTTTTTTAAGATGACAAAACAAGTCATGATTGCATCATGTTGAATTTCCAAGAAAAATAGTACTTTAAGCGCTCATATACACAACTTTTGTGACTTTTCAAACATTGAAGCTCGATATCTTCGGCAAATGAGAACCAAATTTGTTAAACAAAATATCAAATTAATCAATTCGACGAGATCTTTAAGATGACAAAACAAGTCATGATTGCATCATGTTGAATTTCCAAGAAAAATAGTACTTTAAGAGCTCAAACACACAACTTTTGTGACTTTTCAATCTTTGAAGCTCGATATCTTCGGCAAATGAGAACCAAATTTGTTAAACAAAATATCAAATTAATCAGTTCGACGAGACCTTTAAGATGACAATACAAGTCATGATTGCATCATGTTGAATTTCCAAGAAAAATAGTACTATAAGGGCTCAATTACACAACTTTTGTGACTTATCACACTTTGAAGCTCGATATCTTCGGCAAATGAGGACCAAATTTGTTAAACAAAATGTCAAATTAATCAGTTCGACGACATTTTTAAGATGACAAAACAAGTCATGATTGCATCATGTTGAATTTCCAAGAAAAATAGTACTTTCAGCGCTCAATCACACAACTTTTGTGACTTTTCAAACTTTGATGCTCGATATCTTCGGCAAATGAGGACCAAATTTGTTAAACAAAATGTCAAATTAATCAGTTCGACGACATTTTTAAGATGACAAAACAAGTCATGATTGCATCATGTTGAATTTCCAAGAAAAATAGTACTTTCAGCGCTCAGACACACAACTTTTGTGACTTATGACTTTGAAGCTCGATATCTTCGGCAAATGAGGACCAAATTTGTTAAACAAAATGTCAAATTAATCAGTTCGACGAGATCTTTAAGATGACAAAACAAGTCATGATTGCATCATGTTGAATTTCCAAGAAAAATAGTACTTTAAGCGCTCATATACACAACTTTTGTGACTTTTCAAACATTGAAGCTCGATATCTTCGGCAAATGAGGACCAAATTTGTTAAACAAAATGTCAAATTAATCAACTCGATGATATGTTTAAGATAACACAACAAGTTATGATTGCATCATGTTGAATTTCCAAGAAAAATAGTTCTTTAAGTGCTCAAACACACAACTTTTGTGACTTATCACACTTTGAAGCTCGATATCTTCGGCAAATTAGGACCAAATTTGTTAAACAAAATGTCAAATTAATCAACTCGATGAGATGTTTAAGATAACACAACAAGTTATGATTGCATCATGTTGAATTTCCAAGAAAAATAGTACTTTAAGTGCTCAAACACACAACTTTTGTGACTTATGACTTTGAAGCTCGATATCTTCGGCAAATGAGGACCAAATTTGTTAAACAAAATGTCAAATTAATCAGTTCGACGAGATCTTTAAGATGACAAAACAAGTCATGATTGCATCATGTTGAATTTCCAAGAAAAATAGTACTTTAAGCGCTCATATACACAACTTTTGTGACTTTTCAAACATTGAAGCTCGATATCTTCGGCAAATGAGGACCAAATTTGTTAAACAAAATGTCAAATTAATCAGTTCGACGACATTTTTAAGATGACAAAACAAGTCATGATTGCATCATGTTGAATTTCCAAGAAAAATAGTACTTTCAGCGCTCAAACACACAACTTTTGTGACTTTTCAAACTTTGATGCTCGATAACTTCGGCAAATGAGGACAAATTTTGTTAAACAAAATGTCAAATTTATCAGTTCGACGAGATCTTTAAGATGACATAACAAGTCATGATTGCATCATGTTGAATTTCCAAGAAAAATAGTACTTTAAGTGCTCAAACACACAACTTTTGTGACTTTTCAATCTTTGAAGCTCGATATCATCGGCAAATTAGGACCAAATTTGTTAATCAAAATGGCAAATTAATCAACTCGATGAGATGTTTAAGATAACACAACAAGTTATGATTGCATCATGTTGAATTTCCAAGAAAAATAGTACTTTAAGTGCTCAAACACACAACTTTTGTGACTTTTCAATCTTTGAAGCTCGATATCATCGGCAAATTAGGACCAAATTTGTTAAACAAAATGTCAAATTAATCAACTCGATGAGATGTTTAAGATAACACAACAAGTTATGATTGCATCATGTTGAATTTCCAAGAAAAATAGTACTTTAAGTGCTCAAACACACAACTTTTGTGACTTTTCAATCTTTGAAGCTCGATATCTTCGGCAAATGAGAACCAAATTTGTTAAACAAAATGTCAAATTAATCAGTTCGACGAGATTTTTAAGATGACAAAACAAGTCATGATTGCATCATATTGAATTTCCAAGAAAAATAGTATTTTATGTGCTTAAACACACAACTTTTGTGACTTTTCAAACTTTGAAGCTCGATAACTTCGGCAAATGAGGACCAATTTTGTTAAACAAAATGTCAAATTTATCAGTTCGACGAGATTTTTAAGATGACATAACAAGTCATGATTGCATCATGTTGAATTTCCAAGAAAAATAGTACTTTAAGCGCTCAAACACACAACTTTTGTGACTTTTCAAACTTTGAAGCTCGATAACTTCGGCAAATGAGGACCAATTTTGTTAAACAAAATGTCAAATTTATCAGTTCGACGAGATTTTTAAGATGACATAACAAGTCATGATTGCATCATGTTGAATTTCCAAGAAAAATAGTACTTTAAGCGCTCAAACACACAACTTTTGTGACTTTTCAAACTTTGAAGCTCGATAACTTCGGCAAATGAGGACCAAATTTGTTACACACAGTGTCAAATTAATCAGTTCGACGAGATCTTTAAGATGACAAAACAAGTCATGATTGCATCATGTTGAATTTCCAAGAAAAATAGTACTTTAAGCGCTCAAACACACAACTTTTGTGACTTTTCAAACTTTGAAGCTCGATAACTTCGGCAAATGAGGACCAAATTTGTTAAACAAAATGTCAAATTAATCAGTTTGACGAGATCTTTAAGATGATAAAACATGTCATGATTGCATCATGTTGAATTTCCAAGAAAAATAGTACTTTAAGCGCTCAAACACACAACTTTTGTGACTTTTCAAACTTTGAAGCTCGATAACTTCGGCAAATGAGGACCAAATTTGTTACACACAGTGTCAAATTAATCAGTTCGACGAGATCTTTAAGATGACAAAACAAGTCATGATTGCATCATGTTGAATTTCCAAGAAAAATAGTACTTTAAGCGCTCAAACACACAACTTTTGTGACTTTTCAAACTTTGATGCTCGATAACTTCGGCAAATGAGGACCAATTTTGATAAACAAAATGTCAAATTTATCAGTTCGACGAGATCTTTAAGATGACATGACAAGTCATGATTGCATCATGTTGAATTTCCAAGAAAAATAGTACTTTAAGTGCTCACACACACAACTTTTGTGACTTTTCAATCTTTGAAACTCGATATCTTCGGCAAATTAGGACCAAATTTGTTAAACAAAGTGTCAAATTAATCAACTCGATGAGATGTTTAAGATAACACAACAAGTTATGATTGCATCATGTTGAATTTCCAAGAAAAATAGTACTTTAAGTGCTCAAACACACAACTTTTGTGACTTTTCAAACATTGAAGCTCGATATCTTCGGCAAATGAGAACCAAATTTGTTAAACAAAATATCAAATTAATCAGTTCGACGAGATCTTTAAGATGACAAAACAAGTCATGATTGCATCATGTTGAATTTCCAAGAAAAATAGTACTTTAAGTGCTCAAACACACAACTTTTGTGACTTTTCAATCTTTGAAGCTCGATATCTTCGGCAAATGAGAACCAAATTTGTTAAACAAAATATCAAATTAATCAGTTCGACGAGACCTTTAAGATGACAATACAAGTCATGATTGCATCATGTTGAATTTCCAAGAAAAATAGTACTATAAGCGCTCAATTACACAACTTTTGTGACTTATCACACTTTGAAGCTCGATATCTTCGGCAAATGAGGACCAAATTTGTTAAACAAAATGTCAAATTAATCAGTTCGACGACATTTTTAAGATGACAAAACAAGTCATGATTGCATCATGTTGAATTTCCAAGAAAAATAGTACTTTCAGCGCTCAAACACACAACTTTTGTGACTTTTCAAACTTTGATGCTCGATAACTTCGGCAAATGAGGACCAATTTTGTTAAACAAAATGTCAAATTTATCAGTTCGACGAGATCTTTAAGATGACATAACAAGTCATGATTGCATCATGTTGAATTTCCAAGAAAAATAGTACTTTAAGTGCTCAAACACACAACTTTTGTGACTTTTCAATCTTTGAAGCTCGATATCTTCGGCAAATTAGGACCAAATTTGTTAAACAAAATGTCAAATTAATCAACTCGATGAGATGTTTAAGATAACACAACAAGTTATGATTGCATCATGTTGAATTTCCAAGAAAAATAGTTCTTTAAGTGCTCAAACACACAACTTTTGTGACTTATCACACTTTGAAGCTCGATATCTTCGGCAAATTAGGACCAAATTTGTTAAACAAAATGTCAAATTAATCAACTCGATGAGATGTTTAAGATAACACAACAAGTTATGATTGCATCATGTTGAATTTCCAAGAAAAATAGTACTTTAAGTGCTCAAACACACAACTTTTGTGACTTTTCAATCTTTGAAGCTCGATATCTTCGGCAAATGAGAACCAAATTTGTTATACAAAATGTCAAATTAATCAGTTCGACGAGATTTTTAAGATGACAAAACAAGTCATGATTTCATCATATTGAATTTCCAAGAAAAATAGTATTTTAAGTGCTCAAACACACAACTTTTGTGACTTTTCAAACTTTGAAGCTCGATAACTTCGGCAAATGAGAACCAAATTTGTTATACAAAATGTCAAATTAATCAGTTCGACGAGATTTTTAAGATGACACAACAAGTCATGATTGCATCATGTTGAATTTCCAAGAAAAATAGTACTTTAAGCGCTCAAACACACAACTTTTGTTACTTTTCAAACTTTGAAGTTCGATAACTTCGGCAAATGAGAACCAAATTTGTTAAACTAAATGTCAAATTAATCAACTCGATGAGATGTTTAAGATATAACAACAAGTCACGATTACATCATGCTGAATTTCCAAGAAAAATAGTACTTTAAGCGCTCAAACACACAACTTTTGTGACTTTTCAAACTTTGAAGCTCGATAACTTCGGCAAATGAGAACCAAATTTGTTAAACTAAATGTCAAATTAATCAACTCGATGAGATGTTTAAGATATAACAACAAGTCATGATTACATCATGTTGAATTTCCAAGAAAAATAGTACTTTAAGCGCTCAAACACAACTTTTCTGACTTATCACACTTTGAAGCTCGATATCTTCGGCAAATGAGGACCAAATTTGTTAAACAAAATGTCAAATTAATCAACTCGATGAGATGTTTAAGATAACACAACAAGTTATGATTGCATCATGTTGACTTTCCAAGAAAAATAGTTCTTTAAGTGCTCAAACACACAACTTTTGTGACTTATCACACTTTGAAGCTCGATATCTTCGGCAAATTAGGACCAAATTTGTTAAACAAAATGTCAAATTAATCAACTCGATGAGATGTTTAAGATAACACAACAAGTTATGATTGCATCATGTTGAATTTCCAAGAAAAATAGTTCTTTAAGTGCTCAAACACACAACTTTTGTGACTTATCACACTTTGAAGCTCGATATCTTCGGCAAATTAGGACCAAATTTGTTAAACAAAATATCAAATTAATCAGTTCGACGACATTTTTAAGATGACATAACAAGTCATGATTGCATCATGTTGAATTTCCAAGAAAAATAGTACTATAAGCGCTCAATTACACAACTTTTGTGACTTATCACACTTTGAAGCTCGATATCTTCGGCAAATGAGGACCAAATTTGTTAAACAAAATGTCAAATTAATCAGTTCGACGACATTTTTAAGATGACATAACAAGTCATGATTGCATCATGTTGAATTTCCAAGAAAAATAGTACTTTAAGTGCTCAAACACACAACTTTTGTGACTTATCACACTTTGAAGCTCGATATCTTCGGCAAATGAGGACCAAATTTGTTAAACTAAATGTCAAATTAATCAACTCGATGAGATGTTTAAGATAAAACAACAAGTCATGATTGCATCATGCTGAATTTCCAAGAAAAATAGTACTTTAAGCGCTCAAACACACAACTTTTGTGACTTTTCAAACTTTGAAGCTCGATAACTTCGGCAAATGAGGACCAAATTTGTTACACACAGTGTCAAATTAATCAGTTCGACGAGATATTTAAGATGACATAACAAGTCATGATTGCATCATGTTGAATTTCCAAGAAAAATAGTACTTTAAGTGCTCAAACACACAACTTTTGTGACTTATCACACTTTGAAGCTCGATATCTTTGGCAAATTAGGACCAAATTTGTTAAACAAAATGTCAAATTAATCAGTTCGACGACATTTTTAAGATGACATAACAAGTCATGATTGCATCATGTTGAATTTCCAAGAAAAATAGTACTTTAAGCGCTCAAACACAACTTTTCTGACTTTTCACACTTTGAAGCTCGATATCTTCGGCAAATGAGGACCAAATTTGTTAAACAAAATGTCAAATTTATCAGTTCGACGAGATTTTTAAGATGACATAACAAGTCATGATTGCATCATGTTGAATTTCCAAGAAAAATAGTACTTTAAGCGCTCAAACACACAACTTTTGTGACTTTTCAAACTTTGAAGCTCGATAACTTCGGCAAATGAGGACCAATTTTGTTAAACAAAATGTCAAATTTATCAGTTCGACGAGATTTTTAAGATGACATAACAAGTCATGATTGCATCATGTTGAATTTCCAAGAAAAATAGTACTTTAAGCGCTCAAACACACAACTTTTGTGACTTTTCAAACTTTGAAGCTCGATAACTTCGGCAAATGAGGACCAAATTTGTTAAACAAAATGTCAAATTAATCAGTTTGACGAGATCTTTAAGATGATAAAACATGTCATGATTGCATCATGTTGAATTTCCAAGAAAAATAGTACTTTAAGCGCTCAAACACACAACTTTTGTGACTTTTCAAACTTTGAAGCTCGATAACTTCGGCAAATGAGGACCAAATTTGTTACACACAGTGTCAAATTAATCAGTTCGACGAGATCTTTAAGATGACAAAACAAGTCATGATTGCATCATGTTGAATTTCCAAGAAAAATAGTACTTTAAGCGCTCAAACACACAACTTTTGTGACTTTTCAAACTTTGATGCTCGATAACTTCGGCAAATGAGGACCAATTTTGATAAACAAAATGTCAAATTTATCAGTTCGACGAGATCTTTAAGATGACATGACAAGTCATGATTGCATCATGTTGAATTTCCAAGAAAAATAGTACTTTAAGTGCTCACACACACAACTTTTGTGACTTTTCAATCTTTGAAACTCGATATCTTCGGCAAATTAGGACCAAATTTGTTAAACAAAATGTCAAATTAATCAACTCGATGAGATGTTTAAGATAACACAACAAGTTATGATTGCATCATGTTGAATTTCCAAGAAAAATAGTACTTTAAGCGCTCAAACACACAACTTTTGTGACTTTTCAAACATTGAAGCTCGATATCTTCGGCAAATGAGAACCAAATTTGTTAAACAAAATATCAAATTAATCAGTTCGACGAGATCTTTAAGATGACAAAACAAGTCATGATTGCATCATGTTGAATTTCCAAGAAAAATAGTACTTTAAGTGCTCAAACACACAACTTTTGTGACTTTTCAATCTTTGAAGCTCGATATCTTCGGCAAATGAGAACCAAATTTGTTAAACAAAATATCAAATTAATCAGTTCGACGAGACCTTTAAGATGACAATACAAGTCATGATTGCATCATGTTGAATTTCCAAGAAAAATAGTACTATAAGCGCTCAATTACACAACTTTTGTGACTTATCACACTTTGAAGCTCGATATCTTCGGCAAATGAGGACCAAATTTGTTAAACAAAATGTCAAATTTATCAGTTCGACGAGATCTTTAAGATGACATAACAAGTCATGATTGCATCATGTTGAATTTCCAAGAAAAATAGTACTTTAAGTGCTCAAACACACAACTTTTGTGACTTATCACACTTTGAAGCTCGATATCTTCGGCAAATTAGGACCAAATTTGTTAAACAAAATGTCAAATTAATCAACTCGATGAGATGTTTAAGATAACACAACAAGTTATGATTGCATCATGTTGAATTTCCAAGAAAAATAGTTCTTTAAGTGCTCAAACACACAACTTTTGTGACTTATCACACTTTGAAGCTCGATATCTTCGGCAAATTAGGACCAAATTTGTTAAACAAAATGTCAAATTAATCAACTCGATGAGATGTTTAAGATAACACAACAAGTTATGATTGCATCATGTTGAATTTCCAAGAAAAATAGTACTTTAAGTGCTCAAACACACAACTTTTGTGACTTTTCAATCTTTGAAGCTCGATATCTTCGGCAAATGAGAACCAAATTTGTTATACAAAATGTCAAATTAATCAGTTCGACGAGATTTTTAAGATGACAAAACAAGTCATGATTGCATCATATTGAATTTCCAAGAAAAATAGTATTTTAAGTGCTCAAACACACAACTTTTGTGACTTTTCAAACTTTGAAGCTCGATAACTTCGGCAAATGAGAACCAAATTTGTTATACAAAATGTCAAATTAATCAGTTCGACGAGATTTTTAAGATGACACAACAAGTCATGATTGCATCATGTTGAATTTCCAAGAAAAATAGTACTTTAAGCGCTCAAACACACAACTTTTGTTACTTTTCAAACTTTGAAGTTCGATAACTTCGGCAAATGAGAACCAAATTTGTTAAACTAAATGTCAAATTAATCAACTCGATGAGATGTTTAAGATATAACAACAAGTCACGATTACATCATGCTGAATTTCCAAGAAAAATAGTACTTTAAGCGCTCAAACACACAACTTTTGTGACTTTTCAAACTTTGAAGCTCGATAACTTCGGCAAATGAGAACCAAATTTGTTAAACTAAATGTCAAATTAATCAACTCGATGAGATGTTTAAGATATAACAACAAGTCACGATTACATCATGTTGAATTTCCAAGAAAAATAGTACTTTAAGCGCTCAAACACAACTTTTCTGACTTATCACACTTTGAAGCTCGATATCTTCGGCAAATGAGGACCAAATTTGTTAAACAAAATGTCAAATTAATCAACTCGATGAGATGTTTAAGATAACACAACAAGTTATGATTGCATCATGTTGACTTTCCAAGAAAAATAGTTCTTTAAGTGCTCAAACACACAACTTTTGTGACTTATCACACTTTGAAGCTCGATATCTTCGGCAAATTAGGACCAAATTTGTTAAACAAAATGTCAAATTAATCAACTCGATGAGATGTTTAAGATAACACAACAAGTTATGATTGCATCATGTTGAATTTCCAAGAAAAATAGTTCTTTAAGTGCTCAAACACACAACTTTTGTGACTTATCACACTTTGAAGCTCGATATCTTCGGCAAATTAGGACCAAATTTGTTAAACAAAATATCAAATTAATCAGTTCGACGACATTTTTAAGATGACATAACAAGTCATGATTGCATCATGTTGAATTTCCAAGAAAAATAGTACTATAAGCGCTCAATTACACAACTTTTGTGACTTATCACACTTTGAAGCTCGATATCTTCGGCAAATGAGGACCAAATTTGTTAAACAAAATGTCAAATTAATCAGTTGGACGACATTTTTAAGATGACATAACAAGTCATGATTGCATCATGTTGAATTTCCAAGAAAAATAGTACTTTAAGCGCTCAAACACACAACTTTTGTGACTTTTCAAACTTTGAAGCTCGATAACTTCGGCAAATGAGGACCAATTTTGTTACACACAGTGTCAAATTAATCAGTTCGACGAGATCTTTAAGATGACATAACAAGTCATGATTGCATCATGTTGAATTTCCAAGAAAAATAGTACTTTAAGCGCTCAAACACACAACTTTTGTGACTTTTCAAACTTTGAAGCTCGATAACTTCGGCAAATGAGGACCAAATTTGTTACACACAGTGTCAAATTAATCAGTTCGACGAGATCTTTAAGATGACATAACAAGTCATGATTGCATCATGTTGAATTTCCAAGAAAAATAGTACTTTAAGTGCTCAAACACACAACTTTTGTGACTTATCACACTTTGAAGCTCGATATCTTTGGCAAATTAGGACCAAATTTGTTAAACAAAATGTCAAATTAATCAGTTCGACGACATTTTTAAGATGACATAACAAGTCATGATTGCATCATGTTGAATTTCCAAGAAAAATAGTACTATAAGCGCTCAATTACACAACTTTTGTGACTTTTCAAATTTTGAAGTTCGATAAGTTCGGCAAATGAGGACCAAATTTGTTAAACAAAATGTCAAATTAATCAGTTCGACGACATTTTTAAGATGACATAACAAGTCATGATTGCATCATGTTGAATTTCCAAGAAAAATAGTACTTTAAGTGCTCAAACACACAACTTTTGTGACTTATCACACTTTGAAGCTCGATATCTTCGGCAAATGAGGACCAAATTTGTTAAACTAAATGTCAAATTAATCAACTCGATGAGATGTTTAAGATAAAACAACAAGTCATGATTGCATCATGCTGAATTTCCAAGAAAAATAGTACTTTAAGCGCTCAAACACACAACTTTTGTGACTTTTCAAACTTTGAAGCTCGATAACTTCGGCAAATGAGGACCAAATTTGTTACACACAGTGTCAAATTAATCAGTTCGACCAGATCTTTAAGATGACAAAACAAGTCATGATTACATCATGTTGAATTTCCAAGAAAAATAGTACTTTAAGCGCTCAAACACAACTTTTCTGACTTATCACACTTTGAAGCTCGATATCTTCGGCAAATGAGGACCAAATTTGTTAAACAAAATGTCAAATTAATCAACTCGATGAGATGTTTAAGATAACACAACAAGTTATGATTGCATCATGTTGACTTTCCAAGAAAAATAGTTCTTTAAGTGCTCAAACACACAACTTTTGTGACTTATCACACTTTGAAGCTCGATATCTTCGGCAAATTAGGACCAAATTTGTTAAACAAAATGTCAAATTAATCAACTCGATGAGATGTTTAAGATAACACAACAAGTTATGATTGCATCATGTTGAATTTCCAAGAAAAATAGTACTTTAAGCGCTCAAACACACAACTTTTGTGACTTATCACATTTTGAAGCTCGATATCTTCGGCAAATTAGGACCAAATTTGTTAAACAAAATATCAAATTAATCAGTTCGACGACATTTTTAAGATGACATAACAAGTCATTATTGCATCATGTTGAATTTCCAAGAAAAATAGTACTATAAGCGCTCAATTACACAACTTTTGTGACTTATCACACTTTGAAGCTCGATATCTTCGGCAAATGAGGACCAAATTTGTTAAACAAAATGTCAAATTAATCAGTTCGACGACATTTTTAAGATGACATAACAAGTCATGATTGCATCATGTTGAATTTCCAAGAAAAATAGTACTTTAAGTGCTCAAACACACAACTTTTGTGACTTATCACACTTTGAAGCTCGATATCTTCGGCAAATGAGGACCAAATTTGTTAAACAAAATGTCAAATTAATCAGTTCGACGATATTTTTAAGATGACATAACAAGTCATGATTGCATCATGTTGAATTTCCAAGAAAAATAGTACTTTAAGTGCTCAAACACACAACTTTTGTGACTTTTCAATCTTTGAAGCTCGATATCTTCGGCAAATTAGGACCAAATTTGTTAAACAAAATGTCAAATTAATCAACTCGATGAGATGTTTAAGATAACACAACAAGTTATGATTGCATCATGTTGAATTTCCAAGAAAAATAGTTCTTTAAGTGCTCAAACACACAACTTTTGTGACTTATCACACTTTGAAGCTCGATATCTTCGGCAAATTAGGACCAAATTTGTTAAACAAAATGTCAAATTAATCAACTCGATGAGATGTTTAAGATAACACAACAAGTTATGATTGCATCATGTTGAATTTCCAAGAAAAATAGTTCTTTAAGTGCTCAAACACACAACTTTTGTGACTTATCACACTTTGAAGCTCGATATCTTCGGCAAATTAGGACCAAATTTGTTAAACAAAATGTCAAATTAATCAACTCGATGAGATGTTTAAGATAACACAACAAGTTATGATTGCATCATGTTGAATTTCCAAGAAAAATAGTACTTTAAGTGCTCAAACACACAACTTTTGTGACTTTTCAATCTTTGAAGCTCGATATCTTCGGCAAATGAGAACCAAATTTGTTATACAAAATGTCAAATTAATCAGTTCGACGAGATTTTTAAGATGACAAAACAAGTCATGATTGCATCATGTTGAATTTCCAAGAAAAATAGTACTTTAAGCGCTCAAACACACAACTTTTGTTACTTTTCAAACTTTGAAGTTCGATAACTTCGGCAAATGAGAACCAAATTTGTTAAACTAAATGTCAAATTAATCAACTCGATGAGATGTTTAAGATAAAACAACAAGTCATGATTGCATCATGCTGAATTTCCAAGAAAAATAGTACTTTAAGTGCTCAAACACACAACTTTTGTGACTTTTCAAACTTTGAAGCTCGATAACTTCGGCAAATGAGGACCAAATTTGTTACACACAGTGTCAAATTAATCAGTTCGACGAGATCTTTAAGATGACAAAACAAGTCATGATTACATCATGTTGAATTTCCAAGAAAAATAGTACTTTAAGCGCTCAAACACACAACTTTTGTGACTTTTCAAACTTTGAAGCTCGATAACTTCGGCAAATGAGGACCAAATTTGTTAAACAAAATGTCAAATTAATCAGTTTGACGAGATCTTTAAGATGATAAAACATGTCATGATTGCATCATGTTGAATTTCCAAGAAAAATAGTACTTTAAGTGCTCAAACACACAACTTTTGTGATTTTTCAAATATTGAAGCTCGATAAATTCGGCAAATGAGGACCAAATTTGTTAAACAAAATGTCAAATTAATCAGTTCGACGAGATCTTTAAGATGACAAAACAAGTCATGATTGCACCTTGTTGAATTTCCAAGAAAAATAGTACTTTAAGTGCTCAAACACACAACTTTTGTGACTTTTCAAATTTTGAAGTTCGATAAGTTCGGCAAATGAGGACCAAATTTGTTAAACAAAATGTCAAATTTATCAGTTCGACGAGATCTTTAAGATGACATAACAAGTCATGATTGCATCATGTTGAATTTCCAAGAAAAATAGTACTTTAAGCGCTCAAACACAACTTTTCTGACTTATCACACTTTGAAGCTCGATATCTTCGGCAAATGAGGACCAAATTTGTTAAACAAAATGTCAAATTAATCAGTTCGACGATATTTTTAAGATGACATAACAAGTCATGATTGCATCATGTTGAATTTCCAAGAAAAATAGTACTTTAAGTGCTCAAACACACAACTTTTGTGACTTTTCAATCTTTGAAGCTCGATATCTTCGGCAAATTAGGACCAAATTTGTTAAACAAAATGTCAAATTAATCAACTCGATGAGATGTTTAAGATAACACAACAAGTTATGATTGCATCATGTTGAATTTCCAAGAAAAATAGTTCTTTAAGTGCTCAAACACACAACTTTTGTGACTTATCACACTTTGAAGCTCGATATCTTCGGCAAATTAGGACCAAATTTGTTAAACAAAATGTCAAATTAATCAACTCGATGAGATGTTTAAGATAACACAACAAGTTATGATTGCATCATGTTGAATTTCCAAGAAAAATAGTACTTTAAGTGCTCAAACACACAACTTTTGTGACTTTTCAATCTTTGAAGCTCGATATCTTCGGCAAATGAGAACCAAATTTGTTATACAAAATGTCAAATTAATCAGTTCGACGAGATTTTTAAGATGACAAAACAAGTCATGATTTCATCATATTGAATTTCCAAGAAAAATAGTATTTTAAGTGCTCAAACACACAACTTTTGTGACTTTTCAAACTTTGAAGCTCGATAACTTCGGCAAATGAGAACCAAATTTGTTATACAAAATGTCAAATTAATCAGTTCGACGAGATTTTTAAGATGACACAACAAGTCATGATTGCATCATGTTGAATTTCCAAGAAAAATAGTACTTTAAGCGCTCAAACACACAACTTTTGTTACTTTTCAAACTTTGAAGTTCGATAACTTCGGCAAATGAGAACCAAATTTGTTAAACTAAATGTCAAATTAATCAACTCGATGAGATGTTTAAGATATAACAACAAGTCACGATTACATCATGCTGAATTTCCAAGAAAAATAGTACTTTAAGCGCTCAAACACACAACTTTTGTGACTTTTCAAACTTTGAAGCTCGATAACTTCGGCAAATGAGAACCAAATTTGTTAAACTAAATGTCAAATTAATCAACTCGATGAGATGTTTAAGATATAACAACAAGTCATGATTACATCATGTTGAATTTCCAAGAAAAATAGTACTTTAAGCGCTCAAACACAACTTTTCTGACTTATCACACTTTGAAGCTCGATATCTTCGGCAAATGAGGACCAAATTTGTTAAACAAAATGTCAAATTAATCAACTCGATGAGATGTTTAAGATAACACAACAAGTTATGATTGCATCATGTTGACTTTCCAAGAAAAATAGTTCTTTAAGTGCTCAAACACACAACTTTTGTGACTTATCACACTTTGAAGCTCGATATCTTCGGCAAATTAGGACCAAATTTGTTAAACAAAATGTCAAATTAATCAACTCGATGAGATGTTTAAGATAACACAACAAGTTATGATTGCATCATGTTGAATTTCCAAGAAAAATAGTTCTTTAAGTGCTCAAACACACAACTTTTGTGACTTATCACACTTTGAAGCTCGATATCTTCGGCAAATTAGGACCAAATTTGTTAAACAAAATATCAAATTAATCAGTTCGACGACATTTTTAAGATGACATAACAAGTCATGATTGCATCATGTTGAATTTCCAAGAAAAATAGTACTATAAGCGCTCAATTACACAACTTTTGTGACTTATCACACTTTGAAGCTCGATATCTTCGGCAAATGAGGACCAAATTTGTTAAACAAAATGTCAAATTAATCAGTTCGACGACATTTTTAAGATGACAAAACAAGTCATGATTGCATCATGTTGAATTTCCAAGAAAAATAGTACTTTCAGCGCTCAAACACACAACTTTTGTGACTTTTCAAACTTTGATGCTCGATAACTTCGGCAAATGAGGACCAAATTTGTTAAACAAAATGTCAAATTAATCAGTTCGACGAGATCTTTAAGATCACATAACAAGTCATGATTGCATCATGTTGAATTTCCAAGAAAAATAGTACTTTAAGTGCTCAAACACACAACTTTTGTGACTTTTCAATCTTTGAAGCTCGATATCTTCGGCAAATTAGGACCAAATTTGTTAAACAAAATGTCAAATTAATCAACTCGATGAGATGTTTAAGATAACACAACAAGTTATGATTGCATCATGTTGAATTTCCAAGAAAAATAGTTCTTTAAGTGCTCAAACACACAACTTTTGTGACTTATCACACTTTGAAGCTCGATATCTTCGGCAAATTAGGACCAAATTTGTTAAACAAAATGTCAAATTAATCAACTCGATGAGATGTTTAAGATAACACAACAAGTTATGATTGCATCATGTTGAATTTCCAAGAAAAATAGTACTTTAAGTGCTCAAACACACAACTTTTGTGACTTTTCAATCTTTGAAGCTCGATATCTTCGGCAAATGAGAACCAAATTTGTTATACAAAATGTCAAATTAATCAGTTCGACGAGATTTTTAAGATGACAAAACAAGTCATGATTGCATCATGTTGAATTTCCAAGAAAAATAGTACTTTAAGCGCTCAAACACACAACTTTTGTTACTTTTCAAACTTTGAAGTTCGATAACTTCGGCAAATGAGAACCAAATTTGTTAAACTAAATGTCAAATTAATCAACTCGATGAGATGTTTAAGATAAAACAACAAGTCATGATTGCATCATGCTGAATTTCCAAGAAAAATAGTACTTTAAGTGCTCAAACACACAACTTTTGTGACTTTTCAAACTTTGAAGCTCGATAACTTCGGCAAATGAGGACCAAATTTGTTACACACAGTGTCAAATTAATCAGTTCGACGAGATCTTTAAGATGACAAAACAAGTCATGATTACATCATGTTGAATTTCCAAGAAAAATAGTACTTTAAGCGCTCAAACACAACTTTTCTGACTTATCACACTTTGAAGCTCGATATCTTCGGCAAATGAGGACCAAATTTGTTAAACAAAATGTCAAATTAATCAACTCGATGAGATGTTTAAGATAACACAACAAGTTATGATTGCATCATGTTGACTTTCCAAGAAAAATAGTTCTTTAAGTGCTCAAACACACAACTTTTGTGACTTATCACACTTTGAAGCTCGATATCTTCGGCAAATTAGGACCAAATTTGTTAAACAAAATGTCAAATTAATCAACTCGATGAGATGTTTAAGATAACACAACAAGTTATGATTGCATCATGTTGAATTTCCAAGAAAAATAGTTCTTTAAGTGCTCAAACACACAACTTTTGTGACTTATCACACTTTGAAGCTCGATATCTTCGGCAAATTAGGACCAAATTTGTTAAACAAAATATCAAATTAATCAGTTCGACGACATTTTTAAGATGACATAACAAGTCATGATTGCATCATGTTGAATTTCCAAGAAAAATAGTACTATAAGCGCTCAATTACACAACTTTTGTGACTTATCACACTTTGAAGCTCGATATCTTCGGCAAATGAGGACCAAATTTGTTAAACAAAATGTCAAATTTATCAGTTCGACGAGATTTTTAAGATGACATAACAAGTCATGATTGCATCATGTTGAATTTCCAAGAAAAATAGTACTTTAAGCGCTCAAACACACAACTTTTGTGACTTTTCAAACTTTGAAGCTCGATAACTTCGGCAAATGAGGACCAATTTTGTTAAACAAAATGTCAAATTTATCAGTTCGACGAGATTTTTAAGATGACATAACAAGTCATGATTGCATCATGCTGAATTTCCAAGAAAAATAGTACTTTAAGCGCTCAAACACACAACTTTTGTGACTTTTCAAACTTTGAAGCTCGATAACTTCGGCAAATGAGAACCAAATTTGTTAAACTAAATGTCAAATTAATCAACTCGATGAGATGTTTAAGATATAACAACAAGTCACGATTACATCATGTTGAATTTCCAAGAAAAATAGTACTTTAAGCGCTCAAACACAACTTTTCTGACTTATCACACTTTGAAGCTCGATATCTTCGGCAAATGAGGACCAAATTTGTTAAACAAAATGTCAAATTAATCAACTCGATGAGATGTTTAAGATAACACAACAAGTTATGATTGCATCATGTTGACTTTCCAAGAAAAATAGTTCTTTAAGTGCTCAAACACACAACTTTTGTGACTTATCACACTTTGAAGCTCGATATCTTCGGCAAATTAGGACCAAATTTGTTAAACAAAATGTCAAATTAATCAACTCGATGAGATGTTTAAGATAACACAACAAGTTATGATTGCATCATGTTGAATTTCCAAGAAAAATAGTTCTTTAAGTGCTCAAACACACAACTTTTGTGACTTATCACACTTTGAAGCTCGATATCTTCGGCAAATTAGGACCAAATTTGTTAAACAAAATATCAAATTAATCAGTTCGACGACATTTTTAAGATGACATAACAAGTCATGATTGCATCATGTTGAATTTCCAAGAAAAATAGTACTATAAGCGCTCAATTACACAACTTTTGTGACTTATCACACTTTGAAGCTCGATATCTTCGGCAAATGAGGACCAAATTTGTTAAACAAAATGTCAAATTAATCAGTTGGACGACATTTTTAAGATGACATAACAAGTCATGATTGCATCATGTTGAATTTCCAAGAAAAATAGTACTTTAAGCGCTCAAACACACAACTTTTGTGACTTTTCAAACTTTGAAGCTCGATAACTTCGGCAAATGAGGACCAATTTTGTTACACACAGTGTCAAATTAATCAGTTCGACGAGATCTTTAAGATGACATAACAAGTCATGATTGCATCATGTTGAATTTCCAAGAAAAATAGTACTTTAAGCGCTCAAACACACAACTTTTGTGACTTTTCAAACTTTGAAGCTCGATAACTTCGGCAAATGAGGACCAAATTTGTTACACACAGTGTCAAATTAATCAGTTCGACGAGATCTTTAAGATGACATAACAAGTCATGATTGCATCATGTTGAATTTCCAAGAAAAATAGTACTTTAAGTGCTCAAACACACAACTTTTGTGACTTATCACACTTTGAAGCTCGATATCTTTGGCAAATTAGGACCAAATTTGTTAAACAAAATGTCAAATTAATCAGTTCGACGACATTTTTAAGATGACATAACAAGTCATGATTGCATCATGTTGAATTTCCAAGAAAAATAGTACTATAAGCGCTCAATTACACAACTTTTGTGACTTTTCAAATTTTGAAGTTCGATAAGTTCGGCAAATGAGGACCAAATTTGTTAAACAAAATGTCAAATTAATCAGTTCGACGACATTTTTAAGATGACATAACAAGTCATGATTGCATCATGTTGAATTTCCAAGAAAAATAGTACTTTAAGTGCTCAAACACACAACTTTTGTGACTTATCACACTTTGAAGCTCGATATCTTCGGCAAATGAGGACCAAATTTGTTAAACTAAATGTCAAATTAATCAACTCGATGAGATGTTTAAGATAAAACAACAAGTCATGATTGCATCATGCTGAATTTCCAAGAAAAATAGTACTTTAAGCGCTCAAACACACAACTTTTGTGACTTTTCAAACTTTGAAGCTCGATAACTTCGGCAAATGAGGACCAAATTTGTTACACACAGTGTCAAATTAATCAGTTCGACCAGATCTTTAAGATGACAAAACAAGTCATGATTACATCATGTTGAATTTCCAAGAAAAATAGTACTTTAAGCGCTCAAACACAACTTTTCTGACTTATCACACTTTGAAGCTCGATATCTTCGGCAAATGAGGACCAAATTTGTTAAACAAAATGTCAAATTAATCAACTCGATGAGATGTTTAAGATAACACAACAAGTTATGATTGCATCATGTTGACTTTCCAAGAAAAATAGTTCTTTAAGTGCTCAAACACACAACTTTTGTGACTTATCACACTTTGAAGCTCGATATCTTCGGCAAATTAGGACCAAATTTGTTAAACAAAATGTCAAATTAATCAACTCGATGAGATGTTTAAGATAACACAACAAGTTATGATTGCATCATGTTGAATTTCCAAGAAAAATAGTACTTTAAGCGCTCAAACACACAACTTTTGTGACTTATCACATTTTGAAGCTCGATATCTTCGGCAAATTAGGACCAAATTTGTTAAACAAAATATCAAATTAATCAGTTCGACGACATTTTTAAGATGACATAACAAGTCATTATTGCATCATGTTGAATTTCCAAGAAAAATAGTACTATAAGCGCTCAATTACACAACTTTTGTGACTTATCACACTTTGAAGCTCGATATCTTCGGCAAATGAGGACCAAATTTGTTAAACAAAATGTCAAATTAATCAGTTCGACGACATTTTTAAGATGACATAACAAGTCATGATTGCATCATGTTGAATTTCCAAGAAAAATAGTACTTTAAGTGCTCAAACACACAACTTTTGTGACTTATCACACTTTGAAGCTCGATATCTTCGGCAAATGAGGACCAAATTTGTTAAACAAAATGTCAAATTAATCAGTTCGACGATATTTTTAAGATGACATAACAAGTCATGATTGCATCATGTTGAATTTCCAAGAAAAATAGTACTTTAAGTGCTCAAACACACAACTTTTGTGACTTTTCAATCTTTGAAGCTCGATATCTTCGGCAAATTAGGACCAAATTTGTTAAACAAAATGTCAAATTAATCAACTCGATGAGATGTTTAAGATAACACAACAAGTTATGATTGCATCATGTTGAATTTCCAAGAAAAATAGTTCTTTAAGTGCTCAAACACACAACTTTTGTGACTTATCACACTTTGAAGCTCGATATCTTCGGCAAATTAGGACCAAATTTGTTAAACAAAATGTCAAATTAATCAACTCGATGAGATGTTTAAGATAACACAACAAGTTATGATTGCATCATGTTGAATTTCCAAGAAAAATAGTTCTTTAAGTGCTCAAACACACAACTTTTGTGACTTATCACACTTTGAAGCTCGATATCTTCGGCAAATTAGGACCAAATTTGTTAAACAAAATGTCAAATTAATCAACTCGATGAGATGTTTAAGATAACACAACAAGTTATGATTGCATCATGTTGAATTTCCAAGAAAAATAGTACTTTAAGTGCTCAAACACACAACTTTTGTGACTTTTCAATCTTTGAAGCTCGATATCTTCGGCAAATGAGAACCAAATTTGTTATACAAAATGTCAAATTAATCAGTTCGACGAGATTTTTAAGATGACAAAACAAGTCATGATTGCATCATGTTGAATTTCCAAGAAAAATAGTACTTTAAGCGCTCAAACACACAACTTTTGTTACTTTTCAAACTTTGAAGTTCGATAACTTCGGCAAATGAGAACCAAATTTGTTAAACTAAATGTCAAATTAATCAACTCGATGAGATGTTTAAGATAAAACAACAAGTCATGATTGCATCATGCTGAATTTCCAAGAAAAATAGTACTTTAAGTGCTCAAACACACAACTTTTGTGACTTTTCAAACTTTGAAGCTCGATAACTTCGGCAAATGAGGACCAAATTTGTTACACACAGTGTCAAATTAATCAGTTCGACGAGATCTTTAAGATGACAAAACAAGTCATGATTACATCATGTTGAATTTCCAAGAAAAATAGTACTTTAAGCGCTCAAACACACAACTTTTGTGACTTTTCAAACTTTGAAGCTCGATAACTTCGGCAAATGAGGACCAAATTTGTTAAACAAAATGTCAAATTAATCAGTTTGACGAGATCTTTAAGATGATAAAACATGTCATGATTGCATCATGTTGAATTTCCAAGAAAAATAGTACTTTAAGTGCTCAAACACACAACTTTTGTGATTTTTCAAATATTGAAGCTCGATAAATTCGGCAAATGAGGACCAAATTTGTTAAACAAAATGTCAAATTAATCAGTTCGACGAGATCTTTAAGATGACAAAACAAGTCATGATTGCACCTTGTTGAATTTCCAAGAAAAATAGTACTTTAAGTGCTCAAACACACAACTTTTGTGACTTTTCAAATTTTGAAGTTCGATAAGTTCGGCAAATGAGGACCAAATTTGTTAAACAAAATGTCAAATTTATCAGTTCGACGAGATCTTTAAGATGACATAACAAGTCATGATTGCATCATGTTGAATTTCCAAGAAAAATAGTACTTTAAGCGCTCAAACACAACTTTTCTGACTTATCACACTTTGAAGCTCGATATCTTCGGCAAATGAGGACCAAATTTGTTAAACAAAATGTCAAATTAATCAGTTCGACGACATTTTTAAGATGACAAAACAAGTCATGATTGCATCATGTTGAATTTCCAAGAAAAATAGTACTTTCAGCGCTCAAACACACAACTTTTGTGACTTTTCAAACTTTGATGCTCGATAACTTCGGCAAATGAGGACCAAATTTGTTAAACAAAATGTCAAATTAATCAGTTCGACGAGATCTTTAAGATCACATAACAAGTCATGATTGCATCATGTTGAATTTCCAAGAAAAATAGTACTTTAAGTGCTCAAACACACAACTTTTGTGACTTTTCAATCTTTGAAGCTCGATATCTTCGGCAAATTAGGACCAAATTTGTTAAACAAAATGTCAAATTAATCAACTCGATGAGATGTTTAAGATAACACAACAAGTTATGATTGCATCATGTTGAATTTCCAAGAAAAATAGTTCTTTAAGTGCTCAAACACACAACTTTTGTGACTTATCACACTTTGAAGCTCGATATCTTCGGCAAATTAGGACCAAATTTGTTAAACAAAATGTCAAATTAATCAACTCGATGAGATGTTTAAGATAACACAACAAGTTATGATTGCATCATGTTGAATTTCCAAGAAAAATAGTACTTTAAGTGCTCAAACACACAACTTTTGTGACTTTTCAATCTTTGAAGCTCGATATCTTCGGCAAATGAGAACCAAATTTGTTATACAAAATGTCAAATTAATCAGTTCGACGAGATTTTTAAGATGACAAAACAAGTCATGATTGCATCATGTTGAATTTCCAAGAAAAATAGTACTTTAAGCGCTCAAACACACAACTTTTGTTACTTTTCAAACTTTGAAGTTCGATAACTTCGGCAAATGAGAACCAAATTTGTTAAACTAAATGTCAAATTAATCAACTCGATGAGATGTTTAAGATAAAACAACAAGTCATGATTGCATCATGCTGAATTTCCAAGAAAAATAGTACTTTAAGTGCTCAAACACACAACTTTTGTGACTTTTCAAACTTTGAAGCTCGATAACTTCGGCAAATGAGGACCAAATTTGTTACACACAGTGTCAAATTAATCAGTTCGACGAGATCTTTAAGATGACAAAACAAGTCATGATTACATCATGTTGAATTTCCAAGAAAAATAGTACTTTAAGCGCTCAAACACACAACTTTTGTGACTTTTCAAACTTTGAAGCTCGATAACTTCGGCAAATGAGGACCAAATTTGTTAAACAAAATGTCAAATTAATCAGTTTGACGAGATCTTTAAGATGATAAAACATGTCATGATTGCATCATGTTGAATTTCCAAGAAAAATAGTACTTTAAGTGCTCAAACACACAACTTTTGTGATTTTTCAAATATTGAAGCTCGATAAATTCGGCAAATGAGGACCAAATTTGTTAAACAAAATGTCAAATTAATCAGTTCGACGAGATCTTTAAGATGACAAAACAAGTCATGATTGCACCTTGTTGAATTTCCAAGAAAAATAGTACTTTAAGTGCTCAAACACACAACTTTTGTGACTTTTCAAATTTTGAAGTTCGATAAGTTCGGCAAATGAGGACCAAATTTGTTAAACAAAATGTCAAATTTATCAGTTCGACGAGATCTTTAAGATGACATAACAAGTCATGATTGCATCATGTTGAATTTCCAAGAAAAATAGTACTTTAAGCGCTCAAACACAACTTTTCTGACTTATCACACTTTGAAGCTCGATATCTTCGGCAAATGAGGACCAAATTTGTTAAACAAAATGTCAAATTAATCAACTCGATGAGATTTTTAAGATAACACAACAAGTTATGATTGCATCATGTTGAATTTCCAAGAAAAATAGTTCTTTAAGTGCTCAAACACACAACTTTTGTGACTTATCACAATTTGAAGCTCGATATCTTCGGCAAATTAGGACCAAATTTGTTAAACAAAATGTCAAATTAATCAACTCGATGAGATGTTTAAGATAACACAACAAGTTATGATTGCATCATGTTGACTTTCCAAGAAAAATAGTTCTTTAAGTGCTCAAACACACAACTTTTGTGACTTATCACACTTTGAAGCTCGATATCTTCGGCAAATTAGGACCAAATTTGTTAAACAAAATGTCAAATTAATCAACTCGATGAGATGTTTAAGATAACACAACAAGTTATGATTGCATCATGTTGAATTTCCAAGAAAAATAGTTCTTTAAGTGCTCAAACACACAACTTTTGTGACTTATCACACTTTGAAGCTCGATATCTTCGGCAAATTAGGACCAAATTTGTTAAACAAAATATCAAATTAATCAGTTCGACGACATTTTTAAGATGACATAACAAGTCATGATTGCATCATGTTGAATTTCCAAGAAAAATAGTACTTTAAGTGCTCAAACACACAACTTTTGTGACTTATCACACTTTGAAGCTCGATATCTTCGGCAAATGAGGACCAAATTTGTTAAACAAAATGTCAAATTAATCAGTTCGACGACATTTTTAAGATGACATAACAAGTCATGATTGCATCATGTTGAATTTCCAAGAAAAATAGTACTTTAAGTGCTCAAACACACAACTTTTGTGACTTTTCAATCTTTGAAGCTCGATATCTTCGGCAAATTAGGACCAAATTTGTTAAACAAAATGTCAAATTAATCAACTCGATGAGATGTTTAAGATAACACAACAAGTTATGATTGCATCATGTTGAATTTCCAAGAAAAATAGTTCTTTAAGTGCTCAAACACACAACTTTTGTGACTTATCACACTTTGAAGCTCGATATCTTCGGCAAATTAGGACCAAATTTGTTAAACAAAATGTCAAATTAATCAACTCGATGAGATGTTTAAGATAACACAACAAGTTATGATTGCATCATGTTGAATTTCCAAGAAAAATAGTACTTTAAGTGCTCAAACACACAACTTTTGTGACTTTTCAATCTTTGAAGCTCGATATCTTCGGCAAATGAGAACCAAATTTGTTATACAAAATGTCAAATTAATCAGTTCGACGAGATTTTTAAGATGACACAACAAGTCATGATTGCATCATGTTGAATTTCCAAGAAAAATAGTACTTTAAGCGCTCAAACACACAACTTTTGTTACTTTTCAAACTTTGAAGTTCGATAACTTCGGCAAATGAGAACCAAATTTGTTAAACTAAATGTCAAATTAATCAACTCGATGAGATGTTTAAGATAAAACAACAAGTCACGATTGCATCATGCTGAATTTCCAAGAAAAATAGTACTTTAAGCGCTCAAACACACAACTTTTGTGACTTTTCAAACTTTGAAGCTCGATAACTTCGGCAAATGAGGACCAAATTTGTTACACACAGTGTCAAATTAATCAGTTCGACGAGATCTTTAAGATGACAAAACAAGTCATGATTACATCATGTTGAATTTCCAAGAAAAATAGTACTTTAAGCGCTCAAACACAACTTTTCTGACTTATCACACTTTGAAGCTCGATATCTTCGGCAAATGAGGACCAAATTTGTTAAACAAAATGTCAAATTAATCAACTCGATGAGATGTTTAAGATAACACAACAAGTTATGATTGCATCATGTTGACTTTCCAAGAAAAATAGTTCTTTAAGTGCTCAAACACACAACTTTTGTGACTTATCACACTTTGAAGCTCGATATCTTCGGCAAATTAGGACCAAATTTGTTAAACAAAATGTCAAATTAATCAACTCGATGAGATGTTTAAGATAACACAACAAGTTATGATTGCATCATGTTGAATTTCCAAGAAAAATAGTTCTTTAAGTGCTCAAACACACAACTTTTGTGACTTATCACACTTTGAAGCTCGATATCTTCGGCAAATTAGGACCAAATTTGTTAAACAAAATATCAAATTAATCAGTTCGACGACATTTTTAAGATGACATAACAAGTCATGATTGCATCATGTTGAATTTCCAAGAAAAATAGTACTATAAGCGCTCAATTACACAACTTTTGTGACTTATCACACTTTGAAGCTCGATATCTTCGGCAAATGAGGACCAAATTTGTTAAACAAAATGTCAAATTAATCAGTTCGACGACATTTTTAAGATGACATAACAAGTCATGATTGCATCATGTTGAATTTCCAAGAAAAATAGTACTTTAAGTGCTCAAACACACAACTTTTGTGACTTATCACACTTTGAAGCTCGATATCTTCGGCAAATGAGGACCAAATTTGTTAAACTAAATGTCAAATTAATCAACTCGATCAGATGTTTAAGATAAAACAACAAGTCATGATTGCATCATGCTGAATTTCCAAGAAAAATAGTACTTTAAGCGCTCAAACACACAACTTTTGTGACTTTTCAAACTTTGAAGCTCGATAACTTCGGCAAATGAGGACCAAATTTGTTACACACAGTGTCAAATTAATCAGTTCGACCAGATCTTTAAGATGACAAAACAAGTCATGATTACATCATGTTGAATTTCCAAGAAAAATAGTACTTTAAGCGCTCAAACACAACTTTTCTGACTTATCACACTTTGAAGCTCGATATCTTCGGCAAATGAGGACCAAATTTGTTAAACAAAATGTCAAATTAATCAACTCGATGAGATGTTTAAGATAACACAACAAGTTATGATTGCATCATGTTGACTTTCCAAGAAAAATAGTTCTTTAAGTGCTCAAACACACAACTTTTGTGACTTATCACACTTTGAAGCTCGATATCTTCGGCAAATTAGGACCAAATTTGTTAAACAAAATGTCAAATTAATCAACTCGATGAGATGTTTAAGATAACACAACAAGTTATGATTGCATCATGTTGAATTTCCAAGAAAAATAGTACTTTAAGCGCTCAAACACACAACTTTTGTGACTTATCACACTTTGAAGCTCGATATCTTCGGCAAATTAGGACCAAATTTGTTAAACAAAATATCAAATTAATCAGTTCGACGACATTTTTAAGATGACATAACAAGTCATTATTGCATCATGTTGAATTTCCAAGAAAAATAGTACTATAAGCGCTCAATTACACAACTTTTGTGACTTATCACACTTTGAAGCTCGATATCTTCGGCAAATGAGGACCAAATTTGTTAAACAAAATGTCAAATTAATCAGTTCGACGACATTTTTAAGATGACATAACAAGTCATGATTGCATCATGTTGAATTTCCAAGAAAAATAGTACTTTAAGTGCTCAAACACACAACTTTTGTGACTTATCACACTTTGAAGCTCGATATCTTCGGCAAATGAGGACCAAATTTGTTAAACAAAATGTCAAATTAATCAGTTCGACGATATTTTTAAGATGACATAACAAGTCATGATTGCATCATGTTGAATTTCCAAGAAAAATAGTACTTTAAGTGCTCAAACACACAACTTTTGTGACTTTTCAATCTTTGAAGCTCGATATCTTCGGCAAATTAGGACCAAATTTGTTAAACAAAATGTCAAATTAATCAACTCGATGAGATGTTTAAGATAACACAACAAGTTATGATTGCATCATGTTGAATTTCCAAGAAAAATAGTTCTTTAAGTGCTCAAACACACAACTTTTGTGACTTATCACACTTTGAAGCTCGATATCTTCGGCAAATTAGGACCAAATTTGTTAAACAAAATGTCAAATTAATCAACTCGATGAGATGTTTAAGATAACACAACAAGTTATGATTGCATCATGTTGAATTTCCAAGAAAAATAGTACTTTAAGTGCTCAAACACACAACTTTTGTGACTTTTCAATCTTTGAAGCTCGATATCTTCGGCAAATGAGAACCAAATTTGTTATACAAAATGTCAAATTAATCAGTTCGACGAGATTTTTAAGATGACAAAACAAGTCATGATTGCATCATATTGAATTTCCAAGAAAAATAGTATTTTAAGTGCTCAAACACACAACTTTTGTGACTTTTCAAACTTTGAAGCTCGATAACTTCGGCAAATGAGAACCAAATTTGTTATACAAAATGTCAAATTAATCAGTTCGACGAGATTTTTAAGATGACACAACAAGTCATGATTGCATCATGTTGAATTTCCAAGAAAAATAGTACTTTAAGCGCTCAAACACACAACTTTTGTTACTTTTCAAACTTTGAAGTTCGATAACTTCGGCAAATGAGAACCAAATTTGTTAAACTAAATGTCAAATTAATCAACTCGATGAGATGTTTAAGATAAAACAACAAGTCACGATTGCATCATGCTGAATTTCCAAGAAAAATAGTACTTTAAGCGCTCAAACACACAACTTTTGTGACTTTTCAAACTTTGAAGCTCGATAACTTCGGCAAATGAGGACCAAATTTGTTACACACAGTGTCAAATTAATCAGTTCGACGAGATCTTTAAGATGACAAAACAAGTCATGATTACATCATGTTGAATTTCCAAGAAAAATAGTACTTTAAGCGCTCAAACACAACTTTTCTGACATATCACACTTTGAAGCTCGATATCTTCGGCAAATGAGGACCAAATTTGTTAAACAAAATGTCAAATTAATCAACTCGATGAGATGTTTAAGATAACACAACAAGTTATGATTGCATCATGTTGACTTTCCAAGAAAAATAGTTCTTTAAGTGCTCAAACACACAACTTTTGTGACTTATCACACTTTGAAGCTCGATATCTTCGGCAAATTAGGACCAAATTTGTTAAACAAAATGTCAAATTAATCAACTCGATGAGATGTTTAAGATAACACAACAAGTTATGATTGCATCATGTTGAATTTCCAAGAAAAATAGTTCTTTAAGTGCTCAAACACACAACTTTTGTGACTTATCACACTTTGAAGCTCGATATCTTCGGCAAATTAGGACCAAATTTGTTAAACAAAATATCAAATTAATCAGTTCGACGACATTTTTAAGATGACATAACAAGTCATGATTGCATCATGTTGAATTTCCAAGAAAAATAGTACTATAAGCGCTCAATTACACAACTTTTGTGACTTATCACACTTTGAAGCTCGATATCTTCGGCAAATGAGGACCAAATTTGTTAAACAAAATGTCAAATTAATCAGTTCGACGACATTTTTAAGATGACATAACAAGTCATGATTGCATCATGTTGAATTTCCAAGAAAAATAGTACTTTAAGTGCTCAAACACACAACTTTTGTGACTTATCACACTTTGAAGCTCGATATCTTCGGCAAATGAGGACCAAATTTGTTAAACTAAATGTCAAATTAATCAACTCGATGAGATGTTTAAGATAAAACAACAAGTCATGATTGCATCATGCTGAATTTCCAAGAAAAATAGTACTTTAAGCGCTCAAACACACAACTTTTGTGACTTTTCAAACTTTGAAGCTCGATAACTTCGGCAAATGAGGACCAAATTTGTTACACACAGTGTCAAATTAATCAGTTCGACCAGATCTTTAAGATGACAAAACAAGTCATGATTACATCATGTTGAATTTCCAAGAAAAATAGTACTTTAAGCGCTCAAACACAACTTTTCTGACTTATCACACTTTGAAGCTCGATATCTTCGGCAAATGAGGACCAAATTTGTTAAACAAAATGTCAAATTAATCAACTCGATGAGATGTTTAAGATAACACAACAAGTTATGATTGCATCATGTTGACTTTCCAAGAAAAATAGTTCTTTAAGTGCTCAAACACACAACTTTTGTGACTTATCACACTTTGAAGCTCGATATCTTCGGCAAATTAGGACCAAATTTGTTAAACAAAATGTCAAATTAATCAACTCGATGAGATGTTTAAGATAACACAACAAGTTATGATTGCATCATGTTGAATTTCCAAGAAAAATAGTACTTTAAGCGCTCAAACACACAACTTTTGTGACTTATCACACTTTGAAGCTCGATATCTTCGGCAAATTAGGACCAAATTTGTTAAACAAAATATCAAATTAATCAGTTCGACGACATTTTTAAGATGACATAACAAGTCATTATTGCATCATGTTGAATTTCCAAGAAAAATAGTACTATAAGCGCTCAATTACACAACTTTTGTGACTTATCACACTTTGAAGCTCGATATCTTCGGCAAATGAGGACCAAATTTGTTAAACAAAATGTCAAATTAATCAGTTCGACGACATTTTTAAGATGACATAACAAGTCATGATTGCATCATGTTGAATTTCCAAGAAAAATAGTACTTTAAGTGCTCAAACACACAACTTTTGTGACTTATCACACTTTGAAGCTCGATATCTTCGGCAAATGAGGACCAAATTTGTTAAACAAAATGTCAAATTAATCAGTTCGACGATATTTTTAAGATGACATAACAAGTCATGATTGCATCATGTTGAATTTCCAAGAAAAATAGTACTTTAAGTGCTCAAACACACAACTTTTGTGACTTTTCAATCTTTGAAGCTCGATATCTTCGGCAAATTAGGACCAAATTTGTTAAACAAAATGTCAAATTAATCAACTCGATGAGATGTTTAAGATAACACAACAAGTTATGATTGCATCATGTTGAATTTCCAAGAAAAATAGTTCTTTAAGTGCTCAAACACACAACTTTTGTGACTTATCACACTTTGAAGCTCGATATCTTCGGCAAATTAGGACCAAATTTGTTAAACAAAATGTCAAATTAATCAACTCGATGAGATGTTTAAGATAACACAACAAGTTATGATTGCATCATGTTGAATTTCCAAGAAAAATAGTACTTTAAGTGCTCAAACACACAACTTTTGTGACTTTTCAATCTTTGAAGCTCGATATCTTCGGCAAATGAGAACCAAATTTGTTATACAAAATGTCAAATTAATCAGTTCGACGAGATTTTTAAGATGACAAAACAAGTCATGATTGCATCATATTGAATTTCCAAGAAAAATAGTATTTTAAGTGCTCAAACACACAACTTTTGTGACTTTTCAAACTTTGAAGCTCGATAACTTCGGCAAATGAGAACCAAATTTGTTATACAAAATGTCAAATTAATCAGTTCGACGAGATTTTTAAGATGACACAACAAGTCATGATTGCATCATGTTGAATTTCCAAGAAAAATAGTACTTTAAGCGCTCAAACACACAACTTTTGTTACTTTTCAAACTTTGAAGTTCGATAACTTCGGCAAATGAGAACCAAATTTGTTAAACTAAATGTCAAATTAATCAACTCGATGAGATGTTTAAGATAAAACAACAAGTCACGATTGCATCATGCTGAATTTCCAAGAAAAATAGTACTTTAAGCGCTCAAACACACAACTTTTGTGACTTTTCAAACTTTGAAGCTCGATAACTTCGGCAAATGAGGACCAAATTTGTTACACACAGTGTCAAATTAATCAGTTCGACGAGATCTTTAAGATGACAAAACAAGTCATGATTACATCATGTTGAATTTCCAAGAAAAATAGTACTTTAAGCGCTCAAACACAACTTTTCTGACTTATCACACTTTGAAGCTCGATATCTTCGGCAAATGAGGACCAAATTTGTTAAACAAAATGTCAAATTAATCAACTCGATGAGATGTTTAAGATAACACAACAAGTTATGATTGCATCATGTTGACTTTCCAAGAAAAATAGTTCTTTAAGTGCTCAAACACACAACTTTTGTGACTTATCACACTTTGAAGCTCGATATCTTCGGCAAATTAGGACCAAATTTGTTAAACAAAATGTCAAATTAATCAACTCGATGAGATGTTTAAGATAACACAACAAGTTATGATTGCATCATGTTGAATTTCCAAGAAAAATAGTTCTTTAAGTGCTCAAACACACAACTTTTGTGACTTATCACACTTTGAAGCTCGATATCTTCGGCAAATGAGGACCAAATTTGTTAAACTAAATGTCAAATTAATCAACTCGATGAGATGTTTAAGATAAAACAACAAGTCATGATTGCATCATGCTGAATTTCCAAGAAAAATAGTACTTTCCGCGCTCAAACACACAACTTTTGTGACTTTTCAAACTTTGAAGCTCGATAACTTCGGCAAATGAGGACCAAATTTGTTAAAAAAAATGTTAAATTAATCAGTTCGACGAGATCTTTAAGATGACAAAACAAGTCATGATTGCACCTTGTTGAATTTCCAAGAAAAATAGTACTTTAAGTGCTCAAACACACAACTTTTGTGACTTATGACTTTGAAGCTCGATATCTTCGGCAAATGAGGACCAAATTTGTTAAACAAAATGTCAAATTTATCAGTTCGACGAGATCTTTAAGATGACATAACAAGTCATGATTGCATCATGTTGAATTTCCAAGAAAAATAGTACTTTAAGTGCTCAAACACACAACTTTTGTGACTTATCACACTTTGAAGCTCGATATCTTTGGCAAATTAGGAACAAATTTGTTAAACAAAATGTCAAATTAATCAACTCGATGAGATGTTTAAGATAACACAACAAGTTATGATTGCATCATGTTGAATTTCCAAGAAAAATAGTACTTTAAGTGCTCAAACACACAACTTTTGAGACTTTTCAATCTTTGAAGCTCGATAACATCGGCAAATGAGGACCAATTTTGTTAAACAAAATGTCAAATTAATCAACTCATTGAGATGTTTAAGATAACACAAGAAGTCATGATTGCATCATGTTGAATTTCCAAGAAAAATAGTACTTTAAGCGCTCAAACCCACAACTTTTGTGACTTATGACTTTGAAGCTCGATATCTTCGGCAAATGAGGACCAAATTTGTTAAACAAAATGTCAAATTAATCAGTTCGACGACTTTTTTAAGATGACAAAACAAGTCATGATTGCATCATGTTGAATTTCCAAGAAAAATAGTACTTTAAGCGCTCATATACACAACTTTTGTGACTTTTCAAACATTGAAGCTCGATATCTTCGGCAAATGAGAACCAAATTTGTTAAACAAAATATCAAATTAATCAGTTCGACGAGATCTTTAAGATGACAAAACAAGTCATGATTGCATCATGTTGAATTTCCAAGAAAAATAGTACTTTAAGTGCTCAAACACACAACTTTTGTGACTTTTCCATCTTTGAAGCTCGATATCATCGGCAAATTAGGACCAAATTTGTTAATCAAAATGTCAAATTAATCAACTCGATGAGATGTTTAAGATAACACAACAAGTTATGATTGCATCATGTTGAATTTCCAAGAAAAATAGTACTTTAAGTGCTCAAACACACAACTTTTGTGACTTTTCAATCTTTGAAGCTCGATATCTTCGGCAAATGAGAACCAAATTTGTTAAACAAAATGTCAAATTAATCAGTTCGACGAGATTTTTAAGATGACAAAACAAGTCATGATTGCATCATATTGAATTTCCAAGAAAAATAGTATTTTAAGTGCTCAAACACACAACTTTTGTGACTTTTCAAACTTTGAAGCTCGATAACTTCGGCAAATGAGGACCAATTTTGTTAAACAAAATGTCAAATTTATCAGTACGACGAGATTTTTAAGATGACATAACAAGTCATGATTGCATCATGTTGAATTTCCAAGAAAAATAGTACTTTAAGCGCTCAAACACACAACTTTTGTGACTTTTCAAACTTTGAAGCTCGATAACTTCGGCAAATGAGGACCAATTTTGTTAAACAAAATGTCAAATTTATCAGTTCGACGAGATTTTTAAGATGACATAACAAGTCATGATTGCATCATGTTGAATTTCCAAGAAAAATAGTACTTTAAGCGCTCAAACACACAACTTTTGTGACTTTTCAAACTTTGAAGCTCGATAACTTCGGCAAATGAGGACCAAATTTGTTACACACAGTGTCAAATTAATCAGTTCGACGAGATCTTTAAGATGACAAAACAAGTCATGATTGCATCATGTTGAATTTCCAAGAAAAATAGTACTTTAAGCGCTCAAACACACAACTTTTGTGACTTTTCAAACTTTGAAGCTCGATAACTTCGGCAAATGAGGACCAAATTTGTTAAAAAAAATGTTAAATTAATCAGTTCGACGAGATCTTTAAGATGACAAAACAAGTCATGATTGCACCTTGTTGAATTTCCAAGAAAAATAGTACTTTAAGTGCTCAAACACACAACTTTTGTGACTTTTCAATCTTTGAAGCTCGATATCTTCGGCAAATGAGAACCAAATTTGTTATACAAAATGTCAAATTAATCAGTTCGACGAGATTTTTAAGATGACAAAACAAGTCATGATTGCATCATATTGAATTTCCAAGAAAAATAGTATTTTAAGTGCTCAAACACACAACTTTTGTGACTTTTCAAACTTTGAAGCTCGATAACTTCGGCAAATGAGAACCAAATTTGTTATACAAAATGTCAAATTAATCAGTTCGACGAGATTTTTAAGATGACAAAACAAGTCATGATTACATCATGTTGAATTTCCAAGAAAAATAGTACTTTAAGCGCTCAAACACAACTTTTCTGACTTATCACACTTTGAAGCTCGATATCTTCGGCAAATGAGGACCAAATTTGTTAAACAAAATGTCAAATTAATCAACTCGATGAGATGTTTAAGATAACACAACAAGTTATGATTGCATCATGTTGAATTTCCAAGAAAAATAGTACTTTAAGTGCTCAAACACACAACTTTTGTGACTTATGACTTTGAAGCTCGATATCTTCGGCAAATGAGGACCAAATTTGTTAAACAAAATGTCAAATTAATCAGTTCGACGACTTTTTTAAGATGACAATACAAGTCATGATTGCATCATGTTGAATTTCCAAGAAAAATAGTACTTTAAGTGCTCAAACACACAACTTTTGTGACTTTTCAATCTTTGAAGCTCGATATCATCGGCAAATTAGGACCAAATTTGTTAAACAAAATGGCAAATTAATCAACTCGATGAGATGTTTAAGATAACACAACAAGTTATGATTGCATCATATTGAATTTCCAAGAAAAATAGTATTTTATGTGCTCAAACACACAACTTTTGTGACTTTTCAAACTTTGAAGCTCGATAACTTCGGCAAATGAGGACCAAATTTGTTAAACAAAATGTCAAATTAATCAGTTCGACGACATTTTTAAGATGACAAAACAAGTCATGATTGCATCATGTTGAATTTCCAAGAAAAATAGTACTTTAAGCGCTCAAACACACAACTTTTGTGACTTTTCAAACTTTGAAGCTCGATAACTTCGGCAAATGAGGACCAAATTTGTTAAAAAAAATGTTAAATTAATCAGTTCGACGAGATCTTTAAGATGACAAAACAAGTCATGATTGCACCTTGTTGAATTTCCAAGAAAAATAGTACTTTAAGTGCTCAAACACACAACTTTTGTGACTTATGACTTTGAAGCTCGATATCTTCGGCAAATGAGGACCAAATTTGTTAAACAAAATGTCAAATTTATCAGTTCGACGAGATCTTTAAGATGACATAACAAGTCATGATTGCATCATGTTGAATTTCCAAGAAAAATAGTACTTTAAGTGCTCAAACACACAACTTTTGTGACTTATCACACTTTGAAGCTCGATATCTTTGGCAAATTAGGACCAAATTTGTTAAACAAAATGTCAAATTAATCAACTCGATGAGATGTTTAAGATAACACAACAAGTTATGATTGCATCATGTTGAATTTCCAAGAAAAATAGTACTTTAAGTGCTCAAACACACAACTTTTGTGACTTTTCAATCTTTGAAGCTCGATAACATCGGCAAATGAAGACCAATTTTGTTAAACAAAATGTCAAATTAATCAACTCATTGAGATGTTTAAGATAACACAAGAAGTCATGATTGCATCATGTTGAATTTCCAAGAAAAATAGTACTTTAAGCGCTCAAACCCACAACTTTTGTGACTTATGACTTTGAAGCTCGATATCTTCGGCAAATGAGGACCAAATTTGTTAAACAAAATGTCAAATTAATCAGTTCGACGACTTTTTTAAGATGACAAAACAAGTCATGATTGCATCATGTTGAATTTCCAAGAAAAATAGTACTTTAAGCGCTCATATACACAACTTTTGTGACTTTTCAAACATTGAAGCTCGATATCTTCGGCAAATGAGAACCAAATTTGTTAAACAAAATATCAAATTAATCAGTTCGACGAGATCTTTAAGATGACAAAACAAGTCATGATTGCATCATGTTGAATTTCCAAGAAAAATAGTACTTTAAGTGCTCAAACACACAACTTTTGTGACTTTTCCATCTTTGAAGCTCGATATCATCGGCAAATTAGGACCAAATTTGTTAATCAAAATGTCAAATTAATCAACTCGATGAGATGTTTAAGATAACACAACAAGTTATGATTGCATCATGTTGAATTTCCAAGAAAAATAGTACTTTAAGTGCTCAAACACACAACTTTTGTGACTTTTCAATCTTTGAAGCTCGATATCTTCGGCAAATGAGAACCAAATTTGTTAAACAAAATGTCAAATTAATCAGTTCGACGAGATTTTTAAGATGACAAAACAAGTCATGATTGCATCATATTGAATTTCCAAGAAAAATAGTATTTTAAGTGCTCAAACACACAACTTTTGTGACTTTTCAAACTTTGAAGCTCGATAACTTCGGCAAATGAGGACCAATTTTGTTAAACAAAATGTCAAATTTATCAGTACGACGAGATTTTTAAGATGACATAACAAGTCATGATTGCATCATGTTGAATTTCCAAGAAAAATAGTACTTTAAGCGCTCAAACACACAACTTTTGTGACTTTTCAAACTTTGAAGCTCGATAACTTCGGCAAATGAGGACCAATTTTGTTAAACAAAATGTCAAATTTATCAGTTCGACGAGATTTTTAAGATGACATAACAAGTCATGATTGCATCATGTTGAATTTCCAAGAAAAATAGTACTTTAAGCGCTCAAACACACAACTTTTGTGACTTTTCAAACTTTGAAGCTCGATAACTTCGGCAAATGAGGACCAAATTTGTTACACACAGTGTCAAATTAATCAGTTCGACGAGATCTTTAAGATGACAAAACAAGTCATGATTGCATCATGTTGAATTTCCAAGAAAAATAGTACTTTAAGCGCTCAAACACACAACTTTTGTGACTTTTCAAACTTTGAAGCTCGATAACTTCGGCAAATGAGGACCAAATTTGTTAAAAAAAATGTTAAATTAATCAGTTCGACGAGATCTTTAAGATGACAAAACAAGTCATGATTGCCCCTTGTTGAATTTCCAAGAAAAATAGTACTTTAAGTGCTCAAACACACAACTTTTGTGACTTTTCAATCTTTGAAGCTCGATATCTTCGGCAAATGAGAACCAAATTTGTTATACAAAATGTCAAATTAATCAGTTCGACGAGATTTTTAAGATGACAAAACAAGTCATGATTGCATCATATTGAATTTCCAAGAAAAATAGTATTTTAAGTGCTCAAACACACAACTTTTGTGACTTTTCAAACTTTGAAGCTCGATAACTTCGGCAAATGAGAACCAAATTTGTTATACAAAATGTCAAATTAATCAGTTCGACGAGATTTTTAAGATGACAAAACAAGTCATGATTACATCATGTTGAATTTCCAAGAAAAATAGTACTTTAAGCGCTCAAACACAACTTTTCTGACTTATCACACTTTGAAGCTCGATATCTTCGGCAAATGAGGACCAAATTTGTTAAACAAAATGTCAAATTAATCAACTCGATGAGATGTTTAAGATAACACAACAAGTTATGATTGCATCATGTTGAATTTCCAAGAAAAATAGTACTTTAAGTGCTCAAACACACAACTTTTGTGACTTATGACTTTGAAGCTCGATATCTTCGGCAAATGAGGACCAAATTTGTTAAACAAAATGTCAAATTAATCAGTTCGACGACTTTTTTAAGATGACAATACAAGTCATGATTGCTTCATGTTGAATTTCCAAGAAAAATAGTACTTTAAGTGCTCAAACACACAACTTTTGTGACTTTTCAATCTTTGAAGCTCGATATCATCGGCAAATTAGGACCAAATTTGTTAAACAAAATGGCAAATTAATCAACTCGATGAGATGTTTAAGATAACACAACAAGTTATGATTGCATCATATTGAATTTCCAAGAAAAATAGTATTTTATGTGCTCAAACACACAACTTTTGTGACTTTTCAAACTTTGAAGCTCGATAACTTCGGCAAATGAGGACCAATTTTGTTAAACAAAATGTCAAATTAATCAGTTCGACGACATTTTTAAGATGACAAAACAAGTCATGATTGCATCATGTTGAATTTCCAAGAAAAATAGTACTTTCCGCGCTCAAACACACAACTTTTGTGACTTTTCAAACTTTGATGCTCGATATCTTCGGCAAATGAGGACCAAATTTGTTAAACAAAATGTAAAATTAATCAGTTCGACGAGATCTTTAAGATGACAAAACAAGTCATGATTTCATCATGTTGAATTTCCAAGAAAAATAGTACTATAGGCGCTCAATTACACAACTTTTGTGACTTATCACACTTTGAAGCTCGATATCTTCGGCAAATGAGGACCAAATTTGTTAAACAAAATGTCAAATTAATCAGTTCGACGACATTTTTAAGATGACAAAACAAGTCATGATTGCATCATGTTGAATTTCCAAGAAAAATAGTACTTTAAGCGCTCAAACACACAACTTTTGTGACTTTTCAAACTTTGAAGCTCGATAACTTCGGCAAATGAGGACCAAATTTGTTAAGAAAAATGTTAAATTAATCAGTTCGACGAGATCTTTAAGATGACAAAACAAGTCATGATTGCACCTTGTTGAATTTCCAAGAAAAATAGTACTTTAAGTGCTCAAACACACAACTTTTGTGACTTATGACTTTGAAGCTCGATATCTTCGGCAAATGAGGACCAAATTTGTTAAACAAAATGTCAAATTTATCAGTTCGACGAGATCTTTAAGATGACATAACAAGTCATGATTGCATCATGTTGAATTTCCAAGAAAAATAGTACTTTAAGTGCTCAAACACACAACTTTTGTGACTTATCACACTTTGAAGCTCGATATCTTTGGCAAATTAGGACCAAATTTGTTAAACAAAATGTCAAATTAATCAACTCGATGAGATGTTTAAGATAACACAACAAGTTATGATTGCATCATGTTGAATTTCCAAGAAAAATAGTACTTTAAGTGCTCAAACACACAACTTTTGTGACTTTTCAATCTTTGAAGCTCGATAACATCGGCAAATGAAGACCAATTTTGTTAAACAAAATGTCAAATTAATCAACTCATTGAGATGTTTAAGATAACACAAGAAGTCATGATTGCATCATGTTGAATTTCCAAGAAAAATAGTACTTTAAGCGCTCAAACCCACAACTTTTGTGACTTATGACTTTGAAGCTCGATATCTTCGGCAAATGAGGACCAAATTTGTTAAACAAAATGTCAAATTAATCAGTTCGACGACTTTTTTAAGATGACAAAACAAGTCATGATTGCATCATGTTGAATTTCCAAGAAAAATAGTACTTTAAGCGCTCATATACACAACTTTTGTGACTTTTCAAACATTGAAGCTCGATATCTTCGGCAAATGAGAACCAAATTTGTTACTCAAAATGTCAAATTAATCAACTCGATGAGATGTTTAAGATAACACAACAAGTTATGATTGCATCATGTTGAATTTCCAAGAAAAATAGTACTTTAAGTGCTCAAACACACAACTTTTGTGACTTTTCAATCTTTGAAGCTCGATATCTTCGGCAAATGAGAACCAAATTTGTTAAACAAAATGTCAAATTAATCAGTTCGACGAGATTTTTAAGATGACAAAACAAGTCATGATTGCATCATATTGAATTTCCAAGAAAAATAGTATTTTAAGTGCTCAAACACACAACTTTTGTGACTTTTCAAACTTTGAAGCTCGATAACTTCGGCAAATGAGGACCAATTTTGTTAAACAAAATGTCAAATTTATCAGTACGACGAGATTTTTAAGATGACATAACAAGTCATGATTGCATCATGTTGAATTTCCAAGAAAAATAGTACTTTAAGCGCTCAAACACACAACTTTTGTGACTTTTCAAACTTTGAAGCTCGATAACTTCGGCAAATGAGGACCAATTTTGTTAAACAAAATGTCAAATTTATCAGTTCGACGAGATTTTTAAGATGACATAACAAGTCATGATTGCATCATGTTGAATTTCCAAGAAAAATAGTACTTTAAGCGCTCAAACACACAACTTTTGTGACTTTTCAAACTTTGAAGCTCGATAACTTCGGCAAATGAGGACCAAATTTGTTACACACAGTGTCAAATTAATCAGTTCGACGAGATCTTTAAGATGACAAAACAAGTCATGATTGCATCATGTTGAATTTCCAAGAAAAATAGTACTTTAAGCGCTCAAACACACAACTTTTGTGACTTTTCAAACTTTGAAGCTCGATAACTTCGGCAAATGAGGACCAAATTTGTTAAAAAAAATGTTAAATTAATCAGTTCGACGAGATCTTTAAGATGACAAAACAAGTCATGATTGCACCTTGTTGAATTTCCAAGAAAAATAGTACTTTAAGTGCTCAAACACACAACTTTTGTGACTTATGACTTTGAAGCTCGATATCTTCGGCAAATGAGGACCAAATTTGTTAAACAAAATGTCAAATTAATCAGTTCGACGACTTTTTTAAGATGACAATACAAGTCATGATTGCATCATGTTGAATTTCCAAGAAAAATAGTACTTTAAGTGCTCAAACACACAACTTTTGTGACTTTTCAATCTTTGAAGCTCGATATCATCGGCAAATTAGGACCAAATTTGTTAAACAAAATGGCAAATTAATCAACTCGATGAGATGTTTAAGATAACACAACAAGTTATGATTGCATCATATTGAATTTCCAAGAAAAATAGTATTTTATGTGCTCAAACACACAACTTTTGTGACTTTTCAAACTTTGAAGCTCGATAACTTCGGCAAATGAGGACCAATTTTGTTAAACAAAATGTCAAATTAATCAGTTCGACGACATTTTTAAGATGACAAAACAAGTCATGATTGCATCATGTTGAATTTCCAAGAAAAATAGTACTTTCCGCGCTCAAACACACAACTTTTGTGACTTTTCAAACTTTGATGCTCGATATCTTCGGCAAATGAGGACCAAATTTGTTAAACAAAATGTAAAATTAATCAGTTCGACGAGATCTTTAAGATGACAAAACAAGTCATGATTTCATCATGTTGAATTTCCAAGAAAAATAGTACTATAGGCGCTCAATTACACAACTTTTGTGACTTATCACACTTTGAAGCTCGATATCTTCGGCAAATGAGGACCAAATTTGTTAAACAAAATGTCAAATTAATCAGTTCGACGACATTTTTAAGATGACAAAACAAGTCATGATTGCATCATGTTGAATTTCCAAGAAAAATAGTACTTTAAGCGCTCAAACACACAACTTTTGTGACTTTTCAAACTTTGAAGCTCGATAACTTCGGCAAATGAGGACCAAATTTGTTAAAAAAAATGTTAAATTAATCAGTTCGACGAGATCTTTAAGATGACAAAACAAGTCATGATTGCACCTTGTTGAATTTCCAAGAAAAATAGTACTTTAAGTGCTCAAACACACAACTTTTGTGACTTATGACTTTGAAGCTCGATATCTTCGGCAAATTAGGACCAAATTTGTTAAACAAAATGTCAAATTAATCAACTCGATGAGATGTTTAAGATAACACAACAAGTTATGATTGCATCATGTTGAATTTCCAAGAAAAATAGTACTTTAAGTGCTCAAACACACAACTTTTGTGACTTTTCAATCTTTGAAGCTCGATAACATCGGCAAATGAAGACCAATTTTGTTAAACAAAATGTCAAATTAATCAACTCATTGAGATGTTTAAGATAACACAAGAAGTCATGATTGCATCATGTTGAATTTCCAAGAAAAATAGTACTTTAAGCGCTCAAACCCACAACTTTTGTGACTTATGACTTTGAAGCTCGATATCTTCGGCAAATGAGGACCAAATTTGTTAAACAAAATGTCAAATTAATCAGTTCGACGACTTTTTTAAGATGACAAAACAAGTCATGATTGCATCATGTTGAATTTCCAAGAAAAATAGTACTTTAAGCGCTCATATACACAACTTTTGTGACTTTTCAAACATTGAAGCTCGATATCTTCGGCAAATGAGAACCAAATTTGTTAAACAAAATATCAAATTAATCAGTTCGACGAGATCTTTAAGATGACAAAACAAGTCATGATTGCATCATGTTGAATTTCCAAGAAAAATAGTACTTTAAGTGCTCAAACACACAACTTTTGTGACTTTTCAATCTTTGAAGCTCGATATCATCGGCAAATTAGGACCAAATTTGTTAATCAAAATGTCAAATTAATCAACTCGATGAGATGTTTAAGATAACACAACAAGTTATGATTGCATCATGTTGAATTTCCAAGAAAAATAGTACTTTAAGTGCTCAAACACACAACTTTTGTGACTTTTCAATCTTTGAAGCTCGATATCTTCGGCAAATGAGAACCAAATTTGTTAAACAAAATGTCAAATTAATCAGTTCGACGAGATTTTTAAGATGACAAAACAAGTCATGATTGCATCATATTGAATTTCCAAGAAAAATAGTATTTTAAGTGCTCAAACACACAACTTTTGTGACTTTTCAAACTTTGAAGCTCGATAACTTCGGCAAATGAGGACCAATTTTGTTAAACAAAATGTCAAATTTATCAGTACGACGAGATTTTTAAGATGACATAACAAGTCATGATTGCATCATGTTGAATTTCCAAGAAAAATAGTACTTTAAGCGCTCAAACACACAACTTTTGTGACTTTTCAAACTTTGAAGCTCGATAACTTCGGCAAATGAGGACCAATTTTGTTAAACAAAATGTCAAATTTATCAGTTCGACGAGATTTTTAAGATGACATAACAAGTCATGATTGCATCATGTTGAATTTCCAAGAAAAATAGTACTTTAAGCGCTCAAACACACAACTTTTGTGACTTTTCAAACTTTGAAGCTCGATAACTTCGGCAAATGAGGACCAAATTTGTTACACACAGTGTCAAATTAATCAGTTCGACGAGATCTTTAAGATGACAAAACAAGTCATGATTGCATCATGTTGAATTTCCAAGAAAAATAGTACTTTAAGCGCTCAAACACACAACTTTTGTGACTTTTCAAACTTTGAAGCTCGATAACTTCGGCAAATGAGGACCAAATTTGTTAAAAAAAATGTTAAATTAATCAGTTCGACGAGATCTTTAAGATGACAAAACAAGTCATGATTGCACCTTGTTGAATTTCCAAGAAAAATAGTACTTTAAGTGCTCAAACACACAACTTTTGTGACTTTTCAAATTTTGAAGTTCGATAAGTTCGGCAAATGAGGACCAAATTTGTTAAACAAAATGTCAAATTTATCAGTTCGACGAGATCTTTAAGATGACATAACAAGTCATGATTGCATCATGTTGAATTTCCAAGAAAAATAGTACTTTAAGTGCTCAAACACACAACTTTTGTGACTTATCACACTTTGAAGCTCGATATCTTTGGCAAATTAGGACCAAATTTGTTAAACAAAATGTCAAATTAATCAACTCGATGAGATGTTTAAGATAACACAACAAGTTATGATTGCATCATGTTGAATTTCCAAGAAAAATAGTACTTTAAGTGCTCAAACACACAACTTTTGAGACTTTTCAATCTTTGAAGCTCGATAACTTCGGCAAATGAGGACCAATTTTGTTAAACAAAATGTCAAATTAATCAACTCATTGAGATGTTTAAGATAACACAAGAAGTCATGATTGCATCATGTTGAATTTCCAAGAAAAATAGTACTTTAAGCGCTCAAACACACAACTTTTGTGACTTATGACTTTGAAGCTCGATATCTTCGGCAAATGAGGACCAAATTTGTTAAACAAAATGTCAAATTAATCAGTTCGACGACTTTTTTAAGATGACAATACAAGTCATGATTGCATCATGTTGAATTTCCAAGAAAAATAGTACTTTAAGCGCTCATATACACAACTTTTGTGACTTTTCAAACATTGAAGCTCGATATCTTCGGCAAATGAGAACCAAATTTGTTAAACAAAATATCAAATTAATCAGTTCGACGAGATCTTTAAGATGACAAAACAAGTCATGATTGCATCATGTTGAATTTCCAAGAAAAATAGTACTTTAAGTGCTCAAACACACAACTTTTGTGACTTTTCAATCATTGAAGCTCGATATCATCGGCAAATTAGGACCAAATTTGTTAAACAAAATGTCAAATTAATCAACTCGATGAGATGTTTAAGATAACACAACAAGTTATGATTCCATCATATTGAATTTCCAAGAAAAATAGTATTTTATGTGCTCAAACACACAACTTTTGTGACTTTTCAAACTTTGAAGCTCGATAACTTCGGCAAATGAGGACCAATTTTGTTAAACAAAATGTCAAATTAATCAGTTCGACGACATTTTTAAGATGACAAAACAAGTCATGATTGCATCATGTTGAATTTCCAAGAAAAATAGTACTTTAAGCGCTCAAACACACAACTTTTGTGACTTTTCAAACTTTGATGCTCGATAACTTCGGCAAATGAGGACCAATTTTGTTAAACAAAATGTCAAATTTATCAGTTCGACGAGATCTTTAAGATGACATGACAAGTCATGATTGCATCATGTTGAATTTCCAAGAAAAATAGTACTTTAAGTGCTCAAACACACAACTTTTGTGACTTTTCAATCTTTGAAACTCGATATCTTCGGCAAATTAGGACCAAATTTGTTAAACAAAATGTCAAATTAATCAACTCGATGAGATGTTTAAGATAACACAACAAGTCATGATTGCATCATGTTGAATTTCCAAGAAAAATAGTACTTTAACTGCTCAAACACACAACTTTTGTGACTTTTCAAACATTGAAGCTCGATATCTTCGGCAAATGAGAACCAAATTTGTTAAACAAAATATCAAATTAATCAGTTCGACGAGATCTTTAAGATGACAAAACAAGTCATGATTGCATCATGTTGAATTTCCAAGAAAAATAGTACTTTAAGTGCTCAAACACACAACTTTTGTGACTTTTCAATCTTTGAAGCTCGATATCTTCGGCAAATGAGAACCAAATTTGTTAAACAAAATATCAAATTAATCAGTTCGACGAGACCTTTAAGATGACAAAACAAGTCATGATTGCATCATATTGAATTTCCAAGAAAAATAGTACTATAAGCGCTCAATTACACAACTTTTGTGACTTATCACACTTTGAAGCTCGATATCTTCGGCAAATGAGGACCAAATTTGTTAAACAAAATGTCAAATTAATCAGTTCGACGAGATCTTTAAGATGACAAAACAAGTCATGATTGCATCATGTTGAATTTCCAAGAAAAATAGTACTTTCAGCGCTCAAACACACAACTTTTGTGACTTTTCAAACTTTGATGCTCGATATCTTCGGCAAATGAGGACCAACTTTGTTAAAAAAAATGTCAAATTAATCAGTTCGACGACATTTTTAAGATGACAAAACAAGTCATGATTGCATCATGTTGAATTTCCAAGAAAAATAGTACTTTCAGCGCTCAAACACACAACTTTTGTGACTTTTCAAACTTTGATGCTCGATAACTTCGGCAAATGAGGACCAATTTTGTTAAACAAAATGTCAAATTTATCAGTTCGACGAGATCTTTAAGATGACATAACAAGTCATGATTGCATCATGTTGAATTTCCAAGAAAAATAGTACTTTAAGTGCTCAAACACACAACTTTTGTGACTTTTCAATCTTTGAAGCTCGATATCTTCGGCAAATTAGGACCAAATTTGTTAAACAAAATGTCAAATTAATCAACTCGATGAGATGTTTAAGATAACACAACAAGTTATGATTGCATCATGTTGAATTTCCAAGAAAAATAGTACTTTAAGTGCTCAAACACACAACTTTTGTGACTTATGACTTTGAAGCTCGATATCTTCGGCAAATGAGGACCAAATTTGTTAAACAAAATGTCAAATTAATCAGTTCGACGACTTTTTTAAGATGACAAAACAAGTCATGATTGCATCATGTAGAATTTCCAAGAAAAATAGTACTTTAAGCGCTCATATACACAACTTTTGTGACTTTTCAAACATTGAAGCTCGATATCTTCGGCAAATGAGAACCAAATTTGTTAAACAAAATATCAAATTAATCAGTTCGACGAGATCTTTAAGATGACAAAACAAGTCATGATTGCATCATGTTGAATTTCCAAGAAAAATAGTACTATAAGCGCTCAATTACACAACTTTTGTGACTTATCACACTTTGAAGCTCGATATCTTCGGCAAATGAGGACCAAATTTGTTAAACAAAATGTCAAATTAATCAGTTCGACGACATTTTTAAGATGACAAAACAAGTCATGATTGCATCATGTTGAATTTCCAAGAAAAATAGTACTTTAAGCGCTCAAACACACAACTTTTGTGACTTATCACACTTTGAAGCTCGATATCTTCGGCAAATTAGGACCAAATTTGTTAAACAAAATGTCAAATTAATCAACTCGATGAGATGTTTAAGATAACACAACAAGTTATGATTGCATCATGTTGAATTTCCAAGAAAAATAGTTCTTTAAGTGCTCAAACACACAACTTTTGTGACTTATCACACTTTGAAGCTCGATATCTTCGGCAAATTAGGACCAAATTTGTTAAACAAAATGTCAAATTAATCAACTCGATGAGATGTTTAAGATAACACAACAAGTTATGATTGCATCATGTTGAATTTCCAAGAAAAATAGTACTTTAAGTGCTCAAACACACAACTTTTGTGACTTTTCAAACTTTGAAGCTCGATAACTTCGGCAAATGAGGACCAATTTTGTTAAACAAAATGTCAAATTAATCAACTCATTGAGATATTTAAGATAACACAAGAAGTCATGATTGCATCATGTTGAATTTCCAAGAAAAATAGTACTTTAAGCGCTCAAACACACAACTTTTGTGACTTATGACTTTGAAGCTCGATATCTTCGGCAAATGAGGACCAAATTTGTTAAACAAAATGTCAAATTAATCAGTTCGACGACTTTTTTAAGATGACAAAACAAGTCATGATTGCATCATGTTGAATTTCCAAGAAAAATAGTACTTTAAGCGCTCATATACACAACTTTTGTGACTTTTCAAACATTGAAGCTCGATATCTTCGGCAAATGAGAACCAAATTTGTTAAACCAAATATCAAATTAATCAGTTCGACGAGATCTTTAAGATGACAAAACAAGTCATGATTGCATCATGTTGAATTTCCAAGAAAAATAGTACTTTAAGTGCTCAAATACACAACTTTTGTGACTTTTCAATCTTTGAAGCTCGATATCTTCGGCAAATGAGAACCAAATTTGTTAAACAAAATATCAAATTAATCAGTTCGACGAGACCTTTAAGATGACAATACAAGTCATGATTGCATCATGTTGAATTTCCAAGAAAAATAGTACTATAAGGGCTCAATTACACAACTTTTGTGACTTATCACACTTTGAAGCTCGATATCTTCGGCAAATGAGGACCAAATTTGTTAAACAAAATGTCAAATTAATCAGTTCGACGACATTTTTAAGATGACAAAACAAGTCATGATTGCATCATGTTGAATTTCCAAGAAAAATAGTACTTTCAGCGCTCAAACACACAACTTTTGTGACTTTTCAAACTTTGATGCTCGATAACTTCGGCAAATGAGGACCAATTTTGTTAAACAAAATGTCAAATTTATCAGTTCGACGAGATCTTTAAGATGACATAACAAGTCATGATTGCATCATGTTGAATTTCCAAGAAAAATAGTACTTTAAGTGCTCAAACACACAACTTTTGTGACTTTTCAATCTTTGAAGCTCGATATCATCGGCAAATTAGGACCAAATTTGTTAAACAAAATGTCAAATTAATCAACTCATTGAGATGTTTAAGATAACACAAGAAGTCATGATTGCATCATGTTGAATTTCCAAGAAAAATAGTACTTTAAGTGCTCAAACACACAACTTTTGTGACTAATCACACTTTGAAGCTCGATATCTTCGGCAAATGAGGACCAAATTTGTTAAACAAAATGTCAAATTTATCAGTTCGACGAGATCTTTAAGATAACACAACAAGTTATGATTTCATCATGTTGAATTTCCAAGAAAAATAGTTCTTTAAGTGCTCAAACACACAACTTTTGTGACTTATCACACTTTGAAGCTCGATATCTTCGGCAAATTAGGACCAAATTTGTTAAACAAAATGTCAAATTAATCAACTCGATGAGATGTTTAAGATAACACAACAAGTTATGATTGCATCATGTTGAATTTCCAAGAAAAATAGTACTTTAAGTGCTCAAACACACAACTTTTGTGACTTATGACTTTGAAGCTCGATATCTTCGGCAAATGAGGACCAAATTTGTTAAAGAAAATGTCAAATTAATCAGTTCGACGACTTTTTTAAGATGACAAAACAAGTCATGATTGCATCATGTTGAATTTCCAAGAAAAATAGTACTTTCAGCGCTCAAACACACAACTTTTGTGACTTTTCAAACTTTGATGCTCGATAACTTCGGCAAATGAGGACCAATTTTGTTAAACAAAATGTCAAATTTATCAGTTCGACGAGATCTTTAAGATAACACAACAAGTTATGATTTCATCATGTTGAATTTCCAAGAAAAATAGTTCTTTAAGTGCTCAAACACACAACTTTTGTGACTTATCACACTTTGAAGCTCGATATCTTCGGCAAATTAGGACCAAATTTGTTAAACAAAATGTCAAATTAATCAACTCGATGAGATGTTTAAGATAACACAACAAGTTATGATTGCATCATGTTGAATTTCCAAGAAAAATAGTACTTTAAGTGCTCAAACACACAACTTTTGTGACTTATGACTTTGAAGCTCGATATCTTCGGCAAATGAGGACCAAATTTGTTGAACAAAATGTCAAATTAATCAGTTCGACGACTTTTTTAAGATGACAAAACAAGTCATGATTGCATCATGTTGAATTTCCAAGAAAAATAGTACTTTCAGCGCTCAATTACACAACTTTTGTGACTTATCACACTTTGAAGCTCGATATCTTCGGCAAATGAGGACCAAATTTGTTAAACAAAATGTCAAATTAATCAGTTCGACGACATTTTTAAGATGACAAAACAAGTCATGATTGCATCATGTTGAATTTCCAAGAAAAATAGTACTTTCAGCGCTCAAACACACAACTTTTGTGACTTTTCAAACTTTGATGCTCGATAACTTCGGCAAATGAGGACAAATTTTGTTAAACAAAATGTCAAATTTATCAGTTCGACGAGATCTTTAAGATGACATAACAAGTCATGATTGCATCATGTTGAATTTCCAAGAAAAATAGTACTTTAAGTGCTCAAACACACAACTTTTGTGACTTTTCAATCTTTGAAGCTCGATATCTTCGGCAAATTAGGACCAAATTTGTTAAACAAAATGTCAAATTAATCAACTTGATGAGATGTTTAAGATAACACAACAAGTTATGATTGCATCATGTTGAATTTCCAAGAAAAATAGTTCTTTAAGTGCTCAAACACACAACTTTTGTGACTTATCACACTTTGAAGCTCGATATCTTCGGCAAATTAGGACCAAATTTGTTAAACAAAATGTCAAATTAATCAACTCGATGAGATGTTTAAGATAACACAACAAGTTATGATTGCATCATGTTGAATTTCCAAGAAAAATAGTACTTTAAGTGCTCAAACACACAACTTTTGTGACTTTTCAAACTTTGAAGCTCGATAACTTCGGCAAATGAGGACCAATTTTGTTAAACAAAATGTCAAATTAATCAACTCATTGAGATATTTAAGATAACACAAGAAGTCATGATTGCATCATGTTGAATTTCCAAGAAAAATAGTACTTTAAGCGCTCAAACACACAACTTTTGTGACTTATGACTTTGAAGCTCGATATCTTCGGCAAATGAGGACCAAATTTGTTAAACAAAATGTCAAATTAATCAGTTCGACGACTTTTTTAAGATGACAAAACAAGTCATGATTGCATCATGTTGAATTTCCAAGAAAAATAGTACTTTCAGCGCTCAAACACACAACTTTTGTGACTTTTCAAACTTTGATGCTCGATAACTTCGGCAAATGAGGACAAATTTTGTTAAACAAAATGTCAAATTTATCAGTTCGACGAGACCTTTAAGATGACAATACAAGTCATGATTGCATCATGTTGAATTTCCAAGAAAAATAGTACTATAAGGGCTCAATTACACAACTTTTGTGACTTATCACACTTTGAAGCTCGATATCTTCGGCAAATGAGGACCAAATTTGTTAAACAAAATGTCAAATTAATCAGTTCGACGACATTTTTAAGATGACAAAACAAGTCATGATTGCATCATGTTGAATTTCCAAGAAAAATAGTACTTTCAGCGCTCAAACACACAACTTTTGTGACTTTTCAAACTTTGATGCTCGATAACTTCGGCAAATGAGGACAAATTTTGTTAAACAAAATGTCAAATTTATCAGTTCGACGAGACCTTTAAGATGACAATACAAGTCATGATTGCATCATGTTGAATTTCCAAGAAAAATAGTACTATAAGGGCTCAATTACACAACTTTTGTGACTTATCACACTTTGAAGCTCGATATCTTCGGCAAATGAGGACCAAATTTGTTAAACAAAATGTCAAATTAATCAACTCGATGAGATGTTTAAGATAACACAACAAGTTATGATTGCATCATGTTGAATTTCCAAGAAAAATAGTACTTTAAGTGCTCAAACACACAACTTTTGTGACTTATGACTTTGAAGCTCGATATCTTCGGCAAATGAGGACCAAATTTGTTAAACAAAATGTCAAATTAATCAGTTCGACGACTTTTTTAAGATGACAAAACAAGTCATGATTGCATCATGTTGAATTTCCAAGAAAAATAGTACTTTCAGCGCTCAAACACACAACTTTTGTGACTTTTCAAACTTTGATGCTCGATAACTTCGGCAAATGAGGACCAATTTTGTTAAACAAAATGTCAAATTTATCAGTTCGACGAGATCTTTAAGATAACACAACAAGTTATGATTTCATCATGTTGAATTTCCAAGAAAAATAGTTCTTTAAGTGCTCAAACACACAACTTTTGTGACTTATCACACTTTGAAGCTCGATATCTTCGGCAAATTAGGACCAAATTTGTTAAACAAAATGTCAAATTAATCAACTCGATGAGATGTTTAAGATAACACAACAAGTTATGATTGCATCATGTTGAATTTCCAAGAAAAATAGTACTTTAAGTGCTCAAACACACAACTTTTGTGACTTATGACTTTGAAGCTCGATATCTTCGGCAAATGAGGACCAAATTTGTTAAACAAAATGTCAAATTAATCAGTTCGACGACTTTTTTAAGATGACAAAACAAGTCATGATTGCATCATGTTGAATTTCCAAGAAAAATAGTACTTTCAGCGCTCAATTACACAACTTTTGTGACTTATCACACTTTGAAGCTCGATATCTTCGGCAAATGAGGACCAAATTTGTTAAACAAAATGTCAAATTAATCAGTTCGACGACATTTTTAAGATGACAAAACAAGTCATGATTGCATCATGTTGAATTTCCAAGAAAAATAGTACTTTCAGCGCTCAAACACACAACTTTTGTGACTTTTCAAACTTTGATGCTCGATAACTTCGGCAAATGAGGACAAATTTTGTTAAACAAAATGTCAAATTTATCAGTTCGACGAGATCTTTAAGATGACATAACAAGTCATGATTGCATCATGTTGAATTTCCAAGAAAAATAGTACTTTAAGTGCTCAAACACACAACTTTTGTGACTTTTCAATCTTTGAAGCTCGATATCTTCGGCAAATTAGGACCAAATTTGTTAAACAAAATGTCAAATTAATCAACTTGATGAGATGTTTAAGATAACACAACAAGTTATGATTGCATCATGTTGAATTTCCAAGAAAAATAGTTCTTTAAGTGCTCAAACACACAACTTTTGTGACTTATCACACTTTGAAGCTCGATATCTTCGGCAAATTAGGACCAAATTTGTTAAACAAAATGTCAAATTAATCAACTCGATGAGATGTTTAAGATAACACAACAAGTTATGATTGCATCATGTTGAATTTCCAAGAAAAATAGTACTTTAAGTGCTCAAACACACAACTTTTGTGACTTTTCAAACTTTGAAGCTCGATAACTTCGGCAAATGAGGACCAATTTTGTTAAACAAAATGTCAAATTAATCAACTCATTGAGATATTTAAGATAACACAAGAAGTCATGATTGCATCATGTTGAATTTCCAAGAAAAATAGTACTTTAAGCGCTCAAACACACAACTTTTGTGACTTATGACTTTGAAGCTCGATATCTTCGGCAAATGAGGACCAAATTTGTTAAACAAAATGTCAAATTAATCAGTTCGACGACTTTTTTAAGATGACAAAACAAGTCATGATTGCATCATGTTGAATTTCCAAGAAAAATAGTACTTTAAGCGCTCATATACACAACTTTTGTGACTTTTCAAACATTGAAGCTCGATATCTTCGGCAAATGAGAACCAAATTTGTTAAACCAAATATCAAATTAATCAGTTCGACGAGATCTTTAAGATGACAAAACAAGTCATGATTGCATCATGTTGAATTTCCAAGAAAAATAGTACTTTAAGTGCTCAAATACACAACTTTTGTGACTTTTCAATCTTTGAAGCTCGATATCTTCGGCAAATGAGAACCAAATTTGTTAAACAAAATATCAAATTAATCAGTTCGACGAGACCTTTAAGATGACAATACAAGTCATGATTGCATCATGTTGAATTTCCAAGAAAAATAGTACTATAAGGGCTCAATTACACAACTTTTGTGACTTATCACACTTTGAAGCTCGATATCTTCGGCAAATGAGGACCAAATTTGTTAAACAAAATGTCAAATTAATCAGTTCGACGACATTTTTAAGATGACAAAACAAGTCATGATTGCATCATGTTGAATTTCCAAGAAAAATAGTACTTTCAGCGCTCAAACACACAACTTTTGTGACTTTTCAAACTTTGATGCTCGATAACTTCGGCAAATGAGGACCAATTTTGTTAAACAAAATGTCAAATTTATCAGTTCGACGAGATCTTTAAGATGACATAACAAGTCATGATTGCATCATGTTGAATTTCCAAGAAAAATAGTACTTTAAGTGCTCAAACACACAACTTTTGTGACTTTTCAATCTTTGAAGCTCGATATCATCGGCAAATTAGGACCAAATTTGTTAAACAAAATGTCAAATTAATCAACTCGATGATATGTTTAAGATAACACAACAAGTTATGATTGCATCATGTTGAATTTCCAAGAAAAATAGTACTTTCAGCGCTCAAACACACAACTTTTGTGACTTTTCAAACTTTGATGCTCGATAACTTCGGCAAATGAGGACCAATTTTGTTAAACAAAATGTCAAATTAATCAACTCGATGAGATGTTTAAGATAACACAACAAGTTATGATTGCATCATGTTGAATTTCCAAGAAAAATAGTACTTTAAGTGCTCAAACACACAACTTTTGTGACTTATGACTTTGAAGCTCGATATCTTCGGCAAATGAGGACCAAATTTGTTAAACAAAATGTCAAATTAATCAGTTCGACGACTTTTTTAAGATGACAAAACAAGTCATGATTGCATCATGTTGAATTTCCAAGAAAAATAGTACTTTCAGCGCTCAAACACACAACTTTTGTGACTTTTCAAACTTTGATGCTCGATAACTTCGGCAAATGAGGACCAATTTTGTTAAACAAAATGTCAAATTTATCAGTTCGACGAGATCTTTAAGATAACACAACAAGTTATGATTTCATCATGTTGAATTTCCAAGAAAAATAGTTCTTTAAGTGCTCAAACACACAACTTTTGTGACTTATCACACTTTGAAGCTCGATATCTTCGGCAAATTAGGACCAAATTTGTTAAACAAAATGTCAAATTAATCAACTCGATGAGATGTTTAAGATAACACAACAAGTTATGATTGCATCATGTTGAATTTCCAAGAAAAATAGTACTTTAAGTGCTCAAACACACAACTTTTGTGACTTATGACTTTGAAGCTCGATATCTTCGGCAAATGAGGACCAAATTTGTTAAACAAAATGTCAAATTAATCAGTTCGACGACTTTTTTAAGATGACAAAACAAGTCATGATTGCATCATGTTGAATTTCCAAGAAAAATAGTACTTTCAGCGCTCAATTACACAACTTTTGTGACTTATCACACTTTGAAGCTCGATATCTTCGGCAAATGAGGACCAAATTTGTTAAACAAAATGTCAAATTAATCAGTTCGACGACATTTTTAAGATGACAAAACAAGTCATGATTGCATCATGTTGAATTTCCAAGAAAAATAGTACTTTCAGCGCTCAAACACACAACTTTTGTGACTTTTCAAACTTTGATGCTCGATAACTTCGGCAAATGAGGACAAATTTTGTTAAACAAAATGTCAAATTTATCAGTTCGACGAGATCTTTAAGATGACATAACAAGTCATGATTGCATCATGTTGAATTTCCAAGAAAAATAGTACTTTAAGTGCTCAAACACACAACTTTTGTGACTTTTCAATCTTTGAAGCTCGATATCATCGGCAAATTAGGACCAAATTTGTTAATCAAAATGTCAAATTAATCAACTTGATGAGATGTTTAAGATAACACAACAAGTTATGATTGCATCATGTTGAATTTCCAAGAAAAATAGTACTTTAAGTGCTCAAACACACAACTTTTGTGACTTTTCAATCTTTGAAGCTCGATATCATCGGCAAATTAGGACCAAATTTGTTAAACAAAATGTCAAATTAATCAACTCGATGAGATGTTTAAGATAACACAACAAGTTATGATTGCATCATGTTGAATTTCCAAGAAAAATAGTACTTTAAGTGCTCAAACACACAACTTTTGTGACTTTTCAATCTTTGAAGCTCGATATCTTCGGCAAATGAGAACCAAATTTGTTAAACAAAATGTCAAATTAATCAGTTCGACGAGATTTTTAAGATGACAAAACAAGTCATGATTGCATCATATTGAATTTCCAAGAAAAATAGTATTTTATGTGCTCAAACACACAACTTTTGTGACTTTTCAAACTTTGAAGCTCGATAACTTCGGCAAATGAGGACCAATTTTGTTAAACAAAATGTCAAATTTATCAGTTCGACGAGATTTTTAAGATGACATAACAAGTCATGATTGCATCATGTTGAATTTCCAAGAAAAATAGTACTTTAAGTGCTCAAACACACAACTTTTGTGACTTTTCAAATTTTGAAGTTCGATAAGTTCGGCAAATGAGGACCAAATTTGTTAAACAAAATGTCAAATTTATCAGTTCGACGAGATCTTTAAGATGACATAACAAGTCATGATTGCATCATGTTGAATTTCCAAGAAAAATAGTACTTTAAGTGCTCAAACACACAACTTTTGTGACTTATCACACTTTGAAGCTCGATATCTTTGGCAAATTAGGACCAAATTTGTTAAACAAAATGTCAAATTAATCAACTCGATGAGATGTTTAAGATAACACAACAAGTTATGATTGCATCATGTTGAATTTCCAAGAAAAATAGTACTTTAAGTGCTCAAACACACAACTTTTGAGACTTTTCAATCTTTGAAGCTCGATAACTTCGGCAAATGAGGACCAATTTTGTTAAACAAAATGTCAAATTAATCAGTTCGACGAGATTTTTAAGATGACAAAACAAGTCATGATTGCATCATATTGAATTTCCAAGAAAAATAGTATTTTAAGTGCTCAAACACACAACTTTTGTGACTTTTCAAACTTTGAAGCTCGATAACTTCGGCAAATGAGAACCAAATTTGTTATACAAAATGTCAAATTAATCAGTTCGACGAGATTTTTAAGATGATAAAACATGTCATGATTGCATCATGTTGAATTTCCAAGAAAAATAGTACTTTAAGTGCTCAAACACACAACTTTTGTGATTTTTCAAATATTGAAGCTCGATAAATTCGGCAAATGAGGACCAAATTTGTTAAACAAAATGTCAAATTAATCAGTTCGACGAGATCTTTAAGATGACAAAACAAGTCATGATTGCATCATGTTGAATTTCCAAGAAAAATAGTACTTTCCGCGCTCAAACACACAACTTTTGTGACTTTTCAAACTTTGATGCTCGATATCTTCGGCAAATGAGGACCAAATTTGTTAAACAAAATGTAAAATTAATCAGTTCGACGAGATCTTTAAGATGACAAAACAAGTCATGATTGCATCATGTTGAATTTCCAAGAAAAATAGTACTTTAAGCGCTCAAACACAACTTTTCTGACTTATCACACTTTGAAGCTCGATATCTTCGGCAAATGTGGACCAAATTTGTTAAACAAAGTGTCAAATTAATCAGCTCGACGAGATCGTTAAAATGACACAACACACCATGATTACATCTTGTTGAACTTCCAAGAAAAATAGTACTTTATGTGCTCAAACACACAACTTTTGTGACTTTTCAAACTTTGAAGCTCGATAACTTCGGCAAATGTGGATCAAATTTGTTAAACAAAGTGTCAAATTAATCAGCTCGACGAGATTTTGAATATGTCACAACACATCATGATTGCATCTTGTTGAATTTCCAAGAAAAATAGTACTTTATGTGCTCAAACACACAACTTTTGTGACTTTTCCAATTTTGAAGCTCGATAACTTCGGCAAATGAGGACCAAATTTGTTAAACAAAGTGTCAAATTAATCAGCTCAACGAGATTTTGAATATGTCACAACACATCATGATTGCATCTTGTTGAATTTCCAAGAAAAATAGTACTTTATGTGCTCAAACACACATATTTTGTTACTTTTCAAACATTGAAGCTCGATAGCTTCGGCAAATGAAGACCAAATTTATTAAACAAAGTGTCAAATTAATCAGCTCGACGAGATCTTTAAAATGACACAACACACCATGATTACATCTTGTTGAACTTCCAAGAAAAATAGTATTTTATGTGCTCAAACACACAACTTTAGTGACTTTTCAAACTTTGAAGCTCGATAACTTCGGCAAATGTGGACCAAATTTGTTAAACAAAGTGTCAAATTAATTAGCTCGACGAGATTTTGAATATGTCACAACACATCATGATTGCATCTTGTTGAATTTCCAAGAAAAATAGTACTTTATGTGCTCAAACACACATATTTTGTGACTTCAAACTCTGAAGCTCGATAACTTTGGCAAATGTGGACCAAATTTGTTACACAAAGTGTCAAAGTAATCACCTCAACGAGATTTTGAAGATGTCACAACACATCATGATTACATCTTGTTGAACTTCCAAGAAAAATAGTACTTTATGTGCTCAAACACACATATTTTGTGACTTTTCAAACTTTGAAGCTCGATAACTTCGGCAAATGAGGACCAAATTTGTTAAACAAAGTGTCAAATTAATCAGCTCGACGAGATTTTGAAGATGTCACAACACATCAGAATTGCATCTTGTTGAACTTCCAAGAAAAATAATACTTTATGTGCTCAAACACACAATTTTTGTGACTTTTCAAACTTTGAAGCTCGATAACTTCGGCAAATGAAGACCAAATTTGTTAAACAAAGTGTCAAATTAATCAGCTCGACGAGATTTTAAAGATGCCACAACACATCATGATTACATCTTGTTGAACTTCCAAGAAAAATAGTACTTTATGTGCTCAAACACACAACTTTTGTGACTTTTCAAACTTTGAAGCTCGATAGCTTCGGCAAATGAAGACCAAATTTGTTAAACAAAGTGTCAAATTAATCAGCTCGACGAGATTTTGAATATGTCACAACACATCATGATTGCATCTTGTTGAATTTCCAAGAAAAATAGTACTTTATGTGCTCAAACACACAACTTTTGTGACTTTTCCAATTTTGAAGCTCGATAACTTCGGCAAATGAGGACCGAATTTGTTAAACAAAGTGTCAAATTAATCAGCTCGACGAGATTTTGAAGATGTCACAACACATCATGATTGCATCTTGTTGAATTTCCAAGAAAAATAGTACTTTATGTGCTCAAACACACAACTTTTGTGACTTTTCCAATTTTGAAGCTCGATAACTTCGGCAAATGTGGACCAAATTTGTTAACCAAAGTGTCAAATTCATCAGCTCGACGAGATCTTTAAAATGACACAACAATTCATGATTGCATCTTGTTGAATTTCCAAGAAAAATAGTACTTTATGTGCTCAAACACACAACTTTTGTGACTTTTCAAACTTTGAAGCTCGATAACTTCGGCAAATGTGGACCAAATTTGTTAAACAAAGTGTCAAATTAATTAGCTCGACGAGATTTTGAATATGTCACAACACATCATGATTGCATCTTGTTGAATTTCCAAGAAAAATAGTACTTTATGTGCTCAAACACACATATTTTGTGACTTTTCAAACTCTGAAGCTCGATAACTTTGGCAAATGTGGACCAAATTTGTTACACAAAGTGTCAAGGTAATCACCTCAACGAGATTTTGAAGATGTCACAACACATCATGATTACATCTTGTTGAACTTCCAAGAAAAATAGTACTTTATGTGCTCAAACACACATATTTTGTGACTTTTCAAACTCTGAAGCTCGATAACTTTGGCAAATGTGGACCAAATTTGTTACACAAAGTGTCAAAGTAATCACCTCAACGAGATTTTGAAGATGTCACAACACACCATGATTACATCTTGTTGAACTTCCAAGAAAAATAGTACTTTATGTGCTCAAACACACAACTTTTGTGACTTTTCAAATTTTGAAGCTCGATAACTTCGGCAAATGTGGACCACATTTCTTAAACAAAGTGTCAAATTAATTAGCTCGACGAGATTTTGAATATGTCACAACACATCATGATTGCATCTTGTTGAATTTCCAAGAAAAATAGTACTTTATGTGCTCAAACACACAACTTTTGTGACTTTTCCAATTTTGAAGCTCGATAACTTCGGCAAATGAAGACCAAATTTGTTAAACAAAGTGTCAAATTAATCAGCTCGACGAGATTTTGAATATGTCACAACACATCATGATTGCATCTTGTTGAATTTCCAAGAAAAATAGTACTTTATGTGCTCAAACACACAACTTTTGTGACTTTTCCAATTTTGAAGCTCGATAACTTCGGCAAATGAGGACCAAATTTGTTAAACAAAGTGTCAAATTAATCAACTCGATGAGATGTTTAAGATAAAACAACAAGTCATGATTGCATCATGCTGAATTTCCAAGAAAAATAGTACTTTAAGCGCTCAAACACACAACTTTTGTGACTTTTCAAACTTTGAAGCTCGATAACTTCGGCAAATGAGGACCAAATTTGTTACACACAGTGTCAAATTAATCAGTTCGACCAGATCTTTAAGATGACAAAACAAGTCATGATTACATCTTGTTGAATTTCCAAGAAAAATAGTACTTTAAGCGCTCAAACACAACTTTTCTGACTTATCACACTTTGAAGCTCGATATCTTCGGCAAATGAGGACCAAATTTGTTAAACAAAATGTCAAATTAATCAACTCGATGAGATGTTTAAGATAACACAACAAGTTATGATTGCATCATGTTGACTTTCCAAGAAAAATAGTTCTTTAAGTGCTCAAACACACAACTTTTGTGACTTATCACACTTTGAAGCTCGATATCTTCGGCAAATGAGGACCAAATTTGTTAAACTAAATGTCAAATTAATCAACTCGATGAGATGTTTAAGATAAAACAACAAGTCATGATTGCATCATGCTGAATTTCCAAGAAAAATAGTACTTTAAGCGCTCAAACACACAACTTTTGTGACTTTTCAAACTTTGAAGCTCGATAACTTCGGCAAATGAGGACCAAATTTGTTACACACAGTGTCAAATTAATCAGTTCGACCAGATCTTTAAGATGACAAAACAAGTCATGATTACATCATGTTGAATTTCCAAGAAAAATAGTACTTTAAGCGCTCAAACACAACTTTTCTGACTTATCACACTTTGAAGCTCGATATCTTCGGCAAATGAGGACCAAATTTGTTAAACAAAATGTCAAATTAATCAACTCGATGAGATGTTTAAGATAACACAACAAGTTATGATTGCATCATGTTGACTTTCCAAGAAAAATAGTTCTTTAAGTGCTCAAACACACAACTTTTGTGACTTATCACACTTTGAAGCTCGATATCTTCGGCAAATTAGGACCAAATTTGTTAAACAAAATGTCAAATTAATCAACTCGATGAGATGTTTAAGATAACACAACAAGTTATGATTGCATCATGTTGAATTTCCAAGAAAAATAGTTCTTTAAGTGCTCAAACACACAACTTTTGTGACTTATCACACTTTGAAGCTCGATATCTTCGGCAAATGAGGACCAAATTTGTTAAACAAAATGTCAAATTAATCAACTCGATGAGATGTTTAAGATAACACAACAAGTTATGATTGCATCATGTTGACTTTCCAAGAAAAATAGTTCTTTAAGTGCTCAAACACACAACTTTTGTGACTTATCACACTTTGAAGCTCGATATCTTCGGCAAATTAGGACCAAATTTGTTAAACAAAATGTCAAATTAATCAACTCGATGAGATGTTTAAGATAACACAACAAGTTATGATTGCATCATGTTGAATTTCCAAGAAAAATAGTTCTTTAAGTGCTCAAACACACAACTTTTGTGACTTATCACACTTTGAAGCTCGATATCTTCGGCAAATTAGGACCAAATTTGTTAAGCAAAATATCAAATTAATCAGTTCGACGACATTTTTAAGATGACATAACAAGTCATTATTGCATCATGTTGAATTTCCAAGAAAAATAGTACTATAAGCGCTCAATTACACAACTTTTGTGACTTATCACACTTTGAAGCTCGATATCTTCGGCAAATGAGGACCAAATTTGTTAAACAAAATGTCAAATTAATCAGTTCGACGACATTTTTAAGATGACATAACAAGTCATGATTGCATCATGTTGAATTTCCAAGAAAAATAGTACTTTAAGTGCTCAAACACACAACTTTTGTGACTTATCACACTTTGAAGCTCGATATCTTCGGCAAATGAGGACCAAATTTGTTAAACAAAATGTCAAATTAATCAGTTCGACGATATTTTTAAGATGACATAACAAGTCATGATTGCATCATGTTGAATTTCCAAGAAAAATAGTACTTTAAGTGCTCAAACACACAACTTTTGTGACTTTTCAATCTTTGAAGCTCGATATCTTCGGCAAATTAGGACCAAATTTGTTAAACAAAATGTCAAATTAATCAACTCGATGAGATGTTTAAGATAACACAACAAGTTATGATTGCATCATGTTGAATTTCCAAGAAAAATAGTTCTTTAAGTGCTCAAACACACAACTTTTGTGACTTATCACACTTTGAAGCTCGATATCTTCGGCAAATTAGGACCAAATTTGTTAAACAAAATGTCAAATTAATCAACTCGATGAGATGTTTAAGATAACACAACAAGTTATGATTGCATCATGTTGAATTTCCAAGAAAAATAGTACTTTAAGTGCTCAAACACACAACTTTTGTGACTTTTCAATCTTTGAAGCTCGATATCTTCGGCAAATGAGAACCAAATTTGTTATACAAAATGTCAAATTAATCAGTTCGACGAGATTTTTAAGATGACAAAACAAGTCATGATTGCATCATATTGAATTTCCAAGAAAAATAGTATTTTAAGTGCTCAAACACACAACTTTTGTGACTTTTCAAACTTTGAAGCTCGATAACTTCGGCAAATGAGAACCAAATTTGTTATACAAAATGTCAAATTAATCAGTTCGACGAGATTTTTAAGATGACAAAACAAGTCATGATTACATCATGTTGAATTTCCAAGAAAAATAGTACTTTAAGCGCTCAAACACAACTTTTCTGACTTATCACACTTTGAAGCTCGATATCTTCGGCAAATGAGGACCAAATTTGTTAAACAAAATGTCAAATTAATCAACTCGATGAGATGTTTAAGATAACACAACAAGTTATGATTGCATCATGTTGAATTTCCAAGAAAAATAGTACTTTAAGTGCTCAAACACACAACTTTTGTGACTTATGACTTTGAAGCTCGATATCTTCGGCAAATGAGGACCAAATTTGTTAAACAAAATGTCAAATTAATCAGTTCGACGACTTTTTTAAGATGACAATACAAGTCATGATTGCATCATGTTGAATTTCCAAGAAAAATAGTACTTTAAGCGCTCATATACACAACTTTTGTGACTTTTCAAACATTGAAGCTCGATATCTTCGGCAAATGAGAACCAAATTTGTTAAACAAAATATCAAATTAATCAGTTCGACGAGATCTTTAAGATGACAAAACAAGTCATGATTGCATCATGTTGAATTTCCAAGAAAAATAGTACTTTAAGTGCTCAAACACACAACTTTTGTGACTTATGACTTTGAAGCTCGATATCTTCGGCAAATGAGGACCAAATTTGTTAAACAAAATGTCAAATTAATCAGTTCGACGACTTTTTTAAGATGACAATACAAGTCATGATTGCATCATGTTGAATTTCCAAGAAAAATAGTACTTTAAGCGCTCATATACACAACTTTTGTGACTTTTCAAACTTTGAAGCTCGATAACTTCGGCAAATGAGGACCAATTTTGTTAAACAAAATGTCAAATTAATCAGTTCGACGACATTTTTAAGATGACAAAACAAGTCATGATTGCATCATGTTGAATTTCTAAGAAAAATAGTACTTTCCGCGCTCAAACACACAACTTTTGTGACTTTTCAAACTTTGATGCTCGATATCTTCGGCAAATGAGGACCAAATTTGTTAAACAAAATGTAAAATTAATCAGTTCGACGAGATCTTTAAGATGACAAAACAAGTCATGATTGCATCATGTTGAATTTCCAAGAAAAATAGTACTTTCCGCGCTCAAACACACAACTTTTGTGACTTTTCAAACTTTGATGCTCGATATCTTCGGCAAATGAGGACCAAATTTGTTAAACAAAATGTCAAATTAATCAGTTCGACGACATTTTTAAGATGACAAAACAAGTCATGATTGCATCATGTTGAATTTCCAAGAAAAATAGTACTTTAAGCGCTCAAACACACAACTTTTGTGACTTTTCAAACTTTGAAGCTCGATAACTTCGGCAAATGAGGACCAAATTTGTTAAAAAAAATGTTAAATTAATCAGTTCGACGAGATCTTTAAGATGACAAAACAAGTCATGATTGCACCTTGTTGAATTTCCAAGAAAAATAGTACTTTAAGTGCTCAAACACACAACTTTTGTGACTTATGACTTTGAAGCTCGATATCTTCGGCAAATGAGGACCAAATTTGTTAAACAAAATGTCAAATTTATCAGTTCGACGAGATCTTTAAGATGACATAACAAGTCATGATTGCATCATGTTGAATTTCCAAGAAAAATAGTACTTTAAGTGCTCAAACACACAACTTTTGTGACTTATCACACTTTGAAGCTCGATATCTTTGGCAAATTAGGAACAAATTTGTTAAACAAAATGTCAAATTAATCAACTCGATGAGATGTTTAAGATAACACAAGAAGTCATGATTGCATCATGTTGAATTTCCAAGAAAAATAGTACTTTAAGCGCTCAAACACACAACTTTTGTGACTTATCACACTTTGAAGCTCGATATCTTCGGCAAATTAGGACCAAATTTGTTAAGCAAAATATCAAATTAATCAGTTCGACGACATTTTTAAGATGACATAACAAGTCATTATTGCATCATGTTGAATTTCCAAGAAAAATAGTACTATAAGCGCTCAATTACACAACTTTTGTGACTTATCACACTTTGAAGCTCGATATCTTCGGCAAATGAGGACCAAATTTGTTAAACAAAATGTCAAATTAATCAGTTCGACGACATTTTTAAGATGACATAACAAGTCATGATTGCATCATGTTGAATTTCCAAGAAAAATAGTACTTTAAGTGCTCAAACACACAACTTTTGTGACTTATCACACTTTGAAGCTCGATATCTTCGGCAAATGAGGACCAAATTTGTTAAACAAAATGTCAAATTAATCAGTTCGACGATATTTTTAAGATGACATAACAAGTCATGATTGCATCATGTTGAATTTCCAAGAAAAATAGTACTTTAAGTGCTCAAACACACAACTTTTGTGACTTTTCAATCTTTGAAGCTCGATATCTTCGGCAAATTAGGACCAAATTTGTTAAACAAAATGTCAAATTAATCAACTCGATGAGATGTTTAAGATAACACAACAAGTTATGATTGCATCATGTTGAATTTCCAAGAAAAATAGTTCTTTAAGTGCTCAAACACACAACTTTTGTGACTTATCACACTTTGAAGCTCGATATCTTCGGCAAATTAGGACCAAATTTGTTAAACAAAATGTCAAATTAATCAACTCGATGAGATGTTTAAGATAACACAACAAGTTATGATTGCATCATGTTGAATTTCCAAGAAAAATAGTACTTTAAGTGCTCAAACACACAACTTTTGTGACTTTTCAATCTTTGAAGCTCGATATCTTCGGCAAATGAGAACCAAATTTGTTATACAAAATGTCAAATTAATCAGTTCGACGAGATTTTTAAGATGACAAAACAAGTCATGATTGCATCATATTGAATTTCCAAGAAAAATAGTATTTTAAGTGCTCAAACACACAACTTTTGTGACTTTTCAAACTTTGAAGCTCGATAACTTCGGCAAATGAGAACCAAATTTGTTCTACAAAATGTCAAATTAATCAGTTCGACGAGATTTTTAAGATGACAAAACAAGTCATGATTACATCATGTTGAATTTCCAAGAAAAATAGTACTTTAAGCGCTCAAACACAACTTTTCTGACTTATCACACTTTGAAGCTCGATATCTTCGGCAAATGAGGACCAAATTTGTTAAACAAAATGTCAAATTAATCAACTCGATGAGATGTTTAAGATAACACAACAAGTTATGATTGCATCATGTTGAATTTCCAAGAAAAATAGTACTTTAAGTGCTCAAACACACAACTTTTGTGACTTATGACTTTGAAGCTCGATATCTTCGGCAAATGAGGACCAAATTTGTTAAACAAAATGTCAAATTAATCAGTTCGACGACTTTTTTAAGATGACAATACAAGTCATGATTGCATCATGTTGAATTTCCAAGAAAAATAGTACTTTAAGCGCTCATATACACAACTTTTGTGACTTTTCAAACATTGAAGCTCGATATCTTCGGCAAATGAGAACCAAATTTGTTAAACAAAATATCAAATTAATCAGTTCGACGAGATCTTTAAGATGACAAAACAAGTCATGATTGCATCATGTTGAATTTCCAAGAAAAATAGTACTTTAAGTGCTCAAACACACAACTTTTGTGACTTATGACTTTGAAGCTCGATATCTTCGGCAAATGAGGACCAAATTTGTTAAACAAAATGTCAAATTAATCAGTTCGACGACTTTTTTAAGATGACAATACAAGTCATGATTGCATCATGTTGAATTTCCAAGAAAAATAGTACTTTAAGCGCTCATATACACAACTTTTGTGACTTTTCAAACTTTGAAGCTCGATAACTTCGGCAAATGAGGACCAATTTTGTTAAACAAAATGTCAAATTAATCAGTTCGACGACATTTTTAAGATGACAAAACAAGTCATGATTGCATCATGTTGAATTTCTAAGAAAAATAGTACTTTCCGCGCTCAAACACACAACTTTTGTGACTTTTCAAACTTTGATGCTCGATATCTTCGGCAAATGAGGACCAAATTTGTTAAACAAAATGTAAAATTAATCAGTTCGACGAGATCTTTAAGATGACAAAACAAGTCATGATTGCATCATGTTGAATTTCCAAGAAAAATAGTACTTTCCGCGCTCAAACACACAACTTTTGTGACTTTTCAAACTTTGATGCTCGATATCTTCGGCAAATGAGGACCAAATTTGTTAAACAAAATGTCAAATTAATCAGTTCGACGACATTTTTAAGATGACAAAACAAGTCATGATTGCATCATGTTGAATTTCCAAGAAAAATAGTACTTTAAGCGCTCAAACACACAACTTTTGTGACTTTTCAAACTTTGAAGCTCGATAACTTCGGCAAATGAGGACCAAATTTGTTAAAAAAAATGTTAAATTAATCAGTTCGACGAGATCTTTAAGATGACAAAACAAGTCATGATTGCACCTTGTTGAATTTCCAAGAAAAATAGTACTTTAAGTGCTCAAACACACAACTTTTGTGACTTATGACTTTGAAGCTCGATATCTTCGGCAAATGAGGACCAAATTTGTTAAACAAAATGTCAAATTTATCAGTTCGACGAGATCTTTAAGATGACATAACAAGTCATGATTGCATCATGTTGAATTTCCAAGAAAAATAGTACTTTAAGTGCTCAAACACACAACTTTTGTGACTTATCACACTTTGAAGCTCGATATCTTTGGCAAATTAGGAACAAATTTGTTAAACAAAATGTCAAATTAATCAACTCGATGAGATGTTTAAGATAACACAAGAAGTCATGATTGCATCATGTTGAATTTCCAAGAAAAATAGTACTTTAAGCGCTCAAACACACAACTTTTGTGACTTATCACACTTTGAAGCTCGATATCTTCGGCAAATTAGGACCAAATTTGTTAAACAAAATATCAAATTAATCAGTTTGACGACATTTTTAAGATGACATAACAAGTCATTATTGCATCATGTTGAATTTCCAAGAAAAAAGGTACTATAAGCGCTCAATTACACAACTTTTGTGACTTATCACACTTTGAAGCTCGATATCTTCGGCAAATGAGGACCAAATTTGTTAAACAAAATGTCAAATTAATCAGTTCGACGACATTTTTAAGATGACATAACAAGTCATGATTGCATCATGTTGAATTTCCAAGAAAAATAGTACTTTAAGTGCTCAAACACACAACTTTTGTGACTTATCACACTTTGAAGCTCGATATCTTCGGCAAATGAGGACCAAATTTGTTAAACAAAATGTCAAATTAATCAGTTCGACGATATTTTTAAGATGACATAACAAGTCATGATTGCATCATGTTGAATTTCCAAGAAAAATAGTACTTTAAGTGCTCAAACACACAACTTTTGTGACTTTTCAATCTTTGAAGCTCGATATCTTCGGCAAATTAGGACCAAATTTGTTAAACAAAATGTCAAATTAATCAACTCGATGAGATGTTTAAGATAACACAACAAGTTATGATTGCATCATGTTGAATTTCCAAGAAAAATAGTTCTTTAAGTGCTCAAACACACAACTTTTGTGACTTATCACACTTTGAAGCTCGATATCTTCGGCAAATTAGGACCAAATTTGTTAAACAAAATGTCAAATTAATCAACTCGATGAGATGTTTAAGATAACACAACAAGTTATGATTGCATCATGTTGAATTTCCAAGAAAAATAGTACTTTAAGTGCTCAAACACACAACTTTTGTGACTTATGACTTTGAAGCTCGATATCTTCGGCAAATGAGGACCAAATTTGTTAAACAAAATGTCAAATTTATCAGTTCGACGAGATCTTTAAGATGACATAACAAGTCATGATTGCATCATGTTGAATTTCCAAGAAAAATAGTACTTTAAGTGCTCAAACACACAACTTTTGTGACTTATCACACTTTGAAGCTCGATATCTTTGGCAAATTAGGAACAAATTTGTTAAACAAAATGTCAAATTAATCAACTCGATGAGATGTTTAAGATAACACAAGAAGTCATGATTGCATCATGTTGAATTTCCAAGAAAAATAGTACTTTAAGCGCTCAAACACACAACTTTTGTGACTTATCACACTTTGAAGCTCGATATCTTCGGCAAATTAGGACCAAATTTGTTAAACAAAATATCAAATTAATCAGTTTGACGACATTTTTAAGATGACATAACAAGTCATTATTGCATCATGTTGAATTTCCAAGAAAAATAGTACTATAAGCGCTCAATTACACAACTTTTGTGACTTATCACACTTTGAAGCTCGATATCTTCGGCAAATGAGGACCAAATTTGTTAAACAAAATGTCAAATTAATCAGTTCGACGACATTTTTAAGATGACATAACAAGTCATGATTGCATCATGTTGAATTTCCAAGAAAAATAGTACTTTAAGTGCTCAAACACACAACTTTTGTGACTTATCACACTTTGAAGCTCGATATCTTCGGCAAATGAGGACCAAATTTGTTAAACAAAATGTCAAATTAATCAGTTCGACGATATTTTTAAGATGACATAACAAGTCATGATTGCATCATGTTGAATTTCCAAGAAAAATAGTACTTTAAGTGCTCAAACACACAACTTTTGTGACTTTTCAATCTTTGAAGCTCGATATCTTCGGCAAATTAGGACCAAATTTGTTAAACAAAATGTCAAATTAATCAACTCGATGAGATGTTTAAGATAACACAACAAGTTATGATTGCATCATGTTGAATTTCCAAGAAAAATAGTTCTTTAAGTGCTCAAACACACAACTTTTGTGACTTATCACACTTTGAAGCTCGATATCTTCGGCAAATTAGGACCAAATTTGTTAAACAAAATGTCAAATTAATCAACTCGATGAGATGTTTAAGATAACACAACAAGTTATGATTGCATCATGTTGAATTTCCAAGAAAAATAGTACTTTAAGTGCTCAAACACACAACTTTTGTGACTTTTCAATCTTTGAAGCTCGATATCTTCGGCAAATGAGAACCAAATTTGTTATACAAAATGTCAAATTAATCAGTTCGACGAGATTTTTAAGATGACAAAACAAGTCATGATTGCATCATATTGAATTTCCAAGAAAAATAGTATTTTAAGTGCTCAAACACACAACTTTTGTGACTTTTCAAACTTTGAAGCTCGATAACTTCGGCAAATGAGAACCAAATTTGTTATACAAAATGTCAAATTAATCAGTTCGACGAGATTTTTAAGATGACAAAACAAGTCATGATTACATCATGTTGAATTTCCAAGAAAAATAGTACTTTAAGCGCTCAAACACAACTTTTCTGACTTATCACACTTTGAAGCTCGATATCTTCGGCAAATGAGGACCAAATTTGTTAAACAAAATGTCAAATTAATCAACTCGATGAGATGTTTAAGATAACACAACAAGTTATGATTGCATCATGTTGAATTTCCAAGAAAAATAGTACTTTAAGTGCTCAAACACACAACTTTTGTGACTTATGACTTTGAAGCTCGATATCTTCGGCAAATGAGGACCAAATTTGTTAAACAAAATGTCAAATTAATCAGTTCGACGACTTTTTTAAGATGACAATACAAGTCATGATTGCATCATGTTGAATTTCCAAGAAAAATAGTACTTTCCGCGCTCAAACACACAACTTTTGTGACTTTTCAAACTTTGATGCTCGATATCTTCGGCAAATGAGGACCAAATTTGTTAAACAAAATGTAAAATTAATCAGTTCGACGAGATCTTTAAGATGACAAAACAAGTCATGATTGCATCATGTTGAATTTCCAAGAAAAATAGTACTTTCCGCGCTCAAACACACAACTTTTGTGACTTTTCAAACTTTGATGCTCGATATCTTCGGCAAATGAGGACCAAATTTGTTAAACAAAATGTCAAATTAATCAGTTCGACGACATTTTTAAGATGACAAAACAAGTCATGATTGCATCATGTTGAATTTCCAAGAAAAATAGTACTTTAAGCGCTCAAACACACAACTTTTGTGACTTTTCAAACTTTGAAGCTCGATAACTTCGGCAAATGAGGACCAAATTTGTTAAAAAAAATGTTAAATTAAACAGTTCGACGAGATCTTTAAGATGACAAAACAAGTCATGATTGCACCTTGTTGAATTTCCAAGAAAAATAGTACTTTAAGTGCTCAAACACACAACTTTTGTGACTTATGACTTTGAAGCTCGATATCTTCGGCAAATGAGGACCAAATTTGTTAAACAAAATGTCAAATTTATCAGTTCGACGAGATCTTTAAGATGACATAACAAGTCATGATTGCATCATGTTGAATTTCCAAGAAAAATAGTACTTTAAGTGCTCAAACACACAACTTTTGTGACTTATCACACTTTGAAGCTCGATATCTTTGGCAAATTAGGAACAAATTTGTTAAACAAAATGTCAAATTAATCAACTCGATGAGATGTTTAAGATAACACAACAAGTTATGATTGCATCATGTTGAATTTCCAAGAAAAATAGTACTTTAAGTGCTCAAACACACAACTTTTGAGACTTTTCAATCTTTGAAGCTCGATAACATCGGCAAATGAGGACCAATTTTGTTAAACAAAATGTCAAATTAATCAACTCATTGAGATGTTTAAGATAACACAAGAAGTCATGATTGCATCATGTTGAATTTCCAAGAAAAATAGTACTTTAAGCGCTCAAACCCACAACTTTTGTGACTTATGACTTTGAAGCTCGATATCTTCGGCAAATGAGGACCAAATTTGTTAAACAAAATGTCAAATTAATCAGTTCGACGACTTTTTTAAGATGACAAAACAAGTCATGATTGCATCATGTTGAATTTCCAAGAAAAATAGTACTTTAAGCGCTCATATACACAACTTTTGTGACTTTTCAAACATTGAAGCTCGATATCTTCGGCAAATGAGAACCAAATGTGTTAAACAAAATATCAAATTAATCAGTTCGACGAGATCTTTAAGATGACAAAACAAGTCATGATTGCATCATGTTGAATTTCCAAGAAAAATAGTACTTTAAGTGCTCAAACACACAACTTTTGTGACTTTTCAATCTTTGAAGCTCGATATCATCGGCAAATTAGGACCAAATTTGTTAATCAAAATGTCAAATTAATCAACTCGATGAGATGTTTAAGATAACACAACAAGTTATGATTGCATCATGTTGAATTTCCAAGAAAAATAGTACTTTAAGTGCTCAAACACACAACTTTTGTGACTTTTCAATCTTTGAAGCTCGATATCTTCGGCAAATGAGAACCAAATTTGTTAAACAAAATGTCAAATTAATCAGTTCGACGAGATTTTTAAGATGACAAAACAAGTCATGATTGCATCATATTGAATTTCCAAGAAAAATAGTATTTTAAGTGCTCAAACACACAACTTTTGTGACTTTTCAAACTTTGAAGCTCGATAACTTCGGCAAATGAGGACCAATTTTGTTAAACAAAATGTCAAATTTATCAGTTCGACGAGATTTTTAAGATGACATAACAAGTCATGATTGCATCATGTTGAATTTCCAAGAAAAATAGTACTTTAAGCGCTCAAACACACAACTTTTGTGACTTTTCAAACTTTGAAGCTCGATAACTTCGGCAAATGAGGACCAAATTTGTTACACACAGTGTCAAATTAATCAGTTCGACGAGATCTTTAAGATGACAAAACAAGTCATGATTGCATCATGTTGAATTTCCAAGAAAAATAGTAATTTAAGCGCTCAAACACACAACTTTTGTGACTTTTCAAACTTTGAAGCTCGATAACTTCGGCAAATGAGGACCAAATTTGTTAAAAAAAATGTTAAATTAATCAGTTCGACGAGATCTTTAAGATGACAAAACAAGTCATGATTGCACCTTGTTGAATTTCCAAGAAAAATAGTACTTTAAGTGCTCAAACACACAACTTTTGTGACTTTTCAAATTTTGAAGTTCGATAAGTTCGGCAAATGAGGACCAAATTTGTTAAACAAAATGTCAAATTTATCAGTTCGACGAGATCTTTAAGATGACATAACAAGTCATGATTGCATCATGTTGAATTTCCAAGAAAAATAGTACTTTAAGTGCTCAAACACACAACTTTTGTGACTTATCACACTTTGAAGCTCGATATCTTTGGCAAATTAGGACCAAATTTGTTAAACAAAATGTCAAATTAATCAACTCGATGAGATGTTTAAGATAACACAACAAGTTATGATTGCATCATGTTGAATTTCCAAGAAAAATAGTACTTTAAGTGCTCAAACACACAACTTTTGAGACTTTTCAATCTTTGAAGCTCGATAACTTCGGCAAATGAGGACCAATTTTGTTAAACAAAATGTCAAATTAATCAACTCATTGAGATGTTTAAGATAACACAAGAAGTCATGATTGCATCATGTTGAATTTCCAAGAAAAATAGTACTTTAAGCGCTCAAACACACAACTTTTGTGACTTATGACTTTGAAGCTCGATATCTTCGGCAAATGAGGACCAAATTTGTTAAACAAAATGTCAAATTAATCAGTTCGACGACTTTTTTAAGATGACAATACAAGTCATGATTGCATCATGTTGAATTTCCAAGAAAAATAGTACTTTAAGCGCTCATATACACAACTTTTGTGACTTTTCAAACATTGAAGCTCGATATCTTCGGCAAATGAGAACCAAATTTGTTAAACAAAATATCAAATTAATCAGTTCGACGAGATCTTTAAGATGACAAAACAAGTCATGATTGCATCATGTTGAATTTCCAAGAAAAATAGTACTTTAAGTGCTCAAACACACAACTTTTGTGACTTTTCAATCATTGAAGCTCGATATCATCGGCAAATTAGGACCAAATTTGTTAAACAAAATGTCAAATTAATCAACTCGATGAGATGTTTAAGATAACACAACAAGTTATGATTGCATCATATTGAATTTCCAAGAAAAATAGTATTTTATGTGCTCAAACACACAACTTTTGTGACTTTTCAAACTTTGAAGCTCGATAACTTCGGCAAATGAGGACCAATTTTGTTAAACAAAATGTCAAATTAATCAGTTCGACGACATTTTTAAGATGACAAAACAAGTCATGATTGCATCATGTTGAATTTCCAAGAAAAATAGTACTTTAAGCGCTCAAACACACAACTTTTGTGACTTTTCAAACTTTGATGCTCGATAACTTCGGCAAATGAGGACCAATTTTGTTAAACAAAATGTCAAATTTATCAGTTCGACGAGATCTTTAAGATGACATGACAAGTCATGATTGCATCATGTTGAATTTCCAAGAAAAATAGTACTTTAAGTGCTCAAACACACAACTTTTGTGACTTTTCAATCTTTGAAACTCGATATCTTCGGCAAATTAGGACCAAATTTGTTAAACAAAATGTCAAATTAATCAACTCGATGAGATGTTTAAGATAACACAACAAGTCATGATTGCATCATGTTGAATTTCCAAGAAAAATAGTACTTTAAGTGCTCAAACACACAACTTTTGTGACTTTTCAAACATTGAAGCTCGATATCTTCGGCAAATGAGAACCAAATTTGTTAAACAAAATGTCAAATTAATCAGTTCGACGACTTTTTTAAGATGACAATACAAGTCATGATTGCATCATGTTGAATTTCCAAGAAAAATAGTACTTTCCGCGCTCAAACACACAACTTTTGTGACTTTTCAAACTTTGATGCTCGATATCTTCGGCAAATGAGGACCAAATTTGTTAAACAAAATGTAAAATTAATCAGTTCGACGAGATCTTTAAGATGACAAAACAAGTCATGATTGCATCATGTTGAATTTCCAAGAAAAATAGTACTTTCCGCGCTCAAACACACAACTTTTGTGACTTTTCAAACTTTGATGCTCGATATCTTCGGCAAATGAGGACCAAATTTGTTAAACAAAATGTCAAATTAATCAGTTCGACGACATTTTTAAGATGACAAAACAAGTCATGATTGCATCATGTTGAATTTCCAAGAAAAATAGTACTTTAAGCGCTCAAACACACAACTTTTGTGACTTTTCAAACTTTGAAGCTCGATAACTTCGGCAAATGAGGACCAAATTTGTTAAAAAAAATGTTAAATTAAACAGTTCGACGAGATCTTTAAGATGACAAAACAAGTCATGATTGCACCTTGTTGAATTTCCAAGAAAAATAGTACTTTAAGTGCTCAAACACACAACTTTTGTGACTTATGACTTTGAAGCTCGATATCTTCGGCAAATGAGGACCAAATTTGTTAAACAAAATGTCAAATTTATCAGTTCGACGAGATCTTTAAGATGACATAACAAGTCATGATTGCATCATGTTGAATTTCCAAGAAAAATAGTACTTTAAGTGCTCAAACACACAACTTTTGTGACTTATCACACTTTGAAGCTCGATATCTTTGGCAAATTAGGAACAAATTTGTTAAACAAAATGTCAAATTAATCAACTCGATGAGATGTTTAAGATAACACAACAAGTTATGATTGCATCATGTTGAATTTCCAAGAAAAATAGTACTTTAAGTGCTCAAACACACAACTTTTGAGACTTTTCAATCTTTGAAGCTCGATAACATCGGCAAATGAGGACCAATTTTGTTAAACAAAATGTCAAATTAATCAACTCATTGAGATGTTTAAGATAACACAAGAAGTCATGATTGCATCATGTTGAATTTCCAAGAAAAATAGTACTTTAAGCGCTCAAACCCACAACTTTTGTGACTTATGACTTTGAAGCTCGATATCTTCGGCAAATGAGGACCAAATTTGTTAAACAAAATGTCAAATTAATCAGTTCGACGACTTTTTTAAGATGACAAAACAAGTCATGATTGCATCATGTTGAATTTCCAAGAAAAATAGTACTTTAAGCGCTCATATACACAACTTTTGTGACTTTTCAAACATTGAAGCTCGATATCTTCGGCAAATGAGAACCAAATGTGTTAAACAAAATATCAAATTAATCAGTTCGACGAGATCTTTAAGATGACAAAACAAGTCATGATTGCATCATGTTGAATTTCCAAGAAAAATAGTACTTTAAGTGCTCAAACACACAACTTTTGTGACTTTTCAATCTTTGAAGCTCGATATCATCGGCAAATTAGGACCAAATTTGTTAATCAAAATGTCAAATTAATCAACTCGATGAGATGTTTAAGATAACACAACAAGTTATGATTGCATCATGTTGAATTTCCAAGAAAAATAGTACTTTAAGTGCTCAAACACACAACTTTTGTGACTTTTCAATCTTTGAAGCTCGATATCTTCGGCAAATGAGAACCAAATTTGTTAAACAAAATGTCAAATTAATCAGTTCGACGAGATTTTTAAGATGACAAAACAAGTCATGATTGCATCATATTGAATTTCCAAGAAAAATAGTATTTTAAGTGCTCAAACACACAACTTTTGTGACTTTTCAAACTTTGAAGCTCGATAACTTCGGCAAATGAGGACCAATTTTGTTAAACAAAATGTCAAATTTATCAGTTCGACGAGATTTTTAAGATGACATAACAAGTCATGATTGCATCATGTTGAATTTCCAAGAAAAATAGTACTTTAAGCGCTCAAACACACAACTTTTGTGACTTTTCAAACTTTGAAGCTCGATAACTTCGGCAAATGAGGACCAAATTTGTTACACACAGTGTCAAATTAATCAGTTCGACGAGATCTTTAAGATGACAAAACAAGTCATGATTGCATCATGTTGAATTTCCAAGAAAAATAGTAATTTAAGCGCTCAAACACACAACTTTTGTGACTTTTCAAACTTTGAAGCTCGATAACTTCGGCAAATGAGGACCAAATTTGTTAAAAAAAATGTTAAATTAATCAGTTCGACGAGATCTTTAAGATGACAAAACAAGTCATGATTGCACCTTGTTGAATTTCCAAGAAAAATAGTACTTTAAGTGCTCAAACACACAACTTTTGTGACTTTTCAAATTTTGAAGTTCGATAAGTTCGGCAAATGAGGACCAAATTTGTTAAACAAAATGTCAAATTTATCAGTTCGACGAGATCTTTAAGATGACATAACAAGTCATGATTGCATCATGTTGAATTTCCAAGAAAAATAGTACTTTAAGTGCTCAAACACACAACTTTTGTGACTTATCACACTTTGAAGCTCGATATCTTTGGCAAATTAGGACCAAATTTGTTAAACAAAATGTCAAATTAATCAACTCGATGAGATGTTTAAGATAACACAACAAGTTATGATTGCATCATGTTGAATTTCCAAGAAAAATAGTACTTTAAGTGCTCAAACACACAACTTTTGAGACTTTTCAATCTTTGAAGCTCGATAACTTCGGCAAATGAGGACCAATTTTGTTAAACAAAATGTCAAATTAATCAACTCATTGAGATGTTTAAGATAACACAAGAAGTCATGATTGCATCATGTTGAATTTCCAAGAAAAATAGTACTTTAAGCGCTCAAACACACAACTTTTGTGACTTATGACTTTGAAGCTCGATATCTTCGGCAAATGAGGACCAAATTTGTTAAACAAAATGTCAAATTAATCAGTTCGACGACTTTTTTAAGATGACAATACAAGTCATGATTGCATCATGTTGAATTTCCAAGAAAAATAGTACTTTAAGCGCTCATATACACAACTTTTGTGACTTTTCAAACATTGAAGCTCGATATCTTCGGCAAATGAGAACCAAATTTGTTAAACAAAATATCAAATTAATCAGTTCGACGAGATCTTTAAGATGACAAAACAAGTCATGATTGCATCATGTTGAATTTCCAAGAAAAATAGTACTTTAAGTGCTCAAACACACAACTTTTGTGACTTTTCAATCATTGAAGCTCGATATCATCGGCAAATTAGGACCAAATTTGTTAAACAAAATGTCAAATTAATCAACTCGATGAGATGTTTAAGATAACACAACAAGTTATGATTGCATCATATTGAATTTCCAAGAAAAATAGTATTTTATGTGCTCAAACACACAACTTTTGTGACTTTTCAAACTTTGAAGCTCGATAACTTCGGCAAATGAGGACCAATTTTGTTAAACAAAATGTCAAATTAATCAGTTCGACGACATTTTTAAGATGACAAAACAAGTCATGATTGCATCATGTTGAATTTCCAAGAAAAATAGTACTTTAAGCGCTCAAACACACAACTTTTGTGACTTTTCAAACTTTGATGCTCGATAACTTCGGCAAATGAGGACCAATTTTGTTAAACAAAATGTCAAATTTATCAGTTCGACGAGATCTTTAAGATGACATGACAAGTCATGATTGCATCATGTTGAATTTCCAAGAAAAATAGTACTTTAAGTGCTCAAACACACAACTTTTGTGACTTTTCAATCTTTGAAACTCGATATCTTCGGCAAATTAGGACCAAATTTGTTAAACAAAATGTCAAATTAATCAACTCGATGAGATGTTTAAGATAACACAACAAGTCATGATTGCATCATGTTGAATTTCCAAGAAAAATAGTACTTTAAGTGCTCAAACACACAACTTTTGTGACTTTTCAAACATTGAAGCTCGATATCTTCGGCAAATGAGAACCAAATTTGTTAAACAAAATATCAAATTAATCAGTTCGACGAGATCTTTAAGATGACAAAACAAGTCATGATTGCATCATGTTGAATTTCCAAGAAAAATAGTACTTTAAGTGCTCAAACACACAACTTTTGTGACTTTTCAATCTTTGAAGCTCGATATCTTCGGCAAATGAGAACCAAATTTGTTAAACAAAATATCAAATTAATCAGTTCGACGAGACCTTTAAGATGACAAAACAAGTCATGATTGCATCATATTGAATTTCCAAGAAAAATAGTACTATAAGCGCTCAATTACACAACTTTTGTGACTTATCACACTTTGAAGCTCGATATCTTCGGCAAATGAGGACCAAATTTGTTAAACAAAATGTCAAATTAATCAGTACGACGAGATCTTTAAGATGACAAAACAAGTCATGATTGCATCATGTTGAATTTCCAAGAAAAATAGTACTTTCAGCGCTCAAACACACAACTTTTGTGACTTTTCAAACTTTGATGCTCGATATCTTCGGCAAATGAGGACCAACTTTGTTAAAAAAAATGTCAAATTAATCAGTTCGACGACATTTTTAAGATGACAAAACAAGTCATGATTGCATCATGTTGAATTTCCAAGAAAAATAGTACTTTCAGCGCTCAAACACACAACTTTTGTGACTTTTCAAACTTTGATGCTCGATAACTTCGGCAAATGAGGACCAATTTTGTTAAACAAAATGTCAAATTTATCAGTTCGACGAGATCTTTAAGATAACATAACAAGTCATGATTGCATCATGTTGAATTTCCAAGAAAAATAGTACTTTAAGTGCTCAAACACACAACTTTTGTGACTTTTCAATCTTTGAAGCTCGATATCTTCGGCAAATTAGGACCAAATTTGTTAAACAAAATGTCAAATTAATCAACTCGATGAGATGTTTAAGATAACACAACAAGTTATGATTGCATCATGTTGAATTTCCAAGAAAAATAGTACTTTAAGTGCTCAATCACACAACTTTTGTGACTTATGACTTTGAAGCTCGATATCTTCGGCAAATGAGGACCAAATTTGTTAAACAAAATGTCAAATTAATCAGTTCGACGACTTTTTTAAGATGACAAAACAAGTCATGATTGCATCATGTTGAATTTCCAAGAAAAATAGTACTTTAAGCGCTCATATACACAACTTTTGTGACTTTTCAAACATTGAAGCTCGATATCTTCGGCAAATGAGAACCAAATTTGTTAAACAAAATATCAAATTAATCAGTTCGACGAGATCTTTAAGATGACAAAACAAGTCATGATTGCATCATGTTGAATTTCCAAGAAAAATAGTACTATAAGCGCTCAATTACACAACTTTTGTGACTTATCACACTTTGAAGCTCGATATCTTCGGCAAATGAGGACCAAATTTGTTAAACAAAATGTCAAATTAATCAGTTCGACGACATTTTTAAGATGACAAAACAAGTCATGATTGCATCATGTTGAATTTCCAAGAAAAATAGTACTTTAAGCGCTCAAACACACAACTTTTGTGACTTATCACACTTTGAAGCTCGATATCTTCGGCAAATTAGGACCAAATTTGTTAAACAAAATGTCAAATTAATCAACTCGATGAGATGTTTAAGATAACACAACAAGTTATGATTGCATCATGTTGAATTTCCAAGAAAAATAGTTCTTTAAGTGCTCAAACACACAACTTTTGTGACTTATCACACTTTGAAGCTCGATATCTTCGGCAAATTAGGACCAAATTTGTTAAACAAAATGTCAAATTAATCAACTCGATGAGATGTTTAAGATAACACAACAAGTTATGATTGCATCATGTTGAATTTCCAAGAAAAATAGTACTTTAAGTGCTCAAACACACAACTTTTGTGACTTTTCAAACTTTGAAGCTCGATAACTTCGGCAAATGAGGACCAATTTTGTTAAACAAAATGTCAAATTAATCAACTCATTGAGATATTTAAGATAACACAAGAAGTCATGATTGCATCATGTTGAATTTCCAAGAAAAATAGTACTTTAAGCGCTCAAACACACAACTTTTGTGACTTATGACTTTGAAGCTCGATATCTTCGGCAAATGAGGACCAAATTTGTTAAACAAAATGTCAAATTAATCAGTTCGACGACTTTTTTAAGATGACAAAACAAGTCATGATTGCATCATGTTGAATTTCCAAGAAAAATAGTACTTTAAGCGCTCATATACACAACTTTTGTGACTTTTCAAACATTGAAGCTCGATATCTTCGGCAAATGAGAACCAAATTTGTTAAACCAAATATCAAATTAATCAGTTCGACGAGATCTTTAAGATGACAAAACAAGTCATGATTGCATCATGTTGAATTTCCAAGAAAAATAGTACTTTAAGTGCTCAAATACACAACTTTTGTGACTTTTCAATCTTTGAAGCTCGATATCTTCGGCAAATGAGAACCAAATTTGTTAAACAAAATATCAAATTAATCAGTTCGACGAGACCTTTAAGATGACAATACAAGTCATGATTGCATCATGTTGAATTTCCAAGAAAAATAGTACTATAAGGGCTCAATTACACAACTTTTGTGACTTATCACACTTTGAAGCTCGATATCTTCGGCAAATGAGGACCAAATTTGTTAAACAAAATGTCAAATTAATCAGTTCGACGACATTTTTAAGATGACAAAACAAGTCATGATTGCATCATGTTGAATTTCCAAGAAAAATAGTACTTTCAGCGCTCAAACACACAACTTTTGTGACTTTTCAAACTTTGATGCTCGATAACTTCGGCAAATGAGGACCAATTTTGTTAAACAAAATGTCAAATTTATCAGTTCGACGAGATCTTTAAGATGACATAACAAGTCATGATTGCATCATGTTGAATTTCCAAGAAAAATAGTACTTTAAGTGCTCAAACACACAACTTTTGTGACTTTTCAATCTTTGAAGCTCGATATCATCGGCAAATTAGGACCAAATTTGTTAAACAAAATGTCAAATTAATCAACTCGATGATATGTTTAAGATAACACAACAAGTTATGATTGCATCATGTTGAATTTCCAAGAAAAATAGTACTTTCAGCGCTCAAACACACAACTTTTGTGACTTTTCAAACTTTGATGCTCGATAACTTCGGCAAATGAGGACCAATTTTGTTAAACAAAATGTCAAATTTATCAGTTCGACGAGATCTTTAAGATAACACAACAAGTTATGATTTCATCATGTTGAATTTCCAAGAAAAATAGTTCTTTAAGTGCTCAAACACACAACTTTTGTGACTTATCACACTTTGAAGCTCGATATCTTCGGCAAATTAGGACCAAATTTGTTAAACAAAATGTCAAATTAATCAACTCGATGAGATGTTTAAGATAACACAACAAGTTATGATTGCATCATGTTGAATTTCCAAGAAAAATAGTACTTTAAGTGCTCAAACACACAACTTTTGTGACTTATGACTTTGAAGCTCGATATCTTCGGCAAATGAGGACCAAATTTGTTAAACAAAATGTCAAATTAATCAGTTCGACGACTTTTTTAAGATGACAAAACAAGTCATGATTGCATCATGTTGAATTTCCAAGAAAAATAGTACTTTCAGCGCTCAATTACACAACTTTTGTGACTTATCACACTTTGAAGCTCGATATCTTCGGCAAATGAGGACCAAATTTGTTAAACAAAATGTCAAATTAATCAGTTCGACGACATTTTTAAGATGACAAAACAAGTCATGATTGCATCATGTTGAATTTCCAAGAAAAATAGTACTTTCAGCGCTCAAACACACAACTTTTGTGACTTTTCAAACTTTGATGCTCGATAACTTCGGCAAATGAGGACAAATTTTGTTAAACAAAATGTCAAATTTATCAGTTCGACGAGATCTTTAAGATGACATAACAAGTCATGATTGCATCATGTTGAATTTCCAAGAAAAATAGTACTTTAAGTGCTCAAACACACAACTTTTGTGACTTTTCAATCTTTGAAGCTCGATATCTTCGGCAAATTAGGACCAAATTTGTTAAACAAAATGTCAAATTAATCAACTTGATGAGATGTTTAAGATAACACAACAAGTTATGATTGCATCATGTTGAATTTCCAAGAAAAATAGTTCTTTAAGTGCTCAAACACACAACTTTTGTGACTTATCACACTTTGAAGCTCGATATCTTCGGCAAATTAGGACCAAATTTGTTAAACAAAATGTCAAATTAATCAACTCGATGAGATGTTTAAGATAACACAACAAGTTATGATTGCATCATGTTGAATTTCCAAGAAAAATAGTACTTTAAGTGCTCAAACACACAACTTTTGTGACTTTTCAAACTTTGAAGCTCGATAACTTCGGCAAATGAGGACCAATTTTGTTAAACAAAATGTCAAATTAATCAACTCATTGAGATATTTAAGATAACACAAGAAGTCATGATTGCATCATGTTGAATTTCCAAGAAAAATAGTACTTTAAGCGCTCAAACACACAACTTTTGTGACTTATGACTTTGAAGCTCGATATCTTCGGCAAATGAGGACCAAATTTGTTAAACAAAATGTCAAATTAATCAGTTCGACGACTTTTTTAAGATGACAAAACAAGTCATGATTGCATCATGTTGAATTTCCAAGAAAAATAGTACTTTAAGCGCTCATATACACAACTTTTGTGACTTTTCAAACATTGAAGCTCGATATCTTCGGCAAATGAGAACCAAATTTGTTAAACCAAATATCAAATTAATCAGTTCGACGAGATCTTTAAGATGACAAAACAAGTCATGATTGCATCATGTTGAATTTCCAAGAAAAATAGTACTTTAAGTGCTCAAATACACAACTTTTGTGACTTTTCAATCTTTGAAGCTCGATATCTTCGGCAAATGAGAACCAAATTTGTTAAACAAAATATCAAATTAATCAGTTCGACGAGACCTTTAAGATGACAATACAAGTCATGATTGCATCATGTTGAATTTCCAAGAAAAATAGTACTATAAGGGCTCAATTACACAACTTTTGTGACTTATCACACTTTGAAGCTCGATATCTTCGGCAAATGAGGACCAAATTTGTTAAACAAAATGTCAAATTAATCAGTTCGACGACATTTTTAAGATGACAAAACAAGTCATGATTGCATCATGTTGAATTTCCAAGAAAAATAGTACTTTCAGCGCTCAAACACACAACTTTTGTGACTTTTCAAACTTTGATGCTCGATAACTTCGGCAAATGAGGACCAATTTTGTTAAACAAAATGACAAATTTATCAGTTCGACGAGATCTTTAAGATGACATAACAAGTCATGATTGCATCATGTTGAATTTCCAAGAAAAATAGTACTTTAAGTGCTCAAACACACAACTTTTGTGACTTTTCAATCTTTGAAGCTCGATATCATCGGCAAATTAGGACCAAATTTGTTAAACAAAATGTCAAATTAATCAACTCGATGATATGTTTAAGATAACACAACAAGTTATGATTGCATCATGTTGAATTTCCAAGAAAAATAGTACTTTCAGCGCTCAAACACACAACTTTTGTGACTTTTCAAACTTTGATGCTCGATAACTTCGGCAAATGAGGACCAATTTTGTTAAACAAAATGTCAAATTTATCAGTTCGACGAGATCTTTAAGATAACACAACAAGTTATGATTTCATCATGTTGAATTTCCAAGAAAAATAGTTCTTTAAGTGCTCAAACACACAACTTTTGTGACTTATCACACTTTGAAGCTCGATATCTTCGGCAAATTAGGACCAAATTTGTTAAACAAAATGTCAAATTAATCAACTCGATGAGATGTTTAAGATAACACAACAAGTTATGATTGCATCATGTTGAATTTCCAAGAAAAATAGTACTTTAAGTGCTCAAACACACAACTTTTGTGACTTATGACTTTGAAGCTCGATATCTTCGGCAAATGAGGACCAAATTTGTTAAACAAAATGTCAAATTAATCAGTTCGACGACTTTTTTAAGATGACAAAACAAGTCATGATTGCATCATGTTGAATTTCCAAGAAAAATAGTACTTTCAGCGCTCAAACACACAACTTTTGTGACTTTTCAAACTTTGATGCTCGATAACTTCGGCAAATGAGGACCAATTTTGTTAAACAAAATGTCAAATTTATCAGTTCGACGAGATCTTTAAGATAACACAACAAGTTATGATTTCATCATGTTGAATTTCCAAGAAAAATAGTTCTTTAAGTGCTCAAACACACAACTTTTGTGACTTATCACACTTTGAAGCTCGATATCTTCGGCAAATTAGGACCAAATTTGTTAAACAAAATGTCAAATTAATCAACTCGATGAGATGTTTAAGATAACACAACAAGTTATGATTGCATCATGTTGAATTTCCAAGAAAAATAGTACTTTAAGTGCTCAAACACACAACTTTTGTGACTTATGACTTTGAAGCTCGATATCTTCGGCAAATGAGGACCAAATTTGTTAAACAAAATGTCAAATTAATCAGTTCGACGACTTTTTTAAGATGACAAAACAAGTCATGATTGCATCATGTTGAATTTCCAAGAAAAATAGTACATTCAGCGCTCAATTACACAACTTTTGTGACTTATCACACTTTGAAGCTCGATATCTTCGGCAAATGAGGACCAAATTTGTTAAACAAAATGTCAAATTAATCAGTTCGACGACATTTTTAAGATGACAAAACAAGTCATGATTGCATCATGTTGAATTTCCAAGAAAAATAGTACTTTCAGCGCTCAAACACACAACTTTTGTGACTTTTCAAACTTTGATGCTCGATAACTTCGGCAAATGAGGACAAATTTTGTTAAACAAAATGTCAAATTTATCAGTTCGACGAGATCTTTAAGATGACATAACAAGTCATGATTGCATCATGTTGAATTTCCAAGAAAAATAGTACTTTAAGTGCTCAAACACACAACTTTTGTGACTTTTCAATCTTTGAAGCTCGATATCATCGGCAAATTAGGACCAAATTTGTTAATCAAAATGTCAAATTAATCAACTTGATGAGATGTTTAAGATAACACAACAAGTTATGATTGCATCATGTTGAATTTCCAAGAAAAATAGTACTTTAAGTGCTCAAACACACAACTTTTGTGACTTTTCAATCTTTGAAGCTCGATATCATCGGCAAATTAGGACCAAATTTGTTAAACAAAATGTCAAATTAATCAACTCGATGAGATGTTTAAGATAACACAACAAGTTATGATTGCATCATGTTGAATTTCCAAGAAAAATAGTACTTTAAGTGCTCAAACACACAACTTTTGTGACTTTTCAATCTTTGAAGCTCGATATCTTCGGCAAATGAGAACCAAATTTGTTAAACAAAATGTCAAATTAATCAGTTCGACGAGATTTTTAAGATGACAAAACAAGTCATGATTGCATCATATTGAATTTCCAAGAAAAATAGTATTTTATGTGCTCAAACACACAACTTTTGTGACTTTTCAAACTTTGAAGCTCGATAACTTCGGCAAATGAGGACCAATTTTGTTAAACAAAATGTCAAATTTATCAGTTCGACGAGATTTTTAAGATGACATAACAAGTCATGATTGCATCATGTTGAATTTCCAAGAAAAATAGTACTTTAAGTGCTCAAACACACAACTTTTGTGACTTTTCAAATTTTGAAGTTCGATAAGTTCGGCAAATGAGGACCAAATTTGTTAAACAAAATGTCAAATTTATCAGTTCGACGAGATCTTTAAGATGACATAACAAGTCATGATTGCATCATGTTGAATTTCCAAGAAAAGTAGTACTTTAAGTGCTCAAACACACAACTTTTGTGACTTATCACACTTTGAAGCTCGATATCTTTGGCAAATTAGGACCAAATTTGTTAAACAAAATGTCAAATTAATCAACTCGATGAGATGTTTAAGATAACACAACAAGTTATGATTGCATCATGTTGAATTTCCAAGAAAAATAGTACTTTAAGTGCTCAAACACACAACTTTTGAGACTTTTCAATCTTTGAAGCTCGATAACTTCGGCAAATGAGGACCAATTTTGTTAAACAAAATGTCAAATTAATCAGTTCGACGAGATTTTTAAGATGACAAAACAAGTCATGATTGCATCATATTGAATTTCCAAGAAAAATAGTATTTTAAGTGCTCAAACACACAACTTTTGTGACTTTTCAAACTTTGAAGCTCGATAACTTCGGCAAATGAGAACCAAATTTGTTATACAAAATGTCAAATTAATCAGTTCGACGAGATTTTTAAGATGATAAAACATGTCATGATTGCATCATGTTGAATTTCCAAGAAAAATAGTACTTTAAGTGCTCAAACACACAACTTTTGTGATTTTTCAAATATTGAAGCTCGATAAATTCGGCAAATGAGGACCAAATTTGTTAAACAAAATGTCAAATTAATCAGTTCGACGAGATCTTTAAGATGACAAAACAAGTCATGATTGCACCTTGTTGAATTTCCAAGAAAAATAGTACTTTAAGTGCTCAAACACACAACTTTTGTGACTTTTCAAATTTTGAAGTTCGATATCTTTGGCAAATTAGGACCAAATTTGTTAAACAAAATGTCAAATTAATCAACTCGATGAGATGTTTAAGATAAAACAACAAGTCATGATTGCAACTTGTTGAATTTCCATGAAAAATAGTACTTTAAGCGCTCAAACACAACTTTTCTGACTTATCACACTTTGAAGCTCGATATCTTCGGCAAATGTGGACCAAATTTGTTAAACAAAGTGTCAAATTAATCAGCTCGACGAGATCGTTAAAATGACACAACACACCATGATTACATCTTGTTGAACTTCCAAGAAAAATAGTACTTTATGTGCTCAAACACACAACTTTTGTGACTTTTCAAACTTTGAAGCTCGATAACTTCGGCAAATGTGGATCAAATTTGTTAAACAAAGTGTCAAATTAATCAGCTCGACGAGATTTTGAATATGTCACAACACATCATGATTGCATCTTGTTGAATTTCCAAGAAAAATAGTACTTTATGTGCTCAAACACACAACTTTTGTGACTTTTCCAATTTTGAAGCTCGATAACTTCGGCAAATGAGGACCAAATTTGTTAAACAAAGTGTCAAATTAATTAGCTCGACGAGATTTTGAATATGTCACAACACATCATGATTGCATCTTGTTGAATTTCCAAGAAAAATAGTACTTTATGTGCTCAAACACACAACTTTTGTGACTTTTCAAATTTTGAAGCTCGATAACTTCGGCAAATGTGGACCACATTTCTTAAACAAAGTGTCAAAGTAATCAGCTCGACGAGATTTTGAATATGTCACAACACATCATGATTGCATCTTGTTGAATTTCCAAGAAAAATAGTACTTTATGTGCTCAAACACACAACTTTTGTGACTTTTCCAATTTTGAAGCTCGATAACTTCGGCAAATGAGGACCGAATTTGTTAAACAAAGTGTCAAATTAATCAGCTCGACGAGATTTTGAAGATGTCACAACACATCATGATTGCATCTTGTTGAATTTCCAAGAAAAATAGTACTTTATGTGCTCAAACACACATATTTTGTGACTTTTCAAACTTTGAAGCTCGATAACTTCGGCAAATGAGGACCAAATTTGTTAAACAAAGTGTCAAATTAATCAGCTCGACGAGATTTTGAAGATGTCACAACACATCAGAATTGCATCTTGTTGAACTTCCAAGAAAAATAATACTTTATGTGCTCAAACACACAACTTTTGTGACTTTTCAAACTTTGAAGCTCGATAACTTCGGCAAATGAAGACCAAATTTGTTAAACAAAGTGTCAAATTAATCAGCTCGACGAGATTTTAAAGATGTCACAACACATCATGATTGCATCTTGTTGAATTTCCAAGAAAAATAGTACTTTATGTGCTCAAACACACAACTTTTGTGACTTTTCCAATTTTGAAGCTCGATAACTTCGGCAAATGAAGACCAAATTTGTTAAACAAAGTGTCAAATTAATCAGCTCGACGAGATTTTGAATATGTCACAACACATCATGATTGCATCTTGTTGAATTTCCAAGAAAAATAGTACTTTATGTGCTCAAACACACAACTTTTGTGACTTTTCCAATTTTGAAGCTCGATAACTTCGGCAAATGAGGACCAAATTTGTTAAACAAAGTGTCAAATTAATCAGCTCGACGAGATTTTGAAGATGTCACAACACATCATGATTGCATCTTGTTGAATTTCCAAGAAAAATAGTACTTTATGTGCTCAAACACACAACTTTTGTGACTTTTCCAAATTTGAAGCTCGATAACTTTGGCAAATGTGGACCAATTTGTTAACCAAAGTGTCAAATTAATCAGCTCGACGAGATCTTTAAAATGATACAACAATTCATGATTGCATCTTGTTGAATTTCCACGAAAAATAGTACTTTATGTGCTCAAACACACAACTTTTGTGACTTTTCCAATTTTGAAGCTCGATAACTTTGGCAAATGTGGACCAAATTTGTTAACCAAAGTGTCAAATTAATCAGCTCGACGAGATCTTTAAAATGACACAACAATTCATGATTGCATCTTGTTGAATTTCCAAGAAAAATAGTACTTTATGTGCTCAAACACACAACTTTTGTGACTTTTCAAACTTTGAAGCTCGATAACTTCGGCAAATGTGGACCAAATTTGTTAAACAAAGTGTCAAATTAATTAGCTCGACGAGATTTTGAATATGTCACAACACATCATGATTGCATCTTGTTGAATTTCCAAGAAAAATAGTACTTTATGTGCTCAAACACACATATTTTGTGACTTTTCAAACTCTGAAGCTCGATAACTTTGGCAAATGTGGACCAAATTTGTTACACAAAGTGTCAAAGTAATCACCTCAACGAGATTTTGAAGATGTCACAACACATCATGATTACATCTTGTTGAACTTCCAAGAAAAATAGTACTTTATGTGCTCAAACAAACATATTTTGTGACTTTTCAAACTCTGAAGCTCGATAACTTCGGTAAATGTGGACCAAATTTCTTAAACAAAGTGTCAAATTAATAAGCTCAACGAGATTTTGAAGATGTCACAACAAATCATGATTGCATCTTGTTGAATTTCCAAGAAAAATAGTACTTTATGTGCTCAAACACACAACTTTTGTGACTTTTCCAATTTTGAAGCTCGATAACTTCGGCAAATGTGGACCAAATTTCTTAAACAAAGTGTCAAATTAATCAGCTCAACGAGATTTTGAATATGTCACAACACATCATCATTGCATCTTGTTGAACTTCCAAGAAAAATAGTACATTATGTGCTCAAACACACAACTTTTGTGACTTTTCAAACTTTGAAGCTCGATAGCTTCGGCAAATGAAGACCAAATTTGTTAAACAAAGTGTCAAATTAATCAGCTCGACGAGATTTTGAATATGTCACAACACATCATGATTGCATCTTGTTGAATTTCCAAGAAAAATAGTACTTTATGTGCTCAAACACACAACTTTTGTGACTTTTCCAATTTTGAAGCTCGATAACTTTGGCAAATGTGGACCAAATTTGTTAACCAAAGTGTCAAATTAATCAGCTCGACGAGATCTTTAAAATGACACAACAATTCATGATTGCATCTTGTTGAATTTCCAAGAAAAATAGTACTTTATGTGCTCAAACACACAACTTTTGTGACTTTTCCAATTTTGAAGCTCGATAACTTTGGCAAATGTGGACCAAATTTGTTAAACAAAGTGTCAAATTAATCACCTCAACGAGATTTTGAAGATGTCACAACACATCATGATTACCTCTTGTTGAACTTCCACGAAAAATAGTACTTTATGTGCTCAAACACACAACTTTTGTGACTTTTCAAATTTTGAAGCTCGATAACTTCGCCAAATGTGGACCAAATTTCTTAAACAAAGTGTCAAATTAATTAGCTCGACGAGATTTTGAATATGTCACAACACATCATGATTGCATCTTGTTGATTTTCCAAGAAAAATAGTACTTTATGTGCTCAAACACACAACTTTTGTGACTTTTCCAATTTTGAAGCTCGATAACTTCGGCAAATGAAGACCAAATTTGTTAAACAAAGTGTCAAATTAATCAGCTCGACGAGATTTTGAATATGTCACAACACATCATGATTGCATCTTGTTGAATTTCCAAGAAAAATAGTACTTTATGTGCTCAAACACACAACTTTTGTGACTTTTCCAATTTTGAAGCTCGATAACTTCGGCAAATGTGGACCAAATTTGTTAAAGAAAGTGTCAAATTAATCACCTCAACGAGATTTTGAAGATGTCACAACACATCATGATTACCTCTTGTTGAACTTCCACGAAAAATAGTACTTTATGTGCTCAAACACACAACTTTTGTGACTTTTCAAATTTTGAAGCTCGATAACTTCGCCAAATGTGGACCAAATTTCTTAAACAAAGTGTCAAATTAATCACCTCAACGAGATTTTGAAGATGTCACAACACATCATGATTACCTCTTGTTGAACTTCCACGAAAAATAGTACTTTATGTGCTCAAACACACAACTTTTGTGACTTTTCAAACTTTGAAGCTCGATAACTTCGGCAAATGTGGACCAAATTTGTTAAACAAAGTGTCAAATTAATTAGCTCGACGAGATTTTGAAGATGTCACAACACATCATGATTACCTCTTGTTGAACTTCCAAGAAAAATAGTACTTTATGTGCTCAAACACACAACTTTTGTGACTTTTCCAATTTTGAAGCTCGATAACTTCGGCAAATGTGGACCAAATTTCTTAAACAAAGTGTCAAATTGATAAGCTCAACGAGATTTTGAAGATGTCACAACACATCATGATTACCTCTTGTTGAACTTCCAAGAAAAATAGTACTTTATGTGCTCAAACACACAACTTTTGTGACTTTTCAAACTTTGAAGCTCGATAACTTCGGCAAATGTGAACCACATTTCTTAAACAAAGTGTCAAATTAATCAGCTCGACGAGATTTTGAATATGTCACAACACATCATGATTGCATCTTGTTGAATTTCCAAGAAAAATAGTACTTTATGTGCTCAAACACACAACTTTTGTGACTTTTCCAATTTTGAAGCTCGATAACTTCGGCAAATGAGGACCAAATTTGTTAAACAAAGTGTCAAATTAATCAGCTCGACGAGATTTTGAAGATGTCACAACACATCATGATTGCATCTTGTTGAATTTCCAAGAAAAATAGTACTTTATGTGCTCAAACACACAACTTTTGTGACTTTTCCAATTTTGAAGCTCGATAACTTTGGCAAATGTGGACCAAATTTGTTAAACAAAGTGTCAAATTAATCAGCTCGACAAGGTTATGAAGATGTCACAACACACCATGATCACATCTTGTTGAACTTCCAAGAAAAATAGTACTTTATATGCTCAAACACACATATTTTGTGACTTTTCAAACTCTGAAGCTCGATAACTTTGGCAAATGTGGACCAAATTTGTTACACAAAGTGTCAAAGTAATCACCTCAACGAGATTTTGAAGATGTCACAACACATCATGATTACCTCTTGTTGAACTTCCAAGAAAAATAGTACTTTATGTGCTCAAACACACAACTTTTGTGACTTTTCAAATTTTGAAGCTCGATAACTTCACCAAATGTGGACCAAATTTCTTAAACAAAGTGTCAAATTAATTAGCTCGACGAGATTTTGAATATGTCACAACACATCATGATTGCATCTTGTTGATTTTCCAAGAAAAATAGTACTTTATGTGCTCAAACACACAACTTTTGTGACTTTCCCAATTTTGAAGCTCGATAACTTCGGCAAATGTGGACCAAATTTGTTAACCAAAGTGTCAAATTCATCAGCTCGACGAGATCTTTAAAATGACACAACAATTCATGATTGCATCTTGTTGAATTTCCAAGAAAAATAGTACTTTATGTGCTCAAACACACAACTTTTGTGACTTTTCAAACTTTGAAGCTAGATAACTTCGGCAAATGTGGACCAAATTTGTTAAACAAAGTGTCAAATTAATTAGCTCGACGAGATTTTGAATATGTCACAACACATCATGATTGCATCTTGTTTAATTTCCAAGAAAAATAGTACTTTATGTGCTCAAACACACAACTTTTGTGACTTTTCCAATTTTGAAGCTCGATAACTTCGGCAAATGTGGACCAAATTTGTTACACAAAATTTCAAAGTAATCACCTCAACGAGATTTTGAAGATGTCACAACACATCATGATTACATATTGTTGAACTTCTAAGAAAAATAGTACGTTATGTGCTCAAATACACAACTTTTGTGACTTTTCAAACTTTGAAGCTAGATAACTTCGGCAAATGTGGACCAAATTTCTTAAACAAAGTGTCAAATTAATTAGCTCGACGAGATTTTGAATATGTCACAACACATCATGGTTGCATCTTGTTGAATTTCCAAGAAAAATAGTACTTTATGTGCTCAAACACACAACTTTTGTGACTTTTCAAATTTTGAAGCTCGATAACTTCGCCAAATGTGGACCAAATTTCTTAAACAAAGTGTCAAATTAATTAGCTCGACGAGATTTTGAATATGTCACAACACATCATGATTGCATCTTGTTGAATTTCCAAGAAAAATAGTACTTTATGTGCTCAAACACACAACTTTTGTGACTTTTCCAATTTTGAAGCTCGATAACTTCGGCAAATGTGGACCAAATTTGTTAACCAAAGTGTCAAATTCATCAGCTCGACGAGATCTTTAAAATGACACAACAATTCATGATTGCATCTTGTTGAATTTCCAAGAAAAATAGTACTTTATGTGCTCAAACACACAACTTTTGTGACTTTTCAAACTTTGAAGCTCGATAACTTCGGCAAATGTGGACCAAATTTGTTAAACAAAGTGTCAAATTAATTAGCTCGACGAGATTTTGAATATGTCACAACACATCATGATTGCATCTTGTTGAATTTCCAAGAAAAATAGTACTTTATGTGCTCAAACACACATATTTTGTGACTTTTCAAACTCTGAAGCTCGATTACTTCGGCAAATGTGGACCAAATTTCTTAAACAAAGTGTCAAATTAATTAGCTCGACGAGATTTTGAATATGTCACAACACATCATGATTGCATCTTGTTGAATTTCCAAGAAAAATAGTACTTTATGTGCTCAAACACACAACTTTTGTGACTTTTCAAATTTTGAAGCTCGATAACTTCGCCAAATGTGGACCAAATTTCTTAAACAAAGTGTCAAATTAATTAGCTCGACGAGATTTTGAATATGTCACAACACATCATGATTGCATCTTGTTGAATTTCCAAGAAAAATAGTACTTTATGTGCTCAAACACACAACTTTTGTGACTTTTCCAATTTTGAAGCTCGATAACTTCGGCAAATGTGGACCAAATTTGTTAACCAAAGTGTCAAATTCATCAGCTCGACGAGATCTTTAAAATGACACAACAATTCATGATTGCATCTTGTTGAATTTCCAAGAAAAATAGTACTTTATGTGCTCAAACACACAACTTTTGTGACTTTTCAAACTTTGAAGCTCGATAACTTCGGCAAATGTGGACCAAATTTGTTAAACAAAGTGTCAAATTAATTAGCTCGACGAGATTTTGAATATGTCACAACACATCATGATTGCATCTTGTTGAATTTCCAAGAAAAATAGTACTTTATGTGCTCAAACACACATATTTTGTGACTTTTCAAACTCTGAAGCTCGATAACTTCGGCAAATGTGGACCAAATTTCTTAAACAAAGTGTCAAATTAATTAGCTCGACGAGATTTTGAATATGTCACAACACATCATGATTGCATCTTGTTGAATTTCCAAGAAAAATAGTACTTTATGTGCTCAAACACACAACTTTTGTGACTTTTCAAATTTTGAAGCTCGATAACTTCGCCAAATGTGGACCAAATTTCTTAAACAAAGTGTCAAATTAATTAGCTCGACGAGATTTTGAATATGTCACAACACATCATGATTGCATCTTGTTGAATTTCCAAGAAAAATAGTACTTTATGTGCTCAAACACACAACTTTTGTGACTTTTCCAATTTTGAAGCTCGATAACTTCGGCAAATGTGGACCAAATTTGTTAACCAAAGTGTCAAATTCATCAGCTCGACGAGATCTTTAAAATGACACAACAATTCATGATTGCATCTTGTTGAATTTCCAAGAAAAATAGTACTTTATGTGCTCAAACACACAACTTTTGTGACTTTTCAAACTTTGAAGCTCGATAACTTCGGCAAATGTGGACCAAATTTGTTAAACAAAGTGTCAAATTAATTAGCTCGACGAGATTTTGAATATGTCACAACACATCATGATTGCATCTTGTTGAATTTCCAAGAAAAATAGTACTTTATGTGCTCAAACACACATATTTTGTGACTTTTCAAACTCTGAAGCTCGATAACTTCGGCAAATGTGGACCAAATTTCTTAAACAAAGTGTCAAATTAATAAGCTCAACGAGATTTTGAAGATGTCACAACAAATCATGATTGCATCTTGTTGAATTTCCAAGAAAAATAGTACTTTATGTGCTCAAACACATAACTTTTGTGACTTTTCCAATTTTGAAGCTCGATAACTTCGGCAAATGTGGACCAAATTTCTTAAACAAAGTGTCAAATTAATCAGCTCGACGAGATCTTTGAAATGACACAACAATTCATAATTGCATCTTGTTGAATTTCCAAGAAAAATAGTACTTTATGTGCTCAAACACACAACTTTTGTGACTTTTCCAATTTTGAAGCTCGATAACTTCGGCAAATGTGGACCAAATTTGTTAAACAAAGTGTCAAATTAATTAGCTCGACGAGATTTTGAATATGTCACAACACATCATGATTACATCTTGTTGAACTTCCAAGAAAAATAGTACTTTATGTGCTCAAACACACATATTTTGTGACTTTTCAAACTCTGAAGCTCGATAACTTCGGCAAATGTGGACCAAATTTCTTAAACAAAGTGTCAAATTAATTAGCTCGACGAGATTTTGAATATGTCACAACACATCATGATTGCATCTTGTTGAATTTCCAAGAAAAATAGTACTTTATGTGCTCAAACACACAACTTTTGTGACTTTTCAAACTTTGAAGCTCGATAACTTCGGCAAATGTGGACCAAATTTGTTAAACAAAGTGTCAAATTAATTAGCTCGACGAGATTTTGAAGATGTCACAACACATCATGATTACCTCTTGTTGAACTTCCAAGAAAAATAGTACTTTATGTGCTCAAACACACAACTTTTGTGACTTTTCCAATTTTGAAGCTCGATAACTTCGGCAAATGTGGACCAAATTTCTTAAACAAAGTGTCAAATTAATAAGCTCAACGAGATTTTGAAGATGTCACAACACATCATGATTACCTCTTGTTGAACTTCCAAGAAAAATAGTACTTTATGTGCTCAAACACACAACTTTTGTGACTTTTCAAACTTTGAAGCTCGATAACTTCGGCAAATGTGAACCACATTTCTTAAACAAAGTGTCAAATTAATTAGCTCGACGAGATTTTGAATATGTCACAACACATCATGATTGCATCTTGTTGAATTTCCAAGAAAAATAGTACTTTATGTGTTCAAACACACAACTTTTGTGACTTTTCCAATTTTGGAGCTCGATAACTTCGGCAAATGAAGACCAAATTTGTTAAACAAAGTGTCAAATTAATCAGCTCGACGAGATTTTGAATATGTCACAACACATCATGATTGCATCTTGTTGAATTTCCAAGAAAAATAGTACTTTATGTGCTCAAACACACAACTTTTGTGACTTTTCCAATTTTGAAGCTCGATAACTTCGGCAAATGAGGACCAAATTTGTTAAACAAAGTGTCAAATTAATCAGCTCGACGAGATTTTGAAGATGTCACAACACATCATGATTGCATCTTGTTGAATTTCCAAGAAAAATAGTACTTTATGTGCTCAAACACACAACTTTTGTGACTTTTCCAATTTTGAAGCTCGATAACTTTGGCAAATGTGGACCAAATTTGTTAAACAAAGTGTCAAATTAATCAGCTCGACAAGGTTATGAAGATGTCACAACACACCATGATCACATCTTGTTGAACTTCCAAGAAAAATAGTACTTTATATGCTCAAACACACATATTTTGTGACTTTTCAAACTCTGAAGCTCGATAACTTTGGCAAATGTGGACCAAATTTGTTACACAAAGTGTCAAAGTAATCACCTCAACGAGATTTTGAAGATGTCACAACACATCATGATTACCTCTTGTTGAACTTCCAAGAAAAATAGTACTTTATGTGCTCAAACACACAACTTTTGTGACTTTTCAAATTTTGAAGCTCGATAACTTCACCAAATGTGGACCAAATTTCTTAAACAAAGTGTCAAATTAATTAGCTCGACGAGATTTTGAATATGTCACAACACATCATGATTGCATCTTGTTGATTTTCCAAGAAAAATAGTACTTTATGTGCTCAAACACACAACTTTTGTGACTTTCCCAATTTTGAAGCTCGATAACTTCGGCAAATGTGGACCAAATTTGTTAACCAAAGTGTCAAATTCATCAGCTCGACGAGATCTTTAAAATGACACAACAATTCATGATTGCATCTTGTTGAATTTCCAAGAAAAATAGTACTTTATGTGCTCAAACACACAACTTTTGTGACTTTTCAAACTTTGAAGCTCGATAACTTCGGCAAATGTGGACCAAATTTGTTACACAAAATGTCAAAGTAATCACCTCAACGAGATTTTGAAGATGTCACAACACATCATGATTACATATTGTTGAACTTCTAAGAAAAATAGTACGTTATGTGCTCAAATACACAACTTTTGTGACTTTTCAAACTTTGAAGCTAGATAACTTCGGCAAATGTGGACCAAATTTGTTAAACAAAGTGTCAAATTAATTAGCTCGACGAGATTTTGAATATGTCACAACACATCATGATTGCATCTTGTTTAATTTCCAAGAAAAATAGTACTTTATGTGCTCAAACACACAACTTTTGTGACTTTTCCAATTTTGAAGCTCGATAACTTCGGCAAATGTGGACCAAATTTGTTACACAAAATTTCAAAGTAATCACCTCAACGAGATTTTGAAGATGTCACAACACATCATGATTACATATTGTTGAACTTCTAAGAAAAATAGTACGTTATGTGCTCAAATACACAACTTTTGTGACTTTTCAAACTTTGAAGCTAGATAACTTCGGCAAATGTGGACCAAATTTGTTACACAAAATGTCAAAGTAATCACCTCAACGAGATTTTGAAGATGTCACAACACATCATGATTACATATTGTTGAACTTCTAAGAAAAATAGTACGTTATGTGCTCAAATACACAACTTTTGTGACTTTTCAAACTTTGAAGCTAGATAACTTCGGCAAATGTGGACCAAATTTCTTAAACAAAGTGTCAAATTAATTAGCTCGACGAGATTTTGAATATGTCACAACACATCATGATTGCATCTTGTTGAATTTCCAAGAAAAATAGTACTTTATGTGCTCAAACACACAACTTTTGTGACTTTTCAAATTTTGAAGCTCGATAACTTCGCCAAATGTGGACCAAATTTCTTAAACAAAGTGTCAAATTAATTAGCTCGACGAGATTTTGAATATGTCACAACACATCATGATTGCATCTTGTTGAATTTCCAAGAAAAATAGTACTTTATGTGCTCAAACACACAACTTTTGTGACTTTTCCAATTTTGAAGCTCGATAACTTCGGCAAATGTGGACCAAATTTGTTAACCAAAGTGTCAAATTCATCAGCTCAACGAGATTTTGAATATGTCACAACACATCATGATTGCATCTTGTTGAATTTCCAAGAAAAATAGTACTTTATGTGCTCAAACACACAACTTTTGTGACTTTTCAAACTTTGAAGCTCGATAACTTCGGCAAATGTGGACCAAATTTGTTACACAAAATGTCAAAGTAATCACCTCAACGAGATTTTGAAGATGTCACAACACATCATGATTACATATTGTTGAACTTCTAAGAAAAATAGTACGTTATGTGCTCAAATACACAACTTTTGTGACTTTTCAAACTTTGAAGCTAGATAACTTCGGCAAATGTGGACCAAATTTGTTAAACAAAGTGTCAAATTAATTAGCTCGACGAGATTTTGAATATGTCACAACACATCATGATTGCATCTTGTTGAATTTCCAAGAAAAATAGTACTTTATGTGCTCAAACACACAACTTTTGTGACTTTTCCAATTTTGAAGCTCGATAACTTCGGCAAATGTGGACCAAATTTGTTACACAAAATTTCAAAGTAATCACCTCAACGAGATTTTGAAGATGTCACAACACATCATGATTACATATTGTTGAACTTCTAAGAAAAATAGTACGTTATGTGCTCAAATACACAACTTTTGTGACTTTTCAAACTTTGAAGCTAGATAACTTCGGCAAATGTGGACCAAATTTCTTAAACAAAGTGTCAAATTAATTAGCTCGACGAGATTTTGAATATGTCACAACACATCATGATTGCATCTTGTTGAATTTCCAAGAAAAATAGTACTTTATGTGCTCAAACACACAACTTTTGTGACTTTTCAAATTTTGAAGCTCGATAACTTCGCCAAATGTGGACCAAATTTCTTAAACAAAGTGTCAAATTAATTAGCTCGACGAGATTTTGAATATGTCACAACACATCATGATTGCATCTTGTTGAATTTCCAAGAAAAATAGTACTTTATGTGCTCAAACACACAACTTTTGTGACTTTTCCAATTTTGAAGCTCGATAACTTCGGCAAATGTGGACCAAATTTGTTAACCAAAGTGTCAAATTCATCAGCTCGACGAGATCTTTAAAATGACACAACAATTCATGATTGCATTTTGTTGAATTTCCAAGAAAAATAGTACTTTAAGTGCTCAAACACACAACTTTTATGACTTTTCAAACTTTGAAGCTCGATAACTTCGGCAAATGTGGACCAAATTTGTTAACCAAAGTGTCAAATTCATCAGCTCGACGAGATCTTTAAAATGACACAACAATTCATGATTGCATCTTGTTGAATTTCCAAGAAAAATAGTACTTTATGTGCTCAAACACACATATTTTGTGACTTTTCAAACTCTGAAGCTCGATAACTTCGGCAAATGTGGACCAAATTTCTTAAACAAAGTGTCAAATTAATAAGCTCAACGAGATTTTGAAGATGTCACAACAAATCATGATTGCATCTTGTTGAATTTCCAAGAAAAATAGTACTTTATGTGCTCAAACACTCAACTTTTGTGACTTTTCCAATTTTGAAGCTCGATAACTTCGGCAAATGAAGACCAAATTTGTTAAACAAAGTGTCAAATTAATCAGCTCGACGAGATTTTGAATATGTCACAACACATCATGATTGCATCTTGTTGAATTTCCAAGAAAAATAGTACTTTATGTGCTCAAACACACAACTTTTGTGACTTTTCCAATTTTGAAGCTCGATAACTTTGGCAAATGTGGACCAAATTTGTTAAACAAAGTGTCAAATTAATCAGCTCGACAAGGTTATGAAGATGTCACAACACACCATGATCACATCTTGTTGAACTTCCAAGAAAAATAGTACTTTATATGCTCAAACACACATATTTTGTGACTTTTCAAACTCTGAAGCTCGATAACTTTGGCAAATGTGGACCAAATTTGTTACACAAAGTGTCAAAGTAATCACCTCAACGAGATTTTGAAGATGTCACAACACATCATGATTACCTCTTGTTGAACTTCCAAGAAAAATAGTACTTTATGTGCTCAAACACACAACTTTTGTGACTTTTCAAATTTTGAAGCTCGATAACTTCACCAAATGTGGACCAAATTTCTTAAACAAAGTGTCAAATTAATTAGCTCGACGAGATTTTGAATATGTCACAACACATCATGATTGCATCTTGTTGATTTTCCAAGAAAAATAGTACTTTATGTGCTCAAACACACAACTTTTGTGACTTTCCCAATTTTGAAGCTCGATAACTTCGGCAAATGTGGACCAAATTTGTTAACCAAAGTGTCAAATTCATCAGCTCGACGAGATCTTTAAAATGACACAACAATTCATGATTGCATCTTGTTGAATTTCCAAGAAAAATAGTACTTTATGTGCTCAAACACACAACTTTTGTGACTTTTCAAACTTTGAAGCTCGATAACTTCGGCAAATGTGGACCAAATTTGTTACTCAAAATGTCAAAGTAATCACCTCAACGAGATTTTGAAGATGTCACAACACATCATGATTACATATTGTTGAACTTCTAAGAAAAATAGTACGTTATGTGCTCAAATACACAACTTTTGTGACTTTTCAAACTTTGAAGCTAGATAACTTCGGCAAATGTGGACCAAATTTGTTAAACAAAGTGTCAAATTAATTAGCTCGACGAGATTTTGAATATGTCACAACACATCATGATTGCATCTTGTTTAATTTCCAAGAAAAATAGTACTTTATGTGCTCAAACACACAACTTTTGTGACTTTTCCAATTTTGAAGCTCGATAACTTCGGCAAATGTGGACCAAATTTGTTACACAAAATTTCAAAGTAATCACCTCAACGAGATTTTGAAGATGTCACAACACATCATGATTACATATTGTTGAACTTCTAAGAAAAATAGTACGTTATGTGCTCAAATACACAACTTTTGTGACTTTTCAAACTTTGAAGCTAGATAACTTCGGCAAATGTGGACCAAATTTCTTAAACAAAGTGTCAAATTAATTAGCTCGACGAGATTTTGAATATGTCACAACACATCATGATTGCATCTTGTTGAATTTCCAAGAAAAATAGTACTTTATGTGCTCAAACACACAACTTTTGTGACTTTTCAAATTTTGAAGCTCGATAACTTCGCCAAATGTGGACCAAATTTCTTAAACAAAGTGTCAAATTAATTAGCTCGACGAGATTTTGAATATGTCACAACACATCATGATTGCATCTTGTTGAATTTCCAAGAAAAATAGTACTTTATGTGCTCAAACACACAACTTTTGTGACTTTTCCAATTTTGAAGCTCGATAACTTCGGCAAATGTGGACCAAATTTGTTAACCAAAGTGTCAAATTCATCAGCTCAACGAGATTTTGAATATGTCACAACACATCATGATTGCATCTTGTTGAATTTCCAAGAAAAATAGTACTTTATGTGCTCAAACACACAACTTTTGTGACTTTTCAAACTTTGAAGCTCGATAACTTCGGCAAATGTGGACCAAATTTGTTACACAAAATGTCAAAGTAATCACCTCAACGAGATTTTGAAGATGTCACAACACATCATGATTACATATTGTTGAACTTCTAAGAAAAATAGTACGTTATGTGCTCAAATACACAACTTTTGTGACTTTTCAAACTTTGAAGCTAGATAACTTCGGCAAATGTGGACCAAATTTGTTAAACAAAGTGTCAAATTAATTAGCTCGACGAGATTTTGAATATGTCACAACACATCATGATTGCATCTTGTTGAATTTCCAAGAAAAATAGTACTTTATGTGCTCAAACACACAACTTTTGTGACTTTTCCAATTTTGAAGCTCGATAACTTCGGCAAATGTGGACCAAATTTGTTACACAAAATTTCAAAGTAATCACCTCAACGAGATTTTGAAGATGTTACAACACATCATGATTACATATTGTTGAACTTCTAAGAAAAATAGTACGTTATGTGCTCAAATACACAACTTTTGTGACTTTTCAAACTTTGAAGCTAGATAACTTCGGCAAATGTGGACCAAATTTCTTAAACAAAGTGTCAAATTAATTAGTTCGACGAGATTTTGAATATGTCACAACACATCATGATTGCATCTTGTTGAATTTCCAAGAAAAATAGTACTTTATGTGCTCAAACACACAACTTTTGTGACTTTTCAAATTTTGAAGCTCGATAACTTCGCCAAATGTGGACCAAATTTCTTAAACAAAGTGTCAAATTAATTAGCTCGACGAGATTTTGAATATGTCACAACACATCATGATTGCATCTTGTTGAATTTCCAAGAAAAATAGTACTTTATGTGCTCAAACACACAACTTTTGTGACTTTTCCAATTTTGAAGCTCGATAACTTCGGCAAATGTGGACCAAATTTGTTAACCAAAGTGTCAAATTCATCAGCTCGACGAGATCTTTAAAATGACACAACAATTCATGATTGCATTTTGTTGAATTTCCAAGAAAAATAGTACTTTAAGTGCTCAAACACACAACTTTTGTGACTTTTCAAACTTTGAAGCTCGATAACTTCGGCAAATGTGGACCAAATTTGTTAACCAAAGTGTCAAATTCATCAGCTCGACGAGATCTTTAAAATGACACAACAATTCATGATTGCATCTTGTTGAATTTCCAAGAAAAATAGTACTTTATGTGCTCAAACACACATATTTTGTGACTTTTCAAACTCTGAAGCTCGATAACTTCGGCAAATGTGGACCAAATTTCTTAAACAAAGTGTCAAATTAATAAGCTCAACGAGATTTTGAAGATGTCACAACAAATCATGATTGCATCTTGTTGAATTTCCAAGAAAAATAGTACTTTATGTGCTCAAACACACAACTTTTGTGACTTTTCCAATTTTGAAGCTCGATAACTTCGGCAAATGAAGACCAAATTTGTTAAACAAAGTGTCAAATTAATCAGCTCGACGAGATTTTGAATATGTCACAACACATCATGATTGCATCTTGTTGAATTTCCAAGAAAAATAGTACTTTATGTGCTCAAACACACAACTTTTGTGACTTTTCCAATTTTGAAGCTCGATAACTTCGGCAAATGTGGACCAAATTTGTTACACAAAATGTCAAAGTAATCACCTCAACGAGATTTTGAAGATGTCACAACACATCATGATTACATATTGTTGAACTTCTAAGAAAAATAGTACGTTATGTGCTCAAATACACAACTTTTGTGACTTTTCAAACTTTGAAGCTAGATAACTTCGGCAAATGTGGACCAAATTTCTTAAACAAAGTGTCAAATTAATTAGCTCGACGAGATTTTGAATATGTCACAACACATCATGATTGCATCTTGTTGAATTTCCAAGAAAAATAGTACTTTATGTGCTCAAACACACAACTTTTGTGACTTTTCAAATTTTGAAGCTCGATAACTTCGCCAAATGTGGACCAAATTTCTTAAACAAAGTGTCAAATTAATTAGCTCGACGAGATTTTGAATATGTCACAACACATCATGATTGCATCTTGTTGAATTTCCAAGAAAAATAGTACTTTATGTGCTCAAACACACAACTTTTGTGACTTTTCCAATTTTGAAGCTCGATAACTTCGGCAAATGTGGACCAAATTTGTTAACCAAAGTGTCAAATTCATCAGCTCGACGAGATCTTTAAAATGACACAACAATTCATGATTGCATCTTGTTGAATTTCCAAGAAAAATAGTACTTTATGTGCTCAAACACACAACTTTTGTGACTTTTCAAACTTTGAAGCTCGATAACTTCGGCAAATGTGGACCAAATTTGTTAAACAAAGTGTCAAATTAATTAGCTCGACGAGATTTTGAATATGTCACAACACATCATGATTGCATCTTGTTGAATTTCCAAGAAAAATAGTACTTTATGTGCTCAAACACACATATTTTGTGACTTTTCAAACTCTGAAGCTCGATAACTTCGGCAAATGTGGACCAAATTTCTTAAACAAAGTGTCAAATTAATAAGCTCAACGAGATTTTGAAGATGTCACAACAAATCATGATTGCATCTTGTTGAATTTCCAAGAAAAATAGTACTTTATGTGCTCAAACACATAACTTTTGTGACTTTTCCAATTTTGAAGCTCGATAACTTCGGCAAATGTGGACCAAATTTCTTAAACAAAGTGTCAAATTAATCAGCTCGACGAGATCTTTGAAATGACACAACAATTCATAATTGCATCTTGTTGAATTTCCAAGAAAAATAGTACTTTATGTGCTCAAACACACAACTTTTGTGACTTTTCCAATTTTGAAGCTCGATAACTTCGGCAAATGTGGACCAAATTTGTTAAACAAAGTGTCAAATTAATTAGCTCGACGAGATTTTGAATATGTCACAACACATCATGATTGCATCTTGTTGAATTTCCAAGAAAAATAGTACTTTATGTGCTCAAACACACATATTTTGTGACTTTTCAAACTCTGAAGCTCGATAACTTTGGCAAATGTGGACCAAATTTGTTACACAAAGTGTCAAAGTAATCACCTCAACGAGATTTTGAAGATGTCACAACACATCATGATTACATCTTGTTGAACTTCCAAGAAAAATAGTACTTTATGTGCTCAAACACACATATTTTGTGACTTTTCAAACTCTGAAGCTCGATAACTTCGGCAAATGTGGACCAAATTTCTTAAACAAAGTGTCAAATTAATTAGCTCGACGAGATTTTGAATATGTCACAACAAATCATGATTGCATCTTGTTGAATTTCCAAGAAAAATAGTACTTTATGTGCTCAAACACACAACTTTTGTGACTTTTCAAACTTTGAAGCTCGATAACTTCGGCAAATGTGGACCAAATTTGTTAAACAAATTGTCAAATTAATTAGCTCGACGAGATTTTGAAGATGTCACAACACATCATGATTACCTCTTGTTGAACTTCCAAGAAAAATAGTACTTTATGTGCTCAAACACACAACTTTTGTGACTTTTCCAATTTTGAAGCTCGATAACTTCGGCAAATGTGGACCAAATTTCTTAAACAAAGTGTCAAATTAATAAGCTCGACGAGATTTTGAAGATGTCACAACACATCATGATTACCTCTTGTTGAACTTCCAAGAAAAATAGTACTTTATGTGCTCAAACACACAACTTTTGTGACTTTTCAAACTTTGAAGCTCGATAACTTCGGCAAATGTGAACCACATTTCTTAAACAAAGTGTCAAATTAATCAGCTCGACGAGATTTTGAAGATGTCACAACACATCATGATTGCATCTTGTTGAATTTCCAAGAAAAATAGTACTTTATGTGCTCAAACACACAACTTTTGTGACTTTTCCAATTTTGAAGCTCGATAACTTTGGCAAATGTGGACCAAATTTGTTAAACAAAGTGTCAAATTAATCAGCTCGACAAGGTTATGAAGATGTCACAACACACCATGATCACATCTTGTTGAACTTCCAAGAAAAATAGTACTTTATATGCTCAAACACACATATTTTGTGACTTTTCAAACTCTGAAGCTCGATAACTTTGGCAAATGTGGACCAAATTTGTTACACAAAGTGTCAAAGTAATCACCTCAACGAGATTTTGAAGATGTCACAACACATCATGATTACCTCTTGTTGAACTTCCAAGAAAAATAGTACTTTATGTGCTCAAACACACAACTTTTGTGACTTTTCAAATTTTGAAGCTCGATAACTTCGCCAAATGTGGACCAAATTTCTTAAACAAAGTGTCAAATTAATTAGCTCGACGAGATTTTGAATATGTCACAACACATCATGATTGCATCTTGTTGATTTTCCAAGAAAAATAGTACTTTATGTGCTCAAACACACAACTTTTGTGACTTTCCCAATTTTGAAGCTCGATAACTTCGGCAAATGTGGACCAAATTTGTTAACCAAAGTGTCAAATTCATCAGCTCGACGAGATCTTTAAAATGACACAACAATTCATGATTGCATCTTGTTGAATTTCCAAGAAAAATAGTACTTTATGTGCTCAAACACACAACTTTTGTGACTTTTCAAACTTTGAAGCTCGATAACTTCGGCAAATGTGGACCAAATTTGTTACACAAAATGTCAAAGTAATCACCTCAACGAGATTTTGAAGATGACACAACAATTCATGATTGCATCTTGTTGAATTTTCCACGAAAAATAGTACTTTATGTGCTCAAACACACAACTTTTGTGACTTTTCCAATTTTGAAGCTCGATAACTTTGGCAAATGTGGACCAAATTTGTTAAACAAAGTGTCAAATTAATCAGCTCGACGAGATTTTGAAGATGTCACAACACATCATGATTGCATCTTGTTGAATTTCCAAGAAAAATAGTACTTTATGTGCTCAAACACACAACTTTTGTGACTTTTCCAATTTTGAAGCTCGATAACTTTGGCAAATGTGGACCAAATTTGTTAACCAAAGTGTCAAATTCATCAGCTCGACGAGATCTTTGAAATGACACAACAATTCATGATTGCATCTTGTTGAATTTCCATGAAAAATAGTACTTTATGTGCTCAAACACACAACTTTTGTGACTTTTCCAATTTTGAAGCTCGATAACATTGGCAAATGTGGACCAAATTTGTTAAACAAAGTGTCAAATTAATCAGCTCGACAAGGTTATGAAGATGTCACAACACACCATGATCACATCTTGTTGAACTTCCAAGAAAAATAGTACTTTATGTGCTCAAACACACAACTTTTGTGACTTTTCCAATTTTGAAGCTCGATAACTTTGGCAAATGTGGACCAAATTTGTTAACCAAAGTGTCAAATTAATCAGCTCGACGAGATTTTGAATATGTCACAACACATCATGATTGCATCTTGTTGAATTTCCACGAAAAATAGTACTTTATGTGCTCAAACACACAACTTTTGTGACTTTTCCAATTTTGAAGCTCGATAACTTTGGCAAATGTGGACCAAATTTGTTAAACAAAGTGTCAAATTAATCAGCTCGACGAGATTTTGAAGATGTCACAACACATCATGATTGCATCTTGTTGAATTTCCAAGAAAAATAGTACTTTATGTGCTCAAACACACAACTTTTGTGACTTTTCCAATTTTGAAGCTCGATAACTTCGGCAAATGTGGACCAAATTTGTTAACCAAAGTGTCAAATTCATCAGCTCGACGAGATCTTTAAAATGACACAACAATTCATGATTGCATCTTGTTGAATTTCCAAGAAAAATAGTACTTTATGTGCTCAAACACACAACTTTTGTGACTTTTCAAACTTTGAAGCTCGATAACTTCGGCAAATGTGGACCAAATTTGTTAAACAAAGTGTCAAATTAATTAGCTCGACGAGATTTTGAATATGTCACAACACATCATGATTGCATCTTGTTGAATTTCCAAGAAAAATAGTACTTTATGTGCTCAAACACACAAGTTTTGTGACTTTTCCAATTTTGAAGCTCGATAACTTTGGCAAATGTGGACCAAATTTGTTAAACAAAGTGTCAAATTAATCAGCTCGGTAAGGTTATGAAGATGTCACAACACACCATGATTACATCTTGTTGAACTTCCAAGAAAAATAGTACTTTATGTGCTCAAACACACATATTTTGTGACTTTTCAATCTCTGAAGCTCGATAACTTTGGCAAATGTGGACCAAATTTGTTACACAAAGTGTCAAAGTAATCACCTCAACGAGATTTTGAAGATGTCACAACACATCATGATTACATCTTGTTGAACTTCCAAGAAAAATAGTACTTTATGTGCTCAAACACACAACTTTTGTGACTTTTCCAATTTTGAAGCTCGATAACATTGGCAAATGTGGACCAAATTTGTTAAACAAAGTGTCAAATTAATCAGCTCGACAAGGTTATGAAGATGTCACAACACACCATGATCACATCTTGTTGAACTTCCAAGAAAAATAGTACTTTATGTGCTCAAACACACATATTTTGTGACTTTTCAAACTATGAAGCTCGATAACTTTGGCAAATGTGGACCAAATTTGTTACACAAGGTGTCAAAGTAATCACCTCAACGAGATTTTGAAGATGTCACAACACATCATGATTACCTCTTGTTGAACTTTCAAGAAAAATAGTACTTTAAGTGCTCAAACACACAACTTTTGTGACTTTTCAAACTTTGAAGCTCGATAACTTCGGCAAATGGGGACCAAATTTGTTAAACAAAGTGTCAAATTAATCAGCTCGACGAGATTTTGAAGATGTCACAACACATCATGATTGCATCTTGTTGAATTTCCATGAAAAATAGTACTTTATGTGCTCAAACACACAACTTTTGTGACTTATCCAATTTTGAAGCTCGATAACTTTGGCAAATGTGGACCAAATTTGTTAACCAAAGTGTCAAATTAATCAGCTCGACGAGATCTTTAAAATGACACAACAATTCATGATTGCATCTTGTTGAATTTCCACGAAAAATAGTACTTTATGTGCTCAAACACACAACTTTTGTGACTTTTCCAATTTTGAAGCTCGATAACTTTGGCAAATGTGGACCAAATTTGTTACACAAGGTGTCAAAGTAATCACCTCAACGAGATTTTGAAGATGTCACAACACATCATGATTACCTCTTGTTGAACTTCCAAGAAAAATAGTACTTTATGTGCTCAAACACACAACTTTTGTGACTTTTCAAACTTTGAAGCTCGATAACTTCGGCAAATGGGGACCAAATTTGTTAAACAAAGTGTCAAATTAATCAGCTCGACGAGATTTTGAAGATGTCACAACACATCATGATTGCATCTTGTTGAATTTCCATGAAAAATAGTACTTTATGTGCTCAAACACACAACTTTTGTGACTTATCCAATTTTGAAGCTCGATAACTTTGGCAAATGTGGACCAAATTTGTTAACCAAAGTGTCAAATTAATCAGCTCGACGAGATCTTTAAAATGACACAACAATTCATGATTGCATCTTGTTGAATTTCCACGAAAAATAGTACTTTATGTGCTCAAACACACAACTTTTGTGACTTTTCCAATTTTGAAGCTCGATAACTTTGGCAAATGTGGACCAAATTTGTTAACCAAAGTGTCAAATTAATCAGCTCGACGAGATTTTGAATATGTCACAACACATCATGATTGCATCTTGTTGAATTTCCAAGAAAAATAGTACTTTATGTGCTCAAACACACAAGTTTTGTGACTTTTCCAATTTTGAAGCTCGATAACTTTGGCAAATGTGGACCAAATTTGTTAAACAAAGTGTCAAATTAATCAGCTCGACGAGACCTTTAAAATGACACAACACACCATGATTACATCTTGTTGAACTTCCAAGAAAAATAGTACTTTATGTGCTCAAACACACAACTTTTGTGACTTTTCAAACTTTGAAGCTCGATAACTTCGGCAAATGTGGACCAAATTTGTTAAACAAAGTGTCAAATTAATCACCTCAACGAGATTTTGAAGATGTCACAACACATCATGATTACATCTTGTTGAACTTCCAAGAAAAATAGTACTTTATGTGCTCAAACACACAAGTTTTGTGACTTTTCCAATTTTGAAGCTCGATAACTTTGGCAAATGTGGACCAAATTTGTTAAACAAAGTGTCAAATTAATCAGCTCGATAAGGTTATGAAGATGTCACAACACACCATGATTACATCTTGTTGAACTTCCAAGAAAAATAGTACTTTATGTGCTCAAACACACATATTTTGTGACTTTTCAATCTCTGAAGCTCGATAACTTTGGCAAATGTGGACCAAATTTGTTACACAAAGTGTCAAAGTAATCACCTCAACGAGATTTTGAAGATGTCACAACACATCATGATTACATCTTGTTGAACTTCCAAGAAAAATAGTACTTTATGTGCTCAAACACACAACTTTTGTGACTTTTCAAACTTTGAAGCTCGATAGCTTCGGCAAATGAAGACCAAATTTGTTAAACAAAGTGTCAAATTAATCAGCTCGACGAGATTTTGAATGTCACAACACATCATGATTGCATCTTGTTGAATTTCCAAGAAAAATAGTACTTTATGTGCTCAAACACACAACTTTTGTGACTTTTCCAATTTTGAAGCTCGATAACTTCGGCAAATGAGGACCAAATTTGTTAAACAAAGTGTCAAATTAATCAGCTCGACGAGATTTTGAAGATGTCACAACACATCATGATTACATCTTGTTGAATTTCCAAGAAAAATAGTACTTTATGTGCTCAAACACACAAGTTTTGTGACTTTTCCAATTTTGAAGCTCGATAACTTTGGCAAATGTGGACCAAATTTGTTAAACAAAGTGTCAAATTAATCAGCTCGATAAGGTTATGAAGATGTCACAACACACCATGATTACATCTTGTTGAACTTCCAAGAAAAATAGTACTTTATGTGCTCAAACACACAACTTTTGTGACTTTTCAAACTTTGAAGCTCGATAACTTCGGCAAATGTGGACCACATTTCTTAAACAAAGTGTCAAATTAATTAGTTCGACGAGATTTTGAATATGTCACAACACATCATGATTGCATCTTGTTGAATTTCCAAGAAAAATAGTACTTTATGTGCTCAAACACACAACTTTTGTGACTTTTCCAATTTTGAAGCTCGATAACTTCGGCAAATGAAGACCAAATTTGTTAAACAAAGTGTCAAATTAATCAGCTCGACGAGATTTTGAATATGTCACAACACATCATGATTGCATCTTGTTGAATTTCCAAGAAAAATAGTACTTTATGTGCTCAAACACACAACTTTTGTGACTTTTCCAATTTTGAAGCTCGATAACTTTGGCAAATGTGGACCAAATTTGTTAAACAAAGCGTCGAATTAATCAGCTCGACGAGATCTTTAAAATGACACAACACACCATGATTACATCTTGTTGAACTTCCAAGAAAAATAGTACTTTATGTGCTCAAACACACAAGTTTTGTGACTTTTCCAATTTTGAAGCTCGATAACTTTGGCAAATGTGGACCAAATTTGTTAAACAAAGTGTCAAATTAATCAGCTCGATAAGGTTATGAAGATGTCACAACACACCATGATTACATCTTGTTGAACTTCCAAGAAAAATAGTACTTTATGTGCTCAAACACACATATTTTGTGACTTTTCAATCTCTGAAGCTCGATAACTTTGGCAAATGTGGACCAAATTTGTTAACCAAAGTGTCAAAGTAATCACCTCAACGAGATTTTGAAGATGTCACAACACATCATGATTACCTCTTGTTGAACTTCCAAGAAAAATAGTACTTTATGTGCTCAAACACACATATTTTGTGACTTTTCAAACTTTGAAGCTCGATAGCTTCGGCAAATGAGGACCAAATTTGTTAAACAGAGTGTAAAATTAATCAGCTCGACGAGATTTTGAATATGTCACAACACATCATGATTGCATCTTGTTGAATTTCCAAGAAAAATAGTACTTTATGTGCTCAAACACACAAGTTTTGTGACTTTTCCAATTTTGAAGCTCGATAACTTTGGCAAATGTGGACCAAATTTGTTAAACAAAGTGTCAAATTAATCAGCTCGACGAGACCTTTAAAATGACACAACACACCATGATTACATCTTGTTGAACTTCCAAGAAAAATAGTACTTTATGTGCTCAAACACACAACTTTTGTGACTTTTCAAACTTTGAAGCTCGATAACTTCGGCAAATGTGGACCAAATTTGTTAAACAAAGTGTCAAATTAATCACCTCAACGAGATTTTGAAGATGTCACAACACATCATGATTACATCTTGTTGAACTTCCAAGAAAAATAGTACTTTATGTGCTCAAACACACAAGTTTTGTGACTTTTCCAATTTTGAAGCTCGATAACTTTGGCAAATGTGGACCAAATTTGTTAAACAAAGTGTCAAATTAATCAGCTCGATAAGGTTATGAAGATGTCACAACACACCATGATTACATCTTGTTGAACTTCCAAGAAAAATAGTACTTTATGTGCTCAAACACACATATTTTGTGACTTTTCAATCTCTGAAGCTCGATAACTTTGGCAAATGTGGACCAAATTTGTTACACAAAGTGTCAAAGTAATCACCTCAACGAGATTTTGAAGATGTCACAACACATCATGATTACATCTTGTTGAACTTCCAAGAAAAATAGTACTTTATGTGCTCAAACACACAACTTTTGTGACTTTTCAAACTTTGAAGCTCGATAGCTTCGGCAAATGAAGACCAAATTTGTTAAACAAAGTGTCAAATTAATCAGCTCGACGAGATTTTGAATGTCACAACACATCATGATTGCATCTTGTTGAATTTCCAAGAAAAATAGTACTTTATGTGCTCAAACACACAACTTTTGTGACTTTTCCAATTTTGAAGCTCGATAACTTCGGCAAATGAGGACCAAATTTGTTAAACAAAGTGTCAAATTAATCAGCTCGACGAGATTTTGAAGATGTCACAACACATCATGATTACATCTTGTTGAACTTCCAAGAAAAATAGTACTTTAAATGCTCAAACACACATATTTTGTGACTTTTCAAACTCTGAAGCTCGATAACTTTGGCAAATGTGGACCAAATTTGTTACACAAAGTGTCAAATTAATCAGCTCGACGAGATTTTGAAGATGTCACAACACATCATGATTACATCTTGTTGAACTTCCAAGAAAAATAGTACTTTATGTGCTCAAACACACAACTTTTGTGACTTTTCAAACTTTGAAGCTCGATAACTTCGGCAAATGTGGACCACATTTCTTAAACAAAGTGTCAAATTAATTAGTTCGACGAGATTTTGAATATGTCACAACACATCATGATTGCATCTTGTTGAATTTCCAAGAAAAATAGTACTTTATATGCTCAAACACACATATTTTGTGACTTTTCAAACTCTGAAGCTCGATAACTTTGGCAAATGTGGACCAAATTTGTTACACAAAGTGTCAAAGTAATCACCTCAACGAGATTTTGAAGATGTCACAACACATCATGATTACCTCTTGTTGAACTTCCAAGAAAAATAGTACTTTATGTGCTCAAACACACAACTTTTGTGACTTTTCAAACTTTGAAGCTCGATAACTTCGGCAAATGTGGACCACATTTCTTAAACAAAGTGTCAAATTAATTAGTTCGACGAGATTTTGAATATGTCACAACACATCATGATTGCATCTTGTTGAATTTCCAAGAAAAATAGTACTTTATGTGCTCAAACACACAACTTTTGTGACTTTTCCAATTTTGAAGCTCGATAACTTCGGCAAATGAAGACCAAATTTGTTAAACAAAGTGTCAAATTAATCAGCTCGACGAGATTTTGAATATGTCACAACACATCATGATTGCATCTTGTTGAATTTCCAAGAAAAATAGTACTTTATGTGCTCAAACACACAACTTTTGTGACTTTTCCAATTTTGAAGCTCGATAACTTTGGCAAATGTGGACCAATTTGTTAACCAAAGTGTCAAATTAATCAGCTCGACGAGATCTTTAAAATGACACAACAATTCATGATTGCATCTTGTTGAATTTCCACGAAAAATAGTACTTTATGTGCTCAAACACACAACTTTTGTGACTTTTCCAATTTTGAAGCTCGATAACTTTGGCAAATGTGGACCAAATTTGTTAAACAAAGTGTCAAATTAATCAGCTCGACGAGATTTTGAAGATGTCACAACACATCATGATTGCATCTTGTTGAATTTCCAAGAAAAATAGTACTTTATGTGCTCAAACACACAACTTTTGTGACTTTTCCAATTTTGAAGCTCGATAACTTTGGCAAATGTGGACCAAATTTGTTAAACAAAGTGTCGAATTAATCAGCTCGACGAGATCTTTAAAATGACACAACACACCATGATTACATCTTGTTGAACTTCCAAGAAAAATAGTACTTTATGTGCTCAAACACACAAGTTTTGTGACTTTTCCAATTTTGAAGCTCGATAACTTTGGCAAATGTGGACCAAATTTGTTAAACAAAGTGTCAAATTAATCAGCTCGATAAGGTTATGAAGATGTCACAACACACCATGATTACATCTTGTTGAACTTCCAAGAAAAATAGTACTTTATGTGCTCAAACACACATATTTTGTGACTTTTCAATCTCTGAAGCTCGATAACTTTGGCAAATGTGGACCAAATTTGTTACACAAAGTGTCAAAGTAATCACCTCAACGAGATTTTGAAGATGTCACAACACATCATGATTACATCTTGTTGAACTTCCAAGAAAAATAGTACTTTATGTGCTCAAACACACAACTTTTGTGACTTTTCAAACTTTGAAGCTCGATAGCTGCGGCAAATGAAGACCAAATTTGTTAAACAAAGTGTCAAATTAATCAGCTCGACGAGATTTTGAATGTCACAACACATCATGATTGCATCTTGTTGAATTTCCAAGAAAAATAGTACTTTATGTGCTCAAACACACAACTTTTGTGACTTTTCCAATTTTGAAGCTCGATAACTTCGGCAAATGAGGACCAAATTTGTTAAACAAAGTGTCAAATTAATCAGCTCGACGAGATTTTGAAGATGTCACAACACATCATGATTACATCTTGTTGAACTTCCAAGAAAAATAGTACTTTAAATGCTCAAACACACATATTTTGTGACTTTTCAAACTCTGAAGCTCGATAACTTTGGCAAATGTGGACCAAATTTGTTACACAAAGTGTCAAAGTAATCACCTCAACGAGATTTTGAAGATATCACAACACATCATGATTACCTCTTGTTGAACTTCCAAGAAAAATAGTACTTTATGTGCTCAAACACACATATTTTGTGACTTTTCAAACTTTGAAGCTCGATAGCTTCGGCAAATGAGGACCAAATTTGTTAAACAGAGTGTAAAATTAATCAGCTCGACGAGATTTTGAATATGTCACAACACATCATGATTGCATCTTGTTGAATTTCCAAGAAAAATAGTACTTTATGTGCTCAAACACACAACTTTTGTGACTTTTCCAATTTTGAAGCTCGATAACTTTGGCAAATGTGGACCAAATTTGTTAACCAAAGTGTCAAATTAATCAGCTCGACGAGATCTTTAAAATGACACAACAATTCATGATTGCATCTTGTTGAATTTCCAAGAAAAATAGTACTTTATGTGCTCAAACACACAACTTTTGTGACTTTTCCAATTTTGAAGCTCGATAACTTCGGCAAGTGAGGACCAAATTTGTTAAACAAAGTGTCAAATTAATCAGCTCGACAAGGTTATGAAGATGTCACAACACACCATGATTACATCTTGTTGAATTTCCAAGAAAAATAGTACTTTATGTGCTCAAACACACAACTTTTGTGACTTTTCCAATTTTGAAGCTCGATAACTTCGGCAAATGTGGACCAAATTTGTTAACCAAAGTGTCAAATTCATCAGCTCGACGAGATCTTTAAAATGACACAACAATTCATGATTGCATCTTGTTGAATTTCCAAGAAAAATAGTACTTTATGTGCTCAAACACACAACTTTTGTGACTTTTCAAACTCTGAAGCTCGATAACTTCGGCAAATGTGGACCAAATTTCTTAAACAAAGTGTCACATTAATCAGCTCAACGAGATTTTGAATATGTCACAACACATCATCATTGCATCTTGTTGAATTTCCAAGAAAAATAGTACTTTATGTGCTCAAACACACAACTTTTGTGACTTTTCCAATTTTGAAGCTCGATAACTTCGGCAAATGTGGACCAAATTTGTTAACCAAAGTGTCAAATTCATCAGCTCGACGAGATCTTTAAAATGACACAACAATTCATGATTGCATCTTGTTGAATTTCCAAGAAAAATAGTACTTTATGTGCTCAAACACACAACTTTTGTGACTTTTCAAACTTTGAAGCTCGATAACTTCGGCAAATGTGGACCAAATTTGTTAAACAAAGTGTCAAATTAATTAGCTCGACGAGATTTTGAATATGTCACAACACATCATGATTGCATCTTGTTGAATTTCCAAGAAAAATAGTACTTTATGTGCTCAAACACACAAGTTTTGTGACATTTCCAATTTTAAAGCTCGATAACTTTGGCAAATGTGGACCAAATTTGTTAAACAAAGTGTCAAATTAATCAGCTCGACGAGATCTTTGAAATGACACAACAATTCATGATTGCATCTTCTTGAATTTCCATGAAAAATAGTACTTTATGTGCTCAAACACACAACTTTTGTGACTTTTCCAATTTTGAAGCTCGATAACTTCGGCAAATGAGGACCAAATATGTTAAACAAAGTGTCAAATTAATCAGCTCGACGAGATTTTGAAGATGTCACAACACATCATGATTGCATCTTGTTGAATTTCCATGAAAAATAGTACTTTATGTGCTCAAACACACAACTTTTGTGACTTTTCCAATTTTGAAGCTCGATAACTATGGCAAATGTGGACCAAATTTGTTAACCAAAGTGTCAAATTAATCAGCTCGACGAGATCTTTAAAATGACACAACAATTCATGATTGCATCTTGTTGAATTTCCTAGAAAAATAGTACTTTATGTGCTCAAACACACAACTTTTGTGACTTTTCAAACTTTGAAGCTCGATAACTTCGGCAAATGTGGACCAAATTTGTTAAACAAAGTGTCAAATTAATTAGCTCGACGAGATTTTGAATATGTCACAACACATCATGATTGCATCTTGTTGAATTTCCAAGAAAAATAGTACTTTATGTGCTCAAACACACAACTTTTGTGACTTTTCAAACTTTGAAGCTCGATAACTTCGGCAAATGTGGACCAAATTTGTTAAACAAAGTGTCAAATTAATTAGCTCGACGAGATTTTGAATATGTCACAACACATCATGATTGCATCTTGTTGAATTTCCAAGAAAAATAGTACTTTATGTGCTCAAACACACAAGTTTTGTGACTTTTCCAATTTTGAAGCTCGATAACTTTGGCAAATGTGGACCAAATTTGTTAAACAAAGTGTCAAATTAATCAGCTCGATAAGGTTATGAAGACGTCACAACACACCATGATTACATCTTGTTGAACTTCCAAGAAAAATAGTACTTTATGTGCTCAAACACACATATTTTGTGACTTTTCAATCTCTGAAGCTCGATAACTTTGGCAAATGTGGACCAAATTTGTTACACAAAGTGTCAAAGTAATCACCTCAACGAGATTTTGAAGATGTCACAACACTTCATGATTACATCTTGTTGAACTTCCAAGAAAAATAGTACTTTATGTGCTCAAACACACAACTTTTGTGACTTTTCAAATTTTGAAGCTCGATAACTTCGCCAAATGTGGACCAAATTTCTTAAACAAAGTGTCAAATTAATTAGCTCGACGAGATTTTGAATATGTCACAACACATCATGATTGCATCTTGTTGAATTTCCAAGAAAAATAGTACTTTATGTGCTCAAACACACAACTTTTGTGACTTTTCCAATTTTGAAGCTCGATAACTTCGGCAAATGTGGACCAAATTTGTTAACCAAAGTGTCAAATTCATCAGCTCGACGAGATTTTGAAGATGTCACAACACATCATGATTACATCTTGTTGAACTTCCAAGAAAAATAGTACTTTATGTGCTCAAACACACAACTTTTGTGACTTTTCAAACTTTGAAGCTCGATAGCTTCGGCAAATGAAGACCAAATTTGTTAAACAAAGTGTCAAATTAATCAGCTCGACGAGATTTTGAATGTCACAACACATCATGATTGCATCTTGTTGAATTTCCAAGAAAAATAGTACTTTATGTGCTCAAACACACAACTTTTGTGACTTTTCCAATTTTGAAGCTCGATAACTTCGGCAAATGAGGACCAAATTTGTTAAACAAAGTGTCAAATTAATCAGCTCGACGAGATTTTGAAGATGTCACAACACATCATGATTACATCTTGTTGAACTTCCAAGAAAAATAGTACTTTAAATGCTCAAACACACATATTTTGTGACTTTTCAAACTCTGAAGCTCGATAACTTTGGCAAATGTGGACCAAATTTGTTACACAAAGTGTCAAAGTAATCACCTCAACGAGATTTTGAAGATGTCACAACACATCATGATTACCTCTTGTTGAATTTCCAAGAAAAATAGTACTTTATGTGCTCAAACACACAACTTTTGTGACTTTTCAAACTTTGAAGCTCGATAACTTCGGCAAATGTGGACCAAATTTGTTAAACAAAGTGTCAAATTAATTAGCTCGACGAGATTTTGAATATGTCACAACACATCATGATTGCATCTTGTTGAATTTCCAAGAAAAATAGTACTTTATGTGCTCAAACACACAAGTTTTGTGACTTTTCCAATTTTGAAGCTCGATAACTTTGGCAAATGTGGACCAAATTTGTTAAACAAAGTGTCAAATTAATCAGCTCGATAAGGTTATGAAGACGTCACAACACACCATGATTACATCTTGTTGAACTTCCAAGAAAAATAGTACTTTATGTGCTCAAACACACATATTTTGTGACTTTTCAATCTCTGAAGCTCGATAACTTTGGCAAATGTGGACCAAATTTGTTACACAAAGTGTCAAAGTAATCACCTCAACGAGATTTTGAAGATGTCACAACACTTCATGATTACATCTTGTTGAACTTCCAAGAAAAATAGTACTTTATGTGCTCAAACACACAACTTTTGTGACTTTTCAAATTTTGAAGCTCGATAACTTCGCCAAATGTGGACCAAATTTCTTAAACAAAGTGTCAAATTAATTAGCTCGACGAGATTTTGAATATGTCACAACACATCATGATTGCATCTTGTTGAATTTCCAAGAAAAATAGTACTTTATGTGCTCAAACACACAACTTTTGTGACTTTTCCAATTTTGAAGCTCGATAACTTCGGCAAATGTGGACCAAATTTGTTAACCAAAGTGTCAAATTCATCAGCTCGACGAGATTTTGAAGATGTCACAACACATCATGATTGCATCTTGTTGAATTTCCATGAAAAATAGTACTTTATGTGCTCAAACACACAACTTTTGTGACTTTTCCAATTTTGAAGCTCGATAACTTTGGCAAATGTGGACCAAATTTGTTAACCAAAGTGTCAAATTAATCAGCTCGACGAGATCTTTAAAATGACACAACAATTCATGATTGCATCTTGTTGAATTTCCTAGAAAAATAGTACTTTATGTGCTCAAACACACAACTTTTGTGACTTTTCAAACTTTGAAGCTCGATAACTTCGGCAAATGTGGACCAAATTTGTTAAACAAAGTGTCAAATTAATTAGCTCGACGAGATTTTGAATATGTCACAACACATCATGATTGCATCTTGTTGAATTTCCAAGAAAAATAGTACTTTATGTGCTCAAACACACAAGTTTTGTGACTTTTCCAATTTTGAAGCTCGATAACTTTGGCAAATGTGGACCAAATTTGTTAAACAAAGTGTCAAATTAATCAGCTCGATAAGGTTATGAAGACGTCACAACACACCATGATTACATCTTGTTGAACTTCCAAGAAAAATAGTACTTTATGTGCTCAAACACACATATTTTGTGACTTTTTAATCTCTGAAGCTCGATAACTTTGGCAAATGTGGACCAAATTTGTTACACAAAGTGTCAAAGTAATCACCTCAACGAGATTTTGAAGATGTCACAACACTTCATGATTACATCTTGTTGAACTTCCAAGAAAAATAGTACTTTATGTGCTCAAACACACAACTTTTGTGACTTTTCAAATTTTGAAGCTCGATAACTTCGCCAAATGTGGACCAAATTTCTTAAACAAAGTGTCAAATTAATTAGCTCGACGAGATTTTGAATATGTCACAACACATCATGATTGCATCTTGTTGAATTTCCAAGAAAAATAGTACTTTATGTGCTCAAACACACAACTTTTGTGACTTTTCCAATTTTGAAGCTCGATAACTTCGGCAAATGTGGACCAAATTTGTTAACCAAAGTGTCAAATTCATCAGCTCGACGAGATCTTTAAAATGACACAACAATTCATGATTGCATCTTGTTGAATTTCCAAGAAAAATAGTACTTTATGTGCTCAAACACACAACTTTTGTGACTTTTCAAACTTTGAAGCTCGATAACTTCGGCAAATGTGGACCAAATTTGTTAAACAAAGTGTCAAATTAATTAGCTCGACGAGATTTTGAATAAGTCACAACACATCATGATTGCATCTTGTTGAATTTCCAAGAAAAATAGTACTTTATGTGCTCAAACACACAACTTTTGTGACTTTTCCAATTTTGAAGCTCGATAACATTGGCAAATGTGGACCAAATTTGTTAAACAAAGTGTCAAATTAATCAGCTCGATAAGGTTATGAAGATGTCACAACACACCATGATTACATCTTGTTGAACTTCCAAGAAAAATAGTACTTTATGTGCTCAAACACACAACTTTTGTGACTTTTCAAACTCTGAAGCTCGATAACTTTGGCAAATGTGGACCAAATTTGTTACACAAAGTGTCAAAGTAATCACCTCAACGAGATTTTGAAGATGTCACAACACATCATGATTACCTCTTGTTGAATTTCCAAGAAAAATAGTACTTTATGTGCTCAAACACACAACTTTTGTGACTTTTCAAACTTTGAAGCTCGATAGCTTCGGCAAATGAAGACCAAATTTGTTAAACAAAGTGTCAAATTAATCAGCTCGACGAGATTTTGAATGTCACAACACATCATGATTGCATCTTGTTGAATTTCCAAGAAAAATAGTACTTTATGTGCTCAAACACACAACTTTTGTGACTTTTCCAATTTTGAAGCTCGATAACATTGGCAAATGTGGACCAAATTTGTTAAACAAAGTGTCAAATTAATCAGCTCGACGAGATCTTTAAAATGACACAACAATTCATGATTGCATCTTGTTGAATTTCCAAGAAAAATAGTACTTTATGTGCTCAAACACACAACTTTTGTGACTTTTCAAACTCTGAAGCTCGATAACTTTGGCAAATGTGGACCAAATTTGTTACACAAAGTGTCAAAGTAATCACCTCAACGAGATTTTGAAGATGTCACAACACATCATGATTACCTCTTGTTGAATTTCCAAGAAAAATAGTACTTTATGTGCTCAAACACACAACTTTTGTGACTTTTCAAACTTTGAAGCTCGATAGCTTCGGCAAATGAAGACCAAATTTGTTAAACAAAGTGTCAAATTAATCAGCTCGACGAGATTTTGAATGTCACAACACATCATGATTGCATCTTGTTGAATTTCCAAGAAAAATAGTACTTTATGTGCTCAAACACACAACTTTTGTGACTTTTCCAATTTTGAAGCTCGATAACATTGGCAAATGTGGACCAAATTTGTTAAACAAAGTGTCAAATTAATCAGCTCGACGAGATTTTGAATGTCACAACACAACATGATTGCATCTTGTTGAACTTCCAAGAAAAATAGTACTTTATGTGCTCAAACACACAACTTTTGTGACTTTTCAAACTCTGAAGCTCGATAACTTTGGCAAATGTGGACCAAATTTGTTACACAAAGTGTCAAAGTAATCACCTCAACGAGATTTTGAAGATGTCACAACACATCATGATTACCTCTTGTTGAATTTCCAAGAAAAATAGTACTTTATGTGCTCAAACACACAACTTTTGTGACTTTTCAAACTTTGAAGCTCGATAGCTTCGGCAAATGAAGACCAAATTTGTTAAACAAAGTGTCAAATTAATCAGCTCGACGAGATTTTGAATGTCACAACACATCATGATTGCATCTTGTTGAATTTCCAAGAAAAATAGTACTTTATGTGCTCAAACACACAACTTTTGTGACTTTTCCAATTTTGAAGCTCGATAACATTGGCAAATGTGGACCAAATTTGTTAAACAAAGTGTCAAATTAATCAGCTCGACGAGATTTTGAATGTCACAACACATCATGATTGCATCTTGTTGAACTTCCAAGAAAAATAGTACTTTATGTGCTCAAACACACAACTTTTGTGACTTTTCAAACTTTGAAGCTCGATAGCTTCGGCAAATGAAGACCAAATTTGTTAAACAAAGTGTCAAATTAATCAGCTCGACGAGATTTTGAAGATGTCACAACACTTCATGATTACATCTTGTTGAACTTCCAAGAAAAATAGTACTTTATGTGCTCAAACACACAACTTTTGTGACTTTTCAAATTTTGAAGCTCGATAACTTCGCCAAATGTGGACCAAATTTCTTAAACAAAGTGTCAAATTAATTAGCTCGACGAGATTTTGAATATGTCACAACACATCATGATTGCATCTTGTTGAATTTCCAAGAAAAATAGTACTTTATGTGCTCAAACACACAACTTTTGTGACTTTTCCAATTTTGAAGCTCGATAACTTCGGCAAATGTGGACCAAATTTGTTAACCAAAGTGTCAAATTCATCAGCTCGACGAGATCTTTAAAATGACACAACAATTCATGATTGCATCTTGTTGAATTTCCAAGAAAAATAGTACTTTATGTGCTCAAACACACAACTTTTGTGACTTTTCAAACTTTGAAGCTCGATAACTTCGGCAAATGTGGACCAAATTTGTTAAACAAAGTGTCAAATTAATTAGCTCGACGAGATTTTGAATAAGTCACAACACATCATGATTGCATCTTGTTGAATTTCCAAGAAAAATAGTACTTTATGTGCTCAAACACACAACTTTTGTGACTTTTCCAATTTTGAAGCTCGATAACATTGGCAAATGTGGACCAAATTTGTTAAACAAAGTGTCAAATTAATCAGCTCGATAAGGTTATGAAGATGTCACAACACACCATGATTACATCTTGTTGAACTTCCAAGAAAAATAGTACTTTATGTGCTCAAACACACAACTTTTGTGACTTTTCAAACTCTGAAGCTCGATAACTTTGGCAAATGTGGACCAAATTTGTTACACAAAGTGTCAAAGTAATCACCTCAACGAGATTTTGAAGATGTCACAACACATCATGATTACCTCTTGTTGAATTTCCAAGAAAAATAGTACTTTATGTGCTCAAACACACAACTTTTGTGACTTTTCAAACTTTGAAGCTCGATAGCTTCGGCAAATGAAGACCAAATTTGTTAAACAAAGTGTCAAATTAATCAGCTCGACGAGATTTTGAATGTCACAACACATCATGATTGCATCTTGTTGAATTTCCAAGAAAAATAGTACTTTATGTGCTCAAACACACAACTTTTGTGACTTTTCCAATTTTGAAGCTCGATAACATTGGCAAATGTGGACCAAATTTGTTAAACAAAGTGTCAAATTAATCAGCTCGACGAGATCTTTAAAATGACACAACACACCATGATTACATCTTGTTGAATTTCCAAGAAAAATAGTACTTTATGTGCTCAAACACACAACTTTTGTGACTTTTCCAATTTTGAAGCTCGATAACTTTGGCAAATGTGGACCAAATTTGTTAACCAAAGTGTCAAATTAATCAGCTCGACGAGATCTTTAAAATGACACAACAATTCATGATTGCATCTTGTTGAATTTCCTAGAAAAATAGTACTTTATGTGCTCAAACACACAAGTTTTGTGACTTTTCCAATTTTGAAGCTCGATAACTTTGGCAAATGTGGACCAAATTTGTTAAACAAAGTGTCAAATTAATCAGCTCGATAAGGTTATGAAGATGTCACAACACACCATGATTACATCTTGTTGAACTTCCAAGAAAAATAGTACTTTATGTGCTCAAACACACATATTTTGTGACTTTTCAATCTCTGAAGCTCGATAACTTTGGCAAATGTGGACCAAATTTGTTACACAAAGTGTCAAAGTAATCACCTCAACGAGATTTTGAAGATGTCACAACACATCATGATTACATCTTGTTGAACTTCCAAGAAAAATAGTACTTTATGTGCTCAAACACACAACTTTTATGACTTTTCAAATTTTGAAGCTCGATAACTTCGCCAAATGTGGACCAAATTTCTTAAACAAAGTGTCAAATTAATTAGCTCGATAAGGTTATGAAGATGTCACAACACACCATGATTACATCTTGTTGAACTTCCAAGAAAAATAGTACTTTATGTGCTCAAACACACAACTTTTGTGACTTTTCCAATTTTGAAGCTCGATAACATTGGCAAATGTGGACCAAATTTGTTAAACAAAGTGTCAAATTAATCAGCTCGACGAGATCTTTAAAATGACACAACACACCATGATTACATCTTGTTGAATTTCCAAGAAAAATAGTACTTTATGTGCTCAAACACACAACTTTTGTGACTTTTCAAACTTTGAAGCTCGATAGCTTCGGCAAATGAAGACCAAATTTGTTAAACAAAGTGTCAAATTAATTAGCTCGACGAGATTTTGAATATGTCACAACACATCATGATTGCATCTTGTTGAATTTCCAAGAAAAATAGTACTTTATGTGCTCAAACACACAAGTTTTGTGACATTTCCAATTTTAAAGCTCGATAACTTTGGCAAATGTGGACCAAATTTGTTAACCAAAGTGTCAAATTAATCAGCTCGACGAGATCTTTAAAATGACACAACAATTCATGATTGCATCTTGTTGAATTTCCAAGAAAAATAGTACTTTATGTGCTCAAACACACAACTTTTGTGACTTTTCCAATTTTGAAGCTCGATAACTTCGGCAAGTGAGGACCAAATTTGTTAAACAAAGTGTCAAATTAATCAGCTCGACAAGGTTATGAAGATGTCACAACACACCATGATTACATCTTGTTGAATTTCCAAGAAAAATAGTACTTTATGTGCTCAAACACACAACTTTTGTGACTTTTCCAATTTTGAAGCTCGATAACTTCGGCAAATGTGGACCAAATTTGTTAACCAAAGTGTCAAATTCATCAGCTCGACGAGATCTTTAAAATGACACAACAATTCATGATTGCATCTTGTTGAATTTCCAAGAAAAATAGTACTTTATGTGCTCAAACACACAACTTTTGTGACTTTTCAAACTCTGAAGCTCGATAACTTCGGCAAATGTGGACCAAATTTCTTAAACAAAGTGTCACATTAATCAGCTCAACGAGATTTTGAATATGTCACAACACATCATCATTGCATCTTGTTGAATTTCCAAGAAAAATAGTACTTTATGTGCTCAAACACACAACTTTTGTGACTTTTCCAATTTTGAAGCTCGATAACTTCGGCAAATGTGGACCAAATTTGTTAACCAAAGTGTCAAATTCATCAGCTCGACGAGATCTTTAAAATGACACAACAATTCATGATTGCATCTTGTTGAATTTCCAAGAAAAATAGTACTTTATGTGCTCAAACACACAACTTTTGTGACTTTTCAAACTTTGAAGCTCGATAACTTCGGCAAATGTGGACCAAATTTGTTAAACAAAGTGTCAAATTAATTAGCTCGACGAGATTTTGAATATGTCACAACACATCATGATTGCATCTTGTTGAATTTCCAAGAAAAATAGTACTTTATGTGCTCAAACACACAAGTTTTGTGACATTTCCAATTTTAAAGCTCGATAACTTTGGCAAATGTGGACCAAATTTGTTAAACAAAGTGTCAAATTAATCAGCTCGACGAGATCTTTGAAATGACACAACAATTCATGATTGCATCTTCTTGAATTTCCATGAAAAATAGTACTTTATGTGCTCAAACACACAACTTTTGTGACTTTTCCAATTTTGAAGCTCGATAACTTCGGCAAATGAGGACCAAATATGTTAAACAAAGTGTCAAATTAATCAGCTCGACGAGATTTTGAAGATGTCACAACACATCATGATTGCATCTTGTTGAATTTCCATGAAAAATAGTACTTTATGTGCTCAAACACACAACTTTTGTGACTTTTCCAATTTTGAAGCTCGATAACTATGGCAAATGTGGACCAAATTTGTTAACCAAAGTGTCAAATTAATCAGCTCGACGAGATCTTTAAAATGACACAACAATTCATGATTGCATCTTGTTGAATTTCCTAGAAAAATAGTACTTTATGTGCTCAAACACACAACTTTTGTGACTTTTCAAACTTTGAAGCTCGATAACTTCGGCAAATGTGGACCAAATTTGTTAAACAAAGTGTCAAATTAATTAGCTCGACGAGATTTTGAATATGTCACAACACATCATGATTGCATCTTGTTGAATTTCCAAGAAAAATAGTACTTTATGTGCTCAAACACACAACTTTTGTGACTTTTCAAACTTTGAAGCTCGATAACTTCGGCAAATGTGGACCAAATTTGTTAAACAAAGTGTCAAATTAATTAGCTCGACGAGATTTTGAATATGTCACAACACATCATGATTGCATCTTGTTGAATTTCCAAGAAAAATAGTACTTTATGTGCTCAAACACACAAGTTTTGTGACTTTTCCAATTTTGAAGCTCGATAACTTTGGCAAATGTGGACCAAATTTGTTAAACAAAGTGTCAAATTAATCAGCTCGATAAGGTTATGAAGACGTCACAACACACCATGATTACATCTTGTTGAACTTCCAAGAAAAATAGTACTTTATGTGCTCAAACACACATATTTTGTGACTTTTCAATCTCTGAAGCTCGATAACTTTGGCAAATGTGGACCAAATTTGTTACACAAAGTGTCAAAGTAATCACCTCAACGAGATTTTGAAGATGTCACAACACTTCATGATTACATCTTGTTGAACTTCCAAGAAAAATAGTACTTTATGTGCTCAAACACACAACTTTTGTGACTTTTCAAATTTTGAAGCTCGATAACTTCGCCAAATGTGGACCAAATTTCTTAAACAAAGTGTCAAATTAATTAGCTCGACGAGATTTTGAATATGTCACAACACATCATGATTGCATCTTGTTGAATTTCCAAGAAAAATAGTACTTTATGTGCTCAAACACACAACTTTTGTGACTTTTCCAATTTTGAAGCTCGATAACTTCGGCAAATGTGGACCAAATTTGTTAACCAAAGTGTCAAATTCATCAGCTCGACGAGATTTTGAAGATGTCACAACACATCATGATTACATCTTGTTGAACTTCCAAGAAAAATAGTACTTTATGTGCTCAAACACACAACTTTTGTGACTTTTCAAACTTTGAAGCTCGATAGCTTCGGCAAATGAAGACCAAATTTGTTAAACAAAGTGTCAAATTAATCAGCTCGACGAGATTTTGAATGTCACAACACATCATGATTGCATCTTGTTGAATTTCCAAGAAAAATAGTACTTTATGTGCTCAAACACACAACTTTTGTGACTTTTCCAATTTTGAAGCTCGATAACTTCGGCAAATGAGGACCAAATTTGTTAAACAAAGTGTCAAATTAATCAGCTCGACGAGATTTTGAAGATGTCACAACACATCATGATTACATCTTGTTGAACTTCCAAGAAAAATAGTACTTTAAATGCTCAAACACACATATTTTGTGACTTTTCAAACTCTGAAGCTCGATAACTTTGGCAAATGTGGACCAAATTTGTTACACAAAGTGTCAAAGTAATCACCTCAACGAGATTTTGAAGATGTCACAACACATCATGATTACCTCTTGTTGAATTTCCAAGAAAAATAGTACTTTATGTGCTCAAACACACAACTTTTGTGACTTTTCAAACTTTGAAGCTCGATAACTTCGGCAAATGTGGACCAAATTTGTTAAACAAAGTGTCAAATTAATTAGCTCGACGAGATTTTGAATATGTCACAACACATCATGATTGCATCTTGTTGAATTTCCAAGAAAAATAGTACTTTATGTGCTCAAACACACAAGTTTTGTGACTTTTCCAATTTTGAAGCTCGATAACTTTGGCAAATGTGGACCAAATTTGTTAAACAAAGTGTCAAATTAATCAGCTCGATAAGGTTATGAAGACGTCACAACACACCATGATTACATCTTGTTGAACTTCCAAGAAAAATAGTACTTTATGTGCTCAAACACACATATTTTGTGACTTTTCAATCTCTGAAGCTCGATAACTTTGGCAAATGTGGACCAAATTTGTTACACAAAGTGTCAAAGTAATCACCTCAACGAGATTTTGAAGATGTCACAACACTTCATGATTACATCTTGTTGAACTTCCAAGAAAAATAGTACTTTATGTGCTCAAACACACAACTTTTGTGACTTTTCAAATTTTGAAGCTCGATAACTTCGCCAAATGTGGACCAAATTTCTTAAACAAAGTGTCAAATTAATTAGCTCGACGAGATTTTGAATATGTCACAACACATCATGATTGCATCTTGTTGAATTTCCAAGAAAAATAGTACTTTATGTGCTCAAACACACAACTTTTGTGACTTTTCCAATTTTGAAGCTCGATAACTTCGGCAAATGTGGACCAAATTTGTTAACCAAAGTGTCAAATTCATCAGCTCGACGAGATTTTGAAGATGTCACAACACATCATGATTGCATCTTGTTGAATTTCCATGAAAAATAGTACTTTATGTGCTCAAACACACAACTTTTGTGACTTTTCCAATTTTGAAGCTCGATAACTTTGGCAAATGTGGACCAAATTTGTTAACCAAAGTGTCAAATTAATCAGCTCGACGAGATCTTTAAAATGACACAACAATTCATGATTGCATCTTGTTGAATTTCCTAGAAAAATAGTACTTTATGTGCTCAAACACACAACTTTTGTGACTTTTCAAACTTTGAAGCTCGATAACTTCGGCAAATGTGGACCAAATTTGTTAAACAAAGTGTCAAATTAATTAGCTCGACGAGATTTTGAATATGTCACAACACATCATGATTGCATCTTGTTGAATTTCCAAGAAAAATAGTACTTTATGTGCTCAAACACACAAGTTTTGTGACTTTTCCAATTTTGAAGCTCGATAACTTTGGCAAATGTGGACCAAATTTGTTAAACAAAGTGTCAAATTAATCAGCTCGATAAGGTTATGAAGACGTCACAACACACCATGATTACATCTTGTTGAACTTCCAAGAAAAATAGTACTTTATGTGCTCAAACACACATATTTTGTGACTTTTTAATCTCTGAAGCTCGATAACTTTGGCAAATGTGGACCAAATTTGTTACACAAAGTGTCAAAGTAATCACCTCAACGAGATTTTGAAGATGTCACAACACTTCATGATTACATCTTGTTGAACTTCCAAGAAAAATAGTACTTTATGTGCTCAAACACACAACTTTTGTGACTTTTCAAATTTTGAAGCTCGATAACTTCGCCAAATGTGGACCAAATTTCTTAAACAAAGTGTCAAATTAATTAGCTCGACGAGATTTTGAATATGTCACAACACATCATGATTGCATCTTGTTGAATTTCCAAGAAAAATAGTACTTTATGTGCTCAAACACACAACTTTTGTGACTTTTCCAATTTTGAAGCTCGATAACTTCGGCAAATGTGGACCAAATTTGTTAACCAAAGTGTCAAATTCATCAGCTCGACGAGATCTTTAAAATGACACAACAATTCATGATTGCATCTTGTTGAATTTCCAAGAAAAATAGTACTTTATGTGCTCAAACACACAACTTTTGTGACTTTTCAAACTTTGAAGCTCGATAACTTCGGCAAATGTGGACCAAATTTGTTAAACAAAGTGTCAAATTAATTAGCTCGACGAGATTTTGAATAAGTCACAACACATCATGATTGCATCTTGTTGAATTTCCAAGAAAAATAGTACTTTATGTGCTCAAACACACAACTTTTGTGACTTTTCCAATTTTGAAGCTCGATAACATTGGCAAATGTGGACCAAATTTGTTAAACAAAGTGTCAAATTAATCAGCTCGATAAGGTTATGAAGATGTCACAACACACCATGATTACATCTTGTTGAACTTCCAAGAAAAATAGTACTTTATGTGCTCAAACACACAACTTTTGTGACTTTTCAAACTCTGAAGCTCGATAACTTTGGCAAATGTGGACCAAATTTGTTACACAAAGTGTCAAAGTAATCACCTCAACGAGATTTTGAAGATGTCACAACACATCATGATTACCTCTTGTTGAATTTCCAAGAAAAATAGTACTTTATGTGCTCAAACACACAACTTTTGTGACTTTTCAAACTTTGAAGCTCGATAGCTTCGGCAAATGAAGACCAAATTTGTTAAACAAAGTGTCAAATTAATCAGCTCGACGAGATTTTGAATGTCACAACACATCATGATTGCATCTTGTTGAATTTCCAAGAAAAATAGTACTTTATGTGCTCAAACACACAACTTTTGTGACTTTTCCAATTTTGAAGCTCGATAACATTGGCAAATGTGGACCAAATTTGTTAAACAAAGTGTCAAATTAATCAGCTCGACGAGATCTTTAAAATGACACAACAATTCATGATTGCATCTTGTTGAATTTCCAAGAAAAATAGTACTTTATGTGCTCAAACACACAACTTTTGTGACTTTTCAAACTCTGAAGCTCGATAACTTTGGCAAATGTGGACCAAATTTGTTACACAAAGTGTCAAAGTAATCACCTCAACGAGATTTTGAAGATGTCACAACACATCATGATTACCTCTTGTTGAATTTCCAAGAAAAATAGTACTTTATGTGCTCAAACACACAACTTTTGTGACTTTTCAAACTTTGAAGCTCGATAGCTTCGGCAAATGAAGACCAAATTTGTTAAACAAAGTGTCAAATTAATCAGCTCGACGAGATTTTGAATGTCACAACACATCATGATTGCATCTTGTTGAATTTCCAAGAAAAATAGTACTTTATGTGCTCAAACACACAACTTTTGTGACTTTTCCAATTTTGAAGCTCGATAACATTGGCAAATGTGGACCAAATTTGTTAAACAAAGTGTCAAATTAATCAGCTCGACGAGATTTTGAATGTCACAACACAACATGATTGCATCTTGTTGAACTTCCAAGAAAAATAGTACTTTATGTGCTCAAACACACAACTTTTGTGACTTTTCAAACTCTGAAGCTCGATAACTTTGGCAAATGTGGACCAAATTTGTTACACAAAGTGTCAAAGTAATCACCTCAACGAGATTTTGAAGATGTCACAACACATCATGATTACCTCTTGTTGAATTTCCAAGAAAAATAGTACTTTATGTGCTCAAACACACAACTTTTGTGACTTTTCAAACTTTGAAGCTCGATAGCTTCGGCAAATGAAGACCAAATTTGTTAAACAAAGTGTCAAATTAATCAGCTCGACGAGATTTTGAATGTCACAACACATCATGATTGCATCTTGTTGAATTTCCAAGAAAAATAGTACTTTATGTGCTCAAACACACAACTTTTGTGACTTTTCCAATTTTGAAGCTCGATAACATTGGCAAATGTGGACCAAATTTGTTAAACAAAGTGTCAAATTAATCAGCTCGACGAGATTTTGAATGTCACAACACATCATGATTGCATCTTGTTGAACTTCCAAGAAAAATAGTACTTTATGTGCTCAAACACACAACTTTTGTGACTTTTCAAACTTTGAAGCTCGATAGCTTCGGCAAATGAAGACCAAATTTGTTAAACAAAGTGTCAAATTAATCAGCTCGACGAGATTTTGAAGATGTCACAACACTTCATGATTACATCTTGTTGAACTTCCAAGAAAAATAGTACTTTATGTGCTCAAACACACAACTTTTGTGACTTTTCAAATTTTGAAGCTCGATAACTTCGCCAAATGTGGACCAAATTTCTTAAACAAAGTGTCAAATTAATTAGCTCGACGAGATTTTGAATATGTCACAACACATCATGATTGCATCTTGTTGAATTTCCAAGAAAAATAGTACTTTATGTGCTCAAACACACAACTTTTGTGACTTTTCCAATTTTGAAGCTCGATAACTTCGGCAAATGTGGACCAAATTTGTTAACCAAAGTGTCAAATTCATCAGCTCGACGAGATCTTTAAAATGACACAACAATTCATGATTGCATCTTGTTGAATTTCCAAGAAAAATAGTACTTTATGTGCTCAAACACACAACTTTTGTGACTTTTCAAACTTTGAAGCTCGATAACTTCGGCAAATGTGGACCAAATTTGTTAAACAAAGTGTCAAATTAATTAGCTCGACGAGATTTTGAATAAGTCACAACACATCATGATTGCATCTTGTTGAATTTCCAAGAAAAATAGTACTTTATGTGCTCAAACACACAACTTTTGTGACTTTTCCAATTTTGAAGCTCGATAACATTGGCAAATGTGGACCAAATTTGTTAAACAAAGTGTCAAATTAATCAGCTCGATAAGGTTATGAAGATGTCACAACACACCATGATTACATCTTGTTGAACTTCCAAGAAAAATAGTACTTTATGTGCTCAAACACACAACTTTTGTGACTTTTCAAACTCTGAAGCTCGATAACTTTGGCAAATGTGGACCAAATTTGTTACACAAAGTGTCAAAGTAATCACCTCAACGAGATTTTGAAGATGTCACAACACATCATGATTACCTCTTGTTGAATTTCCAAGAAAAATAGTACTTTATGTGCTCAAACACACAACTTTTGTGACTTTTCAAACTTTGAAGCTCGATAGCTTCGGCAAATGAAGACCAAATTTGTTAAACAAAGTGTCAAATTAATCAGCTCGACGAGATTTTGAATGTCACAACACATCATGATTGCATCTTGTTGAATTTCCAAGAAAAATAGTACTTTATGTGCTCAAACACACAACTTTTGTGACTTTTCCAATTTTGAAGCTCGATAACATTGGCAAATGTGGACCAAATTTGTTAAACAAAGTGTCAAATTAATCAGCTCGACGAGATCTTTAAAATGACACAACACACCATGATTACATCTTGTTGAATTTCCAAGAAAAATAGTACTTTATGTGCTCAAACACACAACTTTTGTGACTTTTCCAATTTTGAAGCTCGATAACTTTGGCAAATGTGGACCAAATTTGTTAACCAAAGTGTCAAATTAATCAGCTCGACGAGATCTTTAAAATGACACAACAATTCATGATTGCATCTTGTTGAATTTCCTAGAAAAATAGTACTTTATGTGCTCAAACACACAAGTTTTGTGACTTTTCCAATTTTGAAGCTCGATAACTTTGGCAAATGTGGACCAAATTTGTTAAACAAAGTGTCAAATTAATCAGCTCGATAAGGTTATGAAGATGTCACAACACACCATGATTACATCTTGTTGAACTTCCAAGAAAAATAGTACTTTATGTGCTCAAACACACATATTTTGTGACTTTTCAATCTCTGAAGCTCGATAACTTTGGCAAATGTGGACCAAATTTGTTACACAAAGTGTCAAAGTAATCACCTCAACGAGATTTTGAAGATGTCACAACACATCATGATTACATCTTGTTGAACTTCCAAGAAAAATAGTACTTTATGTGCTCAAACACACAACTTTTATGACTTTTCAAATTTTGAAGCTCGATAACTTCGCCAAATGTGGACCAAATTTCTTAAACAAAGTGTCAAATTAATTAGCTCGATAAGGTTATGAAGATGTCACAACACACCATGATTACATCTTGTTGAACTTCCAAGAAAAATAGTACTTTATGTGCTCAAACACACAACTTTTGTGACTTTTCCAATTTTGAAGCTCGATAACATTGGCAAATGTGGACCAAATTTGTTAAACAAAGTGTCAAATTAATCAGCTCGACGAGATCTTTAAAATGACACAACACACCATGATTACATCTTGTTGAATTTCCAAGAAAAATAGTACTTTATGTGCTCAAACACACAACTTTTGTGACTTTTCAAACTTTGAAGCTCGATAGCTTCGGCAAATGAAGACCAAATTTGTTAAACAAAGTGTCAAATTAATCAGCTCGACGAGATTTTGAATGTCACAACACATCATGATTGCATCTTGTTGAATTTCCAAGAAAAATAGTACTTTATGTGCTCAAACACACAACTTTTGTGACTTTTCCAATTTTGAAGCTCGATAACATTGGCAAATGTGGACCAAATTTGTTAAACAAAGTGTCAAATTAATCAGCTCGACGAGATCTTTAAAATGACACAACACACCATGATTACATCTTGTTGAATTTCCAAGAAAAATAGTACTTTATGTGCTCAAACACACAACTTTTGTGACTTTTCAAACTTTGAAGCTCGATAACTTCGGCAAATGTGGACCAAATTTGTTAAACAAAGTGTCAAATTAATTAGCTCGACGAGATTTTGAATATGTCACTACACATCATGATTGCATCTTGTTGAATTTCCAAGAAAAATAGTACTTTATGTGCTCAAACACACATATTTTGTGACTTTTCAAACTCTGAAGCTCGATAACTTTGGCAAATGTGGACCAAATTTGTTACACAAAGTGTCAAAGTAATCACCTCAACGAGATTTTGAAGATGTCACAACACATCATGATTACATCTTGTTGAACTTCCAAGAAAAATAGTACTTTATGTGCTCAAACACACATATTTTGTGACTTTTCAAACTCTGAAGCTCGATAACTTCGGCAAATGTGGACCAAATTTGTTAAACAAAGTGTCAAATTAATCAGCTCGATAAGGTTATGAAGATGTCACAACACACCATGATTACATCTTGTTGAACTTCCAAGAAAAATAGTACTTTATGTGCTCAAACACACATATTTTGTGACTTTTCAATCTCTGAAGCTCGATAACTTTGGCAAATGTGGACCAAATTTGTTACACAAAGTGTCAAAGTAATCACCTCAACGAGATTTTGAAGATGTCACAACACATCATGATTACATCTTGTTGAACTTCCAAGAAAAATAGTACTTTATGTGCTCAAACACACAACTTTTGTGACTTTTCAAACTTTGAAGCTCGATAGCTTCGGCAAATGAAGACCAAATTTGTTAAACAAAGTGTCAAATTAATCAGCTCGACGAGATTTTGAATGTCACAACACATCATGATTGCATCTTGTTGAATTTCCAAGAAAAATAGTACTTTATGTGCTCAAACACACAACTTTTGTGACTTTTCCAATTTTGAAGCTCGATAACTTCGGCAAATGAGGACCAAATTTGTTAAACAAAGTGTCAAATTAATCAGCTCGACGAGATTTTGAAGATGTCACAACACATCATGATTACATCTTGTTGAACTTCCAAGAAAAATAGTACTTTAAATGCTCAAACACACATATTTTGTGACTTTTCAAACTCTGAAGCTCGATAACTTTGGCAAATGTGGACCAAATTTGTTACACAAAGTGTCAAATTAATCAGCTCGACGAGATTTTGAAGATGTCACAACACATCATGATTACATCTTGTTGAACTTCCAAGAAAAATAGTACTTTATATGCTCAAACACACATATTTTGTGACTTTTCAAACTCTGAAGCTCGATAACTTTGGCAAATGTTGACCAAATTTGTTACACAAAGTGTCAAAGTAATCACCTCAACGAGATTTTGAAGATGTCACAACACATCATGATTACATCTTGTTGAACTTCCAAGAAAAATAGTACTTTATGTGCTCAAACACACAACTTTTGTGACTTTTCCAATTTTGAAGCTCGATAACTTCGGCAAATGTGGACCAAATTTGTTAACCAAAGTGTCAAATTAATCAGCTCGACAAGGTTATGAAGATGTCACAACACACCATGATTACATCTTGTTGAACTTCCAAGAAAAATAGTACTTTATGTGCTCAAACACACATATTTTGTGACTTTTCAAACTCTGAAGCTCGATAACTTTGGCAAATGTGGACCAAATTTGTTACACAAAGTGTCAAAGTAATCACCTCAACGAGATTTTGAAGATGTCACAACACATCATGATTACCTCTTGTTGAATTTCCAAGAAAAATAGTACTTTATGTGCTCAAACACACAACTTTTGTGACTTTTCCAATTTTGAAGCTCGATAACTTCGGCAAATGGGGACCAAATTTGTTAAACAAAGTGTCAAATTAATCAGCTCGACGAGATTTTGAAGATGTCACAACACATCATGATTGCATCTTGTTGAATTTCCTAGAAAAATAGTACTTTATGTGCTCAAACACACAACTTTTGTGACTTTTCAAACTTTGAAGCTCGATAACTTCGGCAAATGTGGACCAAATTTGTTAAACAAAGTGTCAAATTAATTAGCTCGACGAGATTTTGAATATGTCACAACACATCATGATTGCATCTTGTTGAATTTCCAAGAAAAATAGTACTTTATGTGCTCAAACACACAAGTTTTGTGACTTTTCCAATTTTGAAGCTCGATAACTTTGGCAAATGTGGACCAAATTTGTTAAACAAAGTGTCAAATTAATCAGCTCGATAAGGTTATGAAGACGTCACAACACACCATGATTACATCTTGTTGAACTTCCAAGAAAAATAGTACTTTATGTGCTCAAACACACATATTTTGTGACTTTTTAATCTCTGAAGCTCGATAACTTTGGCAAATGTGGACCAAATTTGTTACACAAAGTGTCAAAGTAATCACCTCAACGAGATTTTGAAGATGTCACAACACTTCATGATTACATCTTGTTGAACTTCCAAGAAAAATAGTACTTTATGTGCTCAAACACACAACTTTTGTGACTTTTCAAATTTTGAAGCTCGATAACTTCGCCAAATGTGGACCAAATTTCTTAAACAAAGTGTCAAATTAATTAGCTCGACGAGATTTTGAATATGTCACAACACATCATGATTGCATCTTGTTGAATTTCCAAGAAAAATAGTACTTTATGTGCTCAAACACACAACTTTTGTGACTTTTCCAATTTTGAAGCTCGATAACTTCGGCAAATGTGGACCAAATTTGTTAACCAAAGTGTCAAATTCATCAGCTCGACGAGATCTTTAAAATGACACAACAATTCATGATTGCATCTTGTTGAATTTCCAAGAAAAATAGTACTTTATGTGCTCAAACACACAACTTTTGTGACTTTTCAAACTTTGAAGCTCGATAACTTCGGCAAATGTGGACCAAATTTGTTAAACAAAGTGTCAAATTAATTAGCTCGACGAGATTTTGAATAAGTCACAACACATCATGATTGCATCTTGTTGAATTTCCAAGAAAAATAGTACTTTATGTGCTCAAACACACAACTTTTGTGACTTTTCCAATTTTGAAGCTCGATAACATTGGCAAATGTGGACCAAATTTGTTAAACAAAGTGTCAAATTAATCAGCTCGATAAGGTTATGAAGATGTCACAACACACCATGATTACATCTTGTTGAACTTCCAAGAAAAATAGTACTTTATGTGCTCAAACACACAACTTTTGTGACTTTTCAAACTCTGAAGCTCGATAACTTTGGCAAATGTGGACCAAATTTGTTACACAAAGTGTCAAAGTAATCACCTCAACGAGATTTTGAAGATGTCACAACACATCATGATTACCTCTTGTTGAATTTCCAAGAAAAATAGTACTTTATGTGCTCAAACACACAACTTTTGTGACTTTTCAAACTTTGAAGCTCGATAGCTTCGGCAAATGAAGACCAAATTTGTTAAACAAAGTGTCAAATTAATCAGCTCGACGAGATTTTGAATGTCACAACACATCATGATTGCATCTTGTTGAATTTCCAAGAAAAATAGTACTTTATGTGCTCAAACACACAACTTTTGTGACTTTTCCAATTTTGAAGCTCGATAACATTGGCAAATGTGGACCAAATTTGTTAAACAAAGTGTCAAATTAATCAGCTCGACGAGATCTTTAAAATGACACAACAATTCATGATTGCATCTTGTTGAATTTCCAAGAAAAATAGTACTTTATGTGCTCAAACACACAACTTTTGTGACTTTTCAAACTCTGAAGCTCGATAACTTTGGCAAATGTGGACCAAATTTGTTACACAAAGTGTCAAAGTAATCACCTAAACGAGATTTTGAAGATGTCACAACACATCATGATTACCTCTTGTTGAATTTCCAAGAAAAATAGTACTTTATGTGCTCAAACACACAACTTTTGTGACTTTTCAAACTTTGAAGCTCGATAGCTTCGGCAAATGAAGACCAAATTTGTTAAACAAAGTGTCAAATTAATCAGCTCGACGAGATTTTGAAGATGTCACAACACATCATGATTGCATCTTGTTGAATTTCCTAGAAAAATAGTACTTTATGTGCTCAAACACACAACTTTTGTGACTTTTCCAATTTTGAAGCTCGATAACTTCGGCAAATGTGGACCAAATTTGTTAACCAAAGTGTCAAATTCATCAGCTCGACGAGATCTTTAAAATGACACAACAATTCATGATTGCATCTTGTTGAATTTCCAAGAAAAATAGTACTTTATGTGCTCAAACACACAACTTTTGTGACTTTTCAAACTTTGAAGCTCGATAACTTCGGCAAATGTGGACCAAATTTCTTAAACAAAGTGTCAAAGTAATCACCTCAACGAGATTTTGAAGATGTCACAACACATCATGATTACCTCTTGTTGAATTTCCAAGAAAAATAGTACTTTATGTGCTCAAACACACAACTTTTGTGACTTTTCCAATTTTGAAGCTCGATAACTTCGGCAAATGGGGACCAAATTTGTTAAACAAAGTGTCAAATTAATCAGCTCGACGAGATTTTGAAGATGTCACAACACATCATGATTGCATCTTGTTGAATTTCCTAGAAAAATAGTACTTTATGTGCTCAAACACACAACTTTTGTGACTTTTCAAACTTTGAAGCTCGATAACTTCGGCAAATGTGGACCAAATTTGTTAAACAAAGTGTCAAATTAATTAGCTCGACGAGATTTTGAATATGTCACAACACATCATGATTGCATCTTGTTGAATTTCCAAGAAAAATAGTACTTTATGTGCTCAAACACACAAGTTTTGTGACTTTTCCAATTTTGAAGCTCGATAACTTTGGCAAATGTGGACCAAATTTGTTAAACAAAGTGTCAAATTAATCAGCTCGATAAGGTTATGAAGACGTCACAACACACCATGATTACATCTTGTTGAACTTCCAAGAAAAATAGTACTTTATGTGCTCAAACACACATATTTTGTGACTTTTTAATCTCTGAAGCTCGATAACTTTGGCAAATGTGGACCAAATTTGTTACACAAAGTGTCAAAGTAATCACCTCAACGAGATTTTGAAGATGTCACAACACTTCATGATTACATCTTGTTGAACTTCCAAGAAAAATAGTACTTTATGTGCTCAAACACACAACTTTTGTGACTTTTCAAATTTTGAAGCTCGATAACTTCGCCAAATGTGGACCAAATTTCTTAAACAAAGTGTCAAATTAATTAGCTCGACGAGATTTTGAATATGTCACAACACATCATGATTGCATCTTGTTGAATTTCCAAGAAAAATAGTACTTTATGTGCTCAAACACACAACTTTTGTGACTTTTCCAATTTTGAAGCTCGATAACTTCGGCAAATGTGGACCAAATTTGTTAACCAAAGTGTCAAATTCATCAGCTCGACGAGATCTTTAAAATGACACAACAATTCATGATTGCATCTTGTTGAATTTCCAAGAAAAATAGTACTTTATGTGCTCAAACACACAACTTTTGTGACTTTTCAAACTTTGAAGCTCGATAACTTCGGCAAATGTGGACCAAATTTGTTAAACAAAGTGTCAAATTAATTAGCTCGACGAGATTTTGAATAAGTCACAACACATCATGATTGCATCTTGTTGAATTTCCAAGAAAAATAGTACTTTATGTGCTCAAACACACAACTTTTGTGACTTTTCCAATTTTGAAGCTCGATAACATTGGCAAATGTGGACCAAATTTGTTAAACAAAGTGTCAAATTAATCAGCTCGATAAGGTTATGAAGATGTCACAACACACCATGATTACATCTTGTTGAACTTCCAAGAAAAATAGTACTTTATGTGCTCAAACACACAACTTTTGTGACTTTTCAAACTCTGAAGCTCGATAACTTTGGCAAATGTGGACCAAATTTGTTACACAAAGTGTCAAAGTAATCACCTCAACGAGATTTTGAAGATGTCACAACACATCATGATTACCTCTTGTTGAATTTCCAAGAAAAATAGTACTTTATGTGCTCAAACACACAACTTTTGTGACTTTTCAAACTTTGAAGCTCGATAGCTTCGGCAAATGAAGACCAAATTTGTTAAACAAAGTGTCAAATTAATCAGCTCGACGAGATTTTGAATGTCACAACACATCATGATTGCATCTTGTTGAATTTCCAAGAAAAATAGTACTTTATGTGCTCAAACACACAACTTTTGTGACTTTTCCAATTTTGAAGCTCGATAACATTGGCAAATGTGGACCAAATTTGTTAAACAAAGTGTCAAATTAATCAGCTCGACGAGATCTTTAAAATGACACAACAATTCATGATTGCATCTTGTTGAATTTCCAAGAAAAATAGTACTTTATGTGCTCAAACACACAACTTTTGTGACTTTTCAAACTCTGAAGCTCGATAACTTTGGCAAATGTGGACCAAATTTGTTACACAAAGTGTCAAAGTAATCACCTAAACGAGATTTTGAAGATGTCACAACACATCATGATTACCTCTTGTTGAATTTCCAAGAAAAATAGTACTTTATGTGCTCAAACACACAACTTTTGTGACTTTTCAAACTTTGAAGCTCGATAGCTTCGGCAAATGAAGACCAAATTTGTTAAACAAAGTGTCAAATTAATCAGCTCGACGAGATTTTGAATGTCACAACACATCATGATTGCATCTTGTTGAATTTCCAAGAAAAATAGTACTTTATGTGCTCAAACACACAACTTTTGTGACTTTTCCAATTTTGAAGCTCGATAACATTGGCAAATGTGGACCAAATTTGTTAAACAAAGTGTCAAATTAATCAGCTCGACGAGATTTTGAATGTCACAACACATCATGATTGCATCTTGTTGAACTTCCAAGAAAAATAGTACTTTATGTGCTCAAACACACAACTTTTGTGACTTTTCAAACTCTGAAGCTCGATAACTTTGGCAAATGTGGACCAAATTTGTTACACAAAGTGTCAAAGTAATCACCTCAACGAGATTTTGAAGATGTCACAACACATCATGATTACCTCTTGTTGAATTTCCAAGAAAAATAGTACTTTATGTGCTCAAACACACAACTTTTGTGACTTTTCAAACTTTGAAGCTCGATAGCTTCGGCAAATGAAGACCAAATTTGTTAAACAAAGTGTCAAATTAATCAGCTCGACGAGATTTTGAATGTCACAACACATCATGATTGCATCTTGTTGAATTTCCAAGAAAAATAGTACTTTATGTGCTCAAACACACAACTTTTGTGACTTTTCCAATTTTGAAGCTCGATAACATTGGCAAATGTGGACCAAATTTGTTAAACAAAGTGTCAAATTAATCAGCTCGACGAGATTTTGAATGTCACAACACATCATGATTGCATCTTGTTGAACTTCCAAGAAAAATAGTACTTTATGTGCTCAAACACACAACTTTTGTGACTTTTCAAACTTTGAAGCTCGATAGCTTCGGCAAATGAAGACCAAATTTGTTAAACAAAGTGTCAAATTAATCAGCTCGACGAGATTTTGAAGATGTCACAACACTTCATGATTACATCTTGTTGAACTTCCAAGAAAAATAGTACTTTATGTGCTCAAACACACAACTTTTGTGACTTTTCAAATTTTGAAGCTCGATAACTTCGCCAAATGTGGACCAAATTTCTTAAACAAAGTGTCAAATTAATTAGCTCGACGAGATTTTGAATATGTCACAACACATCATGATTGCATCTTGTTGAATTTCCAAGAAAAATAGTACTTTATGTGCTCAAACACACAACTTTTGTGACTTTTCCAATTTTGAAGCTCGATAACTTCGGCAAATGTGGACCAAATTTGTTAACCAAAGTGTCAAATTCATCAGCTCGACGAGATCTTTAAAATGACACAACAATTCATGATTGCATCTTGTTGAATTTCCAAGAAAAATAGTACTTTATGTGCTCAAACACACAACTTTTGTGACTTTTCAAACTTTGAAGCTCGATAACTTCGGCAAATGTGGACCAAATTTGTTAAACAAAGTGTCAAATTAATTAGCTCGACGAGATTTTGAATAAGTCACAACACATCATGATTGCATCTTGTTGAATTTCCAAGAAAAATAGTACTTTATGTGCTCAAACACACAACTTTTGTGACTTTTCCAATTTTGAAGCTCGATAACATTGGCAAATGTGGACCAAATTTGTTAAACAAAGTGTCAAATTAATCAGCTCGATAAGGTTATGAAGATGTCACAACACACCATGATTACATCTTGTTGAACTTCCAAGAAAAATAGTACTTTATGTGCTCAAACACACAACTTTTGTGACTTTTCAAACTCTGAAGCTCGATAACTTTGGCAAATGTGGACCAAATTTGTTACACAAAGTGTCAAAGTAATCACCTCAACGAGATTTTGAAGATGTCACAACACATCATGATTACCTCTTGTTGAATTTCCAAGAAAAATAGTACTTTATGTGCTCAAACACACAACTTTTGTGACTTTTCAAACTTTGAAGCTCGATAGCTTCGGCAAATGAAGACCAAATTTGTTAAACAAAGTGTCAAATTAATCAGCTCGACGAGATTTTGAATGTCACAACACATCATGATTGCATCTTGTTGAATTTCCAAGAAAAATAGTACTTTATGTGCTCAAACACACAACTTTTGTGACTTTTCCAATTTTGAAGCTCGATAACATTGGCAAATGTGGACCAAATTTGTTAAACAAAGTGTCAAATTAATCAGCTCGACGAGATCTTTAAAATGACACAACACACCATGATTACATCTTGTTGAATTTCCAAGAAAAATAGTACTTTATGTGCTCAAACACACAACTTTTGTGACTTTTCCAATTTTGAAGCTCGATAACTTTGGCAAATGTGGACCAAATTTGTTAACCAAAGTGTCAAATTAATCAGCTCGACGAGATCTTTAAAATGACACAACAATTCATGATTGCATCTTGTTGAATTTCCTAGAAAAATAGTACTTTATGTGCTCAAACACACAACTTTTATGACTTTTCAAATTTTGAAGCTCGATAACTTCGCCAAATGTGGACCAAATTTCTTAAACAAAGTGTCAAATTAATTAGCTCGATAAGGTTATGAAGATGTCACAACACACCATGATTACATCTTGTTGAACTTCCAAGAAAAATAGTACTTTATGTGCTCAAACACACAACTTTTGTGACTTTTCCAATTTTGAAGCTCGATAACATTGGCAAATGTGGACCAAATTTGTTAAACAAAGTGTCAAATTAATCAGCTCGACGAGATCTTTAAAATGACACAACACACCATGATTACATCTTGTTGAATTTCCAAGAAAAATAGTACTTTATGTGCTCAAACACACAACTTTTGTGACTTTTCAAACTTTGAAGCTCGATAGCTTCGGCAAATGAAGACCAAATTTGTTAAACAAAGTGTCAAATTAATCAGCTCGATAAGGTTATGAAGATGTCACAACACACCATGATTACATCTTGTTGAACTTCCAAGAAAAATAGTACTTTATGTGCTCAAACACACATATTTTGTGACTTTTCAATCTCTGAAGCTCGATAACTTTGGCAAATGTGGACCAAATTTGTTACACAAAGTGTCAAAGTAATCACCTCAACGAGATTTTGAAGATGTCACAACACATCATGATTACATCTTGTTGAACTTCCAAGAAAAATAGTACTTTATATGCTCAAACACACATATTTTGTGACTTTTCAAACTCTGAAGCTCGATAACTTTGGCAAATGTTGACCAAATTTGTTACACAAAGTGTCAAAGTAATCACCTCAACGAGATTTTGAAGATGTCACAACACATCATGATTACATCTTGTTGAACTTCCAAGAAAAATAGTACTTTATGTGCTCAAACACACAACTTTTGTGACTTTTCCAATTTTGAAGCTCGATAACTTCGGCAAATGTGGACCAAATTTGTTAACCAAAGTGTCAAATTAATCAGCTCGACAAGGTTATGAAGATGTCACAACACACCATGATTACATCTTGTTGAACTTCCAAGAAAAATAGTACTTTATGTGCTCAAACACACATATTTTGTGACTTTTCAAACTCTGAAGCTCGATAACTTTGGCAAATGTGGACCAAATTTGTTACACAAAGTGTCAAAGTAATCACCTCAACGAGATTTTGAAGATGTCACAACACATCATGATTACCTCTTGTTGAATTTCCAAGAAAAATAGTACTTTATGTGCTCAAACACACAACTTTTGTGACTTTTCCAATTTTGAAGCTCGATAACTTCGGCAAATGGGGACCAAATTTGTTAAACAAAGTGTCAAATTAATCAGCTCGACGAGATTTTGAAGATGTCACAACACATCATGATTGCATCTTGTTGAATTTCCATGAAAAATAGTACTTTATGTGCTCAAACACACAACTTTTGTGACTTTTCAAATTTTGAAGCTCGATAACTTCGCCAAATGTGGACCAAATTTCTTAAACAAAGTGTCAAATTAATTAGCTCGACGAGATTTTGAATATGTCACAACACATCATGATTGCATCTTGTTGAATTTCCAAGAAAAATAGTACTTTATGTGCTCAAACACACAACTTTTGTGACTTTTCCAATTTTGAAGCTCGATAACTTCGGCAAATGTGGACCAAATTTGTTAACCAAAGTGTCAAATTCATCAGCTCGACGAGATCTTTAAAATGACACAACAATTCATGATTGCATCTTGTTGAATTTCCAAGAAAAATAGTACTTTATGTGCTCAAACACACAACTTTTGTGACTTTTCAAACTTTGAAGCTCGATAACTTCGGCAAATGTGGACCAAATTTGTTAAACAAAGTGTCAAATTAATTAGCTCGACGAGATTTTGAATATGTCACAACACATCATGATTGCATCTTGTTGAATTTCCAAGAAAAATAGTACTTTATGTGCTCAAACACACAAGTTTTGTGACTTTTCCAATTTTGAAGCTCGATAACTTTGGCAAATGTGGACCAAATTTGTTAAACAAAGTGTCAAATTAATCAGCTCGATAAGGTTATGAAGATGTCACAACACACCATGATTACATCTTGTTGAACTTCCAAGAAAAATAGTACTTTATGTGCTCAAACACACATATTTTGTGACTTTTCAATCTCTGAAGCTCGATAACTTTGGCAAATGTGGACCAAATTTGTTACACAAAGTGTCAAAGTAATCACCTCAACGAGATTTTGAAGATGTCACAACACATCATGATTACATCTTGTTGAACTTCCAAGAAAAATAGTACTTTATGTGCTCAAACACACAACTTTTGTGACTTTTCAAACTTTGAAGCTCGATAGCTTCGGCAAATGAAGACCAAATTTGTTAAACAAAGTGTCAAATTAATCAGCTCGACGAGATTTTGAATGTCACAACACATCATGATTGCATCTTGTTGAATTTCCAAGAAAAATAGTACTTTATGTGCTCAAACACACAACTTTTGTGACTTTTCCAATTTTGAAGCTCGATAACATTGGCAAATGTGGACCAAATTTGTTAAACAAAGTGTCAAATTAATCAGCTCGACGAGATCTTTAAAATGACACAACACACCATGATTACATCTTGTTGAATTTCCAAGAAAAATAGTACTTTATGTGCTCAAACACACAACTTTTGTGACTTTTCAAACTTTGAAGCTCGATAACTTCGGCAAATGTGGACCAAATTTGTTAAACAAAGTGTCAAATTAATTAGCTCGACGAGATTTTGAATATGTCACAACACATCATGATTGCATCTTGTTGAATTTCCAAGAAAAATAGTACTTTATGTGCTCAAACACACATATTTTGTGACTTTTCAAACTCTGAAGCTCGATAACTTTGGCAAATGTGGACCAAATTTGTTACACAAAGTGTCAAAGTAATCACCTCAACGAGATTTTGAAGATGTCACAACACATCATGATTACATCTTGTTGAACTTCCAAGAAAAATAGTACTTTATGTGCTCAAACACACATATTTTGTGACTTTTCAAACTCTGAAGCTCGATAACTTCGGCAAATGTGGACCAAATTTCTTAAACAAAGTGTCAAATTAATAAGCTCAACGAGATTTTGAAGATGTCACAACAAATCATGATTGCATCTTGTTGAATTTCCAAGAAAAATAGTACTTTATGTGCTCAAACACACAACTTTTGTGACTTTTCCAATTTTGAAGCTCGATAACTTCGGCAAATGAGGACCAAATTTGTTAAACAAAGTGTCAAATTAATCAGCTCGACGAGATTTTGAAGATGTCACAACACATCATGATTGCATCTTGTTGAATTTCCATGAAAAATAGTACTTTATGTGCTCAAACACACAACTTTTGTGACTTTTCAAATTTTGAAGCTCGATAACTTCGCCAAATGTGGACCAAATTTCTTAAACAAAGTGTCAAATTAATTAGCTCGACGAGATTTTGAATATGTCACAACACATCATGATTGCATCTTGTTGAATTTCCAAGAAAAATAGTACTTTATGTGCTCAAACACACAACTTTTGTGACTTTTCAAACTTTGAAGCTCGATAACTTCGGCAAATGTGGACCAAATTTGTTAAACAAAGTGTCAAATTAATTAGCTCGACGAGATTTTGAATATGTCACAACACATCATGATAGCATCTTGTTGAATTTCCAAGAAAAATAGTACTTTATGTGCTCAAACACACAACTTTTGTGACTTTTCCAATTTTGAAGCTCGATAACTTCGGCAAATGAGGACCAAATTTGTTAAACAAAGTGTCAAATTAATCAGCTCGATAAGGTTATGAAGATGTCACAACACACCATGATTACATCTTGTTGAACTTCCAAGAAAAATAGTACTTTAAATGCTCAAACACACATATTTTGTGACTTTTCAAACTCTGAAGCTCGATAACTTTGGCAAATGTGGACCAAATTTGTTACACAAAGTGTCAAATTAATCAGCTCGACGAGATTTTGAAGATGTCACAACACATCATGATTGCATCTTGTTGAATTTCCATGAAAAATAGTACTTTATGTGCTCAAACACACAACTTTTGTGACTTTTCCAATTTTGAAGCTCGATAACTTTGGCAAATGTGGACCAAATTTGTTAACCAAAGTGTCAAATTAATCAGCTCGACGAGATCTTTAAAATGACACAACAATTCATGATTGCATCTTGTTGAATTTCCAAGAAAAATAGTACTTTATGTGCTCAAACACACAACTTTTGTGACTTTTCCAATTTTGAAGCTCGATAACTTTAGCAAATGTGGACCAAATTTGTTAAACAAAGTGTCAAATTAATCAGCTCGACAAGGTTATGAAGATGTCACAACACACCATGATTACATCTTGTTGAACTTCCAAGAAAAATAGTACTTTATATGCTCAAACACACATATTTTGTGACTTTTCAAACTCTGAAGCTCGATAACTTTGGCAAATGTGGACCAAATTTGTTACACAAAGTGTCAAAGTAATCACCTCAACGAGATTTTGAAGATGTCACAACACATCATGATTACCTCTTGTTGAACTTCCAAGAAAAATAGTACTTTATGTGCTCAAACACACAACTTTTGTGACTTTTCAAATTTTGAAGCGCGATAACTTCGCCAAATGTGGACCAAATTTCTTAAACAAAGTGTCAAATTAATTAGCTCGACGAGATTTTGAATATGTCACAACACATCATGATTGCATCTTGTTGAATTTCCAAGAAAAATAGTACTTTATGTGCTCAAACACACAACTTTTGTGACTTTTCCAATTTTGAAGCTCGATAACTTCGGCAAATGTGGACCAAATTTGTTAACCAAAGTGTCAAATTCATCAGCTCGACGAGATCTTTAAAATGACACAACAATTCATGATTGCATCTTGTTGAATTTCCAAGAAAAATAGTACTTTATGTGCTCAAACACACAACTTTTGTGACTTTTCAAACTTTGAAGCTCGATAACTTCGGCAAATGTGGACCAAATTTGTTAAACAAAGTGTCAAATTAATCAGCTCGATAAGGTTATGAAGATGTCACAACACACCATGATTACATCTTGTTGAACTTCCAAGAAAAATAGTACTTTATGTGCTCAAACACACAAGTTTTGTGACTTTTCCAATTTTGAAGCTCGATAACTTTGGCAAATGTGGACCAAATTTGTTAAACAAAGTGTCAAATTAATCAGCTCGACAAGGTTATGAAGATGTCACAACACATCATGATTACATCTTGTTGAACTTCCAAGAAAAATAGTACTTTATATGCTCAAACACACATATTTTGTGACTTTTCAAACTCTGAAGCTCGATAACTTTGGCAAATGTGGACCAAATTTGTTAAACAAAGTGTCAAATTAATCAGCTCGATAAGGTTATGAAGATGTCACAACACACCATGATTACATCTTGTTGAACTTCCAAGAAAAATAGTACTTTATGTGCTCAAACACACATATTTTGTGACTTTTCAATCTCTGAAGCTCGATAACTTTGGCAAATGTGGACCAAATTTGTTACACAAAGTGTCAAAGTAATCACCTCAACGAGATTTTGAAGATGTCACAACACATCATGATTACATCTTGTTGAACTTCCAAGAAAAATAGTACTTTATGTGCTCAAACACACAACTTTTGTGACTTTTCAAACTTTGAAGCTCGATAGCTTCGGCAAATGAAGACCAAATTTGTTAAACAAAGTGTCAAATTAATCAGCTCGACGAGATTTTGAATGTCACAACACATCATGATTGCATCTTGTTGAATTTCCAAGAAAAATAGTACTTTATGTGCTCAAACACACAACTTTTGTGACTTTTCCAATTTTGAAGCTCGATAACATTGGCAAATGTGGACCAAATTTGTTAAACAAAGTGTCAAATTAATCAGCTCGACGAGATCTTTAAAATGACACAACACACCATGATTACATCTTGTTGAATTTCCAAGAAAAATAGTACTTTATGTGCTCAAACACACAACTTTTGTGACTTTTCAAACTTTGAAGCTCGATAACTTCGGCAAATGTGGACCAAATTTGTTAAACAAAGTGTCAAATTAATTAGCTCGACGAGATTTTGAATATGTCACAACACATCATGATTGCATCTTGTTGAATTTCCAAGAAAAATAGTACTTTATGTGCTCAAACACACATATTTTGTGACTTTTCAAACTCTGAAGCTCGATAACTTTGGCAAATGTGGACCAAATTTGTTACACAAAGTGTCAAAGTAATCACCTCAACGAGATTTTGAAGATGTCACAACACATCATGATTACATCTTGTTGAACTTCCAAGAAAAATAGTACTTTATGTGCTCAAACACACATATTTTGTGACTTTTCAAACTCTGAAGCTCGATAACTTCGGCAAATGTGGACCAAATTTCTTAAACAAAGTGTCAAATTAATAAGCTCAACGAGATTTTGAAGATGTCACAACAAATCATGATTGCATCTTGTTGAATTTCCAAGAAAAATAGTACTTTATGTGCTCAAACACACAACTTTTGTGACTTTTCCAATTTTGAAGCTCGATAACTTCGGCAAATGAGGACCAAATTTGTTAAACAAAGTGTCAAATTAATCAGCTCGACGAGATTTTGAAGATGTCACAACACATCATGATTGCATCTTGTTGAATTTCCATGAAAAATAGTACTTTATGTGCTCAAACACACAACTTTTGTGACTTTTCAAATTTTGAAGCTCGATAACTTCGCCAAATGTGGACCAAATTTCTTAAACAAAGTGTCAAATTAATTAGCTCGACGAGATTTTGAATATGTCACAACACATCATGATTGCATCTTGTTGAATTTCCAAGAAAAATAGTACTTTATGTGCTCAAACACACAACTTTTGTGACTTTTCAAACTTTGAAGCTCGATAACTTCGGCAAATGTGGACCAAATTTGTTAAACAAAGTGTCAAATTAATTAGCTCGACGAGATTTTGAATATGTCACAACACATCATGATAGCATCTTGTTGAATTTCCAAGAAAAATAGTACTTTATGTGCTCAAACACACAACTTTTGTGACTTTTCCAATTTTGAAGCTCGATAACTTCGGCAAATGAGGACCAAATTTGTTAAACAAAGTGTCAAATTAATCAGCTCGATAAGGTTATGAAGATGTCACAACACACCATGATTACATCTTGTTGAACTTCCAAGAAAAATAGTACTTTAAATGCTCAAACACACATATTTTGTGACTTTTCAAACTCTGAAGCTCGATAACTTTGGCAAATGTGGACCAAATTTGTTACACAAAGTGTCAAATTAATCAGCTCGACGAGATTTTGAAGATGTCACAACACATCATGATTGCATCTTGTTGAATTTCCATGAAAAATAGTACTTTATGTGCTCAAACACACAACTTTTGTGACTTTTCCAATTTTGAAGCTCGATAACTTTGGCAAATGTGGACCAAATTTGTTAACCAAAGTGTCAAATTAATCAGCTCGACGAGATCTTTAAAATGACACAACAATTCATGATTGCATCTTGTTGAATTTCCAAGAAAAATAGTACTTTATGTGCTCAAACACACAACTTTTGTGACTTTTCCAATTTTGAAGCTCGATAACTTTAGCAAATGTGGACCAAATTTGTTAAACAAAGTGTCAAATTAATCAGCTCGACAAGGTTATGAAGATGTCACAACACACCATGATTACATCTTGTTGAACTTCCAAGAAAAATAGTACTTTATATGCTCAAACACACATATTTTGTGACTTTTCAAACTCTGAAGCTCGATAACTTTGGCAAATGTGGACCAAATTTGTTACACAAAGTGTCAAAGTAATCACCTCAACGAGATTTTGAAGATGTCACAACACATCATGATTACCTCTTGTTGAACTTCCAAGAAAAATAGTACTTTATGTGCTCAAACACACAACTTTTGTGACTTTTCAAATTTTGAAGCGCGATAACTTCGCCAAATGTGGACCAAATTTCTTAAACAAAGTGTCAAATTAATTAGCTCGACGAGATTTTGAATATGTCACAACACATCATGATTGCATCTTGTTGAATTTCCAAGAAAAATAGTACTTTATGTGCTCAAACACACAACTTTTGTGACTTTTCCAATTTTGAAGCTCGATAACTTCGGCAAATGTGGACCAAATTTGTTAACCAAAGTGTCAAATTCATCAGCTCGACGAGATCTTTAAAATGACACAACAATTCATGATTGCATCTTGTTGAATTTCCAAGAAAAATAGTACTTTATGTGCTCAAACACACAACTTTTGTGACTTTTCAAACTTTGAAGCTCGATAACTTCGGCAAATGTGGACCAAATTTGTTAAACAAAGTGTCAAATTAATCAGCTCGATAAGGTTATGAAGATGTCACAACACACCATGATTACATCTTGTTGAACTTCCAAGAAAAATAGTACTTTATGTGCTCAAACACACAAGTTTTGTGACTTTTCCAATTTTGAAGCTCGATAACTTTGGCAAATGTGGACCAAATTTGTTAAACAAAGTGTCAAATTAATCAGCTCGACAAGGTTATGAAGATGTCACAACACATCATGATTACATCTTGTTGAACTTCCAAGAAAAATAGTACTTTATATGCTCAAACACACATATTTTGTGACTTTTCAAACTCTGAAGCTCGATAACTTTGGCAAATGTGGACCAAATTTGTTACACAAAGTGTCAAAGTAATCACCTCAACGAGATTTTGAAGATGTCACAACACATCATGATTACCTCTTGTTGAACTTCCAAGAAAAATAGTACTTTATGTGCTCAAACACACAACTTTTGTGACTTTTCAAACTTTGAAGCTCGATAACTTCGGCAAATGTGGACCACATTTCTTAAACAAAGTGTCAAATTAATTAGTTCGACGAGATTTTGAATATGTCACAACACATCATGATTGCATCTTGTTGAATTTCCAAGAAAAATAGTACTTTATGTGCTCAAACACACAACTTTTGTGACTTTTCCAATTTTGAAGCTCGATAACTTCGGCAAATGAAGACCAAATTTGTTAAACAAAGTGTCAAATTAATCAGCTCGACGAGATTTTGAATATGGCACAACACATCATGATTGCATCTTGTTGAATTTCCAAGAAAAATAGTACTTTATGTGCTCAAACACACAACTTTTGTGACTTTTCCAATTTTGAAGCTCGATAACTTCGGCAAATGAGGACCAAATTTGTTAAACAAAGTGTCAAATTAATCAGCTCGACGAGATTTTGAAGATGTCACAACACATCATGATTACATCTTGTTGAACTTCCAAGAAAAATAGTACTTTAAATGCTCAAACACACATATTTTGTGACTTTTCAAACTCTGAAGCTCGATAACTTTGGCAAATGTGGACCAAATTTGTTACACAAAGTGTCAAATTAATCAGCTCGACGAGATTTTGAAGATGTCACAACACATCATGATTACATCTTGTTGAACTTCCAAGAAAAATAGTACTTTATATGCTCAAACACACATATTTTGTGACTTTTCAAACTCTGAAGCTCGATAACTTTGGCAAATGTGGACCAAATTTGTTACACAAAGTGTCAAAGTAATCACCTCAACGAGATTTTGAAGATGTCACAACACATCATGATTACCTCTTGTTGAACTTCCAAGAAAAATAGTACTTTAAATGCTCAAACACACATATTTTGTGACTTTTCAAACTCTGAAGCTCGATAACTTTGGCAAATGTGGACCAAATTTGTTAAACAAAGTGTCAAATTAATCAGCTCGACGAGATTTTGAATATGTCACAACACATCATGATTGCATCTTGTTGAATTTCCAAGAAAAATAGTACTTTATGTGCTCAAACACACATATTTTGTGACTTTTCAAACTCTGAAGCTCGATAACTTTGGCAAATGTCGACCAAATTTGTTACACAAAGTGTCAAAGTAATCACCTCAACGAGATTTTGAAGATGTCACAACACATCATGATTACATCTTGTTGAACTTCCAAGAAAAATAGTACTTTATGTGCTCAAACACACATATTTTGTGACTTTTCAAACTCTGAAGCTCGATAACTTCGGCAAATGTGGACCAAATTTCTTAAACAAAGTGTCAAATTAATAAGCTCAACGAGATTTTGAAGATGTCACAACAAATCATGATTGCATCTTGTTGAATTTCCAAGAAAAATAGTACTTTATGTGCTCAAACACACAACTTTTGTGACTTTTCCAATTTTGAAGCTCGATAACTTCGGCAAATGAGGACCAAATTTGTTAAACAAAGTGTCAAATTAATCAGCTCGACGAGATTTTGAAGATGTCACAACACATCATGATTGCATCTTGTTGAATTTCCATGAAAAATAGTACTTTATATGCTCAAACACACATATTTTGTGACTTTTCAAACTTTGAAGCTCGATAACTTCGGCAAATGTGGACCAAATTTGTTAAACAAAGTGTCAAATTAATCAGCTCGATAAGGTTATGAAGATGTCGCAACACACCATGATTACATCTTGTTGAACTTCCAAGAAAAATAGTACTTTATGTGCTCAAACACACATATTTTGTGACTTTTCAATCTCTGAAGCTCGATAACTTTGGCAAATGTGGACCAAATTTGTTACACAAAGTGTCAAAGTAATCACCTCAACGAGATTTTGAAGATGTCACAACACATCATGATTACATCTTGTTGAACTTCCAAGAAAAATAGTACTTTATGTGCTCAAACACACAACTTTTGTGACTTTTCAAACTTTGAAGCTCGATAGCTTCGGCAAATGAAGACCAAATTTGTTAAACAAAGTGTCAAATTAATCAGCTCGACGAGATTTTGAATGTCACAACACATCATGATTGCATCTTGTTGAATTTCCAAGAAAAATAGTACTTTATGTGCTCAAACACACAACTTTTGTGACTTTTCCAATTTTGAAGCTCGATAACTTCGGCAAATGAGGACCAAATTTGTTAAACAAAGTGTCAAATTAATCAGCTCGACGAGATTTTGAAGATGTCACAACACATCATGATTACATCTTGTTGAACTTCCAAGAAAAATAGTACTTTAAATGCTCAAACACACATATTTTGTGACTTTTCAAACTCTGAAGCTCGATAACTTTGGCAAATGTGGACCAAATTTGTTACACAAAGTGTCAAATTAATCAGCTCGACGAGATTTTGAAGATGTCACAACACATCATGATTACATCTTGTTGAACTTCCAAGAAAAATAGTACTTTATATGCTCAAACACACATATTTTGTGACTTTTCAAACTCTGAAGCTCGATAACTTTGGCAAATGTTGACCAAATTTGTTACACAAAGTGTCAAAGTAATCACCTCAACGAGATTTTGAAGATGTCACAACACATCATGATTACATCTTGTTGAACTTCCAAGAAAAATAGTACTTTATGTGCTCAAACACACAACTTTTGTGACTTTTCCAATTTTGAAGCTCGATAACTTCGGCAAATGTGGACCAAATTTGTTAAACAAAGTGTCAAATTAATTAGCTCGACGAGATTTTGAATATGTCACAACACATCATGATTGCATCTTGTTGAATTTCCAAGAAAAATAGTACTTTATGTGCTCAAACACACAACTTTTGTGACTTTTCCAATTTTGAAGCTCGATAACTTCGGCAAATGAGGACCAAATTTGTTAAACAAAGTGTCAAATTAATCAGCTCGACGAGATTTTGAAGATGTCACAACACATCATGATTGCATCTTGTTGAATTTCCATGAAAAATAGTACTTTATGTGCTCAAACACACAACTTTTGTGACTTTTCAAATTTTGAAGCTCGATAACTTCGCCAAATGTGGACCAAATTTCTTAAACAAAGTGTCAAATTAATTAGCTCGACGAGATTTTGAATATGTCACAACACATCATGATTGCATCTTGTTGAATTTCCAAGAAAAATAGTACTTTATGTGCTCAAACACACAACTTTTGTGACTTTTCAAACTTTGAAGCTCGATAACTTCGGCAAATGTGGACCAAATTTGTTAAACAAAGTGTCAAATTAATAAGCTCAACGAGATTTTGAAGATGTCACAACAAATCATGATTGCATCTTGTTGAATTTCCAAGAAAAATAGTACTTTATGTGCTCAAACACACAACTTTTGTGACTTTTCCAATTTTGAAGCTCGATAACTTCGGCAAATGAGGACCAAATTTGTTAAACAAAGTGTCAAATTAATCAGCTCGACGAGATTTTGAAGATGTCACAACACATCATGATTGCATCTTGTTGAATTTCCATGAAAAATAGTACTTTATGTGCTCAAACACACAACTTTTGTGACTTTTCAAATTTTGAAGCTCGATAACTTCGCCAAATGTGGACCAAATTTCTTAAACAAAGTGTCAAATTAATTAGCTCGACGAGATTTTGAATATGTCACAACACATCATGATTGCATCTTGTTGAATTTCCAAGAAAAATAGTACTTTATGTGCTCAAACACACAACTTTTGTGACTTTTCAAACTTTGAAGCTCGATAACTTCGGCAAATGTGGACCAAATTTGTTAAACAAAGTGTCAAATTAATTAGCTCGACGAGATTTTGAATATGTCACAACACATCATGATAGCATCTTGTTGAATTTCCAAGAAAAATAGTACTTTATGTGCTCAAACACACAACTTTTGTGACTTTTCCAATTTTGAAGCTCGATAACTTCGGCAAATGAGGACCAAATTTGTTAAACAAAGTGTCAAATTAATCAGCTCGATAAGGTTATGAAGATGTCACAACACACCATGATTACATCTTGTTGAACTTCCAAGAAAAATAGTACTTTAAATGCTCAAACACACATATTTTGTGACTTTTCAAACTCTGAAGCTCGATAACTTTGGCAAATGTGGACCAAATTTGTTACACAAAGTGTCAAATTAATCAGCTCGACGAGATTTTGAAGATGTCACAACACATCATGATTGCATCTTGTTGAATTTCCATGAAAAATAGTACTTTATGTGCTCAAACACACAACTTTTGTGACTTTTCCAATTTTGAAGCTCGATAACTTTGGCAAATGTGGACCAAATTTGTTAACCAAAGTGTCAAATTAATCAGCTCGACGAGATCTTTAAAATGACACAACAATTCATGATTGCATCTTGTTGAATTTCCAAGAAAAATAGTACTTTATGTGCTCAAACACACAACTTTTGTGACTTTTCCAATTTTGAAGCTCGATAACTTTAGCAAATGTGGACCAAATTTGTTAAACAAAGTGTCAAATTAATCAGCTCGACAAGGTTATGAAGATGTCACAACACACCATGATTACATCTTGTTGAACTTCCAAGAAAAATAGTACTTTATATGCTCAAACACACATATTTTGTGACTTTTCAAACTCTGAAGCTCGATAACTTTGGCAAATGTGGACCAAATTTGTTACACAAAGTGTCAAAGTAATCACCTCAACGAGATTTTGAAGATGTCACAACACATCATGATTACCTCTTGTTGAACTTCCAAGAAAAATAGTACTTTATGTGCTCAAACACACAACTTTTGTGACTTTTCAAATTTTGAAGCGCGATAACTTCGCCAAATGTGGACCAAATTTCTTAAACAAAGTGTCAAATTAATTAGCTCGACGAGATTTTGAATATGTCAGAACACATCATGATTGCATCTTGTTGAATTTCCAAGAAAAATAGTACTTTATGTGCTCAAACACACAACTTTTGTGACTTTTCCAATTTTGAAGCTCGATAACTTCGGCAAATGTGGACCAAATTTGTTAACCAAAGTGTCAAATTCATCAGCTCGACGAGATCTTTAAAATGACACAACAATTCATGATTGCATCTTGTTGAATTTCCAAGAAAAATAGTACTTTATGTGCTCAAACACACAACTTTTGTGACTTTTCAAACTTTGAAGCTCGATAACTTCGGCAAATGTGGACCAAATTTGTTAAACAAAGTGTCAAATTAATCAGCTCGATAAGGTTATGAAGATGTCACAACACACCATGATTACATCTTGTTGAACTTCCAAGAAAAATAGTACTTTATGTGCTCAAACACACAAGTTTTGTGACTTTTCCAATTTTGAAGCTCGATAACTTTGGCAAATGTGGACCAAATTTGTTAAACAAAGTGTCAAATTAATCAGCTCGACAAGGTTATGAAGATGTCACAACACACCATGATTACATCTTGTTGAACTTCCAAGAAAAATAGTACTTTAAATGCTCAAACACACATATTTTGTGACTTTTCAAACTCTGAAGCTCGATAACTTTGGCAAATGTGGACCAAATTTGTTACACAAAGTGTCAAATTAATCAGCTCGACGAGATTTTGAAGATGTCACAACACATCATGATTACATCTTGTTGAACTTCCAAGAAAAATAGTACTTTATATGCTCAAACACACATATTTTGTGACTTTTCAAACTCTGAAGCTCGATAACTTTGGCAAATGTGGACCAAATTTGTTACACAAAGTGTCAAAGTAATCACCTCAACGAGATTTTGAAGATGTCACAACACATCATGATTACCTCTTGTTGAACTTCCAAGAAAAATAGTACTTTATGTGCTCAAACACACAACTTTTGTGACTTTTCAAACTTTGAAGCTCGATAACTTCGGCAAATGTGGACCACATTTCTTAAACAAAGTGTCAAATTAATTAGTTCGACGAGATTTTGAATATGTCACAACACATCATGATTGCATCTTGTTGAATTTCCAAGAAAAATAGTACTTTATGTGCTCAAACACACAACTTTTGTGACTTTTCCAATTTTGAAGCTCGATAACTTCGGCAAATGAAGACCAAATTTGTTAAACAAAGTGTCAAATTAATCAGCTCGACGAGATTTTGAATATGGCACAACACATCATGATTGCATCTTGTTGAATTTCCAAGAAAAATAGTACTTTATGTGCTCAAACACACAACTTTTGTGACTTTTCCAATTTTGAAGCTCGATAACTTCGGCAAATGAGGACCAAATTTGTTAAACAAAGTGTCAAATTAATCAGCTCGACGAGATTTTGAAGATGTCACAACACATCATGATTACATCTTGTTGAACTTCCAAGAAAAATAGTACTTTAAATGCTCAAACACACATATTTTGTGACTTTTCAAACTCTGAAGCTCGATAACTTTGGCAAATGTGGACCAAATTTGTTACACAAAGTGTCAAATTAATCAGCTCGACGAGATTTTGAAGATGTCACAACACATCATGATTACATCTTGTTGAACTTCCAAGAAAAATAGTACTTTATATGCTCAAACACACATATTTTGTGACTTTTCAAACTCTGAAGCTCGATAACTTTGGCAAATGTGGACCAAATTTGTTACACAAAGTGTCAAAGTAATCACCTCAACGAGATTTTGAAGATGTCACAACACATCATGATTACCTCTTGTTGAACTTCCAAGAAAAATAGTACTTTAAATGTTCAAACACACATATTTTGTGACTTTTCAAACTCTGAAGCTCGATAACTTTGGCAAATGTGGACCAAATTTGTTAAACAAAGTGTCAAATTAATCAGCTCGACGAGATTTTGAATATGTCACAACACATCATGATTGCATCTTGTTGAATTTCCAAGAAAAATAGTACTTTATGTGCTCAAACACACATATTTTGTGACTTTTCAAACTCTGAAGCTCGATAACTTTGGCAAATGTCGACCAAATTTGTTACACAAAGTGTCAAAGTAATCACCTCAACGAGATTTTGAAGATGTCACAACACATCATGATTACATCTTGTTGAACTTCCAAGAAAAATAGTACTTTATGTGCTCAAACACACATATTTTGTGACTTTTCAAACTCTGAAGCTCGATAACTTCGGCAAATGTGGACCAAATTTCTTAAACAAAGTGTCAAATTAATAAGCTCAACGAGATTTTGAAGATGTCACAACAAATCATGATTGCATCTTGTTGAATTTCCAAGAAAAATAGTACTTTATGTGCTCAAACACACAACTTTTGTGACTTTTCCAATTTTGAAGCTCGATAACTTCGGCAAATGAGGACCAAATTTGTTAAACAAAGTGTCAAATTAATCAGCTCGACGAGATTTTGAAGATGTCACAACACATCATGATTGCATCTTGTTGAATTTCCATGAAAAATAGTACTTTATGTGCTCAAACACACAACTTTTGTGACTTTTCAAACTCTGAAGCTCGATAACTTTGGCAAATGTGGACCAAATTTGTTACACAAAGTGTCAAAGTAATCACCTCAACGAGATTTTGAAGATGTCACAACACATCATGATTACCTCTTGTTGAATTTCCAAGAAAAATAGTACTTTATGTGCTCAAACACACAACTTTTGTGACTTTTCCAATTTTGAAGCTCGATAACTTTGGCAAATGTGGACCAAATTTGTTAACCAAAGTGTCAAATTAATCAGCTCGACGAGATCTTTGAAATGACACAACAATTCATGATTGCATCTTGTTGAAGTTCCAAGAAAAATAGTACTTTATGTGCTCAAACACACAACTTTTGTGACTTTTCCAATTTTGAAGCTCGATAACATCGGCAAATGGGGACCAAATTTGTTAAACAAAGTGTCAAATTAATCAGCTCGACGAGATTTTGAAGATGTCACAACACATCATGATTGCATCTTGTTGAATTTCCAAGAAAAATAGTACTTTATGTGCTCAAACACACATATTTTGTGACTTTTCAAACCCTGAAGCTCGATAACTTCGGCAAATGTGGACCAAATTTCTTAAACAAAGTGTCAAATTAATAAGCTCAACGAGATTTTGAAGATGTCACAACAAATCATGATTGCATCTTGTTGAATTTCCAAGAAAAATAGTACTTTATGTGCTCAAACACACAACTTTTGTGACTTTTCCAATTTTGAAGCTCGATAACTTTGGCAAATGTGGACCAAATTTGTTACACAAAGTGTCAAAGTAATCACCTCAACGAGATTTTGAAGATGTCACAACACATCATGATTACATCTTGTTGAACTTCCAAGAAAAATAGTACTTTATGTGCTCAAACACACATATTTTGTGACTTTTCAAACCCTGAAGCTCGATAACTTCGGCAAATGTGGACCAAATTTCTTAAACAAAGTGTCAAATTAATAAGCTCAACGAGATTTTGAAGATGTCACAACAAATCATGATTGCATCTTGTTGAATTTCCAAGAAAAATAGTACTTTATGTGCTCAAACACACAACTTTTGTGACTTTTCCAATTTTGAAGCTCGATAACTTCGGCAAATGAGGACCAAATTTGTTAAACAAAGTGTCAAATTAATCAGCTCGACGAGATTTTGAAGATGTCACAACACATCATGATTGCATCTTGTTGAATTTCCATGAAAAATAGTACTTTATGTGCTCAAACACACAACTTTTGTGACTTTTCCAATTTTGAAGCTCGATAACTTTGGCAAATGTGGACCAAATTTGTTAACCAAAGTGTCAAATTAATCAGCTCGACGAGATCTTTAAAATGACACAACAATTCATGATTGCATCTTGTTGAATTTCCAAGAAAAATAGTACTTTATGTGCTCAAACACACAACTTTTGTGACTTTTCCAATTTTGAAGCTCGATAACTTTGGCAAATGTGGACCAAATTTGTTAAACAAAGTGTCAAATTAATCAGCTCGACAAGGTTATGAAGATGTCACAACACACCATGATTACATCTTGTTGAACTTCCAAGAAAAATAGTACTTTATATGCTCAAACACACATATTTTGTGACTTTTCAAACTCTGAAGCTCGATAACTTTGGCAAATGTGGACCAAATTTGTTACACAAAGTGTCAAAGTAATCACCTCAACGAGATTTTGAAGATGTCACAACACATCATGATTACATCTTGTTGAACTTCCAAGAAAAATAGTACTTTATGTGCTCAAACACACATATTTTGTGACTTTTCAAACTCTGAAGCTCGATAACTTCGGCAAATGTGGACCAAATTTCTTAAACAAAGTGTCAAATTAATAAGCTCAACGAGATTTTGAAGATGTCACAACAAATCATGATTGCATCTTGTTGAATTTCCAAGAAAAATAGTACTTTATGTGCTCAAACACACAACTTTTGTGACTTTTCCAATTTTGAAGCTCGATAACTTCGGCAAATGAGGACCAAATTTGTTAAACAAAGTGTCAAATTAATCAGCTCGACGAGATTTTGAAGATGTCACAACACATCATGATTGCATCTTGTTGAATTTCCATGAAAAATAGTACTTTATGTGCTCAAACACACAACTTTTGTGACTTTTCAAATTTTGAAGCTCGATAACTTCGCCAAATGTGGACCAAATTTCTTAAACAAAGTGTCAAATTAATTAGCTCGACGAGATTTTGAATATGTCACAACACATCATGATTGCATCTTGTTGAATTTCCAAGAAAAATAGTACTTTATGTGCTCAAACACACAACTTTTGTGACTTTTCAAACTTTGAAGCTCGATAACTTCGGCAAATGTGGACCAAATTTGTTAAACAAAGTGTCAAATTAATTAGCTCGACGAGATTTTGAATATGTCACAACACATCATGATAGCATCTTGTTGAATTTCCAAGAAAAATAGTACTTTATGTGCTCAAACACACAACTTTTGTGACTTTTCCAATTTTGAAGCTCGATAACTTCGGCAAATGAGGACCAAATTTGTTAAACAAAGTGTCAAATTAATCAGCTCGATAAGGTTATGAAGATGTCACAACACACCATGATTACATCTTGTTGAACTTCCAAGAAAAATAGTACTTTAAATGCTCAAACACACATATTTTGTGACTTTTCAAACTCTGAAGCTCGATAACTTTGGCAAATGTGGACCAAATTTGTTACACAAAGTGTCAAATTAATCAGCTCGACGAGATTTTGAAGATGTCACAACACATCATGATTGCATCTTGTTGAATTTCCATGAAAAATAGTACTTTATGTGCTCAAACACACAACTTTTGTGACTTTTCCAATTTTGAAGCTCGATAACTTTGGCAAATGTGGACCAAATTTGTTAACCAAAGTGTCAAATTAATCAGCTCGACGAGATCTTTAAAATGACACAACAATTCATGATTGCATCTTGTTGAATTTCCAAGAAAAATAGTACTTTATGTGCTCAAACACACAACTTTTGTGACTTTTCCAATTTTGAAGCTCGATAACTTTAGCAAATGTGGACCAAATTTGTTAAACAAAGTGTCAAATTAATCAGCTCGACAAGGTTATGAAGATGTCACAACACACCATGATTACATCTTGTTGAACTTCCAAGAAAAATAGTACTTTATATGCTCAAACACACATATTTTGTGACTTTTCAAACTCTGAAGCTCGATAACTTTGGCAAATGTGGACCAAATTTGTTACACAAAGTGTCAAAGTAATCACCTCAACGAGATTTTGAAGATGTCACAACACATCATGATTACCTCTTGTTGAACTTCCAAGAAAAATAGTACTTTATGTGCTCAAACACACAACTTTTGTGACTTTTCAAATTTTGAAGCGCGATAACTTCGCCAAATGTGGACCAAATTTCTTAAACAAAGTGTCAAATTAATTAGCTCGACGAGATTTTGAATATGTCACAACACATCATGATTGCATCTTGTTGAATTTCCAAGAAAAATAGTACTTTATGTGCTCAAACACACAACTTTTGTGACTTTTCCAATTTTGAAGCTCGATAACTTCGGCAAATGTGGACCAAATTTGTTAACCAAAGTGTCAAATTCATCAGCTCGACGAGATCTTTAAAATGACACAACAATTCATGATTGCATCTTGTTGAATTTCCAAGAAAAATAGTACTTTATGTGCTCAAACACACAACTTTTGTGACTTTTCAAACTTTGAAGCTCGATAACTTCGGCAAATGTGGACCAAATTTGTTAAACAAAGTGTCAAATTAATCAGCTCGATAAGGTTATGAAGATGTCACAACACACCATGATTACATCTTGTTGAACTTCCAAGAAAAATAGTACTTTATGTGCTCAAACACACAAGTTTTGTGACTTTTCCAATTTTGAAGCTCGATAACTTTGGCAAATGTGGACCAAATTTGTTAAACAAAGTGTCAAATTAATCAGCTCGACAAGGTTATGAAGATGTCACAACACACCATGATTACATCTTGTTGAACTTCCAAGAAAAATAGTACTTTAAATGCTCAAACACACATATTTTGTGACTTTTCAAACTCTGAAGCTCGATAACTTTGGCAAATGTGGACCAAATTTGTTACACAAAGTGTCAAATTAATCAGCTCGACGAGATTTTGAAGATGTCACAACACATCATGATTACATCTTGTTGAACTTCCAAGAAAAATAGTACTTTATATGCTCAAACACACATATTTTGTGACTTTTCAAACTCTGAAGCTCGATAACTTTGGCAAATGTGGACCAAATTTGTTACACAAAGTGTCAAAGTAATCACCTCAACGAGATTTTGAAGATGTCACAACACATCATGATTACCTCTTGTTGAACTTCCAAGAAAAATAGTACTTTATGTGCTCAAACACACAACTTTTGTGACTTTTCAAACTTTGAAGCTCGATAACTTCGGCAAATGTGGACCACATTTCTTAAACAAAGTGTCAAATTAATTAGTTCGACGAGATTTTGAATATGTCACAACACATCATGATTGCATCTTGTTGAATTTCCAAGAAAAATAGTACTTTATGTGCTCAAACACACAACTTTTGTGACTTTTCCAATTTTGAAGCTCGATAACTTCGGCAAATGAAGACCAAATTTGTTAAACAAAGTGTCAAATTAATCAGCTCGACGAGATTTTGAATATGTCACAACACATCATGATTGCATCTTGTTGAATTTCCAAGAAAAATAGTACTTTATGTGCTCAAACACACAACTTTTGTGACTTTTCCAATTTTGAAGCTCGATAACTTCGGCAAATGAGGACCAAATTTGTTAAACAAAGTGTCAAATTAATCAGCTCGACGAGATTTTGAAGATGTCACAACACATCATGATTACATCTTGTTGAACTTCCAAGAAAAATAGTACTTTAAATGCTCAAACACACATATTTTGTGACTTTTCAAACTCTGAAGCTCGATAACTTTGGCAAATGTGGACCAAATTTGTTACACAAAGTGTCAAATTAATCAGCTCGACGAGATTTTGAAGATGTCACAACACATCATGATTACATCTTGTTGAACTTCCAAGAAAAATAGTACTTTATATGCTCAAACACACATATTTTGTGACTTTTCAAACTCTGAAGCTCGATAACTTTGGCAAATGTGGACCAAATTTGTTACACAAAGTGTCAAAGTAATCACCTCAACGAGATTTTGAAGATGTCACAACACATCATGATTACCTCTTGTTGAACTTCCAAGAAAAATAGTACTTTAAATGCTCAAACACACATATTTTGTGACTTTTCAAACTCTGAAGCTCGATAACTTTGGCAAATGTGGACCAAATTTGTTAAACAAAGTGTCAAATTAATCAGCTCGACGAGATTTTGAATATGTCACAACACATCATGATTGCATCTTGTTGAATTTCCAAGAAAAATAGTACTTTATGTGCTCAAACACACATATTTTGTGACTTTTCAAACTCTGAAGCTCGATAACTTTGGCAAATGTCGACCAAATTTGTTACACAAAGTGTCAAAGTAATCACCTCAACGAGATTTTGAAGATGTCACAACACATCATGATTACATCTTGTTGAACTTCCAAGAAAAATAGTACTTTATGTGCTCAAACACACATATTTTGTGACTTTTCAAACTCTGAAGCTCGATAACTTCGGCAAATGTGGACCAAATTTCTTAAACAAAGTGTCAAATTAATAAGCTCAACGAGATTTTGAAGATGTCACAACAAATCATGATTGCATCTTGTTGAATTTCCAAGAAAAATAGTACTTTATGTGCTCAAACACACAACTTTTGTGACTTTTCCAATTTTGAAGCTCGATAACTTCGGCAAATGAGGACCAAATTTGTTAAACAAAGTGTCAAATTAATCAGCTCGACGAGATTTTGAAGATGTCACAACACATCATGATTGCATCTTGTTGAATTTCCATGAAAAATAGTACTTTATGTGCTCAAACACACAACTTTTGTGACTTTTCAAACTCTGAAGCTCGATAACTTTGGCAAATGTGGACCAAATTTGTTACACAAAGTGTCAAAGTAATCACCTCAACGAGATTTTGAAGATGTCACAACACATCATGATTACCTCTTGTTGAATTTCCAAGAAAAATAGTACTTTATGTGCTCAAACACACAACTTTTGTGACTTTTCCAATTTTGAAGCTCGATAACTTTGGCAAATGTGGACCAAATTTGTTAACCAAAGTGTCAAATTAATCAGCTCGACGAGATCTTTGAAATGACACAACAATTCATGATTGCATCTTGTTGAAGTTCCAAGAAAAATAGTACTTTATGTGCTCAAACACACATATTTTGTGACTTTTCCAATTTTGAAGCTCGATAACTTCGGCAAATGGGGACCAAATTTGTTAAACAAAGTGTCAAATTAATCAGCTCGACGAGATTTTGAAGATGTCACAACACATCATGATTGCATCTTGTTGAATTTCCAAGAAAAATAGTACTTTATGTGCTCAAACACACATATTTTGTGACTTTTCAAACTCTGAAGCTCGATAACTTTGGCAAATGTGGACCAAATTTGTTACACAAAGTGTCAAAGTAATCACCTCAACGAGATTTTGAAGATGTCACAACACATCATGATTACATCTTGTTGAACTTCCAAGAAAAATAGTACTTTATGTGCTCAAACACACATATTTTGTGACTTTTCAAACCCTGAAGCTCGATAACTTCGGCAAATGTGGACCAAATTTCTTAAACAAAGTGTCAAATTAATAAGCTCAACGAGATTTTGAAGATGTCACAACAAATCATGATTGCATCTTGTTGAATTTCCAAGAAAAATAGTACTTTATGTGCTCAAACACACAACTTTTGTGACTTTTCCAATTTTGAAGCTCGATAACTTCGGCAAATGAGGACCAAATTTGTTAAACAAAGTGTCAAATTAATCAGCTCGACGAGATTTTGAAGATGTCACAACACATCATGATTGCATCTTGTTGAATTTCCATGAAAAATAGTACTTTATGTGCTCAAACACACAACTTTTGTGACTTTTCCAATTTTGAAGCTCGATAACTTTGGCAAATGTGGACCAAATTTGTTAACCAAAGTGTCAAATTAATCAGCTCGACGAGATCTTTAAAATGACACAACAATTCATGATTGCATCTTGTTGAATTTCCAAGAAAAATAGTACTTTATGTGCTCAAACACACAACTTTTGTGACTTTTCCAATTTTGAAGCTCGATAACTTTGGCAAATGTGGACCAAATTTGTTAAACAAAGTGTCAAATTAATCAGCTCGACAAGGTTATGAAGATGTCACAACACACCATGATTACATCTTGTTGAACTTCCAAGAAAAATAGTACTTTATATGCTCAAACACCCATATTTTGTGACTTTTCAAACTCTGAAGCTCGATAACTTTGGCAAATGTGGACCAAATTTGTTACACAAAGTGTCAAAGTAATCACCTCAACGAGATTTTGAAGATGTCACAACACATCATGATTGCATCTTGTTGAATTTCCAAGAAAAATAGTACTTTATGTGCTCAAACACACAACTTTTGTGACTTTTCCAATTTTGAAGCTCGATAACTTCGGCAAATGAGGACCAAATTTGTTAAACAAAGTGTCAAATTAATCAGCTCGACGAGATTTTGAATATGTCACAACACATCATGATTGCATCTTGTTGAATTTCCAAGAAAAATAGTACTTTATGTGCTCAAACACACATATTTTGTGACTTTTCAAACTCTGAAGCTCGATAACTTTGGCAAATGTCGACCAAATTTGTTACACAAAGTGTCAAAGTAATCACCTCAACGAGATTTTGAAGATGTCACAACACATCATGATTACATCTTGTTGAACTTCCAAGAAAAATAGTACTTTATGTGCTCAAACACACATATTTTGTGACTTTTCAAACTCTGAAGCTCGATAACTTCGGCAAATGTGGACCAAATTTCTTAAACAAAGTGTCAAATTAATAAGCTCAACGAGATTTTGAAGATGTCACAACAAATCATGATTGCATCTTGTTGAATTTCCAAGAAAAATAGTACTTTATGTGCTCAAACACACAACTTTTGTGACTTTTCCAATTTTGAAGCTCGATAACTTCGGCAAATGAGGACCAAATTTGTTAAACAAAGTGTCAAATTAATCAGCTCGACGAGATCTTTAAAATGACACAACAATTCATGATTGCATCTTGTTGAATTTCCATGAAAAATAGTACTTTATGTGCTCAAACACACAACTTTTGTGACTTTTCCAATTTTGAAGCTCGATAACTTTGGCAAATGTGGACCAAATTTGTTAACCAAAGTGTCAAATTAATCAGCTCGACGAGATCTTTAAAATGACACAACAATTCATGATTGCATCTTGTTGAATTTCCAAGAAAAATAGTACTTTATGTGCTCAAACACACAACTTTTGTGACTTTTCCAATTTTGAAGCTCGATAACTTCGGCAAATGTGGACCAAATTTCTTAAACAAAGTGTCAAATTAATAAGCTCAACGAGATTTTGAAGATGTCACAACAAATCATGATTGCATCTTGTTGAATTTCCAAGAAAAATAGTACTTTATGTGCTCAAACACACAACTTTTGTGACTTTTCCAATTTTGAAGCTCGATAACTTCGGCAAATGAGGACCAAATTTGTTAAACAAAGTGTCAAATTAATCAGCTCGACGAGATTTTGAAGATGTCACAACACATCATGATTGCATCTTGTTGAATTTCCATGAAAAATAGTACTTTATGTGCTCAAACACACAACTTTTGTGACTTTTCCAATTTTGAAGCTCGATAACTTTGGCAAATGTGGACCAAATTTGTTAACCAAAGTGTCAAATTAATCAGCTCGACGAGATCTTTAAAATGACACAACAATTCATGATTGCATCTTGTTGAATTTCCAAGAAAAATAGTACTTTATGTGCTCAAACACACAACTTTTGTGACTTTTCCAATTTTGAAGCTCGATAACTTTGGCAAATGTGGACCAAATTTGTTAAACAAAGTGTCAAATTAATCAGCTCGACAAGGTTATGAAGATGTCACAACACACCATGATTACATCTTGTTGAACTTCCAAGAAAAATAGTACTTTATATGCTCAAACACACATATTTTGTGACTTTTCAAACTCTGAAGCTCGATAACTTTGGCAAATGTGGACCAAATTTGTTACACAAAGTGTCAAATTAATCAGCTCGACGAGATTTTGAAGATGTCACAACACATCATGATTACCTCTTGTTGAACTTCCAAGAAAAATAGTACTTTATGTGCTCAAACACACATCTTTTGTGACTTTTCAAATTTTGAAGCTCGATAACTTCGCCAAATGTGGACCAAATTTCTTAAACAAAGTGTCAAATTAATTAGCTCGACGAGATTTTGAATATGTCACAACACATCATGATTGCATCTTGTTGAATTTCCAAGAAAAATAGTACTTTATGTGCTCAAACACACAACTTTTGTGACTTTTCCAATTTTGAAGCTCGATAACTTCGGCAAATGAGGACCAAATTTGTTAAACAAAGTGTCAAATTAATCAGCTCGACGAGATTTTGAAGATGTCACAACACATCATGATTACATCTTGTTGAACTTCCAAGAAAAATAGTACTTTAAATGCTCAAACACACATATTTTGTGACTTTTCAAACTCTGAAGCTCGATAACTTTGGCAAATGTGGACCAAATTTGTTACACAAAGTGTCAAATTAATCAGCTCGACGAGATTTTGAAGATGTCACAACACATCATGATTACATCTTGTTGAACTTCCAAGAAAAATAGTACTTTATATGCTCAAACACACATATTTTGTGACTTTTCAAACTCTGAAGCTCGATAACTTTGGTAAATGTGGACCACATTTCTTAAACAAAGTGTCAAATTAATTAGTTCGACGAGATTTTGAATATGTCACAACACATCATGATTGCATCTTGTTGAATTTCCAAGAAAAATAGTACTTTATGTGCTCAAACACACAACTTTTGTGACTTTTCCAATTTTGAAGCTCGATAACTTCGGCAAATGAAGACCAAATTTGTTAAACAAAGTGTCAAATTAATCAGCTCGACGAGATTTTGAATATGTCACAACACATCATGATTGCATCTTGTTGAATTTCCAAGAAAAATAGTACTTTATGTGCTCAAACACACATATTTTGTGACTTTTCAAACTCTGAAGCTCGATAACTTTGGCAAATGTCGACCAAATTTGTTACACAAAGTGTCAAAGTAATCACCTCAACGAGATTTTGAAGATGTCACAACACATCATGATTACATCTTGTTGAACTTCCAAGAAAAATAGTACTTTATGTGCTCAAACACACATATTTTGTGACTTTTCAAACTCTGAAGCTCGATAACTTCGGCAAATGTGGACCAAATTTCTTAAACAAAGTGTCAAATTAATAAGCTCAACGAGATTTTGAAGATGTCACAACAAATCATGATTGCATCTTGTTGAATTTCCAAGAAAAATAGTACTTTATGTGCTCAAACACACAACTTTTGTGACTTTTCCAATTTTGAAGCTCGATAACTTCGGCAAATGAGGACCAAATTTGTTAAACAAAGTGTCAAATTAATCAGCTCGACGAGATTTTGAAGATGTCACAACACATCATGATTGCATCTTGTTGAATTTCCATGAAAAATAGTACTTTATGTGCTCAAACACACAACTTTTGTGACTTTTCAAACTCTGAAGCTCGATAACTTTGGCAAATGTGGACCAAATTTGTTACACAAAGTGTCAAAGTAATCACCTCAACGAGATTTTGAAGATGTCACAACACATCATGATTACCTCTTGTTGAATTTCCAAGAAAAATAGTACTTTATGTGCTCAAACACACAACTTTTGTGACTTTTCCAATTTTGAAGCTCGATAACTTTGGCAAATGTGGACCAAATTTGTTAACCAAAGTGTCAAATTAATCAGCTCGACGAGATCTTTGAAATGACACAACAATTCATGATTGCATCTTGTTGAATTTCCAAGAAAAATAGTACTTTATGCGCTCAAACACACAACTTTTGTGACTTTTCCAATTTTGAAGCTCGATAACTTCGGCAAATGGGGACCAAATTTGTTAAACAAAGTGTCAAATTAATCAGCTCGACGAGATTTTGAAGATGTCACAACACATCATGATTGCATCTTGTTGAATTTCCAAGAAAAATAGTACTTTATGTGCTCAAACACACATATTTTGTGACTTTTCAAACTCTGAAGCTCGATAACTTTGGCAAATGTGGACCAAATTTGTTACACAAAGTGTCAAAGTAATCACCTCAACGAGATTTTGAAGATGTCACAACACATCATGATTACATCTTGTTGAACTTCCAAGAAAAATAGTACTTTATGTGCTCAAACACACATATTTTGTGACTTTTCAAACCCTGAAGCTCGATAACTTCGGCAAATGTGGACCAAATTTCTTAAACAAAGTGTCAAATTAATAAGCTCAACGAGATTTTGAAGATGTCACAACAAATCATGATTGCATCTTGTTGAATTTCCAAGAAAAATAGTACTTTATGTGCTCAAACACACAACTTTTGTGACTTTTCCAATTTTGAAGCTCGATAACTTCGGCAAATGAGGACCAAATTTGTTAAACAAAGTGTCAAATTAATCAGCTCGACGAGATTTTGAAGATGTCACAACACATCATGATTGCATCTTGTTGAATTTCCATGAAAAATAGTACTTTATGTGCTCAAACACACAACTTTTGTGACTTTTCCAATTTTGAAGCTCGATAACTTTGGCAAATGTGGACCAAATTTGTTAACCAAAGTGTCAAATTAATCAGCTCGACGAGATCTTTAAAATGACACAACAATTCATGATTGCATCTTGTTGAATTTCCAAGAAAAATAGTACTTTATGTGCTCAAACACACAACTTTTGTGACTTTTCCAATTTTGAAGCTCGATAACTTTGGCAAATGTGGACCAAATTTGTTAAACAAAGTGTCAAATTAATCAGCTCGACAAGGTTATGAAGATGTCACAACACACCATGATTACATCTTGTTGAACTTCCAAGAAAAATAGTACTTTATATGCTCAAACACACATCTTTTGTGACTTTTCAAATTTTGAAGCTCGATAACTTCGCCAAATGTGGACCAAATTTCTTAAACAAAGTGTCAAATTAATTAGCTCGACGAGATTTTGAATATGTCACAACACATCATGATTGCATCTTGTTGAATTTCCAAGAAAAATAGTACTTTATGTGCTCAAACACACAACTTTTGTGACTTTTCAAACTTTCAAGCTCGATAACTTCGGCAAATGTGGACCAAATTTGTTAAACAAAGTGTCAAATTAATTAGCTCGACAAGATTTTGAATATGTCACAACACATCATGATTGCATCTTGTTGAACTTCCAAGAAAAATAGTACTTTATGTGCTCAAACACACAACTTTTGTGACTTTTCCAATTTTGAAGCTCGATAACTTTGGCAAATGTGGACCAAATTTGTTAACCAAAGTGTCTAATTAATCAGCTCGACGAGATCTTTAAAATGACACAACAATTCATAATTGCGTCTTGTTGAATTTCCAAGAAAAATAGTACTTTATGTGCTCAAACACACATATTTTGTGACTTTTCAAACTTTGAAGCTCGACAGCTTCGGCAAATGAAGACCAAATTTGTTAAACAAAGTGTCAAATTAATTAGCTCGACGAGATTTTGAATATGTCACAACACATCATGATTGCATCTTGTTGAATTTCCAAGAAAAATAGTACTTTATGTGCTGAAACACACAAGTTTTGTGACTTTTCCAATTTTGAAGCTCGATAACTTCGCCAAATGTGGACCAAATTTCTTAAACAAAGTGTCAAATTAATTAGCTCGACGAGATTTTGAATATGTCACAACACACCATGATTACATCTTGTTGAACTTCCAAGAAAAATAGTACTTTATGTGCTCAAACACACATATTTTGTGACTTTTCAAACTCTGAAGCTCGATAACTTTGGCAAATGTGGACCAAATTTGTTACACAAAGTGTCAAAGTAATCACCTCAACGAGATTTTGAAGATGTCACAACACATCATGATTACCTCTTGTTGAATTTCCAAGAAAAATAGTACTTTATGTGCTCAAACACACAACTTTTGTGACTTTTCCAATTTTGAAGCTCGATAACTTTGGCAAATGTGGACCAAATTTGTTAACCAAAGTGTCAAATTAATCAGCTCGACGAGATCTTTGAAATGACACAACAATTCATGATTGCATCTTGTTGAATTTCCAAGAAAAATAGTACTTTATGTGCTCAAACACACAACTTTTGTGACTTTTCCAATTTTGAAGCTCGATAACTTCGGCAAATGGGGACCAAATTTGTTAAACAAAGTGTCAAATTAATCAGCTCGACGAGATTTTGAAGATGTCACAACACATCATGATTACCTCTTGTTGAATTTCCAAGAAAAATAGTACTTTATGTGCTCAAACACACAACTTTTGTGACTTTTCCAATTTTGAAGCTCGATAACATTGGCAAATGTGGACCAAATTTGTTAAACAAAGTGTCAAATTAATCAGCTCGACGAGATCTTTAAAATGACACAACACACCATAATTACATCTTGTTGAACTTCCAAGAAAAATAGTACTTTATGTGCTCAAACACACAACTTTTGTGACTTTTCCAATTTTGAAGCTCGATAACTTTGGCAAATGTGGACCAAATTTGTTAAACAAAGTGTCAAATGATTCAGCTCGACAAGGTTATGAAGATGTCACAACACACCGTGATTACATCTTGTTGAACTTCCAAGAAAAATAGTACTTTATGTGCTCAAACACACATATTTTGTGACTTTTCAAACTCTGAAGCTCGATAACTTTGGCAAATGTGGACCAAATTTGTTACACAAAGTGTCAAAGTAATCACCTCAACGAGATTTTGAAGATGTCACAACACATCATGATTACCTCTTGTTGAACTTCCAAGAAAAATAGTACTTTATGTGCTAAAACACACAACTTTTGTGACTTTTCCAATTTTGAAGCTCGATAACTTTGGCAAATGTGGACCAAATTTGTTAAACAAAGTGTCAAATTAATCAGCTCGACGAGATCTTTAAAATGACACAACACACCATGATTACATCTTGTTGAACTTCCAAGAAAAATAGTACTTTATGTGCTCAAACACACATATTTTGTGACTTTTCAAACTCTGAAGCTCGATAACTTTGGAAAATGTGGACCAAATTTGTTACACAAAGTGTCAAAGTAATCACCTCAACGAGATTTTGAAGATGTCACAACACATCATGACTACATCTTGTTGAACTTCCAAGAAAAATAGTACTTTATGTGCTCAAACACACAACTTTTGTGACTTTTCAAACTTTGAAGCTCGATAACTTCGGCAAATGTGGACCAAATTTCTTAAACAAAGTGTCAAATTAATTAGCTCGACGAGATTTTGAATATGTCACAACACATCATGATTGCATCTTGTTGAATTTCCAAGAAAAATAGTACTTTATGTGCTCACACACACATATTTTGTGACTTCTCAAACTTTGAAGCTCGATAACTTCGGCAAATGTGGACCAAATTTCTTAAACAAAGTGTCAAATTAATCAGCTCAACGAGATTTTGAAGATGTCACAACAAATCATGATTGCATCTTGTTGAATTTCCAAGAAAAATAGTACTTTATGTGCTCAAACACACATATTTTGTGACTTTTCAAACTTTGAAGCTCGATAACTTTGGCAAATGTGGACCAAATTTGTTAACCAAAGTGTCTAATTAATCATCTCGACGAGATCTTTAAAATGACACAACAATTCATGATTGCATCTTGTTGAATTTCCAAGGAAAATAGTACTTTATGTGCTCAAACACACAACTTTTGTGACTTTTCCAATTTTGAAGCTCGATAACATTGGCAAATGTGGACCAAATTTGTTAAACAAAGTGTCAAATTAATCAGCTCGACGAGATCTTTAAAATGACACAACACACCATGATTACATCTTGTTGAACTTCCAAGAAAAATAGTACTTTATGTGCTCAAAAACACAAATTTTTGTGACTTTTCAAACTTTGAAGCTCGATAGCTTCGGCAAATGAAGACCAAATTTGTTAAACAAAGTGTCAAATTAATCAGCTCGACGAGATTTTGAAGATGTCACAACACATCATGATTGCATCTTGTTGAATTTCCAAGAAAAATAGTACTTTATGTGCTCAAACACACATATTTTGTGACTTTTCAAACTTTGAAGCTCGATAACTTTGGCAAATGTGGACCAAATTTGTTAACCAAAGTGTCAAATTAATCATCTCGACGAGATCTTTAAAATGACACAACACACCATGATTACATCTTGTTGAACTTCCAAGAAAAATAGTACTTTATGTGCTCAAAAACACAAATTTTTGTGACTTTTCAAACTTTGAAGCTCGATAGCTTCGGCAAATGAAGACCAAATTTGTTAAACAAAGTGTCAAATTAATCAGCTCGACGAGATTTTGAAGATGTCACAACACATCATGATTGCATCTTGTTGAATTTCCAAGAAAAATAGTACTTTATGTGCTCAAACACACAACTTTTGTGCCTTTTCCAATTTTGAAGCTCGATAACTTTGGCAAATGTGGACCAAATTTGTTAACCAAAGTGTCAAATTAATCATCTCGACGAGATCTTTAAAATGACACAACACACCATGATTACATCTTGTTGAACTTCCAAGAAAAATAGTACTTTATGTGCTCAAACACACATATTTTGTGACTTTTCAAACTTTGAAGCTCGATAACTTTGGCAAAAGTGGACCAAATTTGTTAACCAAAGTGTCAAATTAATCAGCTCGACGAGATCTTTAAAATGACACAACACACCATGATTACATCTTGTTGAACTTCCAAGAAAAATAGTACTTTATGTGCTCAAACACACATATTTTGTGACTTTTCAAACTCTGAAGCTCGATAACTTTGGAAAATGTGGACCAAATTTGTTACACAAAGTGTCAAAGTAATCACCTCAACGAGATTTTGAAGATGTCACATCACATCATGACTACATCTTGTTGAACTTCCAAGAAAAATAGTACTTTATGTGCTCAAACACACAACTTTTGTGACTTTTCAAACTTTGAAGCTCGATAACTTCGGCAAATGTGGACCAAATTTCTTAAACAAAGTGTCAAATTAATTAGCTCGACGAGATTTTGAATATGTCACAACACATCATGATTGCATCTTGTTGAATTTCCAAGAAAAATAGTACTTTATGTGCTCAAACACACAACTTTTGTGACTTTTCAAACTTTGAAGCTCGATAACTTCGGCAAATGTGGACCAAATTTCTTAAACAAAGTGTCAAATTAATTAGCTCGACGAGATTTTGAATATGACACAACAATTCATGATTGCATCTTGTTGAATTTCCAAGAAAAATAGTACTTTATGTGCTCAAACACACAACTTTTGTGACTTTTCCAATTTTGAAGCTCGATAACATTGGCAAATGTGGACCAAATTTGTTAAACAAAGTGTCAAATTAATCAGCTCGACGAGATTTTTAATATGAAACAACAATTCATGATTGCATCTTGTTGAATTTCCAAGAAAAATAGTACTTTATGTGCTCAAACACACATATTTTGTGACTTTTCAAACTCTGAAGCTCGATAACTTTGGAAAATGTGGACCAAATTTGTTACACAAAGTGTCAAAGTAATCACCTCAACGAGATTTTGAAGATGTCACAACACATCATGACTACATCTTGTTGAACTTCCAAGAAAAATAGTACTTTATGTGCTCAAACACACAACTTTTGTGACTTTTCAAACTTTGAAGCTCGATAACTTCGGCAAATGTGGACCAAATTTCTTAAACAAAGTGTCAAATTAATTAGCTCGACGAGATTTTGAATATGTCACAACACATCATGATTGCATCTTGTTGAATTTCCAAGAAAAATAGTACTTTATGTGCTCACACACACATATTTTGTGACTTCTCAAACTTTGAAGCTCGATAACTTCGGCAAATGTGGACCAAATTTCTTAAACAAAGTGTCAAATTAATCAGCTCAACGAGATTTTGAAGATGTCACAACAAATCATGATTGCATCTTGTTGAATTTCCAAGAAAAATAGTACTTTATGTGCTCAAACACACATATTTTGTGACTTTTCAAACTTTGAAGCTCGATAACTTTGGCAAATGTGGACCAAATTTGTTAACCAAAGTGTCTAATTAATCATCTCGACGAGATCTTTAAAATGACACAACAATTCATGATTGCATCTTGTTGAATTTCCAAGGAAAATAGTACTTTATGTGCTCAAACACACAACTTTTGTGACTTTTCCAATTTTGAAGCTCGATAACATTGGCAAATGTGGACCAAATTTGTTAAACAAAGTGTCAAATTAATCAGCTCGACGAGATCTTTAAAATGACACAACACACCATGATTACATCTTGTTGAACTTCCAAGAAAAATAGTACTTTATGTGCTCAAAAACACAAATTTTTGTGACTTTTCAAACTTTGAAGCTCGATAGCTTCGGCAAATGAAGACCAAATTTGTTAAACAAAGTGTCAAATTAATCAGCTCGACGAGATTTTGAAGATGTCACAACACATCATGATTGCATCTTGTTGAATTTCCAAGAAAAATAGTACTTTATGTGCTCAAACACACAACTTTTGTGCCTTTTCCAATTTTGAAGCTCGATAACTTTGGCAAATGTGGACCAAATTTGTTAACCAAAGTGTCAAATTAATCATCTCGACGAGATCTTTAAAATGACACAACACACCATGATTACATCTTGTTGAACTTCCAAGAAAAATAGTACTTTATGTGCTCAAACACACATATTTTGTGACTTTTCAAACTTTGAAGCTCGATAACTTTGGCAAAAGTGGACCAAATTTGTTAACCAAAGTGTCAAATTAATCAGCTCGACGAGATCTTTAAAATGACACAACACACCATGATTACATCTTGTTGAACTTCCAAGAAAAATAGTACTTTATGTGCTCAAACACACATATTTTGTGACTTTTCAAACTCTGAAGCTCGATAACTTTGGAAAATGTGGACCAAATTTGTTACACAAAGTGTCAAAGTAATCACCTCAACGAGATTTTGAAGATGTCACATCACATCATGACTACATCTTGTTGAACTTCCAAGAAAAATAGTACTTTATGTGCTCAAACACACAACTTTTGTGACTTTTCAAACTTTGAAGCTCGATAACTTCGGCAAATGTGGACCAAATTTCTTAAACAAAGTGTCAAATTAATTAGCTCGACGAGATTTTGAATATGTCACAACACATCATGATTGCATCTTGTTGAATTTCCAAGAAAAATAGTACTTTATGTGCTCAAACACACAACTTTTGTGACTTTTCAAACTTTGAAGCTCGATAACTTCGGCAAATGTGGACCAAATTTCTTAAACAAAGTGTCAAATTAATTAGCTCGACGAGATTTTGAATATGACACAACAATTCATGATTGCATCTTGTTGAATTTCCAAGAAAAATAGTACTTTATGTGCTCAAACACACAACTTTTGTGACTTTTCCAATTTTGAAGCTCGATAACATTGGCAAATGTGGACCAAATTTGTTAAACAAAGTGTCAAATTAATCAGCTCGACGAGATTTTTAATATGAAACAACAATTCATGATTGCATCTTGTTGAATTTCCAAGAAAAATAGTACTTTATGTGCTCAAACACACATATTTTGTGACTTTTCAAACTTTGAAGCTCGATAACTTCGGCAAATGTGGACCAAATTTCTTAAACAAAGTGTCAAATTAATCAGCTCAACGAGATTTTGAAGATGATGTCACAACAAATCATGATTGCATCTTGTTGAATTTCCAAGAAAAATAGTACTTTATGTGCTCAAACACACATATTTTGTGACTTTTCAAACTTTGAAGCTCGATAACTTTGGCAAATGTGGACCAAATTTGTTAACCAAAGTGTCAAATTAATCATCTCGACGAGATCTTTAAAATGACACAACAATTCATGATTGCATCTTGTTGAATTTCCAAGGAAAATAGTACTTTATGTGCTCAAACACACAACTTTTGTGACTTTTCCAATTTTGAAGCTCGATAACATTGGCAAATGTGGACCAAATTTGTTAAACAAAGTGTCAAATTAATCAGCTCGACGAGATCTTTAAAATGACACAACACACCATGATTACATCTTGTTGAACTTCCAAGAAAAATAGTACTTTATGTGCTCAAACACACATATTTTGTGACTTTTCAAACTCTGAAGCTCGATAACTTTGGAAAATGTGGACCAAATTTGTTACACAAAGTGTCAAAGTAATCACCTCAACGAGATTTTGAAGATGTCACAACACATCATGATTGCATCTTGTTGAATTTCCAAGAAAAATAGTACTTTATGTGCTCACACACACATATTTTGTGACTTTTCAAACTTTGAAGCTCGATAACTTCGGCAAATGTGGACCAAATTTCTTAAACAAAGTGTCAAATTAATCAGCTCGACGAGATCTTTAAAATGACACAACACACCATGATTACATCTTGTTGAACTTCCAAGAAAAATAGTACTTTATGTGCTCAAACACACATATTTTGTGACTTTTCAAACTCTGAAGCTCGATAACTTTGGAAAATGTGGACCAAATTTGTTACACAAAGTGTCAAAGTAATCACCTCAACGAGATTTTGAAGATGTCACATCACATCATGACTACATCTTGTTGAACTTCCAAGAAAAATAGTACTTTATGTGCTCAAACACACAACTTTTGTGACTTTTCAAACTTTGAAGCTCGATAACTTCGGCAAATGTGGACCAAATTTCTTAAACAAAGTGTCAAATTAATTAGCTCGACGAGATTTTGAATATGTCACAACACATCATGATTGCATCTTGTTGAATTTCCAAGAAAAATAGTACTTTATGTGCTCAAACACACAACTTTTGTGACTTTTCCAATTTTGAAGCTCGATAACATTGGCAAATGTGGACCAAATTTGTTAAACAAAGTGTCAAATTAATCAGCTCGACGAGATTTTTAAAATGAAACAACAATTCATGATTGCATCTTGTTGAATTTCCAAGAAAAATAGTACTTTATGTGCTCAAACACACATATTTTGTGACTTTTCAAACTTTGAAGCTCGATAACTTCGGCAAATGTGGACCAAATTTCTTAAACAAAGTGTCAAATTAATCAGCTCAACGAGATTTTGAAGATGTCACAACAAATCATGATTGCATCTTGTTGAATTTCCAAGAAAAATAGTACTTTATGTGCTCAAACACACATATTTTGTGACTTTTCAAACTTTGAAGCTCGATAACTTTGGCAAATGTGGACCAAATTTGTTAACCAAAGTGTCAAATTAATCATCTCGACGAGATCTTTAAAATGACACAACAATTCATGATTGCATCTTGTTGAATTTCCAAGGAAAATAGTACTTTATGTGCTCAAACACACAACTTTTGTGACTTTTCCAATTTTGAAGCTCGATAACATTGGCAAATGTGGACCAAATTTGTTAAACAAAGTGTCAAATTAATCAGCTCGACGAGATCTTTAAAATGACACAACACATCATGATTGCATCTTGTTGAATTTCCAAGAAAAATAGTACTTTATGTGCTCAAACACACAACTTTTGTGACTTTTCAAACTTTGAAGCTCGATAACTTCGGCAAATGTGGACCAAATTTCTTAAACAAAGTGTCAAATTAATTAGCTCGACGAGATTTTGAATATGACACAACAATTCATGATTGCATCTTGTTGAATTTCCAAGAAAAATAGTACTTTATGTGCTCAAACACACAACTTTTGTGACTTTTCCAATTTTGAAGCTCGATAACATTGGCAAATGTGGACCAAATTTGTTAAACAAAGTGTCAAATTAATCAGCTCGACGAGATTTTTAATATGAAACAACAATTCATGATTGCATCTTGTTGAATTTCCAAGAAAAATAGTACTTTATGTGCTCAAACACACATATTTTGTGACTTTTCAAACTTTGAAGCTCGATAACTTCGGCAAATGTGGACCAAATTTCTTAAACAAAGTGTCAAATTAATCAGCTCAACGAGATTTTGAAGATGATGTCACAACAAATCATGATTGCATCTTGTTGAATTTCCAAGAAAAATAGTACTTTATGTGCTCAAACACACATATTTTGTGACTTTTCAAACTTTGAAGCTCGATAACTTTGGCAAATGTGGACCAAATTTGTTAACCAAAGTGTCAAATTAATCATCTCGACGAGATCTTTAAAATGACACAACAATTCATGATTGCATCTTGTTGAATTTCCAAGGAAAATAGTACTTTATGTGCTCAAACACACAACTTTTGTGACTTTTCCAATTTTGAAGCTCGATAACTTTGGCAAATGTGGACCAAATTTGTTAACCAAAGTGTCAAATTAATCATCTCGACGAGATCTTTAAAATGACACAACACACCATGATTACATCTTGTTGAACTTCCAAGAAAAATAGTACTTTATGTGCTCAAACACACATATTTTGTGACTTTTCAAACTCTGAAGCTCGATAACTTTGGAAAATGTGGACCAAATTTGTTACACAAAGTGTCAAAGTAATCACCTCAACGAGATTTTGAAGATGTCACAACACATCATGATTGCATCTTGTTGAATTTCCAAGAAAAATAGTACTTTATGTGCTCAAACACACATATTTTGTGACTTTTCAAACTTTGAAGCTCGATAACTTCGGCAAATGTGGACCAAATTTCTTAAACAAAGTGTCAAATTAATCAGCTCAACGAGATTTTGAAGATGTCACAACAATTCATGATTGCATCTTGTTGAATTTCCAAGAAAAATAGTACTTTATGTGCTCAAACACACAACTTTTGTGACTTTTCCAATTTTGAAGCTCGATAACATTGGCAAATGTGGACCAAATTTGTTAAACAAAGTGTCAAATTAATTAGCTCGACGAGATTTTGAATATGTCACAACACATCATGATTGCATCTTGTTGAATTTCCAAGAAAAATAGTACTTTATGTGCTCACACACACATATTTTGTGACTTTTCAAACTTTGAAGCTCGATAACTTCGGCAAATGTGGACCAAATTTCTTAAACAAAGTGTCAAATTAATCAGCTCAACGAGATTTTGAAGATGATGTCACAACAAATCATGATTGCATCTTGTTGAATTTCCAAGAAAAATAGTACTTTATGTGCTCAAACACACATATTTTGTGACTTTTCAAACTTTGAAGCTCGATAACTTTGGCAAATGTGGACCAAATTTGTTAACCAAAGTGTCAAATTAATCATCTCGACGAGATCTTTAAAATGACACAACAATTCATGATTGCATCTTGTTGAATTTCCAAGGAAAATAGTACTTTATGTGCTCAAACACACAACTTTTGTGACTTTTCCAATTTTGAAGCTCGATAACATTGGCAAATGTGGACCAAATTTGTTAAACAAAGTGTCAAATTAATCAGCTCGACGAGATCTTTAAAATGACACAACACACCATGATTACATCTTGTTGAACTTCCAAGAAAAATAGTACTTTATGTGCTCAAACACACATATTTTGTGACTTTTCAAACTCTGAAGCTCGATAACTTTGGAAAATGTGGACCAAATTTGTTACACAAAGTGTCAAAGTAATCACCTCAACGAGATTTTGAAGATGTCACAACACATCATGATTGCATCTTGTTGAATTTCCAAGAAAAATAGTACTTTATGTGCTCACACACACATATTTTGTGACTTTTCAAACTTTGAAGCTCGATAACTTCGGCAAATGTGGACCAAATTTCTTAAACAAAGTGTCAAATTAATCAGCTCGACGAGATCTTTAAAATGACACAACACACCATGATTACATCTTGTTGAACTTCCAAGAAAAATAGTACTTTATGTGCTCAAACACACATATTTTGTGACTTTTCAAACTCTGAAGCTCGATAACTTTGGAAAATGTGGACCAAATTTGTTACACAAAGTGTCAAAGTAATCACCTCAACGAGATTTTGAAGATGTCACATCACATCATGACTACATCTTGTTGAACTTCCAAGAAAAATAGTACTTTATGTGCTCAAACACACAACTTTTGTGACTTTTCAAACTTTGAAGCTCGATAACTTCGGCAAATGTGGACCAAATTTCTTAAACAAAGTGTCAAATTAATTAGCTCGACGAGATTTTGAATATGTCACAACACATCATGATTGCATCTTGTTGAATTTCCAAGAAAAATAGTACTTTATGTGCTCAAACACACAACTTTTGTGACTTTTCAAACTTTGAAGCTCGATAACTTCGGCAAATGTGGACCAAATTTCTTAAACAAAGTGTCAAATTAATTAGCTCGACGAGATTTTGAATATGACACAACAATTCATGATTGCATCTTGTTGAATTTCCAAGAAAAATAGTACTTTATGTGCTCAAACACACAACTTTTGTGACTTTTCCAATTTTGAAGCTCGATAACATTGGCAAATGTGGACCAAATTTGTTAAACAAAGTGTCAAATTAATCAGCTCGACGAGATTTTTAATATGAAACAACAATTCATGATTGCATCTTGTTGAATTTCCAAGAAAAATAGTACTTTATGTGCTCAAACACACATATTTTGTGACTTTTCAAACTTTGAAGCTCGATAACTTCGGCAAATGTGGACCAAATTTCTTAAACAAAGTGTCAAATTAATCAGCTCAACGAGATTTTGAAGATGATGTCACAACAAATCATGATTGCATCTTGTTGAATTTCCAAGAAAAATAGTACTTTATGTGCTCAAACACACATATTTTGTGACTTTTCAAACTTTGAAGCTCGATAACTTTGGCAAATGTGGACCAAATTTGTTAACCAAAGTGTCAAATTAATCATCTCGACGAGATCTTTAAAATGACACAACAATTCATGATTGCATCTTGTTGAATTTCCAAGGAAAATAGTACTTTATGTGCTCAAACACACAACTTTTGTGACTTTTCCAATTTTGAAGCTCGATAACATTGGCAAATGTGGACCAAATTTGTTAAACAAAGTGTCAAATTAATCAGCTCGACGAGATCTTTAAAATGACACAACACACCATGATTACATCTTGTTGAACTTCCAAGAAAAATAGTACTTTATGTGCTCAAACACACATATTTTGTGACTTTTCAAACTCTGAAGCTCGATAACTTTGGAAAATGTGGACCAAATTTGTTACACAAAGTGTCAAAGTAATCACCTCAACGAGATTTTGAAGATGTCACAACACATCATGATTGCATCTTGTTGAATTTCCAAGAAAAATAGTACTTTATGTGCTCACACACACATATTTTGTGACTTTTCAAACTTTGAAGCTCGATAACTTCGGCAAATGTGGACCAAATTTCTTAAACAAAGTGTCAAATTAATCAGCTCGACGAGATCTTTAAAATGACACAACACACCATGATTACATCTTGTTGAACTTCCAAGAAAAATAGTACTTTATGTGCTCAAACACACATATTTTGTGACTTTTCAAACTCTGAAGCTCGATAACTTTGGAAAATGTGGACCAAATTTGTTACACAAAGTGTCAAAGTAATCACCTCAACGAGATTTTGAAGATGTCACATCACATCATGACTACATCTTGTTGAACTTCCAAGAAAAATAGTACTTTATGTGCTCAAACACACAACTTTTGTGACTTTTCAAACTTTGAAGCTCGATAACTTCGGCAAATGTGGACCAAATTTCTTAAACAAAGTGTCAAATTAATTAGCTCGACGAGATTTTGAATATGTCACAACACATCATGATTGCATCTTGTTGAATTTCCAAGAAAAATAGTACTTTATGTGCTCAAACACACAACTTTTGTGACTTTTCCAATTTTGAAGCTCGATAACATTGGCAAATGTGGACCAAATTTGTTAAACAAAGTGTCAAATTAATCAGCTCGACGAGATTTTTAAAATGAAACAACAATTCATGATTGCATCTTGTTGAATTTCCAAGAAAAATAGTACTTTATGTGCTCAAACACACATATTTTGTGACTTTTCAAACTTTGAAGCTCGATAACTTCGGCAAATGTGGACCAAATTTCTTAAACAAAGTGTCAAATTAATCAGCTCAACGAGATTTTGAAGATGTCACAACAAATCATGATTGCATCTTGTTGAATTTCCAAGAAAAATAGTACTTTATGTGCTCAAACACACATATTTTGTGACTTTTCAAACTTTGAAGCTCGATAACTTTGGCAAATGTGGACCAAATTTGTTAACCAAAGTGTCAAATTAATCATCTCGACGAGATCTTTAAAATGACACAACAATTCATGATTGCATCTTGTTGAATTTCCAAGGAAAATAGTACTTTATGTGCTCAAACACACAACTTTTGTGACTTTTCCAATTTTGAAGCTCGATAACATTGGCAAATGTGGACCAAATTTGTTAAACAAAGTGTCAAATTAATCAGCTCGACGAGATCTTTAAAATGACACAACACATCATGATTGCATCTTGTTGAATTTCCAAGAAAAATAGTACTTTATGTGCTCAAACACACAACTTTTGTGACTTTTCAAACTTTGAAGCTCGATAACTTCGGCAAATGTGGACCAAATTTCTTAAACAAAGTGTCAAATTAATTAGCTCGACGAGATTTTGAATATGACACAACAATTCATGATTGCATCTTGTTGAATTTCCAAGAAAAATAGTACTTTATGTGCTCAAACACACAACTTTTGTGACTTTTCCAATTTTGAAGCTCGATAACATTGGCAAATGTGGACCAAATTTGTTAAACAAAGTGTCAAATTAATCAGCTCGACGAGATTTTTAATATGAAACAACAATTCATGATTGCATCTTGTTGAATTTCCAAGAAAAATAGTACTTTATGTGCTCAAACACACATATTTTGTGACTTTTCAAACTTTGAAGCTCGATAACTTCGGCAAATGTGGACCAAATTTCTTAAACAAAGTGTCAAATTAATCAGCTCAACGAGATTTTGAAGATGATGTCACAACAAATCATGATTGCATCTTGTTGAATTTCCAAGAAAAATAGTACTTTATGTGCTCAAACACACATATTTTGTGACTTTTCAAACTTTGAAGCTCGATAACTTTGGCAAATGTGGACCAAATTTGTTAACCAAAGTGTCAAATTAATCATCTCGACGAGATCTTTAAAATGACACAACAATTCATGATTGCATCTTGTTGAATTTCCAAGGAAAATAGTACTTTATGTGCTCAAACACACAACTTTTGTGACTTTTCCAATTTTGAAGCTCGATAACTTTGGCAAATGTGGACCAAATTTGTTAACCAAAGTGTCAAATTAATCATCTCGACGAGATCTTTAAAATGACACAACACACCATGATTACATCTTGTTGAACTTCCAAGAAAAATAGTACTTTATGTGCTCAAACACACATATTTTGTGACTTTTCAAACTCTGAAGCTCGATAACTTTGGAAAATGTGGACCAAATTTGTTACACAAAGTGTCAAAGTAATCACCTCAACGAGATTTTGAAGATGTCACAACACATCATGATTGCATCTTGTTGAATTTCCAAGAAAAATAGTACTTTATGTGCTCAAACACACATATTTTGTGACTTTTCAAACTTTGAAGCTCGATAACTTCGGCAAATGTGGACCAAATTTCTTAAACAAAGTGTCAAATTAATCAGCTCAACGAGATTTTGAAGATGTCACAACAATTCATGATTGCATCTTGTTGAATTTCCAAGAAAAATAGTACTTTATGTGCTCAAACACACAACTTTTGTGACTTTTCCAATTTTGAAGCTCGATAACATTGGCAAATGTGGACCAAATTTGTTAAACAAAGTGTCAAATTAATTAGCTCGACGAGATTTTGAATATGTCACAACACATCATGATTGCATCTTGTTGAATTTCCAAGAAAAATAGTACTTTATGTGCTCACACACACATATTTTGTGACTTTTCAAACTTTGAAGCTCGATAACTTCGGCAAATGTGGACCAAATTTCTTAAACAAAGTGTCAAATTAATCAGCTCAACGAGATTTTGAAGATGATGTCACAACAAATCATGATTGCATCTTGTTGAATTTCCAAGAAAAATAGTACTTTATGTGCTCAAACACACATATTTTGTGACTTTTCAAACTTTGAAGCTCGATAACTTTGGCAAATGTGGACCAAATTTGTTAACCAAAGTGTCAAATTAATCATCTCGACGAGATCTTTAAAATGACACAACAATTCATGATTGCATCTTGTTGAATTTCCAAGGAAAATAGTACTTTATGTGCTCAAACACACAACTTTTGTGACTTTTCCAATTTTGAAGCTCGATAACATTGGCAAATGTGGACCAAATTTGTTAAACAAAGTGTCAAATTAATCAGCTCGACGAGATCTTTAAAATGACACAACACACCATGATTACATCTTGTTGAACTTCCAAGAAAAATAGTACTTTATGTGCTCAAACACACATATTTTGTGACTTTTCAAACTCTGAAGCTCGATAACTTTGGAAAATGTGGACCAAATTTGTTACACAAAGTGTCAAAGTAATCACCTCAACGAGATTTTGAAGATGTCACAACACATCATGATTGCATCTTGTTGAATTTCCAAGAAAAATAGTACTTTATGTGCTCACACACACATATTTTGTGACTTTTCAAACTTTGAAGCTCGATAACTTCGGCAAATGTGGACCAAATTTCTTAAACAAAGTGTCAAATTAATCAGCTCGACGAGATCTTTAAAATGACACAACACACCATGATTACATCTTGTTGAACTTCCAAGAAAAATAGTACTTTATGTGCTCAAACACACATATTTTGTGACTTTTCAAACTCTGAAGCTCGATAACTTTGGAAAATGTGGACCAAATTTGTTACACAAAGTGTCAAAGTAATCACCTCAACGAGATTTTGAAGATGTCACATCACATCATGACTACATCTTGTTGAACTTCCAAGAAAAATAGTACTTTATGTGCTCAAACACACAACTTTTGTGACTTTTCAAACTTTGAAGCTCGATAACTTCGGCAAATGTGGACCAAATTTCTTAAACAAAGTGTCAAATTAATTAGCTCGACGAGATTTTGAATATGTCACAACACATCATGATTGCATCTTGTTGAATTTCCAAGAAAAATAGTACTTTATGTGCTCAAACACACAACTTTTGTGACTTTTCCAATTTTGAAGCTCGATAACATTGGCAAATGTGGACCAAATTTGTTAAACAAAGTGTCAAATTAATCAGCTCGACGAGATTTTTAAAATGAAACAACAATTCATGATTGCATCTTGTTGAATTTCCAAGAAAAATAGTACTTTATGTGCTCAAACACACATATTTTGTGACTTTTCAAACTTTGAAGCTCGATAACTTCGGCAAATGTGGACCAAATTTCTTAAACAAAGTGTCAAATTAATCAGCTCAACGAGATTTTGAAGATGTCACAACAAATCATGATTGCATCTTGTTGAATTTCCAAGAAAAATAGTACTTTATGTGCTCAAACACACATATTTTGTGACTTTTCAAACTTTGAAGCTCGATAACTTTGGCAAATGTGGACCAAATTTGTTAACCAAAGTGTCAAATTAATCATCTCGACGAGATCTTTAAAATGACACAACAATTCATGATTGCATCTTGTTGAATTTCCAAGGAAAATAGTACTTTATGTGCTCAAACACACAACTTTTGTGACTTTTCCAATTTTGAAGCTCGATAACTTTGGCAAATGTGGACCAAATTTGTTAACCAAAGTGTCAAATTAATCATCTCGACGAGATCTTTAAAATGACACAACACACCATGATTACATCTTGTTGAACTTCCAAGAAAAATAGTACTTTATGTGCTCAAACACACATATTTTGTGACTTTTCAAACTCTGAAGCTCGATAACTTTGAAAAATGTGGACCAAATTTGTTACACAAAGTGTCAAAGTAATCACCTCAACGAGATTTTGAAGATGTCACAACACATCATGATTGCATCTTGTTGAATTTCCAAGAAAAATAGTACTTTATGTGCTCAAACACACATATTTTGTGACTTTTCAAACTTTGAAGCTCGATAACTTCGGCAAATGTGGACCAAATTTCTTAAACAAAGTGTCAAATTAATCAGCTCAACGAGATTTTGAAGATGTCACAACAATTCATGATTGCATCTTGTTGAATTTCCAAGAAAAATAGTACTTTATGTGCTCAAACACACAACTTTTGTGACTTTTCCAATTTTGAAGCTCGATAACATTGGCAAATGTGGACCAAATTTGTTAAACAAAGTGTCAAATTAATTAGCTCGACGAGATTTTGAATATGTCACAACACATCATGATTGCATCTTGTTGAATTTCCAAGAAAAATAGTACTTTATGTGCTCACACACACATATTTTGTGACTTTTCAAACTTTGAAGCTCGATAACTTCGGCAAATGTGGACCAAATTTCTTAAACAAAGTGTCAAATTAATCAGCTCAACGAGATTTTGAAGATGTCACAACAAATCATGATTGCATCTTGTTGAATTTCCAAGAAAAATAGTACTTTATGTGCTCAAACACACATATTTTGTGACTTTTCAAACTTTGAAGCTCGATAACTTTGGCAAATGTGGACCAAATTTGTTAACCAAAGTGTCAAATTAATCATCTCGACGAGATCTTTAAAATGACACAACACACCATGATTACATCTTGTTGAACTTCCAAGAAAAATAGTACTTTATGTGCTCAAACACACAACTTTTGTGACTTTTCCAATTTTGAAGCTCGATAACATTGGCAAATGTGGACCAAATTTGTTAAACAAAGTGTCAAATTAATCAGCTCGACGAGATCTTTAAAATGACACAACACACCATGATTACATCTTGTTGAAATTCCAAGAAAAATAGTAGTTTATGTGCTCAAACACACATATTTTGTGACTTTTCAAACTCTGAAGCTCGATAACTTTGGAAAATGTGGACCAAATTTGTTACACAAAGTGTCAAAGTAATCACCTCAACGAGATTTTGAAGATGTCACAACACATCATGACTACATCTTGTTGAACTTCCAAGAAAAATAGTACTTTATGTGCTCAAACACACAACTTTTGTGACTTTTCAAACTTTGAAGCTCGATAACTTCGGCAAATGTGGACCAAATTTCTTAAACAAAGTGTCAAATTAATTAGCTCGACGAGATTTTGAATATGACACAACAATTCATGATTGCATCTTGTTGAATTTCCAAGAAAAATAGTACTTTATGTGCTCAAACACACATATTTTGTGACTTTTCAAACTTTGAAGCTCGATAACTTTGGCAAATGTGGACCAAATTTGTTAACCAAAGTGTCAAATTAATCATCTCGACGAGATCTTTAAAATGACACAACACACCATGATTACATCTTGTTGAACTTCCAAGAAAAATAGTACTTTATGTGCTCAAAAACACAAATTTTTGTGACTTTTCAAACTTTGAAGCTCGATAGCTTCGGCAAATGAAGACCAAATTTGTTAAACAAAGTGTCAAATTAATCAGCTCGACGAGATTTTGAAGATGTCACAACACATCATGATTGCATCTTGTTGAATTTCCAAGAAAAATAGTACTTTATGTGCTCAAACACACAACTTTTGTGACTTTTCCAATTTTGAAGCTCGATAACTTTGGCAAATGTGGACCAAATTTGTTAACCAAAGTGTCAAATTAATCATCTCGACGAGATCTTTAAAATGACACAACACACCATGATTACATCTTGTTGAACTTCCAAGAAAAATAGTACTTTATGTGCTCAAACACACAACTTTTGTGACTTTTCCAATTTTGAAGCTCGATAACATTGGCAAATGTGGACCAAATTTGTTAAACAAAGTGTCAAATTAATCAGCTCGACGAGATCTTTAAAATGACACAACACACCATGATTACATCTTGTTGAACTTCCAAGAAAAATAGTACTTTATGTGCTCAAAAACACAAATTTTTGTGACTTTTCAAACTTTGAAGCTCGATAGCTTCGGCAAATGAAGACCAAATTTGTTAAACAAAGTGTCAAATTAATCAGCTCGACGAGATTTTGAAGATGTCACAACACATCATGATTGCATCTTGTTGAATTTCCAAGAAAAATAGTACTTTATGTGCTCAAACACACAACTTTTGTGACTTTTCCAATTTTGAAGCTCGATAACTTTGGCAAATGTGGACCAAATTTGTTAACCAAAGTGTCAAATTAATCATCTCGACGAGATCTTTAAAATGACACAACACACCATGATTACATCTTGTTGAACTTCCAAGAAAAATAGTACTTTATGTGCTCAAACACACATATTTTGTGACTTTTCAAACTCTGAAGCTCGATAACTTTGGAAAATGTGGACCAAATTTGTTACACAAAGTGTCAAAGTAATCACCTCAACGAGATTTTGAAGATGTCACAACACATCATGATTGCATCTTGTTGAATTTCCAAGAAAAATAGTACTTTATGTGCTCACACACACATATTTTGTGACTTTTCAAACTTTGAAGCTCGATAACTTCGGCAAATGTGGACCAAATTTCTTAAACAAAGTGTCAAATTAATCAGCTCAACGAGATTTTGAAGATGTCACAACAAATCATGATTGCATCTTGTTGAATTTCCAAGAAAAATAGTACTTTATGTGCTCAAACACACATATTTTGTGACTTTTCAAACTTTGAAGCTCGATAACTTCGGCAAATGTGGACCAAATTTCTTAAACAAAGTGTCAAATTAATCAGCTCAACGAGATTTTGAAGATGTCACAACAATTCATGATTGCATCTTGTTGAATTTCCAAGAAAAATAGTACTTTATGTGCTCAAACACACAACTTTTGTGACTTTTCCAATTTTGAAGCTCGATAACATTGGCAAATGTGGACCAAATTTGTTAAACAAAGTGTCAAATTAATTAGCTCGACGAGATTTTGAATATGTCACAACACATCATGATTGCATCTTGTTGAATTTCCAAGAAAAATAGTACTTTATGTGCTCACACACACATATTTTGTGACTTTTCAAACTTTGAAGCTCGATAACTTCGGCAAATGTGGACCAAATTTCTTAAACAAAGTGTCAAATTAATCAGCTCAACGAGATTTTGAAGATGTCACAACAAATCATGATTGCATCTTGTTGAATTTCCAAGAAAAATAGTACTTTATGTGCTCAAACACACATATTTTGTGACTTTTCAAACTTTGAAGCTCGATAACTTTGGCAAATGTGGACCAAATTTGTTAACCAAAGTGTCAAATTAATCATCTCGACGAGATCTTTAAAATGACACAACACACCATGATTACATCTTGTTGAACTTCCAAGAAAAATAGTACTTTATGTGCTCAAACACACAACTTTTGTGACTTTTCCAATTTTGAAGCTCGATAACATTGGCAAATGTGGACCAAATTTGTTAAACAAAGTGTCAAATTAATCAGCTCGACGAGATCTTTAAAATGACACAACACACCATGATTACATCTTGTTGAACTTCCAAGAAAAATAGTACTTTATGTGCTCAAACACACAACTTTTGTGACTTTTCCAATTTTGAAGCTCGATAACATTGGCAAATGTGGACCAAATTTGTTAAACAAAGTGTCAAATTAATCAGCTCGACGAGATCTTGAAAATGACACAACACACCATGATTACATCTTGTTGAACTTCCAAGAAAAATAGTACTTTATGTGCTCAAACACACATATTTTGTGACTTTTCAAACTCTGAAGCTCGATAACTTTGGAAAATGTGGACCAAATTTGTTACACAAAGTGTCAAAGTAATCACCTCAACGAGATTTTGAAGATGTCACAACACATCATGACTACATCTTGTTGAACTTCCAAGAAAAATAGTACTTTATGTGCTCAAACACACAACTTTTGTGACTTTTCAAACTTTGAAGCTCGATAACTTCGGCAAATGTGGACCAAATTTCTTAAACAAAGTGTCAAATTAATTAGCTCGACGAGATTTTGAATATGTCACAACACATCATGATTGCATCTTGTTGAATTTCCAAGAAAAATAGTACTTTATGTGCTCACACACACATATTTTGTGACTTTTCAAACTTTGAAGCTCGATAACTTCGGCAAATGTGGACCAAATTTCTTAAACAAAGTGTCAAATTAATCAGCTCAACGAGATTTTGAAGATGTCACAACAAATCATGATTGCATCTTGTTGAATTTCCAAGAAAAATAGTACTTTATGTGCTCAAACACACATATTTTGTGACTTTTCAAACTTTGAAGCTCGATAACTTCGGCAAATGTGGACCAAATTTCTTAAACAAAGTGTCAAATTAATCAGCTCAACGAGATTTTGAAGATGTCACAACAAATCATGATTGCATCTTGTTGAATTTCCAAGAAAAATAGTACTTTATGTGCTCAAACACACATATTTTGTGACTTTTCAAACTTTGAAGCTCGATAACTTTGGCAAATGTGGACCAAATTTGTTAACCAAAGTGTCAAATTAATCATCTCGACGAGATCTTTAAAATGACACAACAATTCATGATTGCATCTTGTTGAATTTCCAAGGAAAATAGTACTTTATGTGCTCAAACACACAACTTTTGTGACTTTTCCAATTTTGAAGCTCGATAACATTGGCAAATGTGGACCAAATTTGTTAAACAAAGTGTCAAATTAATCAGCTCGACGAGATCTTTAAAATGACACAACACACCATGATTACATCTTGTTGAACTTCCAAGAAAAATAGTACTTTATGTGCTCAAAAACACAAATTTTTGTGACTTTTCAAACTTTGAAGCTCGATAGCTTCGGCAAATGAAGACCAAATTTGTTAAACAAAGTGTCAAATTAATCAGCTCGACGAGATTTTGAAGATGTCACAACACATCATGATTGCATCTTGTTGAATTTCCAAGAAAAATAGTACTTTATGTGCTCAAACACACAACTTTTGTGACTTTTCCAATTTTGAAGCTCGATAACTTTGGCAAATGTGGACCAAATTTGTTAACCAAAGTGTCAAATTAATCATCTCGACGAGATCTTTAAAATGACACAACACACCATGATTACATCTTGTTGAACTTCCAAGAAAAATAGTACTTTATGTGCTCAAACACACATATTTTGTGACTTTTCAAACTCTGAAGCTCGATAACTTTGGAAAATGTGGACCAAATTTGTTACACAAAGTGTCAAAGTAATCACCTCAACGAGATTTTGAAGATGTCACAACACATCATGATTGCATCTTGTTGAATTTCCAAGAAAAATAGTACTTTATGTGCTCACACACACATATTTTGTGACTTTTCAAACTTTGAAGCTCGATAACTTCGGCAAATGTGGACCAAATTTCTTCAACAAAGTGTCAAATTAATCAGCTCAACGAGATTTTGAAGATGTCACAACAAATCATGATTGCATCTTGTTGAATTTCCAAGAAAAATAGTACTTTATGTGCTCAAACACACATATTTTGTGACTTTTCAAACTTTGAAGCTCGATAACTTCGGCAAATGTGGACCAAATTTCTTAAACAAAGTGTCAAATTAATCAGCTCAACGAGATTTTGAAGATGTCACAACAATTCATGATTGCATCTTGTTGAATTTCCAAGAAAAATAGTACTTTATGTGCTCAAACACACAACTTTTGTGACTTTTCCAATTTTGAAGCTCGATAACATTGGCAAATGTGGACCAAATTTGTTAAACAAAGTGTCAAATTAATTAGCTCGACGAGATTTTGAATATGTCACAACACATCATGATTGCATCTTGTTGAATTTCCAAGAAAAATAGTACTTTATGTGCTCACACACACATATTTTGTGACTTTTCAAACTTTGAAGCTCGATAACTTCGGCAAATGTGGACCAAATTTCTTAAACAAAGTGTCAAATTAATCAGCTCAACGAGATTTTGAAGATGTCACAACAAATCATGATTGCATCTTGTTGAATTTCCAAGAAAAATAGTACTTTATGTGCTCAAACACACATATTTTGTGACTTTTCAAACTTTGAAGCTCGATAACTTTGGCAAATGTGGACCAAATTTGTTAACCAAAGTGTCAAATTAATCATCTCGACGAGATCTTTAAAATGACACAACACACCATGATTACATCTTGTTGAACTTCCAAGAAAAATAGTACTTTATGTGCTCAAACACACAACTTTTGTGACTTTTCCAATTTTGAAGCTCGATAACATTGGCAAATGTGGACCAAATTTGTTAAACAAAGTGTCAAATTAATCAGCTCGACGAGATCTTTAAAATGACACAACACACCATGATTACATCTTGTTGAAATTCCAAGAAAAATAGTAGTTTATGTGCTCAAACACACATATTTTGTGACTTTTCAAACTCTGAAGCTCGATAACTTTGGAAAATGTGGACCAAATTTGTTACACAAAGTGTCAAAGTAATCACCTCAACGAGATTTTGAAGATGTCACAACACATCATGACTACATCTTGTTGAACTTCCAAGAAAAATAGTACTTTATGTGCTCAAACACACAACTTTTGTGACTTTTCAAACTTTGAAGCTCGATAACTTCGGCAAATGTGGACCAAATTTCTTAAACAAAGTGTCAAATTAATTAGCTCGACGAGATTTTGAATATGACACAACAATTCATGATTGCATCTTGTTGAATTTCCAAGAAAAATAGTACTTTATGTGCTCAAACACACATATTTTGTGACTTTTCAAACTTTGAAGCTCGATAACTTTGGCAAATGTGGACCAAATTTGTTAACCAAAGTGTCAAATTAATCATCTCGACGAGATCTTTAAAATGACACAACACACCATGATTACATCTTGTTGAACTTCCAAGAAAAATAGTACTTTATGTGCTCAAAAACACAAATTTTTGTGACTTTTCAAACTTTGAAGCTCGATAGCTTCGGCAAATGAAGACCAAATTTGTTAAACAAAGTGTCAAATTAATCAGCTCGACGAGATTTTGAAGATGTCACAACACATCATGATTGCATCTTGTTGAATTTCCAAGAAAAATAGTACTTTATGTGCTCAAACACACAACTTTTGTGACTTTTCCAATTTTGAAGCTCGATAACTTTGGCAAATGTGGACCAAATTTGTTAACCAAAGTGTCAAATTAATCATCTCGACGAGATCTTTAAAATGACACAACACACCATGATTACATCTTGTTGAACTTCCAAGAAAAATAGTACTTTATGTGCTCAAACACACAACTTTTGTGACTTTTCCAATTTTGAAGCTCGATAACATTGGCAAATGTGGACCAAATTTGTTAAACAAAGTGTCAAATTAATCAGCTCGACGAGATCTTTAAAATGACACAACACACCATGATTACATCTTGTTGAAATTCCAAGAAAAATAGTAGTTTATGTGCTCAAACACACATATTTTGTGACTTTTCAAACTCTGAAGCTCGATAACTTTGGAAAATGTGGACCAAATTTGTTACACAAAGTGTCAAAGTAATCACCTCAACGAGATTTTGAAGATGTCACAACACATCATGACTACATCTTGTTGAACTTCCAAGAAAAATAGTACTTTATGTGCTCAAACACACAACTTTTGTGACTTTTCAAACTTTGAAGCTCGATAACTTCGGCAAATGTGGACCAAATTTCTTAAACAAAGTGTCAAATTAATTAGCTCGACGAGATTTTGAATATGACACAACAATTCATGATTGCATCTTGTTGAATTTCCAAGAAAAATAGTACTTTATGTGCTCAAACACACATATTTTGTGACTTTTCAAACTTTGAAGCTCGATAACTTTGGCAAATGTGGACCAAATTTGTTAACCAAAGTGTCAAATTAATCATCTCGACGAGATCTTTAAAATGACACAACACACCATGATTACATCTTGTTGAACTTCCAAGAAAAATAGTACTTTATGTGCTCAAAAACACAAATTTTTGTGACTTTTCAAACTTTGAAGCTCGATAGCTTCGGCAAATGAAGACCAAATTTGTTAAACAAAGTGTCAAATTAATCAGCTCGACGAGATTTTTAAAATGAAACAACAATTCATGATTGCATCTTGTTGAATTTCCAAGAAAAATAGTACTTTATGTGCTCAAACACACAACTTTTGTGACTTTTCCAATTTTGAAGCTCGATAACATTGGCAAATGTGGACCAAATTTGTTAAACAAAGTGTCAAATTAATCAGCTCGACGAGATCTTTAAAATGACACAACACACCATGATTACATCTTGTTGAACTTCCAAGAAAAATAGTACTTTATGTGCTCAAACACACAACTTTTGTGACTTTTCCAATTTTGAAGCTCGATAACATTGGCAAATGTGGACCAAATTTGTTAAACAAAGTGTCAAATTAATCAGCTCGACGAGATCTTTAAAATGACACAACACACCATGATTACATCTTGTTGAACTTCCAAGAAAAATAGTACTTTATGTGCTCAAACACACATATTTTGTGACTTTTCAAACTCTGAAGCTCGATAACTTTGGAAAATGTGGACCAAATTTGTTACACAAAGTGTCAAAGTAATCACCTCAACGAGATTTTGAAGATGTCACAACACATCATGACTACATCTTGTTGAACTTCCAAGAAAAATAGTACTTTATGTGCTCAAACACACAACTTTTGTGACTTTTCAAACTTTGAAGCTCGATAACTTCGGCAAATGTGGACCAAATTTCTTAAACAAAGTGTCAAATTAATTAGCTCGACGAGATTTTGAATATGTCACAACACATCATGATTGCATCTTGTTGAATTTCCAAGAAAAATAGTACTTTATGTGCTCACACACACATATTATGTGACTTTTCAAACTTTGAAGCTCGATAACTTCGGCAAATGTGGACCAAATTTCTTAAACAAAGTGTCAAATTAATCAGCTCAACGAGATTTTGAAGATGTCAGAACAAATCATGATTGCATCTTGTTGAATTTCCAAGAAAAATAGTACTTTATGTGCTCAAACACACATATTTTGTGACTTTTCAAACTTTGAAGCTCGATAACTTTGGCAAATGTGGACCAAATTTGTTAACCAAAGTGTCAAATTAATCATCTCGACGAGATCTTTAAAATGACACAACAATTCATGATTGCATCTTGTTGAATTTCCAAGAAAAATAGTACTTTATGTGCTCAAACACACAACTTTTGTTACTTTTCCAATTTTGAAGCTCGATAACATTGGCAAATGTGGACCAAATTTGTTAAACAAAGTGTCAAATTAATCAGCTCGACGAGATTTTGAAGATGTCACAACAAATCATGATTGCATCTTGTTGAATTTCCAAGAAAAATAGTACTTTATGTGCTCAAACACACATATTTTGTGACTTTTCAAACTTTGAAGCTCGATAACTTTGGCAAATGTGGACCAAATTTGTTAACCAAAGTGTCAAATTAATCATCTCGACGAGATATTTAAAATGACACAACAATTAATGATTGCATCTTGTTGAATTTCCAAGAAAAATAGTACTTTATGTGCTCAAACACACAACTTTTGTGACTTTTCCAATTTTGAAGCTCGATAACTTTGGCAAATGTGGACCAAATTTGTTAAACAAAGTGTCAAATTAATCAGCTCGACAAGGTTATGGAGATGTCACAACACATCATGATTACCTCTTGTTGAACTTCCAAGAAAAATAGTACTTTATGTGCTCAAACACACAACTTTTGTGACTTTTCCAATTTTGAAGCTCGATAACATTGGCAAATGTGGACCAAATTTGTTAAACAAAGTGTCAAATTAATCAGCTCGACGAGATCTTTAAAATGACACAACACACCATGATTACATCTTGTTGAACTTCCAAGAAAAATAGTACTTTATGTGCTCAAACACACATATTTTGTGACTTTTCAAACTTTGAAGCTCGATAACTTTGGCAAATGTGGACCAAATTTGTTAAACAAAGTGTCAAATTAATCAGCTCAACGAGATTTTGAAGATGTCACAACAAATCATGATTGCATCTTGTTGAATTTCCAAGAAAAATAGTACTTTATGTGCTCAAACACACATATTTTGTGACTTTTCAAACTTTGAAGCTCGATAACTTTGGCAAATGTGGACCAAATTTGTTAACCAAAGTGTCAAATTAATCATCTCGACGAGATCTTTAAAATGACACAACAATTCATGATTGCATCTTGTTGAATTTCCAAGGAAAATAGTACTTTATGTGCTCAAACACACAACTTTTGTGACTTTTCCAATTTTGAAGCTCGATAACATTGGCAAATGTGGACCAAATTTGTTAAACAAAGTGTCAAATTAATCAGCTCGACGAGATCTTTAAAATGACACAACACACCATGATTACATCTTGTTGAACTTCCAAGAAAAATAGTACTTTATGTGCTCAAAAACACAAATTTTTGTGACTTTTCAAACTTTGAAGCTCGATAGCTTCGGCAAATGAAGACCAAATTTGTTAAACAAAGTGTCAAATTAATCAGCTCGACGAGATTTTGAAGATGTCACAACACATCATGATTGCATCTTGTTGAATTTCCAAGAAAAATAGTACTTTATGTGCTCAAACACACAACTTTTGTGACTTTTCCAATTTTGAAGCTCGATAACTTTGGCAAATGTGGACCAAATTTGTTAACCAAAGTGTCAAATTAATCATCTCGACGAGATCTTTAAAATGACACAACACACCATGATTACATCTTGTTGAACTTCCAAGAAAAATAGTACTTTATGTGCTCAAACACACATATTTTGTGACTTTTCAAACTCTGAAGCTCGATAACTTTGGAAAATGTGGACCAAATTTGTTACACAAAGTGTCAAAGTAATCACCTCAACGAGATTTTGAAGATGTCACAACACATCATGATTGCATCTTGTTGAATTTCCAAGAAAAATAGTACTTTATGTGCTCACACACACATATTTTGTGACTTTTCAAACTTTGAAGCTCGATAACTTCGGCAAATGTGGACCAAATTTCTTAAACAAAGTGTCAAATTAATCAGCTCAACGAGATTTTGAAGATGTCACAACACATCATGATTGCATCTTGTTGAATTTCCAAGAAAAATAGTACTTTATGTGCTCACACACACATATTTTGTGACTTTTCAAACTTTGAAGCTCGATAACTTTGGCAAATGTGGACCAAATTTGTTAAACAAAGTGTCAAATTAATCAGCTCAACGAGATTTTGAAGATGTCACAACACATCATGATTGCATCTTGTTGAATTTCCAAGAAAAATAGTACTTTATGTGCTCACACACACATATTTTGTGACTTTTCAAACTTTGAAGCTCGATAACTTTGGCAAATGTGGACCAAATTTGTTACACAAAGTGTCAAAGTAATCACCTCAACGAGATTTTGAAGATGTCACAACACATCATGATTGCATCTTGTTGAATTTCCAAGAAAAATAGTACTTTATGTGCTCACACACACATATTTTGTGACTTTTCAAACTTTGAAGCTCGATAACTTTGGCAAATGTGGACCAAATTTGTTAAACAAAGTGTCAAATTAATCAGCTCGACGAGATTTTGAAGATGTCACAACACATCATGATTGCATCTTGTTGAATTTCCAAGAAAAATAGTACTTTATGTGCTCAAACACACAACTTTTGTGACTTTTCCAATTTTGAAGCTCGATAACTTTGGCAAATGTGGACCAAATTTGTTAACCAAAGTGTCAAATTAATCATCTCGACGAGATCTTTAAAATGACACAACACACCATGATTACATCTTGTTGAACTTCCAAGAAAAATAGTACTTTATGTGCTCAAACACACATATTTTGTGACTTTTCAAACTCTGAAGCTCGATAACTTTGGAAAATGTGGACCAAATTTGTTACACAAAGTGTCAAAGTAATCACCTCAACGAGATTTTGAAGATGTCACAACACATCATGATTGCATCTTGTTGAATTTCCAAGAAAAATAGTACTTTATGTGCTCACACACACATATTTTGTGACTTTTCAAACTTTGAAGCTCGATAACTTCGGCAAATGTGGACCAAATTTCTTAAACAAAGTGTCAAATTAATCAGCTCAACGAGATTTTGAAGATGTCACAACAAATCATGATTGCATCTTGTTGAATTTCCAAGAAAAATAGTACTTTATGTGCTCAAACACACATATTTTGTGACTTTTCAAACTTTGAAGCTCGATAACTTTGGCAAATGTGGACCAAATTTGTTAACCAAAGTGTCAAATTAATCATCTCGACGAGATCTTTAAAATGACACAACACACCATGATTACATCTTGTTGAACTTCCAAGAAAAATAGTACTTTATGTGCTCAAAAACACAAATTTTTGTGACTTTTCAAACTTTGAAGCTCGATAGCTTCGGCAAATGAAGACCAAATTTGTTAAACAAAGTGTCAAATTAATCAGCTCGACGAGATTTTGAAGATGTCACAACACATCATGATTGCATCTTGTTGAATTTCCAAGAAAAATAGTACTTTATGTGCTCAAACACACAACTTTTGTGACTTTTCCAATTTTGAAGCTCGATAACATTGGCAAATGTGGACCAAATTTGTTAAACAAAGTGTCAAATTAATTAGCTCGACGAGATTTTGAATATGTCACAACACATCATGATTGCATCTTGTTGAATTTCCAAGAAAAATAGTACTTTATGTGCTCACACACACATATTTTGTGACTTTTCAAACTTTGAAGCTCGATAACTTCGGCAAATGTGGACCAAATTTCTTAAACAAAGTGTCAAATTAATCAGCTCAACGAGATTTTGAAGATGTCACAACAAATCATGATTGCATCTTGTTGAATTTCCAAGAAAAATAGTACTTTATGTGCTCAAACACACAACTTTTGTGACTTTTCCAATTTTGAAGCTCGATAACTTTGGCAAATGTGGACCAAATTTGTTAACCAAAGTGTCAAATTAATCATCTCGACGAGATCTTTAAAATGACACAACACACCATGATTACATCTTGTTGAACTTCCAAGAAAAATAGTACTTTATGTGCTCAAACACACAACTTTTGTGACTTTTCCAATTTTGAAGCTCGATAACATTGGCAAATGTGGACCAAATTTGTTAAACAAAGTGTCAAATTAATCAGCTCGACGAGATCTTTAAAATGACACAACACACCATGATTACATCTTGTTGAACTTCCAAGAAAAATAGTAGTTTATGTGCTCAAACACACATATTTTGTGACTTTTCAAACTCTGAAGCTCGATAACTTTGGAAAATGTGGACCAAATTTGTTACACAAAGTGTCAAAGTAATCACCTCAACGAGATTTTGAAGATGTCACAACACATCATGACTACATCTTGTTGAACTTCCAAGAAAAATAGTACTTTATGTGCTCAAACACACAACTTTTGTGACTTTTCAAACTTTGAAGCTCGATAACTTCGGCAAATGTGGACCAAATTTCTTAAACAAAGTGTCAAATTAATTAGCTCGACGAGATTTTGAATATGACACAACAATTCATGATTGCATCTTGTTGAATTTCCAAGAAAAATAGTACTTTATGTGCTCAAACACACATATTTTGTGACTTTTCAAACTTTGAAGCTCGATAACTTTGGCAAATGTGGACCAAATTTGTTAACCAAAGTGTCAAATTAATCATCTCGACGAGATCTTTAAAATGACACAACACACCATGATTACATCTTGTTGAACTTCCAAGAAAAATAGTACTTTATGTGCTCAAAAACACAAATTTTTGTGACTTTTCAAACTTTGAAGCTCGATAGCTTCGGCAAATGAAGACCAAATTTGTTAAACAAAGTGTCAAATTAATCAGCTCGACGAGATTTTGAAGATGTCACAACACATCATGATTGCATCTTGTTGAATTTCCAAGAAAAATAGTACTTTATGTGCTCAAACACACAACTTTTGTGACTTTTCCAATTTTGAAGCTCGATAACTTTGGCAAATGTGGACCAAATTTGTTAACCAAAGTGTCAAATTAATCATCTCGACGAGATCTTTAAAATGACACAACACACCATGATTACATCTTGTTGAACTTCCAAGAAAAATAGTACTTTATGTGCTCAAACACACAACTTTTGTGACTTTTCCAATTTTGAAGCTCGATAACATTGGCAAATGTGGACCAAATTTGTTAAACAAAGTGTCAAATTAATCAGCTCGACGAGATCTTTAAAATGACACAACACACCATGATTACATCTTGTTGAACTTCCAAGAAAAATAGTAGTTTATGTGCTCAAACACACATATTTTGTGACTTTTCAAACTCTGAAGCTCGATAACTTTGGAAAATGTGGACCAAATTTGTTACACAAAGTGTCAAAGTAATCACCTCAACGAGATTTTGAAGATGTCACAACACATCATGACTACATCTTGTTGAACTTCCAAGAAAAATAGTACTTTATGTGCTCAAACACACAACTTTTGTGACTTTTCAAACTTTGAAGCTCGATAACTTCGGCAAATGTGGACCAAATTTCTTAAACAAAGTGTCAAATTAATTAGCTCGACGAGATTTTGAATATGACACAACAATTCATGATTGCATCTTGTTGAATTTCCAAGAAAAATAGTACTTTATGTGCTCAAACACACAACTTTTGTGACTTTTCCAATTTTGAAGCTCGATAACATTGGCAAATGTGGACCAAATTTGTTAAACAAAGTGTCAAATTAATCAGCTCGACGAGATTTTTAAAATGAAACAACAATTCATGATTGCATCTTGTTGAATTTCCAAGAAAAATAGTACTTTATGTGCTCAAACACACAACTTTTGTGACTTTTCCAATTTTGAAGCTCGATAACATTGGCAAATGTGGACCAAATTTGTTAAACAAAGTGTCAAATTAATCAGCTCGACGAGATCTTTAAAATGACACAACACACCATGATTACATCTTGTTGAACTTCCAAGAAAAATAGTACTTTATGTGCTCAAACACACATATTTTGTGACTTTTCAAACTCTGAAGCTCGATAACTTTGGAAAATGTGGACCAAATTTGTTACACAAAGTGTCAAAGTAATCACCTCAACGAGATTTTGAAGATGTCACAACACATCATGACTACATCTTGTTGAACTTCCAAGAAAAATAGTACTTTATGTGCTCAAACACACAACTTTTGTGACTTTTCAAACTTTGAAGCTCGATAACTTCGGCAAATGTGGACCAAATTTCTTAAACAAAGTGTCAAATTAATTAGCTCGACGAGATTTTGAATATGTCACAACACATCATGATTGCATCTTGTTGAATTTCCAAGAAAAATAGTACTTTATGTGCTCACACACACATATTATGTGACTTTTCAAACTTTGAAGCTCGATAACTTCGGCAAATGTGGACCAAATTTCTTAAACAAAGTGTCAAATTAATCAGCTCAACGAGATTTTGAAGATGTCAGAACAAATCATGATTGCATCTTGTTGAATTTCCAAGAAAAATAGTACTTTATGTGCTCAAACACACAACTTTTGTGACTTTTCCAATTTTGAAGCTCGATAACATTGGCAAATGTGGACCAAATTTGTTAAACAAAGTGTCAAATTAATCAGCTCGACGAGATCTTTAAAATGACACAACACACCATGATTACATCTTGTTGAACTTCCAAGAAAAATAGTACTTTATGAGCTCAAACACACATATTTTGTGACTTTTCAAACTCTGAAGCTCGATAACTTTGGAAAATGTGGACCAAATTTGTTACACAAAGTGTCAAAGTAATCACCTCAACGAGATTTTGAAGATGTCACAACACATCATGACTACATCTTGTTGAACTTCCAAGAAAAATAGTACTTTATGTGCTCAAACACACAACTTTTGTGACTTTTCAAACTTTGAAGCTCGATAACTTCGGCAAATGTGGACCAAATTTCTTAAACAAAGTGTCAAATTAATTAGCTCGACGAGATTTTGAATATGTCACAACACATCATGATTGCATCTTGTTGAATTTCCAAGAAAAATAGTACTTTATGTGCTCACACACACATATTTTGTGACTTCTCAAATTTTGAAGCTCGATAACTTCGGCAAATGTGGACCAAATTTCTTAAACAAAGTGTCAAATTAATCAGCTCAACGAGATTTTTAAGATGTCACAACAAATCATGATTGCATCTTGTTGAATTTCCAAGAAAAATAGTACTTTATGTGCTCAAACACACATATTTTGTGACTTTTCAAACTTTGAAGCTCGATAACTTTGGCAAATGTGGACCAAATTTGTTAACCAAAGTGTCAAATTAATCATCTCGACGAGATCTTTAAAATGACACAACAATTCATGATTGCATCTTGTTGAATTTCCAAGGAAAATAGTACTTTATGTGCTCAAACACACAACTTTTGTGACTTTTCCAATTTTGAAGCTCGATAACATTGGCAAATGTGGACCAAATTTGTTAAACAAATTGTCAAATTAATCAGCTCGACGAGATCTTTAAAATGACACAACACACCATGATTACATCTTGTTGAACTTCCAAGAAAAATAGTACTATATGTGCTCAAAAACACAAATTTTTGTGACTTTTCAAACTTTGAAGCTCGATAGCTTCGGCAAATGAAGACCAAATTTGTTAAACAAAGTGTCAAATTAATCAGCTCGACAAGGTTATGAAGATGTCACAACACATCATGATTACCTCTTGTTGAACTTCCAAGAAAAATAGTACTTTATGTGCTCAAACACACAACTTTTGTGACTTTTCAAACTTTGAAGCTCGATAACTTCGGCAAATGTGGACCAAATTTCTTAAACAAAGTGTCAAATTAATCAGCTCGACGAGATCGTTAAAATGACACAACACACCATGATTACATCTTGTTGAACTTCCAAGAAAAATAGTACTTTATGTGCTCAAACACACAACTTTTGTGACTTTTCAAACTTTGAAGCTCGATAGCTTCGGCAAATGAAGACCAAATTTGTTAAACAAAGTGTCAAATTAATCAGCTCGACGAGATTTTGAAGATGTCACAACACATCATGATTGCATCTTGTTGAATTTCCAAGAAAAATAGTACTTTATGTGCTCAAACACACAACTTTTGTGACTTTTCCAATTTTGAAGCTCGATAACTTTGGCAAATGTGGACCAAATTTGTTAACCAAAGTGTCAAATTAATCAGCTCGACGAGATCTTTAAAATGACACAACAATTCATGATTGCATCTTGTTGAATTTCCAAGAAAAATAGTACTTTATGTGCTCACACACACATATTTTGTGACTTTTCAAACTTTGAAGCTCGATAACTTCGGCAAATGTGGACCAAATTTCTTAAACAAAGTGTCAAATTAATCAGCTCAACGAGATTTTGAAGATGTCACAACAAATCATGATTGCATCTTGTTGAATTTCCAAGAAAAATAGTACTTTATGTGCTCAAACACACATATTTTGTGACTTTTCAAACTTTGAAGCTCGATAACTTTGGCAAATGTGGACCAAATTTGTTAACCAAAGTGTCAAAGTAATCACCTCAACGAGATTTTGAAGATGTCACAACAAATCATGATTGCATCTTGTTAAACTTCCAAGAAAAATAGTACTTTATGTGCTCAAACACACATATTTTGTGACTTTTCAAACTTTGAAGCTCGATAACTTTGGCAAATGTGGACCAAATTTGTTAAACAAAGTGTCAAATTAATCAGCTCGACGAGATCGTTAAAATGACACAACACACCATGATTACATCTTGTTGAACTTCCAAGAAAAATAGTACTTTATGTGCTCAAACACACAACTTTTGTGACTTTTCAAACTTTGAAGCTCGATAGCTTCGGCAAATGAAGACCAAATTTGTTAAACAAAGTGTCAAATTAATCAGCTCGACGAGATTTTGAAGATGTCACAACACATCATGATTGCATCTTGTTGAATTTCCAAGAAAAATAGTACTTTATGTGCTCAAACACACAACTTTTGTGACTTTTCCAATTTTGAAGCTCGATAACATTGGCAAATGTGGACCAAATTTTTTAAACAAAGTGTCAAATTAATCAGCTCGACGATATTTCGAAGATGTCACAACAAATCATGATTGCATCTTGTTGAATTTCCAAGAAAAATAGTACTTTATGTGCTCAAACACACATATTTTGTGACTTTTCAAACTTTGAAGCTCGATAACTTTGGCAAATGTGGACCAAATTTGTTAACCAAAGTGTCAAATTAATCATCTCGACGAGATATTTAAAATGACACAACAATTCATGATTGCATCTTGTTGAATTTCCAAGAAAAATAGTACTTTATGTGCTCAAACACACAACTTTTGTGACTTTTCCAATTTTGAAGCTCGATAACTTTGGCAAATGTGGACCAAATTTGTTAAACAAAGTGTCAAATGAATCAGCTCGACAAGGTTATGAAGATGTCACAACACATCGTGATTACATCTTGTTGAACTTCCAAGAAAAATAGTACTTTATGTGCTCAAACACACATATTTTGTGACTTTTCAAACTCTGAAGCTCGATAACTTTGGCAAATGTGGACCAAATTTGTTAACCAAAGTGTCAAATTAATCAGCTCGACGAGATCTTTAAAATGACACAACAATTCATGATTGCATCTTGTTGAATTTCCAAGAAAAATAGTACTTTATGTGCTCAAACACACAACTTTTGTGACTTTTCCAATTTTGAAGCTCGATAACATTGGCAAATGTGGACCAAATTTGTTAAACAAAGTGTCAAATTAATCAGCTCGACGAGATCGTTAAAATGACACAACACACCATGATTACATCTTGTTGAACTTCCAAGAAAAATAGTACTTTATGTGCTCAAACACACAACTTTTGTGACTTTTCCAATTTTGAAGCTCGATAACTTTGGCAAATGTGGACCAAATTTGTTACACAAAGTGTCAAAGTAATCACCTCAACGAGATTTTGAAGATGTCACAACACATCATGATTACCTCTTGTTGAACTTCCAAGAAAAATAGTACTTTATGTGCTCAAACACACATATTTTGTGACTTTTCAAACTCTGAAGCTCGATAACTTTGGAAAATGTGGACCAAATTTGTTACACAAAGTGTCAAAGTAATCACCTCAACGAGATTTTGAAGATGTCACAACACATCATGACTACATCTTGTTGAACTTCCAAGAAAAATAGTACTTTATGTGCTCAAACACACAACTTTTGTGACTTTTCAAACTTTGAAGCTCGATAACTTCGGCAAATGTGGACCAAATTTCTTAAACAAAGTGTCAAATTAATTAGCTCGACGAGATTTTGAATATGTCACAACACATCATGATTGCATCTTGTTGAATTTCCAAGAAAAATAGTACTTTATGTGCTCACACACACATATTTTGTGACTTTTCAAACTTTGAAGCTCGATAACTTCGGCAAATGTGGACCAAATTTCTTAAACAAAGTGTCAAATTAATCAGCTCAACGAGATTTTGAAGATGTCACAACAAATCATGATTGCATCTTGTTGAATTTCCAAGAAAAATAGTACTTTATGTGCTCAAACACACATATTTTGTGACTTTTCAAACTTTGAAGCTCGATAACTTTGGCAAATGTGGACCAAATTTGTTAACCAAAGTGTCAAATTAATCATCTCGACGAGATCTTTAAAATGACACAACAATTCATGATTGCATCTTGTTGAATTTCCAAGAAAAATAGTACTTTATGTGCTCAAACACACAACTTTTGTGACTTTTCCAATTTTGAAGCTCGATAACATTGGCAAATGTGGACCAAATTTGTTAAACAAAGTGTCAAATTAATCAGCTCGACGAGATCTTTAAAATGACACAACACACCATGATTACATCTTGTTGAACTTCCAAGAAAAATAGTACTTTATGTGCTCAAACACACATATTTTGTGACTTTTCAAACTCTGAAGCTCGATAACTTTGGAAAATGTGGACCAAATTTGTTACACAAAGTGTCAAAGTAATCACCTCAACGAGATTTTGAAGATGTCACAACACATCATGACTACATCTTGTTGAACTTCCAAGAAAAATAGTACTTTATGTGCTCAAACACACAACTTTTGTGACTTTTCAAACTTTGAAGCTCGATAACTTCGGCAAATGTGGACCAAATTTCTTAAACAAAGTGTCAAATTAATTAGCTCGACGAGATTTTGAATATGTCACAACACATCATGATTGCATCTTGTTGAATTTCCAAGAAAAATAGTACTTTATGTGCTCACACACACATATTTTGTGACTTCTCAAACTTTGAAGCTCGATAACTTCGGCAAATGTGGACCAAATTTGTTAACCAAAGTGTCAAATTAATCATCTCGACGAGATCTTTAAAATGACACAACAATTCATGATTGCATCTTGTTGAATTTCCAAGGAAAATAGTACTTTATGTGCTCAAACACACAACTTTTGTGACTTTTCCAATTTTGAAGCTCGATAACATTGGCAAATGTGGACCAAATTTGTTAAACAAAGTGTCAAATTAATCAGCTCGACGAGATCTTTAAAATGACACAACACACCATGATTACATCTTGTTGAACTTCCAAGAAAAATAGTACTTTATGTGCTCAAAAACACAAATTTTTGTGACTTTTCAAACTTTGAAGCTCGATAGCTTCGGCAAATGAAGACCAAATTTGTTAAACAAAGTGTCAAATTAATCAGCTCGACGAGATATTTAAAATGACACAACAATTCATGATTGCATCTTGTTGAATTTCCAAGAAAAATAGTACTTTATGTGCTCAAACACACAACTTTTGTGACTTTTCCAATTTTGAAGCTCGATAACTTTGGCAAATGTGGACCAAATTTGTTAAACAAAGTGTCAAATGAATCAGCTCGACAAGGTTATGAAGATGTCACAACACATCGTGATTACATCTTGTTGAACTTCCAAGAAAAATAGTACTTTATGTGCTCAAACACACATATTTTGTGACTTTTCAAACTCTGAAGCTCGATAACTTTGGCAAATGTGGACCAAATTTGTTAACCAAAGTGTCAAATTAATCAGCTCGACGAGATCTTTAAAATGACACAACAATTCATGATTGCATCTTGTTGAATTTCCAAGAAAAATAGTACTTTATGTGCTCAAACACACAACTTTTGTGACTTTTCCAATTTTGAAGCTCGATAACATTGGCAAATGTGGACCAAATTTGTTAAACAAAGTGTCAAATTAATCAGCTCGACGAGATCGTTAAAATGACACAACACACCATGATTACATCTTGTTGAACTTCCAAGAAAAATAGTACTTTATGTGCTCAAACACACAACTTTTGTGACTTTTCCAATTTTGAAGCTCGATAACTTTGGCAAATGTGGACCAAATTTGTTAAACAAAGTGTCAAATGAATCAGCTCGACAAGGTTATGAAGATGTCACAACACACCGTGATTACATCTTGTTGAACTTCCAAGAAAAATAGTACTTTATGTGCTCAAACACACATATTTTGTGACTTTTCAAACTCTGAAGCTCGATAACTTTGGCAAATGTGGACCAAATTTGTTACACAAAGTGTCAAAGTAATCACCTCAACGAGATTTTGAAGATGTCACAACACATCATGATTACCTCTTGTTGAACTTCCAAGAAAAATAGTACTTTATGTGCTCAAACACACATATTTTGTGACTTTTCAAACTCTGAAGCTCGATAACTTTGGAAAATGTGGACCAAATTTGTTACACAAAGTGTCAAAGTAATCACCTCAACGAGATTTTGAAGATGTCACAACACATCATGACTACATCTTGTTGAACTTCCAAGAAAAATAGTACTTTATGTGCTCAAACACACAACTTTTGTGACTTTTCAAACTTTGAAGCTCGATAACTTCGGCAAATGTGGACCAAATTTCTTAAACAAAGTGTCAAATTAATTAGCTCGACGAGATTTTGAATATGTCACAACACATCATGATTGCATCTTGTTGAATTTCCAAGAAAAATAGTACTTTATGTGCTCACACACACATATTTTGTGACTTTTCAAACTTTGAAGCTCGATAACTTCGGCAAATGTGGACCAAATTTCTTAAACAAAGTGTCAAATTAATCAGCTCAACGAGATTTTGAAGATGTCACAACAAATCATGATTGCATCTTGTTGAATTTCCAAGAAAAATAGTACTTTATGTGCTCAAACACACATATTTTGTGACTTTTCAAACTTTGAAGCTCGATAACTTTGGCAAATGTGGACCAAATTTGTTAAACAAAGTGTCAAATTAATCAGCTCGACGAGATTTTGAAGATGTCACAACAAATCATGATTGCATCTTGTTGAACTTCCAAGAAAAATAGTACTTTATGTGCTCAAACACACATATTTTGTGACTTTTCAAACTTTGAAGCTCGATAACTTTGGCAAATGTGGACCAAATTTGTTAAACAAAGTGTCAAATTAATCAGCTCGACGAGATCGTTAAAATGACACAACACACCATGATTACATCTTGTTGAATTTCCAAGAAAAATAGTACTTTATGTGCTCAAACACACAACTTTTGTGACTTTTCCAATTTTGAAGCTCGATAACATTGGCAAATGTGGACCAAATTTTTTAAACAAAGTGTCAAATTAATCAGCTCGACGATATTTTGAAGATGTCACAACAAATCATGATTGCATCTTGTTGAATTTCCAAGAAAAATAGTACTTTATGTGCTCAAACACACATATTTTGTGACTTTTCAAACTTTGAAGCTCGATAACTTTGGCAAATGTGGACCAAATTTGTTAAACAAAGTGTCAAATTAATCAGCTCGACAAGGTTATGAAGATGTCACAACACATCATGATTACCTCTTGTTGAACTTCCAAGAAAAATAGTACTTTATGTGCTCAAACACACAACTTTTGTGACTTTTCAAACTTTGAAGCTCGATAACTTCGGCAAATGTGGACCAAATTTCTTAAACAAAGTGTCAAAGTAATCACCTCAACGAGATTTTGAAGATGTCACAACAAATCATGATTGCATCTTGTTGAACTTCCAAGAAAAATAGTACTTTATGTGCTCAAACACACATATTTTGTGACTTTTCCAATTTTGAAGCTCGATAACTTTGGCAAATGTGGACCAAATTTGTTAAACAAAGTGTCAAATGAATCAGCTCGACAAGGTTATGAAGATGTCACAACACATCATGATTACCTCTTGTTGAACTTCCAAGAAAAATAGTACTTTATGTGCTCAAACACACATATTTTGTGACTTTTCAAACTCTGAAGCTCGATAACTTTGGAAAATGTGGACCAAATTTGTTACACAAAGTGTCAAAGTAATCACCTCAACGTGATTTTGAAGATGTCACAACACATCATGACTACATCTTGTTGAACTTCCAAGAAAAATAGTACTTTATGTGCTCAAACACACAACTTTTGTGACTTTTCAAACTTTGAAGCTCGATAACTTCGGCAAATGTGGACCAAATTTCTTAAACAAAGTGTCAAATTAATTAGCTCGACGAGATTTTGAATATGTCACAACACATCATGATTGCATCTTGTTGAATTTCCAAGAAAAATAGTACTTTATGTGCTCAAACACACAACTTTTGTGACTTTTCCAATTTTGAAGCTCGATAACATTGGCAAATGTGGACCAAATTTGTTAAACAAAGTGTCAAATTAATCAGCTCGACGAGATTTTGAAGATGTCATAACAAATCATGATTGCATCTTGTTGAATTTCCAAGAAAAATAGTACTTTATGTGCTCAAACACACATATTTTGTGACTTTTCAAACTTTGAAGCTCGATAACTTTGGCAAATGTGGACCAAATTTGTTAACCAAAGTGTCAAATTAATCAGCTCGACGAGATTTTGAAGATGTCACAACACATCATGATTGCATCTTGTTGAATTTCCAAGAAAAATAGTACTTTATGTGCTCAAACACACAACTTTTGTGACTTTTCCAATTTTGAAGCTCGATAACTTTGGCAAATGTGGACCAAATTTGTTAACCAAAGTGTCAAATTAATCAGCTCGACGAGATTTTGAAGATGTCACAACACATCAGAATTGCATCTTGTTGAACTTCCAAGAAAAATAGTACTTTATGTGCTCAAACACACATATTTTGTGACTTTTCAAACTTTGAAGCTCGATAACTTTGGCAAATGTGGACCAAATTTCTTAAACAAAGTGTCAAATTAATCAGCTCAACGAGATTTTGAAGATGTCACAACACATCAGAATTGCATCTTGTTGAACTTCCAAGAAAAATAGTACTTTATGTGCTCAAACACACAACTTTTATGACTTTTCCAATTTTGAAGCTCGATAACTTTGGCAAATGTGGACCAAATTTGTTAAACAAAGTGTCAAATTAATCAGCTCGACGAGATTTTGAAGATGTCACAATACATCAGAATTGCATCTTGTTGAACTTCCAAGAAAAATAGTACTTTATGTGCTCAAACACACAACTTTTGTGACTTTTCAAACTTTGAAGCTCGATAACTTCGGCAAATGTGGACCAAATTTCTTAAACAAAGTGTCAAAGTAATCACCTCAACGAGATTTTGAAGATGTCACAACAAATCATGATTGCATCTTGTTGAACTTCCAAGAAAAATAGTACTTTATGTGCTCAAACACACATATTTTGTGACTTTTCAAACTTTGAAGCTCGATAACTTTGGCAAATGTGGACCACATTTGTTAAACAAAGTGTCAAATTAATCAGCTCGACGAGATCGTTAAAATGACACAACACACCATGATTACATCTTGTTGAACTTCCAAGAAAAATAGTACTTTATGTGCTCAAACACACAACTTTTGTGACTTTTCAAACTTTGAAGCTCGATAACTTCGGCAAATGTGGACCAAATTTCTTAAACAAAGTGTCAAATTAATTAGCTCGACGAGATTTTGAATATGTCACAACACATCATGATTGCATCTTGTTGAATTTCCAAGAAAAATAGTACTTTATGTGCTCAAACACACAACTTTTGTGACTTTTCCAATTTTGAAGCTCGATAACTTTGGCAAATGTGGACCAAATTTGTTAACCAAAGTGTCAAATTAATCAGCTCGACGAGATCTTTAAAATGACACAACAATTCATGATTGCATCTTGTTGAATTTCCAAGAAAAATAGTACTTTATGTGCTCAAACACACAACTTTTGTGACTTTTCCAATTTTGAAGCTCGATAACTTTGGCAAATGTGGACCAAATTTGTTAAACAAAGTGTCAAATGAATCAGCTCGACAAGGTTATGAAGATGTCATAACACATCATGATTACCTCTTGTTGAACTTCCAAGAAAAATAGTACTTTATGTGCTCAAACACACATATTTTGTGACTTTTCAAACTCTGAAGCTCGATAACTTTGGAAAATGTGGACCAAATTTGTTACACAAAGTGTCAAAGTAATCACCTCAACGTGATTTTGAAGATGTCACAACACATCATGACTACATCTTGTTGAACTTCCAAGAAAAATAGTACTTTATGTGCTCAAACACACAACTTTTGTGACTTTTCAAACTTTGAAGCTCGATAACTTCGGCAAATGTGGACCAAATTTCTTAAACAAAGTGTCAAATTAATTAGCTCGACGAGATTTTGAATATGTCACAACACATCATGATTGCATCTTGTTGAATTTCCAAGAAAAATAGTACTTTATGTGCTCAAACACACAACTTTTGTGACTTTTCCAATTTTGAAGCTCGATAACATTGGCAAATGTGGACCAAATTTGTTAAACAAAGTGTCAAATTAATCAGCTCGACGAGATTTTGCAGATGTCACAACAAATCATGATTGCATCTTGTTGAATTTCCAAGAAAAATAGTACTTTATGTGCTCAAACACACATATTTTGTGACTTTTCAAACTTTGAAGCTCGATAACTTTGGCAAATGTGGACCAAATTTGTTAACCAAAGTGTCAAATTAATCAGCTCGACGAGATTTTGAAGATGTCACAACACATCATGATTGCATCTTGTTGAATTTCCAAGAAAAATAGTACTTTATGTGCTCAAACACACAACTTTTGTGACTTTTCCAATTTTGAAGCTCGATAACTTTGGCAAATGTGGACCAAATTTGTTAAACAAAGTGTCAAATTAATCAGCTCGACGAGATTTTGAAGATGTCACAACAAATCATGATTGCATCTTGTTGAATTTCCAAGAAAAATAGTACTTTATGTGCTCAAACACACAACTTTTGTGACTTTTCCAATTTTGAAGCTCGATAACATTGGCAAATGTGGACCAAATTTTTTAAACAAAGTGTCAAATTAATCAGCTCGACGATATTTTGAAGATGTCACAACAAATCATGATTGCATCTTGTTGAATTTCCAAGAAAAATAGTACTTTATGTGCTCAAACACACATATTTTGTGACTTTTCAAACTTTGAAGCTCGATAACTTTGGCAAATGTGGACCAAATTTGTTAAACAAAGTGTCAAATTAATCAGCTCGACAAGGTTATGAAGATGTCACAACACATCATGATTACCTCTTGTTGAACTTCCAAGAAAAATAGTACTTTATGTGCTCAAACACACAACTTTTGTGACTTTTCAAACTTTGAAGCTCGATAACTTCGGCAAATGTGGACCAAATTTCTTAAACAAAGTGTCAAAGTAATCACCTCAACGAGATTTTGAAGATGTCACAACAAATCATGATTGCATCTTGTTGAACTTCCAAGAAAAATAGTACTTTATGTGCTCAAACACACATATTTTGTGACTTTTCAAACTTTGAAGCTCGATAACTTTGGCAAATGTGGACCAAATTTGTTAAACAAAGTGTCAAATTAATCAGCTCGACGAGATCGTTAAAATGACACAACACACCATGATTACATCTTGTTGAACTTCCAAGAAAAATAGTACTTTATGTGCTCAAACACACAACTTTTGTGACTTTTCAAATTTTGAAGCTCGATAGCTTCGGCAAATGAAGACCAAATTTGTTAAACAAAGTGTCAAATTAATCAGCTCGACGAGATTTTGAAGATGTCACAACACATCATGATTGCATCTTGTTGAATTTCCAAGAAAAATAGTACTTTATGTGCTCAAACACACAACTTTTGTGACTTTTCCAATTTTGAAGCTCGATAACTTTGGCAAATGTGGACCAAATTTGTTAACCAAAGTGTCAAATTAATCAGCTCGACGAGATCTTTAAAATGACACAACAATTCATGATTGCATCTTGTTGAATTTCCAAGAAAAATAGTACTTTATGTGCTCAAACACACAACTTTTGTGACTTTTCCAATTTTGAAGCTCGATAACTTTGGCAAATGTGGACCAAATTTGTTAAACAAAGTGTCAAATGAATCAGCTCGACAAGGTTATGAAGATGTCACAACACATCATGATTACCTCTTGTTGAACTTCCAAGAAAAATAGTACTTTATGTGCTCAAACACACATATTTTGTGACTTTTCAAACTCTGAAGCTCGATAACTTTGGAAAATGTGGACCAAATTTGTTACACAAAGTGTCAAAGTAATCACCTCAACGTGATTTTGAAGATGTCACAACACATCATGATTGCATCTTGTTGAATTTCCAAGAAAAATAGTACTTTATGTGCTCAAACACACAACTTTTGTGACTTTTCCAATTTTGAAGCTCGATAACATTGGCAAATGTGGACCAAATTTGTTAAACAAAGTGTCAAATTAATCAGCTCGACGAGATTTTGCAGATGTCACAACAAATCATGATTGCATCTTGTTGAATTTCCAAGAAAAATAGTACTTTATGTGCTCAAACACACATATTTTGTGACTTTTCAAACTTTGAAGCTCGATAACTTTGGCAAATGTGGACCAAATTTGTTAACCAAAGTGTCAAATTAATCAGCTCGACGAGATTTTGAAGATGTCACAACACATCATGATTGCATCTTGTTGAATTTCCAAGAAAAATAGTACTTTATGTGCTCAAACACACAACTTTTGTGACTTTTCCAATTTTGAAGCTCGATAACTTTGGCAAATGTGGACCAAATTTGTTAAACAAAGTGTCAAATTAATCAGCTCGACGCGATTTTGAAGATGTCACAACACATCATGATTGCATCTTGTTGAATTTCCAAGAAAAATAGTACTTTATGTGCTCAAACACACAACTTTTGTGACTTTTCCAATTTTGAAGCTCGATAACTTTGGCAAATGTGGACCAAATTTGTTAACCAAAGTGTCAAATTAATCAGCTCGACGAGATTTTGAAGATGTCACAACACATCAGAATTGCATCTTGTTGAACTTCCAAGAAAAATAGTACTTTATGTGCTCAAACACACATATTTTGTGACTTTTCAAACTTTGAAGCTCGATAACTTTGGCAAATGTGGACCAAATTTCTTAAACAAAGTGTCAAATTAATCAGCTCAACGAGATTTTGAAGATGTCACAACACATCAGAATTGCATCTTGTTGAACTTCCAAGAAAAATAGTACTTTATGTGCTCAAACACACAACTTTTATGACTTTTCCAATTTTGAAGCTCGATAACTTTGGCAAATGTGGACCAAATTTGTTAAACAAAGTGTCAAATTAATCAGCTCGACGAGATTTTGAAGATGTCACAATACATCAGAATTGCATCTTGTTGAATTTCCAAGAAAAATAGTACTTTATGTGCTCACACACACATATTTTGTGACTTTTCAAACTTTGAAGCTCGATAACTTCGGCAAATGTGGACCAAATTTCTTAAACAAAGTGTCAAATTAATCAGCTCAACGAGATTTTGAAGATGTCACAACACATCAGAATTGCATCTTGTTGAACTTCCAAGAAAAATAGTACTTTATGTGCTCAAACACACATATTTTGTGACTTTTCAAACTTTGAAGCTCGATAACTTTGGCAAATGTGGACCAAATTTGTTAAACAAAGTGTCAAATTAATCAGCTCGACGAGATCGTTAAAATGACACAACACACCATGATTACATCTTGTTGAACTTCCAAGAAAAATAGTACTTTATGTGCTCAAACACACAACTTTTGTGACTTTTCAAACTTTGAAGCTCGATAACTTCGGCAAATGTGGACCAAATTTCTTAAACAAAGTGTCAAAGTAATCACCTCAACGAGATTTTGAAGATGTCACAACAAATCATGATTGCATCTTGTTGAACTTCCAAGAAAAATAGTACTTTATGTGCTCAAACACACATATTTTGTGACTTTTCAAACTTTGAAGCTCGATAACTTTGGCAAATGTGGACCACATTTGTTAAACAAAGTGTCAAATTAATCAGCTCGACGAGATCGTTAAAATGACACAACACACCATGATTACATCTTGTTGAACTTCCAAGAAAAATAGTACTTTATGTGCTCAAACACACAACTTTTGTGACTTTTCAAACTTTGAAGCTCGATAGCTTCGGCAAATGAAGACCAAATTTGTTAAACAAAGTGTCAAATTAATCAGCTCGACGAGATTTTGAAGATGTCACAACACATCATGATTGCATCTTGTTGAATTTCCAAGAAAAATAGTACTTTATGTGCTCAAACACACAACTTTTGTGACTTTTCCAATTTTGAAGCTCGATAACTTTGGCAAATGTGGACCAAATTTGTTAACCAAAGTGTCAAATTAATCAGCTCGACGAGATCTTTAAAATGACACAACAATTCATGATTGCATCTTGTTGAATTTCCAAGAAAAATAGTACTTTATGTGCTCAAACACACAACTTTTGTGACTTTTCCAATTTTGAAGCTCGATAACTTTGGCAAATGTGGACCAAATTTGTTAAACAAAGTGTCAAATGAATCAGCTCGACAAGGTTATGAAGATGTCACAACACATCATGATTACCTCTTGTTGAACTTCCAAGAAAAATAGTACTTTATGTGCTCAAACACACATATTTTGTGACTTTTCAAACTCTGAAGCTCGATAACTTTGGAAAATGTGGACCAAATTTGTTACACAAAGTGTCAAAGTAATCACCTCAACGTGATTTTGAAGATGTCACAACACATCATGACTACATCTTGTTGAACTTCCAAGAAAAATAGTACTTTATGTGCTCAAACACACAACTTTTGTGACTTTTCAAACTTTGAAGCTCGATAACTTCGGCAAATGTGGACCAAATTTCTTAAACAAAGTGTCAAATTAATTAGCTCGACGAGATTTTGAATATGTCACAACACATCATGATTGCATCTTGTTGAATTTCCAAGAAAAATAGTACTTTATGTGCTCAAACACACAACTTTTGTGACTTTTCCAATTTTGAAGCTCGATAACATTGGCAAATGTGGACCAAATTTGTTAAACAAAGTGTCAAATTAATCAGCTCGACGAGATTTTGCAGATGTCACAACAAATCATGATTGCATCTTGTTGAATTTCCAAGAAAAATAGTACTTTATGTGCTCAAACACACATATTTTGTGACTTTTCAAACTTTGAAGCTCGATAACTTTGGCAAATGTGGACCAAATTTGTTAACCAAAGTGTCAAATTAATCAGCTCGACGAGATTTTGAAGATGTCACAACACATCATGATTGCATCTTGTTGAATTTCCAAGAAAAATAGTACTTTATGTGCTCAAACACACAACTTTTGTGACTTTTCCAATTTTGAAGCTCGATAACTTTGGCAAATGTGGACCAAATTTGTTAAACAAAGTGTCAAATTAATCAGCTCGACGAGATTTTGAAGATGTCACAACAAATCATGATTGCATCTTGTTGAATTTCCAAGAAAAATAGTACTTTATGTGCTCAAACACACAACTTTTGTGACTTTTCCAATTTTGAAGCTCGATAACATTGGCAAATGTGGACCAAATTTTTTAAACAAAGTGTCAAATTAATCAGCTCGACGATATTTTGAAGATGTCACAACAAATCATGATTGCATCTTGTTGAATTTCCAAGAAAAATAGTACTTTATGTGCTCAAACACACATATTTTGTGACTTTTCAAACTTTGAAGCTCGATAACTTTGGCAAATGTGGACCAAATTTGTTAAACAAAGTGTCAAATTAATCAGCTCGACAAGGTTATGAAGATGTCACAACACATCATGATTACCTCTTGTTGAACTTCCAAGAAAAATAGTACTTTATGTGCTCAAACACACAACTTTTGTGACTTTTCAAACTTTGAAGCTCGATAACTTCGGCAAATGTGGACCAAATTTCTTAAACAAAGTGTCAAAGTAATCACCTCAACGAGATTTTGAAGATGTCACAACAAATCATGATTGCATCTTGTTGAATTTCCAAGAAAAATAGTACTTTATGTGCTCAAACACACATATTTTGTGACTTTTCAAACTTTGAAGCTCGATAACTTTGGCAAATGTGGACCAAATTTGTTAAACAAAGTGTCAAATGAATCAGCTCGACAAGGTTATGAAGATGTCACAACACATCATGATTACCTCTTGTTGAACTTCCAAGAAAAATAGTACTTTATGTGCTCAAACACACATATTTTGTGACTTTTCAAACTCTGAAGCTCGATAACTTTGGAAAATGTGGACCAAATTTGTTACACAAAGTGTCAAAGTAATCACCTCAACGTGATTTTGAAGATGTCACAACACATCATGATTGCATCTTGTTGAATTTCCAAGAAAAATAGTACTTTATGTGCTCAAACACACAACTTTTGTGACTTTTCCAATTTTGAAGCTCGATAACATTGGCAAATGTGGACCAAATTTGTTAAACAAAGTGTCAAATTAATCAGCTCGACGAGATTTTGCAGATGTCACAACAAATCATGATTGCATCTTGTTGAATTTCCAAGAAAAATAGTACTTTATGTGCTCAAACACACATATTTTGTGACTTTTCAAACTTTGAAGCTCGATAACTTTGGCAAATGTGGACCAAATTTGTTAACCAAAGTGTCAAATTAATCAGCTCGACGAGATTTTGAAGATGTCACAACACATCATGATTGCATCTTGTTGAATTTCCAAGAAAAATAGTACTTTATGTGCTCAAACACACAACTTTTGTGACTTTTCCAATTTTGAAGCTCGATAACTTTGGCAAATGTGGACCAAATTTGTTAAACAAAGTGTCAAATTAATCAGCTCGACGAGATTTTGAAGATGTCACAACACATCATGATTGTATCTTGTTGAATTTCCAAGAAAAATAGTACTTTATGTGCTCAAACACACAACTTTTGTGACTTTTCCAATTTTGAAGCTCGATAACTTTGGCAAATGTGGACCAAATTTGTTAACCAAAGTGTCAAATTAATCAGCTCGACGAGATTTTGAAGATGTCACAACACATCAGAATTGCATCTTGTTGAACTTCCAAGAAAAATAGTACTTTATGTGCTCAAACACACATATTTTGTGACTTTTCAAACTTTGAAGCTCGATAACTTTGGCAAATGTGGACCAAATTTCTTAAACAAAGTGTCAAATTAATCAGCTCAACGAGATTTTGAAGATGTCACAACACATCAGAATTGCATCTTGTTGAACTTCCAAGAAAAATAGTACTTTATGTGCTCAAACACACAACTTTTATGACTTTTCCAATTTTGAAGCTCGATAACTTTGGCAAATGTGGACCAAATTTGTTAAACAAAGTGTCAAATTAATCAGCTCGACGAGATTTTGAAGATGTCACAATACATCAGAATTGCATCTTGTTGAACTTCCAAGAAAAATAGTACTTTATGTGCTCAAACACACAACTTTTATGACTTTTCCAATTTTGAAGCTCGATAACTTTGGCAAATGTGGACCAAATTTGTTAAACAAAGTGTCAAATTAATCAGCTCGACGAGATTTTGAAGATGTCACAATACATCATGATTGCATCTTGTTGAATTTCCAAGAAAAATAGTACTTTATGTGCTCACACACACATATTTTGTGACTTTTCAAACTTTGAAGCTCGATAACTTCGGCAAATGTGGACCAAATTTCTTAAACAAAGTGTCAAATTAATCAGCTCAACGAGATTTTGAAGATGTCACAACACATCAGAATTGCATCTTGTTGAACTTCCAAGAAAAATAGTACTTTATGTGCTCAAACACACATATTTTGTGACTTTTCAAACTTTGAAGCTCGATAACTTTGGCAAATGTGGACCAAATTTGTTAAACAAAGTGTCAAATTAATCAGCTCGACGAGATCGTTAAAATGACACAACACACCATGATTACATCTTGTTGAACTTCCAAGAAAAATAGTACTTTATGTGCTCAAACACACAACTTTTGTGACTTTTCCAATTTTGAAGCTCGATAACTTTGGCAAATGTGGACCAAATTTGTTAAACAAAGTGTCAAATGAATCAGCTCGACAAGGTTATGAAGATGTCACAACACATCATGATTACCTCTTGTTGAACTTCCAAGAAAAATAGTACTTTATGTGCTCAAACACACATATTTTGTGACTTTTCAAACTCTGAAGCTCGATAACTTTGGCAAATGTGGACCAAATTTGTTACACAAAGTGTCAAAGTAATCACCTCGACGAGATCGTTAAAATGACACAACACACCATGATTACATCTTGTTGAACTTCCAAGAAAAATAGTACTTTATGTGCTCAAACACACAACTTTTGTGACTTTTCAAACTTTGAAGCTCGATAGCTTCGGCAAATGAAGACCAAATTTGTTAAACAAAGTGTCAAATTAATCAGCTCGACGAGATTTTGAAGATGTCACAACACATCATGATTGCATCTTGTTGAATTTCCAAGAAAAATAGTACTTTATGTGCTCAAACACACAACTTTTGTGACTTTTCCAATTTTGAAGCTCGATAACATTGGCAAATGTGGACCAAATTTTTTAAACAAAGTGTCAAATTAATCAGCTCGACGATATTTTGAAGATGTCACAACAAATCATGATTGCATCTTGTTGAATTTCCAAGAAAAATAGTACTTTATGTGCTCAAACACACAACTTTTGTGACTTTTCCAATTTTGAAGCTCGATAACATTGGCAAATGTGGACCAAATTTTTTAAACAAAGTGTCAAATTAATCAGCTCGACGATATTTTGAAGATGTCACAACAAATCATGATTGCATCTTGTTGAATTTCCAAGAAAAATAGTACTTTATGTGCTCAAACACACATATTTTGTGACTTTTCAAACTTTGAAGCTCGATAACTTTGGCAAATGTGGACCAAATTTGTTAAACAAAGTGTCAAATTAATCAGCTCGACAAGGTTATGAAGATGTCACAACACATCATGATTACCTCTTGTTGAACTTCCAAGAAAAATAGTACTTTATGTGCTCAAACACACAACTTTTGTGACTTTTCAAACTTTGAAGCTCGATAACTTCGGCAAATGTGGACCAAATTTCTTAAACAAAGTGTCAAAGTAATCACCTCAACGAGATTTTGAAGATGTCACAACAAATCATGATTGCATCTTGTTGAACTTCCAAGAAAAATAGTACTTTATGTGCTCAAACACACATATTTTGTGACTTTTCAAACTTTGAAGCTCGATAACTTTGGCAAATGTGGACCAAATTTGTTAAACAAAGTGTCAAATTAATCAGCTCGACGAGATCGTTAAAATGACACAACACACCATGATTACATCTTGTTGAACTTCCAAGAAAAATAGTACTTTATGTGCTCAAACACACAACTTTTGTGACTTTTCCAATTTTGAAGCTCGATAACTTTGGCAAATGTGGACCAAATTTGTTAACCAAAGTGTCAAATTAATCAGCTCGACGAGATCTTTAAAATGACACAACAATTCATGATTGCATCTTGTTGAATTTCCAAGAAAAATAGTACTTTATGTGCTCAAACACACAACTTTTGTGACTTTTCCAATTTTGAAGCTCGATAACTTTGGCAAATGTGGACCAAATTTGTTAAACAAAGTGTCAAATGAATCAGCTCGACAAGGTTATGAAGATGTCACAACACATCATGATTACCTCTTGTTGAACTTCCAAGAAAAATAGTACTTTATGTGCTCAAACACACATATTTTGTGACTTTTCAAACTCTGAAGCTCGATAACTTTGGAAAATGTGGACCAAATTTGTTACACAAAGTGTCAAAGTAATCACCTCAACGTGATTTTGAAGATGTCACAACACATCATGACTACATCTTGTTGAACTTCCAAGAAAAATAGTACTTTATGTGCTCAAACACACAAATTTTGTGACTTTTCAAACTTTGAAGCTCGATAACTTCGGCAAATGTGGACCAAATTTCTTAAACAAAGTGTCAAATTAATTAGCTCGACGAGATTTTGAATATGTCACAACACATCATGATTGCATCTTGTTGAATTTCCAAGAAAAATAGTACTTTATGTGCTCAAACACACAACTTTTGTGACTTTTCCAATTTTGAAGCTCGATAACATTGGCAAATGTGGACCAAATTTGTTAAACAAAGTGTCAAATTAATCAGCTCGACGAGATTTTGCAGATGTCACAACAAATCATGATTGCATCTTGTTGAATTTCCAAGAAAAATAGTACTTTATGTGCTCAAACACACATATTTTGTGACTTTTCAAACTTTGAAGCTCGATAACTTTGGCAAATGTGGACCAAATTTGTTAACCAAAGTGTCAAATTAATCAGCTCGACGAGATTTTGAAGATGTCACAACACATCATGATTGCATCTTGTTGAATTTCCAAGAAAAATAGTACTTTATGTGCTCAAACACACAACTTTTGTGACTTTTCCAATTTTGAAGCTCGATAACTTTGGCAAATGTGGACCAAATTTGTTAAACAAAGTGTCAAATTAATCAGCTCGACAAGGTTATGAAGATGTCACAACACATCATGATTACCTCTTGTTGAACTTCCAAGAAAAATAGTACTTTATGTGCTCAAACACACATATTTTGTGACTTTTCAAACTCTGAAGCTCGATAACTTTGGAAAATGTGGACCAAATTTGTTACACAAAGTGTCAAAGTAATCACCTCAACGTGATTTTGAAGATGTCACAACACATCATGACTACATCTTGTTGAACTTCCAAGAAAAATAGTACTTTATGTGCTCAAACACACAACTTTTGTGACTTTTCAAACTTTGAAGCTCGATAACTTCGGCAAATGTGGACCAAATTTCTTAAACAAAGTGTCAAATTAATTAGCTCGACGAGATTTTGAATATGTCACAACACATCATGATTGCATCTTGTTGAATTTCCAAGAAAAATAGTACTTTATGTGCTCAAACACACAACTTTTGTGACTTTTCCAATTTTGAAGCTCGATAACATTGGCAAATGTGGACCAAATTTGTTAAACAAAGTGTCAAATTAATCAGCTCGACGAGATTTTGCAGATGTCACAACAAATCATGATTGCATCTTGTTGAATTTCCAAGAAAAATAGTACTTTATGTGCTCAAACACACATATTTTGTGACTTTTCAAACTTTGAAGCTCGATAACTTTGGCAAATGTGGACCAAATTTGTTAACCAAAGTGTCAAATTAATCAGCTCGACGAGATTTTGAAGATGTCACAACACATCATGATTGCATCTTGTTGAATTTCCAAGAAAAATAGTACTTTATGTGCTCAAACACACAACTTTTGTGACTTTTCCAATTTTGAAGCTCGATAACTTTGGCAAATGTGGACCAAATTTGTTAAACAAAGTGTCAAATTAATCAGCTCGACAAGGTTATGAAGATGTCACAACACATCATGATTACCTCTTGTTGAACTTCCAAGAAAAATAGTACTTTATGTGCTCAAACACACATATTTTGTGACTTTTCAAACTCTGAAGCTCGATAACTTTGGAAAATGTGGACCAAATTTGTTACACAAAGTGTCAAAGTAATCACCTCAACGTGATTTTGAAGATGTCACAACACATCATGACTACATCTTGTTGAACTTCCAAGAAAAATAGTACTTTATGTGCTCAAACACACAACTTTTGTGACTTTTCAAACTTTGAAGCTCGATAACTTCGGCAAATGTGGACCAAATTTCTTAAACAAAGTGTCAAATTAATTAGCTCGACGAGATTTTGAATATGTCACAACACATCATGATTGCATCTTGTTGAATTTCCAAGAAAAATAGTACTTTATGTGCTCACACACACATATTTTGTGACTTTTCAAACTTTGAAGCTCGATAACTTCGGCAAATGTGGACCAAATTTCTTAAACAAAGTGTCAAATTAATCAGCTCAACGAGATTTTGAAGATGTCACAACACATCAGAATTGCATCTTGTTGAACTTCCAAGAAAAATAGTACTTTATGTGCTCAAACACACATATTTTGTGACTTTTCAAACTTTGAAGCTCGATAACTTTGGCAAATGTGGACCAAATTTCTTAAACAAAGTGTCAAATTAATCAGCTCAACGAGATTTTGAAGATGTCACAACACATCAGAATTGCATCTTGTTGAACTTCCAAGAAAAATAGTACTTTATGTGCTCAAACACACAACTTTTATGACTTTTCCAATTTTGAAGCTCGATAACTTTGGCAAATGTGGACCAAATTTGTTAAACAAAGTGTCAAATTAATCAGCTCGACGAGATTTTGAAGATGTCACAATACATCAGAATTGCATCTTGTTGAACTTCCAAGAAAAATAGTACTTTATGTGCTCACACACACATATTTTGTGACTTTTCAAACTTTGAAGCTCGATAACTTCGGCAAATGTGGACCAAATTTCTTAAACAAAGTGTCAAATTAATCAGCTCAACGAGATTTTGAAGATGTCACAACAAATCATGATTGCATCTTGTTGAATTTCCAAGAAAAATAGTACTTTATGTGCTCAAACACACAACTTTTGTGACTTTTCCAATTTTGAAGCTCGATAACATTGGCAAATGTGGACCAAATTTGTTAAACAAAGTGTCAAATTAATCAGCTCGACGAGATTTTGAAGATGTCACAACAAATCATGATTGCATCTTGTTGAATTTCCAAGAAAAATAGTACTTTATGTGCTCAAACACACATATTTTGTGACTTTTCAAACTTTGAAGCTCGATAACTTTGGCAAATGTGGACCAAATTTGTTAACCAAAGTGTCAAATTAATCAGCTCGACGAGATTTTGAAGATGTCACAACAAATCATGATTGCATCTTGTTGAATTTCCAAGAAAAATAGTACTTTATGTGCTCAAACACACATATTTTGTGACTTTTCAAACTTTGAAGCTCGATAACTTTGGCAAATGTGGACCAAATTTGTTAAACAAAGTGTCAAATTAATCAGCTCGACAAGGTTATGAAGATGTCACAACACATCATGATTACCTCTTGTTGAACTTCCAAGAAAAATAGTACTTTATGTGCTCAAACACACAACTTTTGTGACTTTTCAAACTTTGAAGCTCGATAACTTCGGCAAATGTGGACCAAATTTCTTAAACAAAGTGTCAAAGTAATCACCTCAACGAGATTTTGAAGATGTCACAACAAATCATGATTGCATCTTGTTGAACTTCCAAGAAAAATAGTACTTTATGTGCTCAAACACACATATTTTGTGACTTTTCAAACTTTGAAGCTCGATAACTTTGGCAAATGTGGACCAAATTTGTTAAACAAAGTGTCAAATTAATCAGCTCGACGAGATCGTTAAAATGACACAACACACCATGATTACATCTTGTTGAACTTCCAAGAAAAATAGTACTTTATGTGCTCAAACACACAACTTTTGTGACTTTTCAAACTTTGAAGCTCGATAGCTTCGGCAAATGAAGACCAAATTTGTTAAACAAAGTGTCAAATTAATCAGCTCGACGAGATTTTGAAGATGTCACAACACATCATGATTGCATCTTGTTGAATTTCCAAGAAAAATAGTACTTTATGTGCTCAAACACACAACTTTTGTGACTTTTCCAATTTTGAAGCTCGATAACTTTGGCAAATGTGGACCAAATTTGTTAACCAAAGTGTCAAATTAATCAGCTCGACGAGATCTTTAAAATGACACAACAATTCATGATTGCATCTTGTTGAATTTCCAAGAAAAATAGTACTTTATGTGCTCAAACACACAACTTTTGTGACTTTTCCAATTTTGAAGCTCGATAACTTTGGCAAATGTGGACCAAATTTGTTAAACAAAGTGTCAAATGAATCAGCTCGACAAGGTTATGAAGATGTCACAACACATCATGATTACCTCTTGTTGAACTTCCAAGAAAAATAGTACTTTATGTGCTCAAACACACATATTTTGTGACTTTTCAAACTCTGAAGCTCGATAACTTTGGAAAATGTGGACCAAATTTGTTACACAAAGTGTCAAAGTAATCACCTCAACGTGATTTTGAAGATGTCACAACACATCATGACTACATCTTGTTGAACTTCCAAGAAAAATAGTACTTTATGTGCTCAAACACACAACTTTTGTGACTTTTCAAACTTTGAAGCTCGATAACTTCGGCAAATGTGGACCAAATTTCTTAAACAAAGTGTCAAATTAATTAGCTCGACGAGATTTTGAATATGTCACAACACATCATGATTGCATCTTGTTGAATTTCCAAGAAAAATAGTACTTTATGTGCTCACACACACATATTTTGTGACTTTTCAAACTTTGAAGCTCGATAACTTCGGCAAATGTGGACCAAATTTCTTAAACAAAGTGTCAAATTAATCAGCTCAACGAGATTTTGAAGATGTCACAACACATCAGAATTGCATCTTGTTGAACTTCCAAGAAAAATAGTACTTTATGTGCTCAAACACACATATTTTGTGACTTTTCAAACTTTGAAGCTCGATAACTTTGGCAAATGTGGACCAAATTTCTTAAACAAAGTGTCAAATTAATCAGCTCAACGAGATTTTGAAGATGTCACAACACATCAGAATTGCATCTTGTTGAACTTCCAAGAAAAATAGTACTTTATGTGCTCAAACACACAACTTTTATGACTTTTCCAATTTTGAAGCTCGATAACTTTGGCAAATGTGGACCAAATTTGTTAAACAAAGTGTCAAATTAATCAGCTCGACGAGATTTTGAAGATGTCACAATACATCAGAATTGCATCTTGTTGAACTTCCAAGAAAAATAGTACTTTATGTGCTCACACACACATATTTTGTGACTTTTCAAACTTTGAAGCTCGATAACTTCGGCAAATGTGGACCAAATTTCTTAAACAAAGTGTCAAATTAATCAGCTCAACGAGATTTTGAAGATGTCACAACAAATCATGATTGCATCTTGTTGAATTTCCAAGAAAAATAGTACTTTATGTGCTCAAACACACAACTTTTGTGACTTTTCCAATTTTGAAGCTCGATAACATTGGCAAATGTGGACCAAATTTGTTAAACAAAGTGTCAAATTAATCAGCTCGACGAGATTTTGAAGATGTCACAACAAATCATGATTGCATCTTGTTGAATTTCCAAGAAAAATAGTACTTTATGTGCTCAAACACACATATTTTGTGACTTTTCAAACTTTGAAGCTCGATAACTTTGGCAAATGTGGACCAAATTTGTTAACCAAAGTGTCAAATTAATCATCTCGACGAGATATTTAAAATGACACAACAATTCATGATTGCATCTTGTTGAATTTCCAAGAAAAATAGTACTTTATGTGCTCAAACACAACTTTTGTGACTTTTCCAATTTTGAAGCTCGATAACTTTGGCAAATGTGGACCAAATTTGTTAAACAAAGTGTCAAATTAATCAGCTCGACAAGGTTATGAAGATGTCACAACACATCATGATTACCTCTTGTTGAACTTCCAAGAAAAATAGTACTTTATGTGCTCAAACACACAACTTTTGTGACTTTTCAAACTTTGAAGCTCGATAACTTCGGCAAATGTGGACCAAATTTCTTAAACAAAGTGTCAAAGTAATCACCTCAACGAGATTTTGAAGATGTCACAACACATCAGAATTGCATCTTGTTGAACTTCCAAGAAAAATAGTACTTTATGTGCTCAAACACACAACTTTTATGACTTTTCCAATTTTGAAGCTCGATAACTTTGGCAAATGTGGACCACATTTCTTAAACAAAGTGTCAAATTAATTAGCTCGACGAGATTTTGAATATGTCACAACACATCATGATTGCATCTTGTTGAATTTCCAAGAAAAATAGTACTTTATGTGCTCAAACACACAACTTTTGTGACTTTTCAAACTTTGAAGCTCGATAGCTTCGGCAAATGAGGACCAAATTTGTTAAACAGAGTGTAAAATTAATCAGCTCGACGAGATTTTGAATATGTCACAACACATCATGATTGCATCTTGTTGAATTTCCAAGAAAAATAGTACTTTATGTGCTCAAACACACAACTTTTGTTACTTTTCCAATTTTGAAGCTCGATAACATTGGCAAATGTGGACCAAATTTGTTAAACAAAGTGTCAAATTAATCAGCTCGACGAGATTTTGAAGATGTCACAACAAATCATGATTGCATCTTGTTGAACTTCCAAGAAAAATAGTACTTTATGTGCTCAAACACACATATTTTGTGACTTTTCAAACTTTGAAGCTCGATAACTTTGGCAAATGTGGACCAAATTTGTTATCCAAAGTGTCAAATTAATCATCTCGACGAGATATTTAAAATGACACAACAATTCATGATTGCATCTTGTTGAATTTCCAAGAAAAATAGTACTTTATGTGCTCAAACACACAACTTTTGTGACTTTTCCAATTTTGAAGCTCGATAACTTTGGCAAATGTGGACCAAATTTGTTAAACAAAGTGTCAAATTAATCAGCTCGACAAGGTTATGAAGATGTCACAACACATCATGATTACCTCTTATTGAACTTCCAAGAAAAATAGTACTTTATGTGCTCAAACACACAACTTTTGTGACTTTTCAAACTTTGAAGCTCGATAACTTTGGCAAATGTGGACCAAATTTGTTAACCAAAGTGTCAAATTAATCATCTCGACGAGATCTTTAAAATGACACAACAATTCATGATTGCATCTTGTTGAATTTCCAAGAAAAATAGTACTTTATGTGATCAAACACACAACTTTTGTGACTTTTCCAATTTTGAAGCTCGATAACATTGGCAAATGTGGACCAAATTTGTTAAACAAAGTGTCAAATTAATCAGCTCGACAAGGTTATGAAGATGTCACAACACATCATGATTACCTCTTGTTGAACTTCCAAGAAAAATAGTACTTTATGTGCTCAAACACACAACTTTTGTGACTTTTCAAACTTTGAAGCTCGATAACTTCGGCAAATGTGGACCAAATTTCTTAAACAAAGTGTCAAAGTAATCACCTCAACGAGATTTTGAAGATGTCACAACAAATCATGATTGCATCTTGTTGAACTTCCAAGAAAAATAGTACTTTATGTGCTCAAACACACATATTTTGTGACTTTTCAAACTTTGAAGCTCGATAACTTTGGCAAATGTGGACCAAATTTGTTAAACAAAGTGTCAAATTAATCAGCTCGACGAGATCGTTAAAATGACACAACACACCATGATTACATCTTGTTGAACTTCCAAGAAAAATAGTACTTTATGTGCTCAAACACACAACTTTTGTGACTTTTCAAACTTTGAAGCTCGATAGCTTCGGCAAATGAAGACCAAATTTGTTAAACAAAGTGTCAAATTAATCAGCTCGACGAGATTTTGAAGATGTCACAACACATCATGATTGCATCTTGTTGAATTTCCAAGAAAAATAGTACTTTATGTGCTCAAACACACAACTTTTGTGACTTTTCCAATTTTGAAGCTCGATAACATTGGCAAATGTGGACCAAATTTTTTAAACAAAGTGTCAAATTAATCAGCTCGACGATATTTTGAAGATGTCACAACAAATCATGATTGCATCTTGTTGAATTTCCAAGAAAAATAGTACTTTATGTGCTCAAACACACATATTTTGTGACTTTTCAAACTTTGAAGCTCGATAACTTTGGCAAATGTGGACCAAATTTGTTAAACAAAGTGTCAAATTAATCAGCTCGACAAGGTTATGAAGATGTCACAACACATCATGATTACCTCTTGTTGAACTTCCAAGAAAAATAGTACTTTATGTGCTCAAACACACAACTTTTGTGACTTTTCAAACTTTGAAGCTCGATAACTTCGGCAAATGTGGACCAAATTTCTTAAACAAAGTGTCAAAGTAATCACCTCAACGAGATTTTGAAGATGTCACAACAAATCATGATTGCATCTTGTTGAACTTCCAAGAAAAATAGTACTTTATGTGCTCAAACACACATATTTTGTGACTTTTCAAACTCTGAAGCTCGATAACTTTGGAAAATGTGGACCAAATTTGTTACACAAAGTGTCAAAGTAATCACCTCAACGTGATTTTGAAGATGTCACAACACATCATGACTACATCTTGTTGAACTTCCAAGAAAAATAGTACTTTATGTGCTCAAACACACAACTTTTGTGACTTTTCAAACTTTGAAGCTCGATAACTTCGGCAAATGTGGACCAAATTTCTTTAACAAAGTGTCAAATTAATTAGCTCGACGAGATTTTGAATATGTCACAACACATCATGATTGCATCTTGTTGAATTTCCAAGAAAAATAGTACTTTATGTGCTCAAACACACAACTTTTGTGACTTTTCCAATTTTGAAGCTCGATAACATTGGCAAATGTGGACCAAATTTGTTAAACAAAGTGTCAAATTAATCAGCTCGACGATATTTTGAAGATGTCACAACAAATCATGATTGCATCTTGTTGAATTTCCAAGAAAAATAGTACTTTATGTGCTCAAACACACATATTTTGTGACTTTTCAAACTTTGAAGCTCGATAACTTTGGCAAATGTGGACCAAATTTGTTAACCAAAGTGTCAAATTAATCAGCTCGACGATATTTTGAAGATGTCACAACAAATCATGATTGCATCTTGTTGAATTTCCAAGAAAAATAGTACTTTATGTGCTCAAACACACATATTTTGTGACTTTTCAAACTTTGAAGCTCGATAACTTTGGCAAATGTGGACCAAATTTGTTAAACAAAGTGTCAAATTAATCAGCTCGACAAGGTTATGAAGATGTCACAACACATCATGATTACCTCTTGTTGAACTTCCAAGAAAAATAGTACTTTATGTGCTCAAACACACAACTTTTGTGACTTTTCAAACTTTGAAGCTCGATAACTTCGGCAAATGTGGACCAAATTTCTTAAACAAAGTGTCAAAGTAATCACCTCAACGAGATTTTGAAGATGTCACAACAAATCATGATTGCATCTTGTTGAACTTCCAAGAAAAATAGTACTTTATGTGCTCAAACACACATATTTTGTGACTTTTCAAACTTTGAAGCTCGATAGCTTCGGCAAATGAAGACCAAATTTGTTAAACAAAGTGTCAAATTAATCAGCTCGACGAGATTTTGAAGATGTCACAACACATCATGATTGCATCTTGTTGAATTTCCAAGAAAAATAGTACTTTATGTGCTCAAACACACAACTTTTGTGACTTTTCCAATTTTGAAGCTCGATAACTTTGGCAAATGTGGACCAAATTTGTTAACCAAAGTGTCAAATTAATCAGCTCGACGAGATCTTTAAAATGACACAACAATTCATGATTGCATCTTGTTGAATTTCCAAGAAAAATAGTACTTTATGTGCTCAAACACACAACTTTTGTGACTTTTCCAATTTTGAAGCTCGATAACTTTGGCAAATGTGGACCAAATTTGTTAAACAAAGTGTCAAATGAATCAGCTCGACAAGGTTATGAAGATGTCACAACACATCATGATTACCTCTTGTTGAACTTCCAAGAAAAATAGTACTTTATGTGCTCAAACACACATATTTTGTGACTTTTCAAACTCTGAAGCTCGATAACTTTGGAAAATGTGGACCAAATTTGTTACACAAAGTGTCAAAGTAATCACCTCAACGTGATTTTGAAGATGTCACAACACATCATGACTACATCTTGTTGAACTTCCAAGAAAAATAGTACTTTATGTGCTCAAACACACAACTTTTGTGACTTTTCAAACTTTGAAGCTCGATAACTTCGGCAAATGTGGACCAAATTTCTTAAACAAAGTGTCAAATTAATTAGCTCGACGAGATTTTGAATATGTCACAACACATCATGATTGCATCTTGTTGAATTTCCAAGAAAAATAGTACTTTATGTGCTCAAACACACAACTTTTGTGACTTTTCCAATTTTGAAGCTCGATAACTTCGGCAAATGTGGACCAAATTTGTTAAACAAAGTGTCAAATTAATCAGCTCGACGAGATTTTGCAGATGTCACAACAAATCATGATTGCATCTTGTTGAATTTCCAAGAAAAATAGTACTTTATGTGCTCAAACACACATATTTTGTGACTTTTCAAACTTTGAAGCTCGATAACTTTGGCAAATGTGGACCAAATTTGTTAACCAAAGTGTCAAATTAATCAGCTCGACGAGATTTTGAAGATGTCACAACACATCATGATTGCATCTTGTTGAATTTCCAAGAAAAATAGTACTTTATGTGCTCAAACACACAACTTTTGTGACTTTTCCAATTTTGAAGCTCGATAACTTTGGCAAATGTGGACCAAATTTGTTAAACAAAGTGTCAAATTAATCAGCTCGACAAGGTTATGAAGATGTCACAACACATCATGATTACCTCTTGTTGAACTTCCAAGAAAAATAGTACTTTATGTGCTCAAACACACATATTTTGTGACTTTTCAAACTCTGAAGCTCGATAACTTTGGAAAATGTGGACCAAATTTGTTACACAAAGTGTCAAAGTAATCACCTCAACGTGATTTTGAAGATGTCACAACACATCATGACTACATCTTGTTGAACTTCCAAGAAAAATAGTACTTTATGTGCTCAAACACACAACTTTTGTGACTTTTCAAACTTTGAAGCTCGATAACTTCGGCAAATGTGGACCAAATTTCTTAAACAAAGTGTCAAATTAATTAGCTCGACGAGATTTTGAATATGTCACAACACATCATGATTGCATCTTGTTGAATTTCCAAGAAAAATAGTACTTTATGTGCTCACACACACATATTTTGTGACTTTTCAAACTTTGAAGCTCGATAACTTCGGCAAATGTGGACCAAATTTCTTAAACAAAGTGTCAAATTAATCAGCTCAACGAGATTTTGAAGATGTCACAACACATCAGAATTGCATCTTGTTGAACTTCCAAGAAAAATAGTACTTTATGTGCTCAAACACACATATTTTGTGACTTTTCAAACTTTGAAGCTCGATAACTTTGGCAAATGTGGACCAAATTTCTTAAACAAAGTGTCAAATTAATCAGCTCGACGAGATTTTGAAGATGTCACAATACATCAGAATTGCATCTTGTTGAACTTCCAAGAAAAATAGTACTTTATGTGCTCACACACACATATTTTGTGACTTTTCAAACTTTGAAGCTCGATAACTTCGGCAAATGTGGACCAAATTTCTTAAACAAAGTGTCAAATTAATCAGCTCAACGAGATTTTGAAGATGTCACAACAAATCATGATTGCATCTTGTTGAATTTCCAAGAAAAATAGTACTTTATGTGCTCAAACACACAACTTTTGTGACTTTTCCAATTTTGAAGCTCGATAACATTGGCAAATGTGGACCAAATTTGTTAAACAAAGTGTCAAATTAATCAGCTCGACGAGATTTTGAAGATGTCACAACAAATCATGATTGCATCTTGTTGAATTTCCAAGAAAAATAGTACTTTATGTGCTCAAACACACATATTTTGTGACTTTTCAAACTTTGAAGCTCGATAACTTTAGCAAATGTGGACCAAATTTGTTAACCAAAGTGTCAAATTAATCATCTCGACGAGATATTTAAAATGACACAACAATTCATGATTGCATCTTGTTGAATTTCCAAGAAAAATAGTACTTTATGTGCTCAAACACAACTTTTGTGACTTTTCCAATTTTGAAGCTCGATAACTTTGGCAAATGTGGACCAAATTTGTTAAACAAAGTGTCAAATTAATCAGCTCGACAAGGTTATGAAGATGTCACAACACATCATGATTACCTCTTGTTGAACTTCCAAGAAAAATAGTACTTTATGTGCTCAAACACACAACTTTTGTGACTTTTCAAACTTTGAAGCTCGATAACTTCGGCAAATGTGGACCAAATTTCTTAAACAAAGTGTCAAATTAATTAGCTCGACGAGATTTTGAATATGTCACAACACATCATGATTGCATCTTGTTGAATTTCCAAGAAAAATAGTACTTTATGTGCTCAAACACACAACTTTTGTGACTTTTCAAACTTTGAAGCTCGATAGCTTCGGCAAATGAGGACCAAATTTGTTAAACAGAGTGTAAAATTAATCAGCTCGACGAGATTTTGAATATGTCACAACACATCATGATTGCATCTTGTTGAATTTCCAAGAAAAATAGTACTTTATGTGCTCAAACACACATATTTTGTGACTTTTCAAACTCTGAAGCTCGATAACTTTGGCAAATGTGGACCAAATTTGTTAACCAAAGTGTCAAATTAATCATCTCGACGAGATATTTAAAATGACACAACAATTCATGATTGCATCTTGTTGAATTTCCAAGAAAAATAGTACTTTATGTGCTCAAACACACAACTTTTGTGACTTTTCCAATTTTGAAGCTCGATAGCTTCGGCAAATGAAGACCAAATTTGTTAAACAAAGTGTCAAATTAATCAGCTCGACGAGATTTTGAAGATGTCACAACACATCATGATTGCATCTTGTTGAATTTCCAAGAAAAATAGTACTTTATGTGCTCAAACACACAACTTTTGTGACTTTTCCAATTTTGAAGCTCGATAACTTTGGCAAATGTGGACCAAATTTGTTAACCAAAGTGTCAAATTAATCAGCTCGACGAGATCTTTAAAATGACACAACAATTCATGATTGCATCTTGTTGAATTTCCAAGAAAAATAGTACTTTATGTGCTCAAACACACAACTTTTGTGACTTTTCCAATTTTGAAGCTCGATAACTTTGGCAAATGTGGACCAAATTTGTTAAACAAAGTGTCAAATGAATCAGCTCGACAAGGTTATGAAGATGTCACAACACATCATGATTACCTCTTGTTGAACTTCCAAGAAAAATAGTACTTTATGTGCTCAAACACACATATTTTGTGACTTTTCAAACTCTGAAGCTCGATAACTTTGGAAAATGTGGACCAAATTTGTTACACAAAGTGTCAAAGTAATCACCTCAACGTGATTTTGAAGATGTCACAACACATCATGACTACATCTTGTTGAACTTCCAAGAAAAATAGTACTTTATGTGCTCAAACACACAACTTTTGTGACTTTTCAAACTTTGAAGCTCGATAACTTCGGCAAATGTGGACCAAATTTCTTAAACAAAGTGTCAAATTAATTAGCTCGACGAGATTTTGAATATGTCACAACACATCATGATTGCATCTTGTTGAATTTCCAAGAAAAATAGTACTTTATGTGCTCAAACACACAACTTTTGTGACTTTTCCAATTTTGAAGCTCGATAACATTGGCAAATGTGGACCAAATTTGTTAAACAAAGTGTCAAATTAATCAGCTCGACGAGATTTTGCAGATGTCACAACAAATCATGATTGCATCTTGTTGAATTTCCAAGAAAAATAGTACTTTATGTGCTCAAACACACATATTTTGTGACTTTTCAAACTTTGAAGCTCGATAACTTTGGCAAATGTGGACCAAATTTGTTAACCAAAGTGTCAAATTAATCAGCTCGACGAGATTTTGAAGATGTCACAACACATCATGATTGCATCTTGTTGAATTTCCAAGAAAAATAGTACTTTATGTGCTCAAACACACAACTTTTGTGACTTTTCCAATTTTGAAGCTCGATAACTTTGGCAAATGTGGACCAAATTTGTTAAACAAAGTGTCAAATTAATCAGCTCGACAAGGTTATGAAGATGTCACAACACATCATGATTACCTCTTGTTGAACTTCCAAGAAAAATAGTACTTTATGTGCTCAAACACACAACTTTTGTGACTTTTCAAACTTTGAAGCTCGATAACTTCGGCAAATGTGGACCAAATTTCTTAAACAAAGTGTCAAATTAATTAGCTCGACGAGATTTTGAATATGTCACAACACATCATGATTGCATCTTGTTGAATTTCCAAGAAAAATAGTACTTTATGTGCTCACACACACATATTTTGTGACTTTTCAAACTTTGAAGCTCGATAACTTCGGCAAATGTGGACCAAATTTCTTAAACAAAGTGTCAAATTAATCAGCTCAACGAGATTTTGAAGATGTCACAACACATCAGAATTGCATCTTGTTGAACTTCCAAGAAAAATAGTACTTTATGTGCTCAAACACACATATTTTGTGACTTTTCAAACTTTGAAGCTCGATAGCTTTGGCAAATGTGGACCAAATTTCTTAAACAAAGTGTCAAATTAATCAGCTCAACGAGATTTTGAAGATGTCACAACACATCAGAATTGCATCTTGTTGAACTTCCAAGAAAAATAGTACTTTATGTGCTCAAACACACAACTTTTATGACTTTTCCAATTTTGAAGCTCGATAACTTTGGCAAATGTGGACCAAATTTGTTAAACAAAGTGTCAAATTAATCAGCTCGACGAGATTTTGAAGATGTCACAATACATCAGAATTGCATCTTGTTGAACTTCCAAGAAAAATAGTACTTTATGTGCTCACACACACATATTTTGTGACTTTTCAAACTTTGAAGCTCGATAACTTCGGCAAATGTGGACCAAATTTCTTAAACAAAGTGTCAAATTAATCAGCTCAACGAGATTTTGAAGATGTCACAACAAATCATGATTGCATCTTGTTGAATTTCCAAGAAAAATAGTACTTTATGTGCTCAAACACACAACTTTTGTGACTTTTCCAATTTTGAAGCTCGATAACATTGGCAAATGTGGACCAAATTTGTTAAACAAAGTGTCAAATTAATCAGCTCGACGAGATTTTGAAGATGTCACAACAAATCATGATTGCATCTTGTTGAATTTCCAAGAAAAATAGTACTTTATGTGCTCAAACACACATATTTTGTGACTTTTCAAACTTTGAAGCTCGATAACTTTGGCAAATGTGGACCAAATTTGTTAACCAAAGTGTCAAATTAATCATCTCGACGAGATATTTAAAATGACACAACAATTCATGATTGCATCTTGTTGAATTTCCAAGAAAAATAGTACTTTATGTGCTCAAACACAACTTTTGTGACTTTTCCAATTTTGAAGCTCGATAACTTTGGCAAATGTGGACCAAATTTGTTAAACAAAGTGTCAAATTAATCAGCTCGACAAGGTTATGAAGATGTCACAACACATCATGATTACCTCTTGTTGAACTTCCAAGAAAAATAGTACTTTATGTGCTCAAACACACAACTTTTGTGACTTTTCAAACTTTGAAGCTCGATAACTTCGGCAAATGTGGACCAAATTTCTTAAACAAAGTGTCAAAGTAATCACCTCAACGAGATTTTGAAGATGTCACAACACATCAGAATTGCATCTTGTTGAACTTCCAAGAAAAATAGTACTTTATGTGCTCAAACACACAACTTTTATGACTTTTCCAATTTTGAAGCTCGATAACTTTGGCAAATGTGGACCACATTTCTTAAACAAAGTGTCAAATTAATTAGCTCGACGAAATTTTGAATATGTCACAACACATCATGATTGCATCTTGTTGAATTTCCAAGAAAAATAGTACTTTATGTGCTCAAACACACAACTTTTGTGACTTTTCAAACTTTGAAGCTCGATAGCTTCGGCAAATGAGGACCAAATTTGTTAAACAGAGTGTAAAATTAATCAGCTCGACGAGATTTTGAATATGTCACAACACATCATGATTGCATCTTGTTGAATTTCCAAGAAAAATAGTACTTTATGTGCTCAAACACACATATTTTGTGACTTTTCCAATTTTGAGGCTCGATAACATTGGCAAATGTGGACCAAATTTATTAAACAAAGTGTCAAATTAATCAGCTCAACGAGATTTTGAAGATGTCACAACAAATCATGATTACATCTTGTTGAACTTCCAAGAAAAATAGTACTTTATGTGCTCAAACACACATATTTTGTGACTTTTCAAACTCTGAAGCTCGATAACTTTGGCAAATGTGGACCAAATTTGTTAACCAAAGTGTCAAATTAATCATCTCGACGAGATATTTAAAATGACACAACAATTCATGATTGCATCTTGTTGAATTTCCAAGAAAAATAGTACTTTATGTGCTCAAACACACAACTTTTGTGACTTTTCCAATTTTGAAGCTCGATAACTTTGGCAAATGTGGACCAAATTTTTTAAACAAAGTGTCAAATTAATCAGCTCGACGATATTTTGAAGATGTCACAACAAATCATGATTGCATCTTGTTGAATTTCCAAGAAAAATAGTACTTTATGTGCTCAAACACACATATTTTGTGACTTTTCAAACTTTGAAGCTCGATAACTTTGGCAAATGTGGACCAAATTTGTTAACCAAAGTGTCAAATTAATCATCTCGACGAGATATTTAAAATGACACAACAATTCATGATTGCATCTTGTTGAATTTCCAAGAAAAATAGTACTTTATGTGCTCAAACACACAACTTTTGTGACTTTTCCAATTTTGAAGCTCGATAACTTTGGCAAATGTGGACCAAATTTGTTAAAAAAAGTGTCAAATTAATCAGCTCGACAAGGTTATGAAGATGTCACAACACATCATGATTACCTCTTGTTGAACTTCCAAGAAAAATAGTACTTTATGTGCTCAAACACACAACTTTTGTGACTTTTCAAACTTTGAAGCTCGATAGCTTCGGCAAATGAAGACCAAATTTGTTAAACAAAGTGTCAAATTAATCAGCTCGACGAGATTTTGAAGATGTCACAACACATCATGATTGCATCTTGTTGAATTTCCAAGAAAAATAGTACTTTATGTGCTCAAACACACAACTTTTGTGACTTTTCCAATTTTGAAGCTCGATAACTTTGGCAAATGTGGACCAAATTTGTTAAACAAAGTGTCAAATTAATCAGCTCGACGAGATCGTTAAAATGACACAACACACCATGATTACATCTTGTTGAACTTCCAAGAAAAATAGTACTTTATGTGCTCAAACACACAACTTTTGTGACTTTTCAAACTTTGAAGCTCGATAGCTTCGGCAAATGAAGACCAAATTTGTTAAACAAAGTGTCAAATTAATCAGCTCGACGAGATTTTGAAGATGTCACAACACATCATGATTGCATCTTGTTGAATTTCCAAGAAAAATAGTACTTTATGTGCTCAAACACACAACTTTTGTGACTTTTCCAATTTTGAAGCTCGATAACTTTGGCAAATGTGGACCAAATTTGTTAACCAAAGTGTCAAATTAATCAGCTCGACGAGATCTTTAAAATGACACAACAATTCATGATTGCATCTTGTTGAATTTCCAAGAAAAATAGTACTTTATGTGCTCAAACACACAACTTTTGTGACTTTTCCAATTTTGAAGCTCGATAACTTTGGCAAATGTGGACCAAATTTGTTAAACAAAGTGTCAAATGAATCAGCTCGACAAGGTTATGAAGATGTCACAACACATCATGATTACCTCTTGTTGAACTTCCAAGAAAAATAGTACTTTATGTGCTCAAACACACATATTTTGTGACTTTTCAAACTCTGAAGCTCGATAACTTTGGAAAATGTGGACCAAATTTGTTACACAAAGTGTCAAAGTAATCACCTCAACGTGATTTTGAAGATGTCACAACACATCATGACTACATCTTGTTGAACTTCCAAGAAAAATAGTACTTTATGTGCTCAAACACACAACTTTTGTGACTTTTCAAACTTTGAAGCTCGATAACTTCGGCAAATGTGGACCAAATTTCTTAAACAAAGTGTCAAATTAATTAGCTCGACGAGATTTTGAATATGTCACAACACATCATGATTGCATCTTGTTGAATTTCCAAGAAAAATAGTACTTTATGTGCTCAAACACACAACTTTTGTGACTTTTCCAATTTTGAAGCTCGATAACATTGGCAAATGTGGACCAAATTTGTTAAACAAAGTGTCAAATTAATCAGCTCGACGAGATTTTGAAGATGTCACAACAAATCATGATTGCATCTTGTTGAATTTCCAAGAAAAATAGTACTTTATGTGCTCAAACACACATATTTTGTGACTTTTCAAACTTTGAAGCTCGATAACTTTGGCAAATGTGGACCAAATTTGTTAACCAAAGTGTCAAATTAATCATCTCGACGAGATATTTAAAATGACACAACAATTCATGATTGCATCTTGTTGAATTTCCAAGAAAAATAGTACTTTATGTGCTCAAACACAACTTTTGTGACTTTTCCAATTTTGAAGCTCGATAACTTTGGCAAATGTGGACCAAATTTGTTAAACAAAGTGTCAAATTAATCAGCTCGACAAGGTTATGAAGATGTCACAACACATCATGATTACCTCTTGTTGAACTTCCAAGAAAAATAGTACTTTATGTGCTCAAACACACAACTTTTGTGACTTTTCAAACTTTGAAGCTCGATAACTTCGGCAAATGTGGACCAAATTTCTTAAACAAAGTGTCAAAGTAATCACCTCAACGAGATTTTGAAGATGTCCCAACACATCAGAATTGCATCTTGTTGAACTTCCAAGAAAAATAGTACTTTATGTGCTCAAACACACAACTTTTATGACTTTTCCAATTTTGAAGCTCGATAACTTTGGCAAATGTGGACCACATTTCTTAAACAAAGTGTCAAATTAATTAGCTCGACGAGATTTTGAATATGTCACAACACATCATGATTGCATCTTGTTGAATTTCCAAGAAAAATAGTACTTTATGTGCTCAAACACACATATTTTGTGACTTTTCCAATTTTGAGGCTCGATAACATTGGCAAATGTGGACCAAATTTGTTAAACAAAGTGTCAAATTAATCAGCTCAACGAGATTTTGAAGATGTCACAACAAATCATGATTACATCTTGTTGAACTTCCAAGAAAAATAGTACTTTATGTGCTCAAACACACATATTTTGTGACTTTTCAAACTCTGAAGCTCGATAACTTTGGCAAATGTGGACCAAATTTGTTACACAAAGTGTCAAAGTAATCACCTCAAAGAGATTTTGAAGATGTCACAACAAATCGTGATTACATCTTGTTGAACTTCCAAGAAAAATAATACTTTATGTGCTCAAACCCACAACTTTTGTGACTTTTCAAACTCTGAAGCTCGATAACTTCGGCAAATGAGGACCAAATTTGTTAAACAAAGTGTCAAATTAATCAGCTCGACGAGATTTTGAAGATGTCACAACACATCATGATTGCATCTTGTTGAATTTCCAAGAAAAATAGTACTTTATGTGCTCAAACACACAACTTTTGTGACTTTTCCAATTTTGAAGCTCGATAACTTTGGCAAATGTGGACCAAATTTGTTAACCAAAGTGTCAAATTAATCAGCTCGACGAGATCTTTAAAATGACACAACACACCATGATTACATCTTGTTGAACTTCCAAGAAAAATAGTACTTTATGTGCTCAAACACACAACTTTTGTGACTTTTCAAACTTTGAAGCTCGATAGCTTCGGCAAATGAAGACCAAATTTGTTAACCAAAGTGTCAAATTAATCAGCTCGACGAGATTTTGAAGATGTCACAACACATCATGATTGCATCTTGTTGAATTTCCAAGAAAAATAGTACTTTATGTGCTCAAACACACAACTTTTGTGACTTTTCCAATTTTGAAGCTCGATAACTTTGGCAAATGTGAACCAAATTTGTTAAACAAAGTGTCAAATTAATCAGCTCGACAAGGTTATGAAGATGTCACAACACATCATGATTACCTCTTGTTGAACTTCCAAGAAAAATAGTACTTTATGTGCTCAAACACACATATTTTGTGACTTTTCAAACTCTGAAGCTCGATAACTTTGGAAAATGTGGACCAAATTTGTTACACAAAGTGTCAAAGTAATCACCTCAACGTGATTTTGAAGATGTCACAACACATCATGACTACATCTTGTTGAACTTCCAAGAAAAATAGTACTTTATGTGCTCAAACACACAACTTTTGTGACTTTTCAAACTTTGAAGCTCGATAACTTCGGCAAATGTGGACCAAATTTCTTAAACAAAGTGTCAAATTAATTAGCTCGACGAGATTTTGAATATGTCACAACACATCATGATTGCATCTTGTTGAATTTCCAAGAAAAATAGTACTTTATGTGCTCACACACACATATTTTGTGACTTTTCAAACTTTGAAGCTCGATAACTTCGGCAAATGTGGACCAAATTTCTTAAACAAAGTGTCAAATTAATCAGCTCAACGAGATTTTGAAGATGTCACAACACATCAGAATTGCATCTTGTTGAACTTCCAAGAAAAATAGTACTTTATGTGCTCAAACACACATATTTTGTGACTTTTCAAACTTTGAAGCTCGATAACTTTGGCAAATGTGGACCAAATTTCTTAAACAAAGTGTCAAATTAATCAGCTCAACGAGATTTTGAAGATGTCACAACACATCAGAATTGCATCTTGTTGAACTTCCAAGAAAAATAGTACTTTATGTGCTCAAACACACATATTTTGTGACTTTTCAAACTTTGAAGCTCGATAACTTTGGCAAATGTGGACTAAATTTCTTAAACAAAGTGTCAAATTAATCAGCTCAACGAGATTTTGAAGATGTCACAACACATCAGAATTGCATCTTGTTGAACTTCCAAGAAAAATAGTACTTTATGTGCTCAAACACACATATTTTGTGACTTTTCAAATTTTGAAGCTCGATAACTTTGGCAAATGTGGACCAAATTTGTTAACCGAAGTGTCAAATTAATCATCTCGACGAGATATTTAAAATGACACAACAATTCATGATTGCATCTTGTTGAATTTCCAAGAAAAATAGTACTTTATGTGCTCAAACACAACTTTTGTGACTTTTCCAATTTTGAAGCTCGATAACTTTGGCAAATGTGGACCAAATTTGTTAAACAAAGTGTCAAATTAATCAGCTCGACAAGGTTATGAAGATGTCACAACACATCATGATTACCTCTTGTTGAACTTCCAAGAAAAATAGTACTTTATGTGCTCAAACACACAACTTTTGTGACTTTTCAAACTTTGAAGCTCGATAACTTCGGCAAATGTGGACCAAATTTCTTAAACAAAGTGTCAAAGTAATCACCTCAACGAGATTTTGAAGATGTCACAACACATCAGAATTGCATCTTGTTGAACTTCCAAGAAAAATAGTACTTTATGTGCTCAAACACACAACTTTTATGACTTTTCCAATTTTGAAGCTCGATAACTTTGGCAAATGTGGACCACATTTCTTAAACAAAGTGTCAAATTAATTAGCTCGACGAGATTTTGAATATGTCACAACACATCATGATTGCATCTTGTTGAATTTCCAAGAAAAATAGTACTTTATGTGCTCAAACACACAACTTTTGTGACTTTTCAAACTTTGAAGCTCGATAGCTTCGGCAAATGAGGACCAAATTTGTTAAACAGAGTGTAAAATTAATCAGCTCGACGAGATTTTGAATATGTCACAACACATCATGATTGCATCTTGTTGAATTTCCAAGAAAAATAGTACTTTATGTGCTCAAACACACATATTTTGTGACTTTTCAAACTCTGAAGCTCGATAACTTTGGCAAATGTGGACCAAATTTGTTAACCAAAGTGTCAAATTAATCATCTCGACGAGATATTTAAAATGACACAACAATTCATGATTGCATCTTGTTGAATTTCCAAGAAAAATAGTACTTTATGTGCTCAAACACACAACTTTTGTGACTTTTCCAATTTTGAAGCTCGATAACTTTGGCAAATGTGGACCAAATTTTTTAAACAAAGTGTCAAATTAATCAGCTCGACGATATTTTGAAGATGTCACAACAAATCATGATTGCATCTTGTTGAATTTCCAAGAAAAATAGTACTTTATGTGCTCAAACACACATATTTTGTGACTTTTCAAACTTTGAAGCTCGATAACTTTGGCAAATGTGGACCAAATTTGTTAACCAAAGTGTCAAATTAATCATCTCGACGAGATATTTAAAATGACACAACAATTCATGATTGCATCTTGTTGAATTTCCAAGAAAAATAGTACTTTATGTGCTCAAACACACAACTTTTGTGACTTTTCCAATTTTGAAGCTCGATAACTTTGGCAAATGTGGACCAAATTTGTTAAACAAAGTGTCAAATTAATCAGCTCGACAAGGTTATGAAGATGTCACAACACATCATGATTACATCTTGTTGAACTTCCAAGAAAAATAGTACTTTATGTGCTCAAACACACATATTTTGTGACTTTTCAAACTCTGAAGCTCGATAACTTTGGCAAATGTGGACCAAATTTGTTAACCAAAGTGTCAAATTAATCATCTCGACGAGATATTTAAAATGACACAACAATTCATGATTGCATCTTGTTGAATTTCCAAGAAAAATAGTACTTTATGTGCTCAAACACACAACTTTTGTGACTTTTCCAATTTTGAGGCTCGATAACATTGGCAAATGTGGACCAAATTTGTTAAACAAAGTGTCAAATTAATCAGCTCAACGAGATTTTGAAGATGTCACAACAAATCATGATTACATCTTGTTGAACTTCCAAGAAAAATAGTACTTTATGTGCTCAAACACACATATTTTGTGACTTTTCAAACTCTGAAGCTCGATAACTTTGGCAAATGTGGACCAAATTTGTTAACCAAAGTGTCAAATTAATCATCTCGACGAGATATTTAAAATGACACAACAATTCATGATTGCATCTTGTTGAATTTCCAAGAAAAATAGTACTTTATGTGCTCAAACACACAACTTTTGTGACTTTTCCAATTTTGAAGCTCGATAACTTTGGCAAATGTGGACCAAATTTTTTAAACAAAGTGTCAAATTAATCAGCTCGACGATATTTTGAAGATGTCACAACAAATCATGATTGCATCTTGTTGAATTTCCAAGAAAAATAGTACTTTATGTGCTCAAACACACATATTTTGTGACTTTTCAAACTTTGAAGCTCGATAACTTTGGCAAATGTGGACCAAATTTGTTAACCAAAGTGTCAAATTAATCATCTCGACGAGATATTTAAAATGACACAACAATTCATGATTGCATCTTGTTGAATTTCCAAGAAAAATAGTACTTTATGTGCTCAAACACACAACTTTTGTGACTTTTCCAATTTTGAAGCTCGATAACTTTGGCAAATGTGGACCAAATTTGTTAAACAAAGTGTCAAATTAATCAGCTCGACAAGGTTATGAAGATGTCACAACACATCATGATTACCTCTTGTTGAACTTCCAAGAAAAATAGTACTTTATGTGCTCAAACACACAACTTTTGTGACTTTTCAAACTTTGAAGCTCGATAACTTCGGCAAATGTGGACCAAATTTCTTAAACAAAGTGTCAAAGTAATCACCTCAACGAGATTTTGAAGATGTCACAACAAATCATGATTGCATCTTGTTGAACTTCCAAGAAAAATAGTACTTTATGTGCTCAAACACACATATTTTGTGACTTTTCAAACTTTGAAGCTCGATAACTTTGGCAAATGTGGACCAAATTTGTTAAACAAAGTGTCAAATTAATCAGCTCGACGAGATCGTTAAAATGACACAACACACCATGATTACATCTTGTTGAACTTCCAAGAAAAATAGTACTTTATGTGCTCAAACACACAACTTTTGTGACTTTTCAAACTTTGAAGCTCGATAGCTTCGGCAAATGAAGACCAAATTTGTTAAACAAAGTGTCAAATTAATCAGCTCGACGAGATTTTGAAGATGTCACAACACATCATGATTGCATCTTGTTGAATTTCCAAGAAAAATAGTACTTTATGTGCTCAAACACACAACTTTTGTGACTTTTCCAATTTTGAAGCTCGATAACTTTGGCAAATGTGGACCAAATTTGTTAACCAAAGTGTCAAATTAATCAGCTCGACGAGATCTTTAAAATGACACAACAATTCATGATTGCATCTTGTTGAATTTCCAAGAAAAATAGTACTTTATGTGCTCAAACACACAACTTTTGTGACTTTTCCAATTTTGAAGCTCGATAACTTTGGCAAATGTGGACCAAATTTGTTAAACAAAGTGTCAAATGAATCAGCTCGACAAGGTTATGAAGATGTCACAACACATCATGATTACCTCTTGTTGAACTTCCAAGAAAAATAGTACTTTATGTGCTCAAACACACATATTTTGTGACTTTTCAAACTCTGAAGCTCGATAACTTTGGAAAATGTGGACCAAATTTGTTACACAAAGTGTCAAAGTAATCACCTCAACGTGATTTTGAAGATGTCACAACACATCATGACTACATCTTGTTGAACTTCCAAGAAAAATAGTACTTTATGTGCTCAAACACACAACTTTTGTGACTTTTCAAACTTTGAAGCTCGATAACTTCGGCAAATGTGGACCAAATTTCTTAAACAAAGTGTCAAATTAATTAGCTCGACGAGATTTTGAATATGTCACAACACATCATGATTGCATCTTGTTGAATTTCCAAGAAAAATAGTACTTTATGTGCTCAAACACACAACTTTTGTGACTTTTCCAATTTTGAAGCTCGATAACATTGGCAAATGTGGACCAAATTTGTTAAACAAAGTGTCAAATTAATCAGCTCGACGAGATTTTGAAGATGTCACAACAAATCATGATTGCATCTTGTTGAATTTCCAAGAAAAATAGTACTTTATGTGCTCAAACACACATATTTTGTGACTTTTCAAACTTTGAAGCTCGATAACTTTGGCAAATGTGGACCAAATTTGTTAACCAAAGTGTCAAATTAATCATCTCGACGAGATATTTAAAATGACACAACAATTCATGATTGCATCTTGTTGAATTTCCAAGAAAAATAGTACTTTATGTGCTCAAACACAACTTTTGTGACTTTTCCAATTTTGAAGCTCGATAACTTTGGCAAATGTGAACCAAATTTGTTAACCAAAGTGTCAAATTAATCATCTCGACGAGATATTTAAAATGACACAACAATTCATGATTGCATCTTGTTGAATTTCCAAGAAAAATAGTACTTTATGTGCTCAAACACAACTTTTGTGACTTTTCCAATTTTGAAGCTCGATAACTTTGGCAAATGTGGACCAAATTTGTTAAACAAAGTGTCAAATTAATCAGCTCGACAAGGTTATGAAGATGTCACAACACATCATGATTACCTCTTGTTGAACTTCCAAGAAAAATAGTACTTTATGTGCTCAAACACACAACTTTTGTGACTTTTCAAACTTTGAAGCTCGATAACTTCGGCAAATGTGGACCAAATTTCTTAAACAAAGTGTCAAAGTAATCACCTCAACGAGATTTTGAAGATGTCACAACACATCAGAATTGCATCTTGTTGAACTTCCAAGAAAAATAGTACTTTATGTGCTCAAACACACAACTTTTATGACTTTTCCAATTTTGAAGCTCGATAACTTTGGCAAATGTGGACCACATTTCTTAAACAAAGTGTCAAATTAATTAGCTCGACGAGATTTTGAATATGTCACAACACATCATGATTGCATCTTGTTGAATTTCCAAGAAAAATAGTACTTTATGTGCTCAAACACACAACTTTTGTGACTTTTCAAACTTTGAAGCTCGATAGCTTCGGCAAATGAGGACCAAATTTGTTAAACAGAGTGTAAAATTAATCAGCTCGACGAGATTTTGAATATGTCACAACACATCATGATTGCATCTTGTTGAATTTCCAAGAAAAATAGTACTTTATGTGCTCAAACACACATATTTTGTGACTTTTCCAATTTTGAGGCTCGATAACATTGGCAAATGTGGACCAAATTTGTTAAACAAAGTGTCAAATTAATCAGCTCAACGAGATTTTGAAGATGTCACAACAAATCATGATTGCATCTTGTTGAACTTCCAAGAAAAATAGTACTTTATGTGCTCAAACACACATATTTTGTGACTTTTCAAACTTTGAAGCTCGATAACTTTGGCAAATGTGCACCAAATTTGTTAAACAAAGTGTCAAATTAATCAGCTCGACGAGATCGTTAAAATGACACAACACACCATGATTACATCTTGTTGAACTTCCAAGAAAAATAGTACTTTATGTGCTCAAACACACAACTTTTGTGACTTTTCAAACTTTGAAGCTCGATAGCTTCGGCAAATGAAGACCAAATTTGTTAAACAAAGTGTCAAATTAATCAGCTCGACGAGATTTTGAAGATGTCACAACACATCATGATTGCATCTTGTTGAATTTCCAAGAAAAATAGTACTTTATGTGCTCAAACACACAACTTTTGTGACTTTTCCAATTTTGAAGCTCGATAACTTTGGCAAATGTGGACCAAATTTGTTAACCAAAGTGTCAAATTAATCAGCTCGACGAGAACTTTAAAATGACACAACAATTCATGATTGCATCTTGTTGAATTTCCAAGAAAAATAGTACTTTATGTGCTCAAACACACAACTTTTGTGACTTTTCCAATTTTGAAGCTCGATAACTTTGGCAAATGTGGACCAAATTTGTTAAACAAAGTGTCAAATGAATCAGCTCGACAAGGTTATGAAGATGTCACAACACATCATGATTACCTCTTGTTGAACTTCCAAGAAAAATAGTACTTTATGTGCTCAAACACACATATTTTGTGACTTTTCAAACTCTGAAGCTCGATAACTTTGGAAAATGTGGACCAAATTTGTTACACAAAGTGTCAAAGTAATCATCTCGACGAGATATTTAAAATGACACAACAATTCATGATTGCATCTTGTTGAATTTCCAAGAAAAATAGTACTTTATGTGCTCAAACACACAACTTTTGTGACTTTTCAAACTTTGAAGCTCGATAACTTCGGCAAATGTGGACCAAATTTCTTAAACAAAGTGTCAAATTAATTAGCTCGACGAGATTTTGAATATGTCACAACACAACATGATTGCATCTTGTTGAATTTCCAAGAAAAATAGTACTTTATGTGCTCAAACACACAACTTTTGTGACTTTTCCAATTTTGAAGCTCGATAACATTGGCAAATGTGGACCAAATTTGTTAAACAAAGTGTCAAATTAATCAGCTCGACGAGATTTTGAAGATGTCACAACAAATCATGATTGCATCTTGTTGAATTTCCAAGAAAAATAGTACTTTATGTGCTCAAACACACATATTTTGTGACTTTTCAAACTTTGAAGCTCGATAACTTTGGCAAATGTGGACCAAATTTGTTAACCAAAGTGTCAAATTAATCATCTCGACGAGATATTTAAAATGACACAACAATTCATGATTGCATCTTGTTGAATTTCCAAGAAAAATAGTACTTTATGTGCTCAAACACAACTTTTGTGACTTTTCCAATTTTGAAGCTCGATAACTTTGGCAAATGTGGACCAAATTTGTTAAACAAAGTGTCAAATTAATCAGCTCGACAAGGTTATGAAGATGTCACAACACATCATGATTATCTCTTGTTGAACTTCCAAGAAAAATAGTACTTTATGTGCTCAAACACACAACTTTTGTGACTTTTCAAACTTTGAAGCTCGATAACTTCGGCAAATGTGGACCAAATTTCTTAAACAAAGTGTCAAAGTAATCACCTCAACGAGATTTTGAAGATGTCCCAACACATCAGAATTGCATCTTGTTGAACTTCCAAGAAAAATAGTACTTTATGTGCTCAAACACACAACTTTTATGACTTTTCCAATTTTGAAGCTCGATAACTTTGGCAAATGTGGACCACATTTCTTAAACAAAGTGTCAAATTAATTAGCTCGACGAGATTTTGAATATGTCACAACACATCATGATTGCATCTTGTTGAATTTCCAAGAAAAATAGTACTTTATGTGCTCAAACACACATATTTTGTGACTTTTCAAACTCTGAAGCTCGATAACTTTGGCAAATGTGGACCAAATTTGTTACACAAAGTGTCAAAGTAATCACCTCAACGAGATTTTGAAGATGTCACAACAAATCGTGATTACATCTTGTTGAACTTCCAAGAAAAATAATACTTTATGTGCTCAAACCCACAACTTTTGTGACTTTTCAAACTCTGAAGCTCGATAACTTCGGCAAATGAGGACCAAATTTGTTAAACAAAGTGTCAAATTAATCAGCTCGACGAGATTTTGAAGATGTCACAACACATCATGATTGCATCTTGTTGAATTTCCAAGAAAAATAGTACTTTATGTGCTCAAACACACAACTTTTGTGACTTTTCCAATTTTGAAGCTCGATAACTTTGGCAAATGTGGACCAAATTTGTTAACCAAAGTGTCAAATTAATCAGCTCGACGAGATCTTTAAAATGACACAACACACCATGATTACATCTTGTTGAACTTCCAAGAAAAATAGTACTTTATGTGCTCAAACACACAACTTTTGTGACTTTTCAAACTTTGAAGCTCAATAGCTTCGGCAAATGAAGACCAAATTTGTTAACCAAAGTGTCAAATTAATCAGCTCGACGAGATTTTGAAGATGTCACAACACATCATGATTGCATCTTGTTGAATTTCCAAGAAAAATAGTACTTTATGTGCTCAAACACACAACTTTTGTGACTTTTCCAATTTTGAAGCTCGATAACTTTGGCAAATGTGGACCAAATTTGTTAAACAAAGTGTCAAATTAATCAGCTCGACAAGGTTATGAAGATGTCACAACACATCATGATTACCTCTTGTTGAACTTCCAAGAAAAATAGTACTTTATGTGCTCAAACACACATATTTTGTGACTTTTCAAACTCTGAAGCTCGATAACTTTGGAAAATGTGGACCAAATTTGTTACACAAAGTGTCAAAGTAATCACCTCAACGTGATTTTGAAGATGTCACAACACATCATGACTACATCTTGTTGAACTTCCAAGAAAAATAGTACTTTATGTGCTCAAACACACAACTTTTGTGACTTTTCAAACTTTGAAGCTCGATAACTTCGGCAAATGTGGACCAAATTTCTTAAACAAAGTGTCAAATTAATTAGCTCGACGAGATTTTGAATATGTCACAACACATCATGATTGCATCTTGTTGAATTTCCAAGAAAAATAGTACTTTATGTGCTCACACACACATATTTTGTGACTTTTCAAACTTTGAAGCTCGATAACTTCGGCAAATGTGGACCAAATTTCTTAAACAAAGTGTCAAATTAATCAGCTCAACGAGATTTTGAAGATGTCACAACACATCAGAATTGCATCTTGTTGAACTTCCAAGAAAAATAGTACTTTATGTGCTCAAACACACATATTTTGTGACTTTTCAAACTTTGAAGCTCGATAACTTTGGCAAATGTGGACTAAATTTCTTAAACAAAGTGTCAAATTAATCAGCTCAACGAGATTTTGAAGATGTCACAACACATCAGAATTGCATCTTGTTGAACTTCCAAGAAAAATAGTACTTTATGTGCTCAAACACACATATTTTGTGACTTTTCAAACTTTGAAGCTCGATAACTTTGGCAAATGTGGACCAAATTTGTTAACCAAAGTGTCAAATTAATCATCTCGACGAGATATTTAAAATGACACAACAATTCATGATTGCATCTTGTTGAATTTCCAAGAAAAATAGTACTTTATGTGCTCAAACACAACATTTGTGACTTTTCCAATTTTGAAGCTCGATAACTTTGGCAAATGTGGACCAAATTTGTTAAACAAAGTGTCAAATTAATCAGCTCGACAAGGTTATGAAGATGTCACAACACATCATGATTACCTCTTGTTGAACTTCCAAGAAAAATAGTACTTTATGTGCTCAAACACACAACTTTTGTGACTTTTCAAACTTTGAAGCTCGATAACTTCGGCAAATGTGGACCAAATTTCTTAAACAAAGTGTCAAAGTAATCACCTCAACGAGATTTTGAAGATGTCACAACACATCAGAATTGCATCTTGTTGAACTTCCAAGAAAAATAGTACTTTATGTGCTCAAACACACAACTTTTATGACTTTTCCAATTTTGAAGCTCGATAACTTTGGCAAATGTGGACCACATTTCTTAAACAAAGTGTCAAATTAATTAGCTCGACGAGATTTTGAATATGTCACAACACATCATGATTGCATCTTGTTGAATTTCCAAGAAAAATAGTACTTTATGTGCTCAAACACACAACTTTTGTGACTTTTCAAACTTTGAAGCTCGATAGCTTCGGCAAATGAGGACCAAATTTGTTAAACAGAGTGTAAAATTAATCAGCTCGACGAGATTTTGAATATGTCACAACACATCATGATTGCATCTTGTTGAATTTCCAAGAAAAATAGTACTTTATGTGCTCAAACACACATATTTTGTGACTTTTCCAATTTTGAGGCTCGATAACATTGGCAAATGTGGACCAAATTTGTTAAACAAAGTGTCAAATTAATCAGCTCAACGAGATTTTGAAGATGTCACAACAAATCATGATTACATCTTGTTGAACTTCCAAGAAAAATAGTACTTTATGTGCTCATACACACATATTTTGTGACTTTTCAAACTCTGAAGCTCGATAACTTTGGCAAATGTGGACCAAATTTGTTAACCAAAGTGTCAAATTAATCATCTCGACGAGATATTTAAAATGACACAACAATTCATGATTGCATCTTGTTGAATTTCCAAGAAAAATAGTACTTTATGTGCTCAAACACACAACTTTTGTGACTTTTTCCAATTTTGAAGCTCGATAACTTTGGCAAATGTGGACCAAATTTTTTAAACAAAGTGTCAAATTAATCAGCTCGACGATATTTTGAAGATGTCACAACAAATCATGATTGCATCTTGTTGAATTTCCAAGAAAAATAGTACTTTATGTGCTCAAACACACATATTTTGTGACTTTTCAAACTTTGAAGCTCGATAACTTTGGCAAATGTGGACCAAATTTGTTAACCAAAGTGTCAAATTAATCATCTCGACGAGATATTTAAAATGACACAACAATTCATGATTGCATCTTGTTGAATTTCCAAGAAAAATAGTACTTTATGTGCTCAAACACAACATTTGTGACTTTTCCAATTTTGAAGCTCGATAACTTTGGCAAATGTGGACCAAATTTGTTAAACAAAGTGTCAAATTAATCAGCTCGACAAGGTTATGAAGATGTCACAACACATCATGATTACCTCTTGTTGAACTTCCAAGAAAAATAGTACTTTATGTGCTCAAACACACAACTTTTGTGACTTTTCAAACTTTGAAGCTCGATAACTTCGGCAAATGTGGACCAAATTTCTTAAACAAAGTGTCAAAGTAATCACCTCAACGAGATTTTGAAGATGTCACAACACATCAGAATTGCATCTTGTTGAACTTCCAAGAAAAATAGTACTTTATGTGCTCAAACACACAACTTTTATGACTTTTCCAATTTTGAAGCTCGATAACTTTGGCAAATGTGGACCACATTTCTTAAACAAAGTGTCAAATTAATTAGCTCGACGAGATTTTGAATATGTCACAACACATCATGATTGCATCTTGTTGAATTTCCAAGAAAAATAGTACTTTATGTGCTCAAACACACAACTTTTGTCACTTTTCAAACTTTGAAGCTCGATAGCTTCGGCAAATGAGGACCAAATTTGTTAAACAGAGTGTAAAATTAATCAGCTCGACGAGATTTTGAATATGTCACAACACATCATGATTGCATCTTGTTGAATTTCCAAGAAAAATAGTACTTTATGTGCTCAAACACACATATTTTGTGACTTTTCCAATTTTGAGGCTCGATAACATTGGCAAATGTGGACCAAATTTGTTAAACAAAGTGTCAAATTAATCAGCTCAACGAGATTTTGAAGATGTCCCAACAAATCATGATTACATCTTGTTGAACTTCCAAGAAAAATAGTACTTTATGTGCTCATACACACATATTTTGTGACTTTTCAAACTCTGAAGCTCGATAACTTTGGCAAATGTGGACCAAATTTGTTAACCAAAGTGTCAAATTAATCATCTCGACGAGATATTTAAAATGACACAACAATTCATGATTGCATCTTGTTGAATTTCCAAGAAAAATAGTACTTTATGTGCTCAAACACACAACTTTTGTGACTTTTCCAATTTTGAAGCTCGATAACTTTGGCAAATGTGGACCAAATTTTTTAAACAAAGTGTCAAATTAATCAGCTCGACGATATTTTGAAGATGTCACAACAAATCATGATTGCATCTTGTTGAATTTCCAAGAAAAATAGTACTTTATGTGCTCAAACACACATATTTTGTGACTTTTCAAACTTTGAAGCTCGATAACTTTGGCAAATGTGGACCAAATTTGTTAAACAAAGTGTCAAATTAATCAGCTCGACAAGGTTATGAAGATGTCACAACACATCATGATTACCTCTTGTTGAACTTCCAAGAAAAATAGTACTTTATGTGCTCAAACACACAACTTTTGTGACTTTTCAAACTTTGAAGCTCGATAACTTCGGCAAATGTGGACCAAATTTCTTAAACAAAGTGTCAAAGTAATCACCTCAACGAGATTTTGAAGATGTCACAACAAATCATGATTGCATCTTGTTGAACTTCCAAGAAAAATAGTACTTTATGTGCTCAAACACACATATTTTGTGACTTTTCAAACTTTGAACCTCGATAACTTTGGCAAATGTGGACCAAATTTGTTAAACAAAGTGTCAAATTAATCAGCTCGACGAGATCGTTAAAATGACACAACACACCATGATTACATCTTGTTGAACTTCCAAGAAAAATAGTACTTTATGTGCTCAAACACACAACTTTTGTGACTTTTCAAACTTTGAAGCTCGATAGCTTCGGCAAATGAAGACCAAATTTGTTAAACAAAGTGTCAAATTAATCAGCTCGACGAGATTTTGAAGATGTCACAACACATCATGATTGCATCTTGTTGAATTTCCAAGAAAAATAGTACTTTATGTGCTCAAACACACAACTTTTGTGACTTTTCCAATTTTGAAGCTCGATAACTTTGGCAAATGTGGACCAAATTTGTTAACCAAAGTGTCAAATTAATCAGCTCGACGAGATCTTTAAAATGACACAACAATTCATGATTGCATCTTGTTGAATTTCCAAGAAAAATAGTACTTTATGTGCTCAAACACACAACTTTTGTGACTTTTCAAACTTTGAAGCTCGATAACTTCGGCAAATGTGGACCAAATTTCTTAAACAAAGTGTCAAATTAATTAGCTCGACGAGATTTTGAATATGTCACAACACATCATGATTGCATCTTGTTGAATTTCCAAGAAAAATAGTACTTTATGTGCTCAAACACACAACTTTTGTGACTTTTCCAATTTTGAAGCTCGATAACATTGGCAAATGTGGACCAAATTTGTTAAACAAAGTGTCAAATTAATCAGCTCGACGAGATTTTGAAGATGTCACAACAAATCATGATTGCATCTTGTTGAATTTCCAAGAAAAATAGTACTTTATGTGCTCAAACACACATATTTTGTGACTTTTCAAACTTTGAAGCTCGATAACTTTGGCAAATGTGGACCAAATTTGTTAACCAAAGTGTCAAATTAATCATCTCGACGAGATATTTAAAATGACACAACAATTCATGATTGCATCTTGTTGAATTTCCAAGAAAAATAGTACTTTATGTGCTCAAACACAACTTTTGTGACTTTTCCAATTTTGAAGCTCGATAACTTTGGCAAATGTGGACCAAATTTGTTAAACAAAGTGTCAAATTAATCAGCTCGACAAGGTTATGAAGATGTCACAACACATCATGATTACCTCTTGTTGAACTTCCAAGAAAAATAGTACTTTATGTGCTCAAACACACAACTTTTGTGACTTTTCAAACTTTGAAGCTCGATAACTTCGGCAAATGTGGACCAAATTTCTTAAACAAAGTGTCAAAGTAATCACCTCAACGAGATTTTGAAGATGTCCCAACACATCAGAATTGCATCTTGTTGAACTTCCAAGAAAAATAGTACTTTATGTGCTCAAACACACAACTTTTATGACTTTTCCAATTTTGAAGCTCGATAACTTTGGCAAATGTGGACCACATTTCTTAAACAAAGTGTCAAATTAATTAGCTCGACGAGATTTTGAATATGTCACAACACATCATGATTGCATCTTGTTGAATTTCCAAGAAAAATAGTACTTTATGTGCTCAAACACACATATTTTGTGACTTTTCCAATTTTGAGGCTCGATAACATTGGCAAATGTGGACCAAATTTGTTAAACAAAGTGTCAAATTAATCAGCTCAACGAGATTTTGAAGATGTCACAACAAATCATGATTACATCTTGTTGAACTTCCAAGAAAAATAGTACTTTATGTGCTCAAACACACATATTTTGTGACTTTTCAAACTCTGAAGCTCGATAACTTTGGCAAATGTGGACCAAATTTGTTACACAAAGTGTCAAAGTAATCACCTCAACGAGATTTTGAAGATGTCACAACAAATCGTGATTACATCTTGTTGAACTTCCAAGAAAAATAATACTTTATGTGCTCAAACCCACAACTTTTGTGACTTTTCAAACTCTGAAGCTCGATAACTTCGGCAAATGAGGACCAAATTTGTTAAACAAAGTGTCAAATTAATCAGCTCGACGAGATTTTGAAGATGTCACAACACATCATGATTGCATCTTGTTGAATTTCCAAGAAAAATAGTACTTTATGTGCTCAAACACACAACTTTTGTGACTTTTCCAATTTTGAAGCTCGATAACTTTGGCAAATGTGGACCAAATTTGTTAACCAAAGTGTCAAATTAATCAGCTCGACGAGATCTTTAAAATGACACAACACACCATGATTACATCTTGTTGAACTTCCAAGAAAAATAGTACTTTATGTGCTCAAACACACAACTTTTGTGACTTTTCAAACTTTGAAGCTCGATAGCTTCGGCAAATGAAGACCAAATTTGTTAAACAAAGTGTCAAATTAATCAGCTCGACGAGATTTTGAAGATGTCACAACACATCATGATTGCATCTTGTTGAATTTCCAAGAAAAATAGTACTTTATGTGCTCAAACACACAACTTTTGTGACTTTTCCAATTTTGAAGCTCGATAACTTTGGCAAATGTGGACCAAATTTGTTAACCAAAGTGTCAAATTAATCAGCTCGACGAGATCTTTAAAATGACACAACACACCATGATTACATCTTGTTGAACTTCCAAGAAAAATAGTACTTTATGTGCTCAAACACACAACTTTTGTGACTTTTCCAATTTTGAAGCTCGATAACTTTGGCAAATGTGGACCAAATTTGTTAAACAAAGTGTCAAATGAATCAGCTCGACAAGGTTATGAAGATGTCACAACACATCGTGATTACATCTTGTTGAACTTCCAAGAAAAATAGTACTTTATGTGCTCAAACACACATATTTTGTGACTTTTCAAACTCTGAAGCTCGATAACTTTGGCAAATGTGGACCAAATTTGTTACACAAAGTGTCAAAGTAATCACCTCAACGAGATTTTGAAGATGTCACAACACATCATGATTACCTCTTGTTGAACTTCCAAGAAAAATAGTACTTTATGTGCTCAAACACACAACTTTTGTGACTTTTCCAATTTTGAAGCTCGATAACTTTGGCAAATGTGGACCAAATTTGTTAAACAAAGTGTCAAATTAATCAGCTCGACGAGATTTTGAAGATGTCACAATACATCAGAATTGCATCTTGTTGAACTTCCAAGAAAAATAGTACTTTATGTGCTCAAACACACAACTTTTGTGACTTTTCCAATTTTGAAGCTCGATAACTTCGGCAAATGTGGACCACATTTCTTAAACAAAGTGTCAAAGTAATCACCTCAACGAGATTTTGAAGATGTCCCAACACATCAGAATTGCATCTTGTTGAACTTCCAAGAAAAATAGTACTTTATGTGCTCAAACACACAACTTTTATGACTTTTCCAATTTTGAAGCTCGATAACTTTGGCAAATGTGGACCAAATTTGTTAAACAAAGTGTCAAATTAATCAGCTCGACGAGATTTTGAAGATGTCACAATACATCAGAATTGCATCTTGTTGAACTTCCAAGAAAAATAGTACTTTATGTGCTCAAACACACAACTTTTGTGACTTTTCCAATTTTGAAGCTCGATAACTTCGGCAAATGTGGACCACATTTCTTAAACAAAGTGTCAAATTAATTAGCTCGACGAGATTTTGAATATGTCACAACACATCATGATTGCATCTTGTTGAATTTCCAAGAAAAATAGTACTTTATGTGCTCAAACACACAACTTTTGTGACTTTTCAAACTTTGAAGCTCGATAGCTTCGGCAAATGAGGACCAAATTTGTTAAACAGAGTGTAAAATTAATCAGCTCGACGAGATTTTGAATATGTCACAACACATCATGATTGCATCTTGTTGAATTTCCAAGAAAAATAGTACTTTATGTGCTCAAACACACATATTTTGTGACTTTTCCAATTTTGAAGCTCGATAACATTGGCAAATGTGGACCAAATTTGTTACACAAAGTGTCAAAGTAATCAGCTCGACGAGATTTTGAAGATGTCACAACAAATCATGATTGCATCTTGTTGAATTTCCAAGAAAAATAGTACTTTATGTGCTCAAACACACAACTTTTGTGACTTTTCCAATTTTGAAGCTCGATAACATTGGCAAATGTGGACCAAATTTGTTAAACAAAGTGTCAAATTAATCAGCTCAACGAGATTTTGAAGATGTCACAACAAATCATGATTACATCTTGTTGAACTTCCAAGAAAAATAGTACTTTATGTGCTCAAACACACATATTTTGTGACTTTTCAAACTCTGAAGCTCGATAACTTTGGCAAATGTGGACCAAATTTGTTACACAAAGTGTCAAAGTAATCACCTTAACGAGATTTTGAAGATGTCACAACAAATCATGATTACATCTTGTTGAACTTCCAAGAAAAATAATACTTTATGTGCTCAAACCCACAACTTTTGTGACTTTTCAAACTTTGAAGCTCGATAACTTCGGCAAATGTGGACCAAATTTCTTAAACAAAGTGTCAAATTAATTAGCTCGACGAGATTTTGAATATGTCACAACACATCATGATTGCATCTTGTTGAATTTCCAAGAAAAATAGTACTGTATGTGCTCAAACACACATATTTTGTGACTTTTCAAACTTTGAAGCTCGATAACTTCGGCAAATGTGGACCAAATTTCTTAAACAAAGTGTCAAATTAATCAGCTCAACGAGATTTTGAAGATGTCACAACAAATCATGATTGCATCTTGTTGAATTTCCAAGATAAATAGTACTTTATATGCTCAAACACACATATTTTGTGACTTTTCAAACTTTGAAGCTCGATAACTTTGGCAAATGTGGACCAAATTTGTTAACCAAAGTGTCAAATTAATCATCTCGACGAGATCTTTAAAATGACACTACAATTCATGATTGCATCTTGTTGAATTTCCAAGAAAAATAGTACTTTATGTGCTCAAACACACATATTTTGTGACTTTTCAAACTCTGAAGCTCGATAACTTCGGCAAATGAGGACCAAATTTGTTAAACAAAGTGTCAAATTAATCAGCTCGACGAGATTTTGAAGATGTCACAACACATCATGATTGCATCTTGTTGAATTTCCAAGAAAAATAGTACTTTATGTGCTCAAACACACAACTTTTGTGACTTTTCCAATTTTGAAGCTCGATAATTTTGGCAAATGTGGACCAAATTTGTTAACCAAAGTGTCAAATTAATCAGCTCGACGAGATCTTTAAAATGACACAACAATTCATGATTGCATCTTGTTGAATTTCCAAGAAAAATAGTACTTTATGTGCTCAAACACACAACTTTTGTGACTTTTCCAATTTTGAAGCTCGATAACTTTGGCAAATGTGGACCAAATTTGTTAAACAAAGTGTCAAATGAATCAGCTCGACAAGGTTATGAAGATGTCACAACACACCGTGATTGCATCTTGTTGAACTTCCAAGAAAAATAGTACTTTATGTGCTCAAACACACAACTTTTGTGACTTTTCCAATTTTGAAGCTCGATAATTTTGGCAAATGTGGACCAAATTTGTTAACCAAAGTGTCAAATTAATCAGCTCGACGAGATCTTTAAAATGACACAACAATTCATGATTGCATCTTGTTGAATTTCCAAGAAAAATAGTACTTTATGTGCTCAAACACACATATTTTGTGACTTTTCAAACTTTGAAGCTCGATAACTTTGGCAAATGTGGACCAAATTTGTTAACCAAAGTGTCAAATTAATCATCTCGACGAGATCTTTAAAATGACACTACAATTCATGATTGCATCTTGTTGAATTTCCAAGAAAAATAGTACTTTATGTGCTCAAACACACAACTTTTGTGACTTTTCCAATTTTGAAGCTCGATAACTTTGGCAAATGTGGACCAAATTTGTTAACCAAAGTGTCAAATTAATCAGCTCGACGAGATCTTTAAAATGACACAACAATTCATGATTGCATCTTGTTGAATTTCCAAGAAAAATAGTACTTTATGTGCTCAAACACACAACTTTTGTGACTTTTCCAATTTTGAAGCTCGATAACTTTGGCAAATGTGGACCAAATTTGTTAAACAAAGTGTCAAATTAATCAGCTCGACGAGATTTTGAAGATGTCACAACACATCATGATTACCTCTTGTTGAACTTCCAAGAAAAATAGTACTTTATGTGCTCAAACACACAACTTTTGTGACTTTTCCAATTTTGAAGCTCGATAACTTTGGCAAATGTGGACCAAATTTGTTAACCAAAGTGTCAAATTAATCATCTCGACGAGATCTTTAAAATGACACTACAATTCATGATTGCATCTTGTTGAATTTCCAAGAAAAATAGTACTTTATGTGCTCAAACACACATATTTTGTGACTTTTCAAACTCTGAAGCTCGATAACTTCGGCAAATGAGGACCAAATTTGTTAAACAAAGTGTCAAATTAATCAGCTCGACGAGATTTTGAAGATGTCACAACACATCATGATTGCATCTTGTTGAATTTCCAAGAAAAATAGTACTTTATGTGCTCAAACACACAACTTTTGTGACTTTTCCAATTTTGAAGCTCGATAACTTTGGCAAATGTGGACCAAATTTGTTAACCAAAGTGTCAAATTAATCAGCTCGACGAGATCTTTAAAATGACACAACAATTCATGATTGCATCTTGTTGAATTTCCAAGAAAAATAGTACTTTATGTGCTCAAACACACAACTTTTGTGACTTTTCCAATTTTGAAGCTCGATAACATTGGCAAATGTGGACCAAATTTGTTAAACAAAGTGTCAAATTAATCAGCTCGACGAGATCTTTAAAATGACACAACAATTCATGATTGCATCTTGTTGAATTTCCAAGAAAAATAGTACTTTATGTGCTCAAACACACAACTTTTGTGACTTTTCCAATTTTGAAGCTCGATAACATTGGCAAATGTGGACCAAATTTGTTAAACAAAGTGTAAAATTAATCAGCTCGACGAGATCGTTAAAATGACACAACACACCATGATTACATCTTGTTGAACTTCCAAAAAAAATAGTACTTTATGTGCTCAAACACACAACTTTTGTGACTTTTCCAATTTTGAAGCTCGATAACTTTGGCAAATGTGGACCAAATTTGTTAAACAAAGTGTCAAATTAATCAGCTCGACGAGATCGTTAAAATGACACAACACACCATGATTACATCTTGTTGAACTTCCAAGAAAAATAGTACTTTATGTGCTCAAACACACAACTTTTGTGACTTTTCCAATTTTGAAGCTCGATAACTTTGGCAAATGTGGACCAAATTTGTTAAACAAAGTGTCAAATGAATCAGCTCGACAAGGTTATGAAGATGTCACAACACACCGTGATTGCATCTTGTTGAACTTCCAAGAAAAATAGTACTTTATGTGCTCAAACACACAACTTTTATGACTTTTCCAATTTTGAAGCTCGATAACTTCGGCAAATGTGGACCACATTTCTTAAACAAAGTGTCAAATTAATTAGCTCGACAAGATTTTGAATATGTCACAACACATCATGATTGCATCTTGTTGAATTTCCAAGAAAAATAGTACTTTATGTGCTCAAACACACAACTTTTGTGACTTTTCAAACTTTGAAGCTCGATAACTTCGGCAAATGAGGACCAAATTTGTTAAACAGAGTGTAAAATTAATCAGCTCGACGAGATTTTGAATATGTCACAACACATCATGATTGCATCTTGTTGAATTTCCAAGAAAAATAGTACTTTATGTGCTCAAACACACATATTTTGTGACTTTTCCAATTTTGAAGCTCGATAACATTGGCAAATGTGGACCAAATTTGTTACACAAAGTGTCAAAGTAATCAGCTCGACGAGATCTTTAAAATGACACAACACACCATGATTACATCTTGTTGAAGTTCCAAGAAAAATAGTACTTTATGTGCTCAAACACACATATTTTGTGACTTTTCAAACTCTGAAGCTCGATAACTTCGGCAAATGTGGACCAAATTTCTTAAACAAAGTGTCAAATTAATTAGCTCGACGAGATTTTGAATATGTCACAACACATCATGATTGCATCTTGTTGAATTTCCAAGAAAAATAGTACTTTATGTGCTCAAACACACAACTTTTGTGACTTTTCCAATTTTGAAGCTCGATAACTTTGGCAAATGTGGACCAAATTTGTTAACCAAAGTGTCAAATTAATCATCTCGACGAGATCTTTAAAATGACACTACAATTCATGATTGCATCTTGTTGAATTTCCAAGAAAAATAGTACTTTATGTGCTCAAACACACATATTTTGTGACTTTTCAAACTCTGAAGCTCGATAACTTCGGCAAATGAGGACCAAATTTGTTAAACAAAGTGTCAAATTAATCAGCTCGACGAGATTTTGAAGATGTCACAACACATCATGATTGCATCTTGTTGAATTTCCAAGAAAAATAGTACTTTATGTGCTCAAACACACAACTTTTGTGACTTTTCCAATTTTGAAGCTCGATAACTTTGGCAAATGTGGACCAAATTTGTTAACCAAAGTGTCAAATTAATCAGCTCGACGAGATCTTTAAAATGACACAACAATTCATGATTGCATCTTGTTGAATTTCCAAGAAAAATAGTACTTTATGTGCTCAAACACACAACTTTTGTGACTTTTCCAATTTTGAAGCTCGATAACATTGGCAAATGTGGACCAAATTTGTTAAACAAAGTGTCAAATTAATCAGCTCGACGAGATCTTTAAAATGACACAACAATTCATGATTGCATCTTGTTGAATTTCCAAGAAAAATAGTACTTTATGTGCTCAAACACACAACTTTTGTGACTTTTCCAATTTTGAAGCTCGATAACATTGGCAAATGTGGACCAAATTTGTTAAACAAAGTGTAAAATTAATCAGCTCGACGAGATCGTTAAAATGACACAACACACCATGATTACATCTTGTTGAACTTCCAAAAAAAATAGTACTTTATGTGCTCAAACACACAACTTTTGTGACTTTTCCAATTTTGAAGCTCGATAACTTTGGCAAATGTGGACCAAATTTGTTAAACAAAGTGTCAAATTAATCAGCTCGACGAGATCGTTAAAATGACACAACACACCATGATTACATCTTGTTGAACTTCCAAGAAAAATAGTACTTTATGTGCTCAAACACACAACTTTTGTGACTTTTCCAATTTTGAAGCTCGATAACTTTGGCAAATGTGGACCAAATTTGTTAAACAAAGTGTCAAATGAATCAGCTCGACAAGGTTATGAAGATGTCACAACACACCGTGATTGCATCTTGTTGAACTTCCAAGAAAAATAGTACTTTATGTGCTCAAACACACAACTTTTATGACTTTTCCAATTTTGAAGCTCGATAACTTCGGCAAATGTGGACCACATTTCTTAAACAAAGTGTCAAATTAATTAGCTCGACAAGATTTTGAATATGTCACAACACATCATGATTGCATCTTGTTGAATTTCCAAGAAAAATAGTACTTTATGTGCTCAAACACACAACTTTTGTGACTTTTCAAACTTTGAAGCTCGATAACTTCGGCAAATGAGGACCAAATTTGTTAAACAGAGTGTAAAATTAATCAGCTCGACGAGATTTTGAATATGTCACAACACATCATGATTGCATCTTGTTGAATTTCCAAGAAAAATAGTACTTTATGTGCTCAAACACACATATTTTGTGACTTTTCCAATTTTGAAGCTCGATAACATTGGCAAATGTGGACCAAATTTGTTACACAAAGTGTCAAAGTAATCAGCTCGACGAGATCTTTAAAATGACACAACACACCATGATTACATCTTGTTGAAGTTCCAAGAAAAATAGTACTTTATGTGCTCAAACACACATATTTTGTGACTTTTCAAACTCTGAAGCTCGATAACTTCGGCAAATGTGGACCAAATTTCTTAAACAAAGTGTCAAATTAATTAGCTCGACGAGATTTTGAATATGTCACAACACATCATGATTGCATCTTGTTGAATTTCCAAGAAAAATAGTACTTTATGTGCTCAAACACACATATTTTGTGACTTTTCAAACTTTGAAGCTCGATAACTTCGGCAAATGTGGACCAAATTTCTTAAACAAAGTGTCAAATTAATCAGCTCAACGAGATTTTGAAGATGTCACAACAAATCATGATTGCATCTTGTTGAATTTCCAAGAAAAATAGTACTTTATGTGCTCAAACACACATATTTTGTGACTTTTCAAACTTTGAAGCTCGATAACTTTGGCAAATGTGGACCAAATTTGTTAACCAAAGTGTCAAATTAATCATCTCGACGAGATCTTTAAAATGACACTACAATTCATGATTGCATCTTGTTGAATTTCCAAGAAAAATAGTACTTTATGTGCTCAAACACACATATTTTGTGACTTTTCAAACTCTGAAGCTCGATAACTTCGGCAAATGAGGACCAAATTTGTTAAACAAAGTGTCAAATTAATCAGCTCGACGAGATTTTGAAGATGTCACAACACATCATGATTGCATCTTGTTGAATTTCCAAGAAAAATAGTACTTTATGTGCTCAAACACACAACTTTTGTGACTTTTCCAATTTTGAAGCTCGATAACTTTGGCAAATGTGGACCAAATTTGTTAACCAAAGTGTCAAATTAATCAGCTCGACGAGATCTTTAAAATGACACAACAATTCATGATTGCATCTTGTTGAATTTCCAAGAAAAATAGTACTTTATGTGCTCAAACACACAACTTTTGTGACTTTTCCAATTTTGAAGCTCGATAACATTGGCAAATGTGGACCAAATTTGTTAAACAAAGTGTCAAATTAATCAGCTCGACGAGATCTTTAAAATGACACAACAATTCATGATTGCATCTTGTTGAATTTCCAAGAAAAATAGTACTTTATGTGCTCAAACACACAACTTTTGTGACTTTTCCAATTTTGAAGCTCGATAACATTGGCAAATGTGGACCAAATTTGTTAAACAAAGTGTCAAATTAATCAGCTCGACGAGATCGTTAAAATGACACAACACACCATGATTACATCTTGTTGAACTTCCAAAAAAAATAGTACTTTATGTGCTCAAACACACAACTTTTGTGACTTTTCAAACTTTGAAGCTCGATAGCTTCGGCAAATGTAGACCAAATTTGTTAAACAAAGTGTCAAATTAATCAGCTCGACGAGATATTTAAAATGACACAACAATTCATGATTGCATCTTGTTGAATTTCCAAGAAAAATAGTACTTTATGTGCTCAAACACACAATTTTTGTGACTTTTCCAATTTTGAAGCTCGATAACTTTGGCAAATGTGGACCAAATTTGTTAAACAAAGTGTCAAATTAATCAGCTCGACAAGGTTATGAAGATGTCACAACACACCATGATTACATCTTGTTGAACTTCCAAGAAAAATAGTACTTTATGTGCTCAAACACACATATTTTGTGACTTTTCAAACTCTGAAGCTCGATAACTTTGGCAAATGTGGACCAAATTTGTTAACCAAAGTGTCAAATTAATCAGCTCGACGAGATTTTGAAGATGTCACAACACATCATGATTGCATCTTGTTGAATTTCCAAGAAAAATAGTACTTTATGTGCTCAAACACACAACTTTTGTGACTTTTCCAATTTTGAAGCTCGATAACTTTGGCAAATGTGGACCAAATTTGTTAACCAAAGTGTCAAATTAATCAGCTCGACGAGATCTTTAAAATGACACAACAATTCATGATTGCATCTTGTTGAATTTCCAAGAAAAATAGTACTTTATGTGCTCAAACACACAACTTTTGTGACTTTTCCAATTTTGAAGCTCGATAACATTGGCAAATGTGGACCAAATTTGTTAAACAAAGTGTCAAATTAATCAGCTCGACGAGATCGTTAAAATGACACAACACACCATGATTACATCTTGTTGAACTTCCAAGAAAAATAGTACTTTATGTGCTCAAACACACAACTTTTGTGACTTTTCCAATTTTGAAGCTCGATAACTTTGGCAAATGTGGACCAAATTTGTTAAACAAAGTGTCAAATTAATCAGCTCGACGAGATCGTTAAAATGACACAACACACCGTGATTACATCTTGTTGAACTTCCAAGAAAAATAGTACTTTATGTGCTCAAACACACATATTTTGTGACTTTTCAAACTCTGAAGCTCGATAACTTTGGCAAATGTGGACCAAATTTGTTACACAAAGTGTCAAAGTAATCACCTCAACGAGATTTTGAAGATGTCACAACACATCATGATTACCTCTTGTTGAACTTCCAAGAAAAATAGTACTTTATGTGCTCAAACACACAACTTTTGTGACTTTTCCAATTTTGAAGCTCGATAACTTTGGCAAATGTGGACCAAATTTGTTAACCAAAGTGTCAAATTAATCATCTCGACGAGATCTTTAAAATGACACTACAATTCATGATTGCATCTTGTTGAATTTCCAAGAAAAATAGTACTTTATGTGCTCAAACACACATATTTTGTGACTTTTCAAACTCTGAAGCTCGATAACTTCGGCAAATGAGGACCAAATTTGTTAAACAAAGTGTCAAATTAATCAGCTCGACGAGATTTTGAAGATGTCACAACACATCATGATTGCATCTTGTTGAATTTCCAAGAAAAATAGTACTTTATGTGCTCAAACACACAACTTTTGTGACTTTTCCAATTTTGAAGCTCGATAACTTTGGCAAATGTGGACCAAATTTGTTAACCAAAGTGTCAAATTAATCAGCTCGACGAGATCTTTAAAATGACACAACAATTCATGATTGCATCTTGTTGAATTTCCAAGAAAAATAGTACTTTATGTGCTCAAACACACAACTTTTGTGACTTTTCCAATTTTGAAGCTCGATAACATTGGCAAATGTGGACCAAATTTGTTAAACAAAGTGTCAAATTAATCAGCTCGACGAGATCTTTAAAATGACACAACAATTCATGATTGCATCTTGTTGAATTTCCAAGAAAAATAGTACTTTATGTGCTCAAACACACAACTTTTGTGACTTTTCCAATTTTGAAGCTCGATAACATTGGCAAATGTGGACCAAATTTGTTAAACAAAGTGTCAAATTAATCAGCTCGACGAGATCGTTAAAATGACACAACACACCATGATTACATCTTGTTGAACTTCCAAAAAAAATAGTACTTTATGTGCTCAAACACACAACTTTTGTGACTTTTCCAATTTTGAAGCTCGATAACTTTGGCAAATGTGGACCAAATTTGTTAAACAAAGTGTCAAATTAATCAGCTCGACGAGATCGTTAAAATGACACAACACACCATGATTACATCTTGTTGAACTTCCAAGAAAAATAGTACTTTATGTGCTTAAACACACAACTTTTGTGACTTTTCCAATTTTGAAGCTCGATAACTTTGGCAAATGTGGACCAAATTTGTTAAACAAAGTGTCAAATGAATCAGCTCGACAAGGTTATGAAGATGTCACAACACACCGTGATTGCATCTTGTTGAACTTCCAAGAAAAATAGTACTTTATGTGCTCAAACACACAACTTTTGTGACTTTTCAAACTTTGAAGCTCGATAACTTCGGCAAATGAGGACCAAATTTGTTAAACAGAGTGTAAAATTAATCAGCTCGACGAGATTTTGAATATGTCACAACACATCATGATTGCATCTTGTTGAATTTCCAAGAAAAATAGTACTTTATGTGCTCAAACACACATATTTTGTGACTTTTCCAATTTTGAAGCTCGATAACATTGGCAAATGTGGACCAAATTTGTTACACAAAGTGTCAAAGTAATCAGCTCGACGAGATCTTTAAAATGACACAACACACCATGATTACATCTTGTTGAAGTTCCAAGAAAAATAGTACTTTATGTGCTCAAACACACATATTTTGTGACTTTTCAAACTCTGAAGCTCGATAACTTCGGCAAATGTGGACCAAATTTCTTAAACAAAGTGTCAAATTAATTAGCTCGACGAGATTTTGAATATGTCACAACACATCATGATTGCATCTTGTTGAATTTCCAAGAAAAATAGTACTTTATGTGCTCAAACACACATATTTTGTGACTTTTCAAACTTTGAAGCTCGATAACTTCGGCAAATGTGGACCAAATTTCTTAAACAAAGTGTCAAATTAATCAGCTCAACGAGATTTTGAAGATGTCACAACAAATCATGATTGCATCTTGTTGAATTTCCAAGAAAAATAGTACTTTATGTGCTCAAACACACATATTTTGTGACTTTTCAAACTTTGAAGCTCGATAACTTTGGCAAATGTGGACCAAATTTGTTAACCAAAGTGTCAAATTAATCATCTCGACGAGATCTTTAAAATGACACTACAATTCATGATTGCATCTTGTTGAATTTCCAAGAAAAATAGTACTTTATGTGCTCAAACACACATATTTTGTGACTTTTCAAACTCTGAAGCTCGATAACTTCGGCAAATGAGGACCAAATTTGTTAAACAAAGTGTCAAATTAATCAGCTCGACGAGATTTTGAAGATGTCACAACACATCATGATTACCTCTTGTTGAACTTCCAAGAAAAATAGTACTTTATGTGCTCAAACACACAACTTTTGTGACTTTTCCAATTTTGAAGCTCGATAACTTTGGCAAATGTGGACCAAATTTGTTAACCAAAGTGTCAAATTAATCAGCTCGACGAGATCTTTAAAATGACACAACAATTCATGATTGCATCTTGTTGAATTTCCAAGAAAAATAGTACTTTATGTGCTCAAACACACATATTTTGTGACTTTTCAAACTCTGAAGCTCGATAACTTCGGCAAATGAGGACCAAATTTGTTAAACAAAGTGTCAAATTAATCAGCTCGACGAGATTTTGAAGATGTCACAACACATCATGATTGCATCTTGTTGAATTTCCAAGAAAAATAGTACTTTATGTGCTCAAACACACAACTTTTGTGACTTTTCCAATTTTGAAGCTCGATAACTTTGGCAAATGTGGACCAAATTTGTTAACCAAAGTGTCAAATTAATCAGCTCGACGAGATCTTTAAAATGACACAACAATTCATGATTGCATCTTGTTGAATTTCCAAGAAAAATAGTACTTTATGTGCTCAAACACACAACTTTTGTGACTTTTCCAATTTTGAAGCTCGATAACATTGGCAAATGTGGACCAAATTTGTTAAACAAAGTGTCAAATTAATCAGCTCGACGAGATCTTTAAAATGACACAACAATTCATGATTGCATCTTGTTGAATTTCCAAGAAAAATAGTACTTTATGTGCTCAAACACACAACTTTTGTGACTTTTCCAATTTTGAAGCTCGATAACATTGGCAAATGTGGACCAAATTTGTTAAACAAAGTGTCAAATTAATCAGCTCGACGAGATCGTTAAAATGACACAACACACCATGATTACATCTTGTTGAACTTCCAAAAAAAATAGTACTTTATGTGCTCAAACACACAACTTTTGTGACTTTTCCAATTTTGAAGCTCGATAACTTTGGCAAATGTGGACCAAATTTGTTAAACAAAGTGTCAAATTAATCAGCTCGACGAGATCGTTAAAATGACACAACACACCATGATTACATCTTGTTGAACTTCCAAGAAAAATAGTACTTTATGTGCTCAAACACACAACTTTTGTGACTTTTCCAATTTTGAAGCTCGATAACTTTGGCAAATGTGGACCAAATTTGTTAAACAAAGTGTCAAATGAATCAGCTCGACAAGGTTATGAAGATGTCACAACACACCGTGATTGCATCTTGTTGAACTTCCAAGAAAAATAGTACTTTATGTGCTCAAACACACAACTTTTGTGACTTTTCAAACTTTGAAGCTCGATAACTTCGGCAAATGAGGACCAAATTTGTTAAACAGAGTGTAAAATTAATCAGCTCGACGAGATTTTGAATATGTCACAACACATCATGATTGCATCTTGTTGAATTTCCAAGAAAAATAGTACTTTATGTGCTCAAACACACATATTTTGTGACTTTTCCAATTTTGAAGCTCGATAACATTGGCAAATGTGGACCAAATTTGTTACACAAAGTGTCAAAGTAATCAGCTCGACGAGATCTTTAAAATGACACAACACACCATGATTACATCTTGTTGAAGTTCCAAGAAAAATAGTACTTTATGTGCTCAAACACACATATTTTGTGACTTTTCAAACTCTGAAGCTCGATAACTTCGGCAAATGTGGACCAAATTTCTTAAACAAAGTGTCAAATTAATTAGCTCGACGAGATTTTGAATATGTCACAACACATCATGATTGCATCTTGTTGAATTTCCAAGAAAAATAGTACTTTATGTGCTCAAACACACATATTTTGTGACTTTTCAAACTTTGAAGCTCGATAACTTCGGCAAATGTGGACCAAATTTCTTAAACAAAGTGTCAAATTAATCAGCTCAACGAGATTTTGAAGATGTCACAACAAATCATGATTGCATCTTGTTGAATTTCCAAGAAAAATAGTACTTTATGTGCTCAAACACACATATTTTGTGACTTTTCAAACTTTGAAGCTCGATAACTTTGGCAAATGTGGACCAAATTTGTTAACCAAAGTGTCAAATTAATCATCTCGACGAGATCTTTAAAATGACACTACAATTCATGATTGCATCTTGTTGAATTTCCAAGAAAAATAGTACTTTATGTGCTCAAACACACATATTTTGTGACTTTTCAAACTCTGAAGCTCGATAACTTCGGCAAATGAGGACCAAATTTGTTAAACAAAGTGTCAAATTAATCAGCTCGACGAGATTTTGAAGATGTCACAACACATCATGATTGCATCTTGTTGAATTTCCAAGAAAAATAGTACTTTATGTGCTCAAACACACAACTTTTGTGACTTTTCCAATTTTGAAGCTCGATAACTTTGGCAAATGTGGACCAAATTTGTTAACCAAAGTGTCAAATTAATCAGCTCGACGAGATCTTTAAAATGACACAACAATTCATGATTGCATCTTGTTGAATTTCCAAGAAAAATAGTACTTTATGTGCTCAAACACACAACTGTTGTGACTTTTCCAATTTTGAAGCTCGATAACATTGGCAAATGTGGACCAAATTTGTTAAACAAAGTGTCAAATTAATCAGCTCGACGAGATCGTTAAAATGACACAACAATTCATGATTGCATCTTGTTGAATTTCCAAGAAAAATAGTACTTTATGTGCTCAAACACACAACTTTTGTGACTTTTCAAACTTTGAAGCTCGATAGCTTCGGCAAATGAAGACCAAATTTGTTAAACAAAGTGTCAAATTAATCAGCTCGACGAGATATTTAAAATGACACAACAATTCATGATTGCATCTTGTTGAATTTCCAAGAAAAATAGTACTTTATGTGCTCAAACACACAACTTTTGTGACTTTTCAAACTTTGAAGCTCGATAGCTTCGGCAAATGAAGACCAAATTTGTTAAACAAAGTGTCAAATTAATCAGCTCGACGAGATATTTAAAATGACACAACAATTCATGATTGCATCTTGTTGAATTTCCAAGAAAAATAGTACTTTATGTGCTCAAACACACAATTTTTGTGACTTTTCCAATTTTGAAGCTCGATAACTTTGGCAAATGTGGACCAAATTTGTTAAACAAAGTGTCAAATTAATCAGCTCGACAAGGTTATGAAGATGTCACAACACACCATGATTACATCTTGTTGAACTTCCAAGAAAAATAGTACTTTATGTGCTCAAACACACATATTTTGTGACTTTTCAAACTTTGAAGCTCGATAGCTTCGGCAAATGAAGACCAAATTTGTTAAACAAAGTGTCAAATTAATCAGCTCGACGAGATATTTAAAATGACACAACAATTCATGATTGCATCTTGTTGAATTTCCAAGAAAAATAGTACTTTATGTGCTCAAACTCACAATTTTTGTGACTTTTCCAATTTTGAAGCTCGATAACTTTGGCAAATGTGGACCAAATTTGTTAAACAAAGTGTCAAATTAATCAGCTCGACAAGGTTATGAAGATGTCACAACACACCATGATTACATCTTGTTGAACTTCCAAGAAAAATAGTACTTTATGTGCTCAAACACACATATTTTGTGACTTTTCAAACTCTGAAGCTCGATAACTTTGGCAAATGTGGACCAAATTTGTTAACCAAAGTGTCAAATTAATCAGCTCGACGAGATCTTTAAAATGACACAACAATTCATGATTGCATCTTGTTGAATTTCCAAGAAAAATAGTACTTTATGTGCTCAAACACACAACTTTTGTGACTTTTCCAATTTTGAAGCTCGATAACATTGGCAAATGTGGACCAAATTTGTTAAACAAAGTGTCAAATTAATCAGCTCGACGAGATCGTTAAAATGACACAACACACCATGATTACATCTTGTTGAACTTCCAAGAAAAATAGTACTTTATGTGCTCAAACACACAACTTTTGTGACTTTTCCAATTTTGAAGCTCGATAACTTTGGCAAATGTGGACCAAATTTGTTAAACAAAGTGTCAAATTAATCAGCTCGACGAGATCGTTAAAATGACACAACACACCGTGATTACATCTTGTTGAACTTCCAAGAAAAATAGTACTTTATGTGCTCAAACACACATATTTTGTGACTTTTCAAACTCTGAAGCTCGATAACTTTGGCAAATGTGGACCAAATTTGTTACACAAAGTGTCAAAGTAATCACCTCAACGAGATTTTGAAGATGTCACAACACATCATGATTACCTCTTGTTGAACTTCCAAGAAAAATAGTACTTTATGTGCTCAAACACACAACTTTTGTGACTTTTCCAATTTTGAAGCTCGATAACTTTGGCAAATGTGGACCAAATTTGTTAACCAAAGTGTCAAATTAATCATCTCGACGAGATCTTTAAAATGACACTACAATTCATGATTGCATCTTGTTGAATTTCCAAGAAAAATAGTACTTTATGTGCTCAAACACACATATTTTGTGACTTTTCAAACTCTGAAGCTCGATAACTTCGGCAAATGAGGACCAAATTTGTTAAACAAAGTGTCAAATTAATCAGCTCGACGAGATTTTGAAGATGTCACAACACATCATGATTGCATCTTGTTGAATTTCCAAGAAAAATAGTACTTTATGTGCTCAAACACACAACTTTTGTGACTTTTCCAATTTTGAAGCTCGATAACTTTGGCAAATGTGGACCAAATTTGTTAACCAAAGTGTCAAATTAATCAGCTCGACGAGATCTTTAAAATGACACAACAATTCATGATTGCATCTTGTTGAATTTCCAAGAAAAATAGTACTTTATGTGCTCAAACACACAACTTTTGTGACTTTTCCAATTTTGAAGCTCGATAACATTGGCAAATGTGGACCAAATTTGTTAAACAAAGTGTCAAATTAATCAGCTCGACGAGATCTTTAAAATGACACAACAATTCATGATTGCATCTTGTTGAATTTCCAAGAAAAATAGTACTTTATGTGCTCAAACACACAACTTTTGTGACTTTTCCAATTTTGAAGCTCGATAACATTGGCAAATGTGGACCAAATTTGTTAAACAAAGTGTCAAATTAATCAGCTCGACGAGATCGTTAAAATGACACAACACACCATGATTACATCTTGTTGAACTTCCAAAAAAAATAGTACTTTATGTGCTCAAACACACAACTTTTGTGACTTTTCCAATTTTGAAGCTCGATAACTTTGGCAAATGTGGACCAAATTTGTTAAACAAAGTGTCAAATTAATCAGCTCGACGAGGTTATGAAGATGTCACAACACACCGTGATTGCATCTTGTTGAATTTCCAAGAAAAATAGTACTTTATGTGCTCAAACACACAACTTTTGTGACTTTTCAAACTTTGAAGCTCGATAACTTCGGCAAATGAGGACCAAATTTGTTAAACAGAGTGTAAAATTAATCAGCTCGACGAGATTTTGAATATGTCACAACACATCATGATTGCATCTTGTTGAATTTCCAAGAAAAATAGTACTTTATGTGCTCAAACACACATATTTTGTGACTTTTCCAATTTTGAAGCTCGATAACATTGGCAAATGTGGACCAAATTTGTTACACAAAGTGTCAAAGTAATCAGCTCGACGAGATCTTTAAAATGACACAACACACCATGATTACATCTTGTTGAAGTTCCAAGAAAAATAGTACTTTATGTGCTCAAACACACATATTTTGTGACTTTTCAAACTCTGAAGCTCGATAACTTCGGCAAATGTGGACCAAATTTCTTAAACAAAGTGTCAAATTAATTAGCTCGACGAGATTTTGAATATGTCACAACACATCATGATTGCATCTTGTTGAATTTCCAAGAAAAATAGTACTTTATGTGCTCAAACACACATATTTTGTGACTTTTCAAACTCTGAAGCTCGATAACTTCGGCAAATGAGGACCAAATTTGTTAAACAAAGTGTCAAATTAATCAGCTCGACGAGATTTTGAAGATGTCACAACACATCATGATTGCATCTTGTTGAATTTCCAAGAAAAATAGTACTTTATGTGCTCAAACACACAACTTTTGTGACTTTTCCAATTTTGAAGCTCGATAACTTTGGCAAATGTGGACCAAATTTGTTAACCAAAGTGTCAAATTAATCAGCTCGACGAGATCTTTAAAATGACACAACAATTCATGATTGCATCTTGTTGAATTTCCAAGAAAAATAGTACTTTATGTGCTCAAACACACAACTTTTGTGACTTTTCCAATTTTGAAGCTCGATAACATTGGCAAATGTGGACCAAATTTGTTAAACAAAGTGTCAAATTAATCAGCTCGACGAGATCGTTAAAATGACACAACACACCATGATTACATCTTGTTGAACTTCCAAAAAAAATAGTACTTTATGTGCTCAAACACACAACTTTTGTGACTTTTCAAACTTTGAAGCTCGATAGCTTCGGCAAATGAAGACCAAATTTGTTAAACAAAGTGTCAAATTAATCAGCTCGACGAGATATTTAAAATGACACAACAATTCATGATTGCATCTTGTTGAATTTCCAAGAAAAATAGTACTTTATGTGCTCAAACACACAATTTTTGTGACTTTTCCAATTTTGAAGCTCGATAACTTTGGCAAATGTGGACCAAATTTGTTAAACAAAGTGTCAAATTAATCAGCTCGACAAGGTTATGAAGATGTCACAACACACCATGATTACATCTTGTTGAACTTCCAAGAAAAATAGTACTTTATGTGCTCAAACACACATATTTTGTGACTTTTCAAACTCTGAAGCTCGATAACTTTGGCAAATGTGGACCAAATTTGTTACACAAAGTGTCAAATTAATCAGCTCGACGAGATCGTTAAAATGACACAACACACCATGATTACATCTTGTTGAACTTCCAAGAAAAATAGTACTTTATGTGCTCAAAAACACAACTTTTGTGACTTTTCAAACTTTGAAGCTCGATAGCTTCGGCAAATGAAGACCAAATTTGTTAAACAAAGTGTCAAATTAATCAGCTCGACGAGATTTTGAAGATGTCACAACACATCATGATTGCATTTTGTTGAATTTCCAAGAAAAATAGTACTTTAAGTGCTCAAACACACAACTTTTGTGACTTTTCCAATTTGGAAGCTCGATAACATTGGCAAATGTGGACCAAATTTGTTAACCAAAGTGTCAAATTAATCATCTCGACGAGATCTTTAAAATGACACTACAATTCATGATTGCATCTTGTTGAATTTCCAAGAAAAATAGTACTATATGTGCTCAAACACACAACTTTTGTGACTTTTCCAATTTTGAAGCTCGATAACTTTGGCAAATGTGGACCAAATTTGTTAAACAAAGTGTCAAATTAATCAGCTCGACAAGGTTATGAAGATGTCACAACACACCATGATTACATCTTGTTGAACTTCCAAGAAAAATAGTACTTTATGTGCTCAAACACACATATTTTGTGACTTTTCAAACTCTGAAGCTCGATAACTTTGGCAAATGTGGACCAAATTTGTTAACCAAAGTGTCAAATTAATCATCTCGACGAGATATTTAAAATGACACAACAATTCATGATTGCATCTTGTTGAATTTCCAAGAAAAATAGTACTTTATGTGCTCAAACACACAACTTTTGTGACTTTTCCAATTTTGAAGCTCGATAACTTTGGCAAATGTGGACCAAATTTGTTAAACAAAGTGTCAAATTAATCAGCTCGACAAGGTTATGAAGATGTCACAACACACCATGATTACATCTTGTTGAACTTCCAAGAAAAATAGTACTTTATGTGCTGAAACACACAACTTTTGTGACTTTTCAAACTTTGAAGCTCGATAACTTCGGCAAATGTGGACCAAATTTGTTACACAAAGTGTCAAAGTAATCACCTCAACGAGATTTTGAAGATGACACAACACATCATGATTACATCTTGTTGAACTTCCAAGAAAAATAGTACTTTATGTGCTCAAACACACATATTTTGTGACTTTTCAAACTTTGAAGCTCGATAACTTCGGCAAATGAGGACCAAATTTGTTACACAAAGTGTCACATTAATCAGCTCGACGAGATTTTGAAGATGTCACAACACATCATGATTGCATCTTGTTGAATTTCCAAGAAAAATAGTACTTTATGTGCTCAAACACACAACTTTTGTGACTTTTCCAATTTTGAAGCTCGATAACTTTGGCAAATGTGGACCAAATTTGTTAAACAAAGTGTCAAATTAATCAGCTCGACAAGGTTATGAAGATGTCACAACACACCATGATTACATCTTGTTGAACTTCCAAGAAAAATAGTACTTTATGTGCTGAAACACACAACTTTTGTGACTTTTCAAACTTTGAAGCTCGATAACTTCGGCAAATGTGGACCAAATTTGTTACACAAAGTGTCAAAGTAATCACCTCAACGAGATTTTGAAGATGACACAACACATCATGATTACATCTTGTTGAACTTTCAAGAAAAATAGTACTTTATGTGCTCAAACACACATATTTTGTGACTTTTCAAACTTTGAAGCTCGATAACTTCGGCAAATGAGGACCAAATTTGTTACACAAAGTGTCACATTAATCAGCTCGACGAGATTTTGAAGATGTCACAACACATCATGATTGCATCTTGTTGAATTTCCAAGAAAAATAGTACTTTATGTGCTCAAACACACATATTTTGTGACTTTTCAAACTTTGAAGCTCGATAACTTTGGCAAATGTGGACCAAATTTGTTAACCAAAGTGTCAAATTAATCATCTCGACGAGATCTTTAAAATGACACTACAATTCATGATTGCATCTTGTTGAATTTCCAAGAAAAATAGTACTTTATGTGCTCAAACACACATATTTTGTGACTTTTCAAACTCTGAAGCTCGATAACTTCGGCAAATGAGGACCAAATTTGTTAAACAAAGTGTCAAATTAATCAGCTCGACGAGATTTTGAAGATGTCACAACACATCATGATTGCATCTTGTTGAATTTCCAAGAAAAATAGTACTTTATGTGCTCAAACACACAACTTTTGTGACTTTTCCAATTTTGAAGCTCGATAACTTTGGCAAATGTGGACCAAATTTGTTAACCAAAGTGTCAAATTAATCAGCTCGACGAGATCTTTAAAATGACACAACAATTCATGATTGCATCTTGTTGAATTTCCAAGAAAAATAGTACTTTATGTGCTCAAACACACAACTTTTGTGACTTTTCCAATTTTGAAGCTCGATAACATTGGCAAATGTGGACCAAATTTGTTAAACAAAGTGTCAAATTAATCAGCTCGACGAGATCGTTAAAATGACACAACACACCATGATTACATCTTGTTGAACTTCCAAAAAAAATAGTACTTTATGTGCTCAAACACACAACTTTTGTGACTTTTCCAATTTTGAAGCTCGATAACTTTGGCAAATGTGGACCAAATTTGTTAAACAAAGTGTCAAATTAATCAGCTCGACGAGATCGTTAAAATGACACAACACACCATGATTACATCTTGTTGAACTTCCAAGAAAAATAGTACTTTATGTGCTCAAACACACAACTTTTGTGACTTTTCCAATTTTGAAGCTCGATAACTTTGGCAAATGTGGACCAAATTTCTTAAACAAAGTGTCAAATTAATTAGCTCGACGAGATTTTGAAGATGTCACAACACATCATGATTGCATCTTGTTGAATTTCCAAGAAAAATAGTACTTTATGTGCTCAAACACACAACTTTTGTGACTTTTCCAATTTTGAAGCTCGATAACTTTGGCAAATGTGGACCAAATTTGTTAACCAAAGTGTCAAATTAATCAGCTCGACGAGATCTTTAAAATGACACAACAATTCATGATTGCATCTTGTTGAATTTCCAAGAAAAATAGTACTTTATGTGCTCAAACACACAACTTTTGTGACTTTTCCAATTTTGAAGCTCGATAACATTGGCAAATGTGGACCAAATTTGTTAAACAAAGTGTCAAATTAATCAGCTCGACGAGATCTTTAAAATGACACAACAATTCATGATTGCATCTTGTTGAATTTCCAAGAAAAATAGTACTTTATGTGCTCAAACACACAACTTTTGTGACTTTTCCAATTTTGAAGCTCGATAACATTGGCAAATGTGGACCAAATTTGTTAAACAAAGTGTCAAATTAATCAGCTCGACGAGATCGTTAAAATGACACAACACACCATGATTACATCTTGTTGAACTTCCAAAAAAAATAGTACTTTATGTGCTCAAACACACAACTTTTGTGACTTTTCCAATTTTGAAGCTCGATAACTTTGGCAAATGTGGACCAAATTTGTTAAACAAAGTGTCAAATTAATCAGCTCGACGAGATCGTTAAAATGACACAACACACCATGATTACATCTTGTTGAACTTCCAAGAAAAATAGTACTTTATGTGCTCAAACACACAACTTTTGTGACTTTTCCAATTTTGAAGCTCGATAACTTTGGCAAATGTGGACCAAATTTGTTAAACAAAGTGTCAAATGAATCAGCTCGACAAGGTTATGAAGATGTCACAACACACCGTGATTGCATCTTGTTGAATTTCCAAGAAAAATAGTACTTTATGTGCTCAAACACACAACTTTTGTGACTTTTCAAACTTTGAAGCTCGATAACTTCGGCAAATGAGGACCAAATTTGTTAAACAGAGTGTAAAATTAATCAGCTCGACGAGATTTTGAATATGTCACAACACATCATGATTGCATCTTGTTGAATTTCCAAGAAAAATAGTACTTTATGTGCTCAAACACACATATTTTGTGACTTTTCCAATTTTGAAGCTCGATAACATTGGCAAATGTGGACCAAATTTGTTACACAAAGTGTCAAAGTAATCAGCTCGACGAGATCTTTAAAATGACACAACACACCATGATTACATCTTGTTGAAGTTCCAAGAAAAATAGTACTTTATGTGCTCAAACACACATATTTTGTGACTTTTCAAACTCTGAAGCTCGATAACTTCGGCAAATGTGGACCAAATTTCTTAAACAAAGTGTCAAATTAATTAGCTCGACGAGATTTTGAATATGTCACAACACATCATGATTGCATCTTGTTGAATTTCCAAGAAAAATAGTACTTTATGTGCTCAAACACACATATTTTGTGACTTTTCAAACTTTGAAGCTCGATAACTTCGGCAAATGTGGACCAAATTTCTTAAACAAAGTGTCAAATTAATCAGCTCAACGAGATTTTGAAGATGTCACAACAAATCATGATTGCATCTTGTTGAATTTCCAAGAAAAATAGTACTTTATGTGCTCAAACACACATATTTTGTGACTTTTCAAACTTTGAAGCTCGATAACTTTGGCAAATGTGGACCAAATTTGTTAACCAAAGTGTCAAATTAATCATCTCGACGAGATCTTTAAAATGACACTACAATTCATGATTGCATCTTGTTGAATTTCCAAGAAAAATAGTACTTTATGTGCTCAAACACACATATTTTGTGACTTTTCAAACTCTGAAGCTCGATAACTTCGGCAAATGAGGACCAAATTTGTTAAACAAAGTGTCAAATTAATCAGCTCGACGAGATTTTGAAGATGTCACAACACATCATGATTGCATCTTGTTGAATTTCCAAGAAAAATAGTACTTTATGTGCTCAAACACACAACTTTTGTGACTTTTCCAATTTTGAAGCTCGATAACTTTGGCAAATGTGGACCAAATTTGTTAACCAAAGTGTCAAATTAATCAGCTCGACGAGATCTTTAAAATGACACAACAATTCATGATTGCATCTTGTTGAATTTCCAAGAAAAATAGTACTTTATGTGCTCAAACACACAACTTTTGTGACTTTTCCAATTTTGAAGCTCGATAACATTGGCAAATGTGGACCAAATTTGTTAAACAAAGTGTCAAATTAATCAGCTCGACGAGATCGTTAAAATGACACAACACACCATGATTACATCTTGTTGAACTTCCAAAAAAAATAGTACTTTATGTGCTCAAACACACAACTTTTGTGACTTTTCAAACTTTGAAGCTCGATAGCTTCGGCAAATGAAGACCAAATTTGTTAAACAAAGTGTCAAATTAATCAGCTCGACGAGATATTTAAAATGACACAACAATTCATGATTGCATCTTGTTGAATTTCCAAGAAAAATAGTACTTTATGTGCTCAAACACACAATTTTTGTGACTTTTCCAATTTTGAAGCTCGATAACTTTGGCAAATGTGGACCAAATTTGTTAAACAAAGTGTCAAATTAATCAGCTCGACAAGGTTATGAAGATGTCACAACACACCATGATTACATCTTGTTGAACTTCCAAGAAAAATAGTACTTTATGTGCTCAAACACACATATTTTGTGACTTTTCAAACTCTGAAGCTCGATAACTTTGGCAAATGTGGACCAAATTTGTTACACAAAGTGTCAAATTAATCAGCTCGACGAGATCGTTAAAATGACACAACACACCATGATTACATCTTGTTGAACTTCCAAGAAAAATAGTACTTTATGTGCTCAAAAACACAACTTTTGTGACTTTTCAAACTTTGAAGCTCGATAGCTTCGGCAAATGAAGACCAAATTTGTTAAACAAAGTGTCAAATTAATCAGCTCGACGAGATTTTGAAGATGTCACAACACATCATGATTGCATTTTGTTGAATTTCCAAGAAAAATAGTACTTTAAGTGCTCAAACACACAACTTTTGTGACTTTTCCAATTTGGAAGCTCGATAACATTGGCAAATGTGGACCAAATTTGTTAACCAAAGTGTCAAATTAATCATCTCGACGAGATCTTTAAAATGACACTACAATTCATGATTGCATCTTGTTGAATTTCCAAGAAAAATAGTACTATATGTGCTCAAACACACAACTTTTGTGACTTTTCCAATTTTGAAGCTCGATAACTTTGGCAAATGTGGACCAAATTTGTTAAACAAAGTGTCAAATTAATCAGCTCGACAAGGTTATGAAGATGTCACAACACACCATGATTACATCTTGTTGAACTTCCAAGAAAAATAGTACTTTATGTGCTCAAACACACATATTTTGTGACTTTTCAAACTCTGAAGCTCGATAACTTTGGCAAATGTGGACCAAATTTGTTAACCAAAGTGTCAAATTAATCATCTCGACGAGATATTTAAAATGACACAACAATTCATGATTGCATCTTGTTGAATTTCCAAGAAAAATAGTACTTTATGTGCTCAAACACACAACTTTTGTGACTTTTCCAATTTTGAAGCTCGATAACTTTGGCAAATGTGGACCAAATTTGTTAAACAAAGTGTCAAATTAATCAGCTCGACAAGGTTATGAAGATGTCACAACACACCATGATTACATCTTGTTGAACTTCCAAGAAAAATAGTACTTTATGTGCTGAAACACACAACTTTTGTGACTTTTCAAACTTTGAAGCTCGATAACTTCGGCAAATGTGGACCAAATTTGTTACACAAAGTGTCAAAGTAATCACCTCAACGAGATTTTGAAGATGACACAACACATCATGATTACATCTTGTTGAACTTCCAAGAAAAATAGTACTTTATGTGCTCAAACACACATATTTTGTGACTTTTCAAACTTTGAAGCTCGATAACTTCGGCAAATGAGGACCAAATTTGTTACACAAAGTGTCACATTAATCAGCTCGACGAGATTTTGAAGATGTCACAACACATCATGATTGCATCTTGTTGAATTTCCAAGAAAAATAGTACTTTATGTGCTCAAACACACAACTTTTGTGACTTTTCCAATTTTGAAGCTCGATAACTTTGGCAAATGTGGACCAAATTTGTTAAACAAAGTGTCAAATTAATCAGCTCGACAAGGTTATGAAGATGTCACAACACACCATGATTACATCTTGTTGAACTTCCAAGAAAAATAGTACTTTATGTGCTGAAACACACAACTTTTGTGACTTTTCAAACTTTGAAGCTCGATAACTTCGGCAAATGTGGACCAAATTTGTTACACAAAGTGTCAAAGTAATCACCTCAACGAGATTTTGAAGATGACACAACACATCATGATTACATCTTGTTGAACTTCCAAGAAAAATAGTACTTTATGTGCTCAAACACACATATTTTGTGACTTTTCAAACTTTGAAGCTCGATAACTTCGGCAAATGAGGACCAAATTTGTTACACAAAGTGTCACATTAATCAGCTCGACGAGATTTTGAAGATGTCACAACACATCATGATTGCATCTTGTTGAATTTCCAAGAAAAATAGTACTTTATGTGCTCAAACACACATATTTTGTGACTTTTCAAACTTTGAAGCTCGATAACTTTGGCAAATGTGGACCAAATTTGTTAACCAAAGTGTCAAATTAATCATCTCGACGAGATCTTTAAAATGACACTACAATTCATGATTGCATCTTGTTGAATTTCCAAGAAAAATAGTACTTTATGTGCTCAAACACACATATTTTGTGACTTTTCAAACTCTGAAGCTCGATAACTTCGGCAAATGAGGACCAAATTTGTTAAACAAAGTGTCAAATTAATCAGCTCGACGAGATTTTGAAGATGTCACAACACATCATGATTGCATCTTGTTGAATTTCCAAGAAAAATAGTACTTTATGTGCTCAAACACACAACTTTTGTGACTTTTCCAATTTTGAAGCTCGATAACTTTGGCAAATGTGGACCAAATTTGTTAACCAAAGTGTCAAATTAATCAGCTCGACGAGATCTTTAAAATGACACAACAATTCATGATTGCATCTTGTTGAATTTCCAAGAAAAATAGTACTTTATGTGCTCAAACACACAACTTTTGTGACTTTTCCAATTTTGAAGCTCGATAACATTGGCAAATGTGGACCAAATTTGTTAAACAAAGTGTCAAATTAATCAGCTCGACGAGATCGTTAAAATGACACAACACACCATGATTACATCTTGTTGAACTTCCAAAAAAAATAGTACTTTATGTGCTCAAACACACAACTTTTGTGACTTTTCCAATTTTGAAGCTCGATAACTTTGGCAAATGTGGACCAAATTTGTTAAACAAAGTGTCAAATTAATCAGCTCGACGAGATCGTTAAAATGACACAACACACCATGATTACATCTTGTTGAACTTCCAAGAAAAATAGTACTTTATGTGCTCAAACACACAACTTTTGTGACTTTTCCAATTTTGAAGCTCGATAACTTTGGCAAATGTGGACCAAATTTCTTAAACAAAGTGTCAAATTAATTAGCTCGACGAGATTTTGAAGATGTCACAACACATCATGATTGCATCTTGTTGAATTTCCAAGAAAAATAGTACTTTATGTGCTCAAACACACAACTTTTGTGACTTTTCCAATTTTGAAGCTCGATAACTTTGGCAAATGTGGACCAAATTTGTTAACCAAAGTGTCAAATTAATCAGCTCGACGAGATCTTTAAAATGACACAACAATTCATGATTGCATCTTGTTGAATTTCCAAGAAAAATAGTACTTTATGTGCTCAAACACACAACTTTTGTGACTTTTCCAATTTTGAAGCTCGATAACATTGGCAAATGTGGACCAAATTTGTTAAACAAAGTGTCAAATTAATCAGCTCGACGAGATCGTTAAAATGACACAACACACCATGATTACATCTTGTTGAACTTCCAAAAAAAATAGTACTTTATGTGCTCAAACACACAACTTTTGTGACTTTTCCAATTTTGAAGCTCGATAACTTTGGCAAATGTGGACCAAATTTGTTAAACAAAGTGTCAAATTAATCAGCTCGACGAGATCGTTAAAATGACACAACACACCATGATTACATCTTGTTGAACTTCCAAGAAAAATAGTACTTTATGTGCTCAAACACACAACTTTTGTGACTTTTCCAATTTTGAAGCTCGATAACTTTGGCAAATGTGGACCAAATTTGTTAAACAAAGTGTCAAATGAATCAGCTCGACAAGGTTATGAAGATGTCACAACACACCGTGATTGCATCTTGTTGAACTTCCAAGAAAAATAGTACTTTATGTGCTCAAACACACAACTTTTATGACTTTTCCAATTTTGAAGCTCGATAACTTCGGCAAATGTGGACCACATTTCTTAAACAAAGTGTCAAATTAATTAGCTCGACAAGATTTTGAATATGTCACAACACATCATGATTGCATCTTGTTGAATTTCCAAGAAAAATAGTACTTTATGTGCTCAAACACACAACTTTTGTGACTTTTCAAACTTTGAAGCTCGATAACTTCGGCAAATGAGGACCAAATTTGTTAAACAGAGTGTAAAATTAATCAGCTCGACGAGATTTTGAATATGTCACAACACATCATGATTGCATCTTGTTGAATTTCCAAGAAAAATAGTACTTTATGTGCTCAAACACACATATTTTGTGACTTTTCCAATTTTGAAGCTCGATAACATTGGCAAATGTGGACCAAATTTGTTACACAAAGTGTCAAAGTAATCAGCTCGACGAGATCTTTAAAATGACACAACACACCATGATTACATCTTGTTGAAGTTCCAAGAAAAATAGTACTTTATGTGCTCAAACACACATATTTTGTGACTTTTCAAAATCTGAAGCTCGATAACTTCGGCAAATGTGGACCAAATTTCTTAAACAAAGTGTCAAATTAATTAGCTCGACGAGATTTTGAATATGTCACAACACATCATGATTGCATCTTGTTGAATTTCCAAGAAAAATAGTACTTTATGTGCTCAAACACACATATTTTGTGACTTTTCAAACTTTGAAGCTCGATAACTTCGGCAAATGTGGACCAAATTTCTTAAACAAAGTGTCAAATTAATCAGCTCAACGAGATTTTGAAGATGTCACAACAAATCATGATTGCATCTTGTTGAATTTCCAAGAAAAATAGTACTTTATGTGCTCAAACACACATATTTTGTGACTTTTCAAACTTTGAAGCTCGATAACTTTGGCAAATGTGGACCAAATTTGTTAACCAAAGTGTCAAATTAATCATCTCGACGAGATCTTTAAAATGACACTACAATTCATGATTGCATCTTGTTGAATTTCCAAGAAAAATAGTACTTTATGTGCTCAAACACACATATTTTGTGACTTTTCAAACTCTGAAGCTCGATAACTTCGGCAAATGAGGACCAAATTTGTTAAACAAAGTGTCAAATTAATCAGCTCGACGAGATTTTGAAGATGTCACAACACATCATGATTGCATCTTGTTGAATTTCCAAGAAAAATAGTACTTTATGTGCTCAAACACACAACTTTTGTGACTTTTCCAATTTTGAAGCTCGATAACTTTGGCAAATGTGGACCAAATTTGTTAACCAAAGTGTCAAATTAATCAGCTCGACGAGATCTTTAAAATGACACAACAATTCATGATTGCATCTTGTTGAATTTCCAAGAAAAATAGTACTTTATGTGCTCAAACACACAACTTTTGTGACTTTTCCAATTTTGAAGCTCGATAACATTGGCAAATGTGGACCAAATTTGTTAAACAAAGTGTCAAATTAATCAGCTCGACGAGATCGTTAAAATGACACAACACACCATGATTACATCTTGTTGAACTTCCAAAAAAAATAGTACTTTATGTGCTCAAACACACAACTTTTGTGACTTTTCAAACTTTGAAGCTCGATAGCTTCGGCAAATGAAGACCAAATTTGTTAAACAAAGTGTCAAATTAATCAGCTCGACGAGATATTTAAAATGACACAACAATTCATGATTGCATCTTGTTGAATTTCCAAGAAAAATAGTACTTTATGTGCTCAAACACACAATTTTTGTGACTTTTCCAATTTTGAAGCTCGATAACTTTGGCAAATGTGGACCAAATTTGTTAAACAAAGTGTCAAATTAATCAGCTCGACAAGGTTATGAAGATGTCACAACACACCATGATTACATCTTGTTGAACTTCCAAGAAAAATAGTACTTTATGTGCTCAAACACACATATTTTGTGACTTTTCAAACTCTGAAGCTCGATAACTTTGGCAAATGTGGACCAAATTTGTTACACAAAGTGTCAAATTAATCAGCTCGACGAGATCGTTAAAATGACACAACACACCATGATTACATCTTGTTGAACTTCCAAGAAAAATAGTACTTTATGTGCTCAAAAACACAACTTTTGTGACTTTTCAAACTTTGAAGCTCGATAGCTTCGGCAAATGAAGACCAAATTTGTTAAACAAAGTGTCAAATTAATCAGCTCGACGAGATTTTGAAGATGTCACAACACATCATGATTGCATTTTGTTGAATTTCCAAGAAAAATAGTACTTTAAGTGCTCAAACACACAACTTTTGTGACTTTTCCAATTTGGAAGCTCGATAACATTGGCAAATGTGGACCAAATTTGTTAACCAAAGTGTCAAATTAATCATCTCGACGAGATCTTTAAAATGACACTACAATTCATGATTGCATCTTGTTGAATTTCCAAGAAAAATAGTACTATATGTGCTCAAACACACAACTTTTGTGACTTTTCCAATTTTGAAGCTCGATAACTTTGGCAAATGTGGACCAAATTTGTTAAACAAAGTGTCAAATTAATCAGCTCGACAAGGTTATGAAGATGTCACAACACACCATGATTACATCTTGTTGAACTTCCAAGAAAAATAGTACTTTATGTGCTCAAACACACATATTTTGTGACTTTTCAAACTCTGAAGCTCGATAACTTTGGCAAATGTGGACCAAATTTGTTAACCAAAGTGTCAAATTAATCATCTCGACGAGATATTTAAAATGACACAACAATTCATGATTGCATCTTGTTGAATTTCCAAGAAAAATAGTACTTTATGTGCTCAAACACACAACTTTTGTGACTTTTCCAATTTTGAAGCTCGATAACTTTGGCAAATGTGGACCAAATTTGTTAAACAAAGTGTCAAATTAATCAGCTCGACAAGGTTATGAAGATGTCACAACACACCATGATTACATCTTGTTGAACTTCCAAGAAAAATAGTACTTTATGTGCTGAAACACACAACTTTTGTGACTTTTCAAACTTTGAAGCTCGATAACTTCGGCAAATGTGGACCAAATTTGTTACACAAAGTGTCAAAGTAATCACCTCAACGAGATTTTGAAGATGACACAACACATCATGATTACATCTTGTTGAACTTCCAAGAAAAATAGTACTTTATGTGCTCAAACACACATATTTTGTGACTTTTCAAACTTTGAAGCTCGATAACTTCGGCAAATGAGGACCAAATTTGTTACACAAAGTGTCACATTAATCAGCTCGACGAGATTTTGAAGATGTCACAACACATCATGATTGCATCTTGTTGAATTTCCAAGAAAAATAGTACTTTATGTGCTCAAACACACAACTTTTGTGACTTTTCCAATTTTGAAGCTCGATAACTTTGGCAAATGTGGACCAAATTTGTTAAACAAAGTGTCAAATTAATCAGCTCGACAAGGTTATGAAGATGTCACAACACACCATGATTACATCTTGTTGAACTTCCAAGAAAAATAGTACTTTATGTGCTGAAACACACAACTTTTGTGACTTTTCAAACTTTGAAGCTCGATAACTTCGGCAAATGTGGACCAAATTTGTTACACAAAGTGTCAAAGTAATCACCTCAACGAGATTTTGAAGATGACACAACACATCATGATTACATCTTGTTGAACTTCCAAGAAAAATAGTACTTTATGTGCTCAAACACACATATTTTGTGACTTTTCAATCTTTGAAGCTCGATAACTTCGGCAAATGAGGACCAAATTTGTTACACAAAGTGTCACATTAATCAGCTCGACGAGATTTTGAAGATGTCACAACACATCATGATTGCATCTTGTTGAATTTCCAAGAAAAATAGTACTTTATGTGCTCAAACACACATATTTTGTGACTTTTCAAACTTTGAAGCTCGATAACTTTGGCAAATGTGGACCAAATTTGTTAACCAAAGTGTCAAATTAATCATCTCGACGAGATCTTTAAAATGACACTACAATTCATGATTGCATCTTGTTGAATTTCCAAGAAAAATAGTACTTTATGTGCTCAAACACACATATTTTGTGACTTTTCAAACTCTGAAGCTCGATAACTTCGGCAAATGAGGACCAAATTTGTTAAACAAAGTGTCAAATTAATCAGCTCGACGAGATTTTGAAGATGTCACAACACATCATGATTGCATCTTGTTGAATTTCCAAGAAAAATAGTACTTTATGTGCTCAAACACACAACTTTTGTGACTTTTCCAATTTTGAAGCTCGATAACTTTGGCAAATGTGGACCAAATTTGTTAACCAAAGTGTCAAATTAATCAGCTCGACGAGATCTTTAAAATGACACAACAATTCATGATTGCATCTTGTTGAATTTCCAAGAAAAATAGTACTTTATGTGCTCAAACACACAACTTTTGTGACTTTTCCAATTTTGAAGCTCGATAACATTGGCAAATGTGGACCAAATTTGTTAAACAAAGTGTCAAATTAATCAGCTCGACGAGATCGTTAAAATGACACAACACACCATGATTACATCTTGTTGAACTTCCAAAAAAAATAGTACTTTATGTGCTCAAACACACAACTTTTGTGACTTTTCCAATTTTGAAGCTCGATAACTTTGGCAAATGTGGACCAAATTTGTTAAACAAAGTGTCAAATTAATCAGCTCGACGAGATCGTTAAAATGACACAACACACCATGATTACATCTTGTTGAACTTCCAAGAAAAATAGTACTTTATGTGCTCAAACACACAACTTTTGTGACTTTTCCAATTTTGAAGCTCGATAACTTTGGCAAATGTGGACCAAATTTGTTAAACAAAGTGTCAAATGAATCAGCTCGACAAGGTTATGAAGATGTCACAACACACCGTGATTGCATCTTGTTGAACTTCCAAGAAAAATAGTACTTTATGTGCTCAAACACACAACTTTTATGACTTTTCCAATTTTGAAGCTCGATAACTTCGGCAAATGTGGACCACATTTCTTAAACAAAGTGTCAAATTAATTAGCTCGACAAGATTTTGAATATGTCACAACACATCATGATTGCATCTTGTTGAATTTCCAAGAAAAATAGTACTTTATGTGCTCAAACACACAACTTTTGTGACTTTTCAAACTTTGAAGCTCGATAACTTCGGCAAATGAGGACCAAATTTGTTAAACAGAGTGTAAAATTAATCAGCTCGACGAGATTTTGAATATGTCACAACACATCATGATTGCATCTTGTTGAATTTCCAAGAAAAATAGTACTTTATGTGCTCAAACACACATATTTTGTGACTTTTCCAATTTTGAAGCTCGATAACATTGGCAAATGTGGACCAAATTTGTTACACAAAGTGTCAAAGTAATCAGCTCGACGAGATCTTTAAAATGACACAACACACCATGATTACATCTTGTTGAAGTTCCAAGAAAAATAGTACTTTATGTGCTCAAACACACATATTTTGTGACTTTTCAAACTCTGAAGCTCGATAACTTCGGCAAATGTGGACCAAATTTCTTAAACAAAGTGTCAAATTAATTAGCTCGACGAGATTTTGAATATGTCACAACACATCATGATTGCATCTTGTTGAATTTCCAAGAAAAATAGTACTTTATGTGCTCAAACACACATATTTTGTGACTTTTCAAACTTTGAAGCTCGATAACTTCGGCAAATGTGGACCAAATTTCTTAAACAAAGTGTCAAATTAATCAGCTCAACGAGATTTTGAAGATGTCACAACAAATCATGATTGCATCTTGTTGAATTTCCAAGAAAAATAGTACTTTATGTGCTCAAACACACATATTTTGTGACTTTTCAAACTTTGAAGCTCGATAACTTTGGCAAATGTGGACCAAATTTGTTAACCAAAGTGTCAAATTAATCATCTCGACGAGATCTTTAAAATGACACTACAATTCATGATTGCATCTTGTTGAATTTCCAAGAAAAATAGTACTTTATGTGCTCAAACACACATATTTTGTGACTTTTCAAACTCTGAAGCTCGATAACTTCGGCAAATGAGGACCAAATTTGTTAAACAAAGTGTCAAATTAATCAGCTCGACGAGATTTTGAAGATGTCACAACACATCATGATTGCATCTTGTTGAATTTCCAAGAAAAATAGTACTTTATGTGCTCAAACACACAACTTTTGTGACTTTTCCAATTTTGAAGCTCGATAACTTTGGCAAATGTGGACCAAATTTGTTAACCAAAGTGTCAAATTAATCAGCTCGACGAGATCTTTAAAATGACACAACAATTCATGATTGCATCTTGTTGAATTTCCAAGAAAAATAGTACTTTATGTGCTCAAACACACAACTTTTGTGACTTTTCCAATTTTGAAGCTCGATAACATTGGCAAATGTGGACCAAATTTGTTAAACAAAGTGTCAAATTAATCAGCTCGACGAGATCGTTAAAATGACACAACACACCATGATTACATCTTGTTGAACTTCCAAAAAAAATAGTACTTTATGTGCTCAAACACACAACTTTTGTGACTTTTCAAACTTTGAAGCTCGATAGCTTCGGCAAATGAAGACCAAATTTGTTAAACAAAGTGTCAAATTAATCAGCTCGACGAGATATTTAAAATGACACAACAATTCATGATTGCATCTTGTTGAATTTCCAAGAAAAATAGTACTTTATGTGCTCAAACACACAATTTTTGTGACTTTTCCAATTTTGAAGCTCGATAACTTTGGCAAATGTGGACCAAATTTGTTAAACAAAGTGTCAAATTAATCAGCTCGACAAGGTTATGAAGATGTCACAACACACCATGATTACATCTTGTTGAACTTCCAAGAAAAGTAGTACTTTATGTGCTCAAACACACATATTTTGTGACTTTTCAAACTCTGAAGCTCGATAACTTTGGCAAATGTGGACCAAATTTGTTACACAAAGTGTCAAATTAATCAGCTCGACGAGATCGTTAAAATGACACAACACACCATGATTACATCTTGTTGAACTTCCAAGAAAAATAGTACTTTATGTGCTCAAACACACAACTTTTGTGACTTTTCAAACTTTGAAGCTCGATAGCTTCGGCAAATGAAGACCAAATTTGTTAAACAAAGTGTCAAATTAATCAGCTCGACGAGATTTTGAAGATGTCACAACACATCATGATTGCATTTTGTTGAATTTCCAAGAAAAATAGTACTTTAAGTGCTCAAACACACAACTTTTGTGACTTTTCCAATTTGGAAGCTCGATAACATTGGCAAATGTGGACCAAATTTGTTAACCAAAGTGTCAAATTAATCATCTCGACGAGATCTTTAAAATGACACTACAATTCATGATTGCATCTTGTTGAATTTCCAAGAAAAATAGTACTATATGTGCTCAAACACACAACTTTTGTGACTTTTCCAATTTTGAAGCTCGATAACTTTGGCAAATGTGGACCAAATTTGTTAAACAAAGTGTCAAATTAATCAGCTCGACAAGGTTATGAAGATGTCACAACACACCATGATTACATCTTGTTGAACTTCCAAGAAAAATAGTACTTTATGTGCTCAAACACACATATTTTGTGACTTTTCAAACTCTGAAGCTCGATAACTTTGGCAAATGTGGACCAAATTTGTTAACCAAAGTGTCAAATTAATCATCTCGACGAGATATTTAAAATGACACAACAATTCATGATTGCATCTTGTTGAATTTCCAAGAAAAATAGTACTTTATGTGCTCAAACACACAACTTTTGTGACTTTTCCAATTTTGAAGCTCGATAACTTTGGCAAATGTGGACCAAATTTGTTAAACAAAGTGTCAAATTAATCAGCTCGACAAGGTTATGAAGATGTCACAACACACCATGATTACATCTTGTTGAACTTCCAAGAAAAATAGTACTTTATGTGCTGAAACACACAACTTTTGTGACTTTTCAAACTTTGAAGCTCGATAACTTCGGCAAATGTGGACCAAATTTGTTACACAAAGTGTCAAAGTAATCACCTCAACGAGATTTTGAAGATGTCACAACACATCATGATTGCATCTTGTTGAATTTCCAAGAAAAATAGTACTTTATGTGCTCAAACACACAACTTTTGTGAATTTTCCAATTTTGAAGCTCGATAACTTTGGCAAATGTGGACCAAATTTGTTAACCAAAGTGTCAAATTAATCAGCTCGACGAGATCTTTAAAATGACACAACAATTCATGATTGCATCTTGTTGAATTTCCAAGAAAAATAGTACTTTATGTGCTCAAACACACAACTTTTGTGACTTTTCCAATTTTGAAGCTCGATAACATTGGCAAATGTGGACCAAATTTGTTAAACAAAGTGTCAAATTAATCAGCTCGACGAGATCGTTAAAATGACACAACACACCATGATTACATCTTGTTGAACTTCCAAAAAAAATAGTACTTTATGTGCTCAAACACACAACTTTTGTGACTTTTCAAACTTTGAAGCTCGATAGCTTCGGCAAATGAAGACCAAATTTGTTAAACAAAGTGTCAAATTAATCAGCTCGACGAGATATTTAAAATGACACAACAATTCATGATTGCATCTTGTTGAATTTCCAAGAAAAATAGTACTTTATGTGCTCAAACACACAATTTTTGTGACTTTTCCAATTTTGAAGCTCGATAACTTTGGCAAATGTGGACCAAATTTGTTAAACAAAGTGTCAAATTAATCAGCTCGACAAGGTTATGAAGATGTCACAACACACCATGATTACATCTTGTTGAACTTCCAAGAAAAGTAGTACTTTATGTGCTCAAACACACATATTTTGTGACTTTTCAAACTCTGAAGCTCGATAACTTTGGCAAATGTGGACCAAATTTGTTACACAAAGTGTCAAATTAATCAGCTCGACGAGATCGTTAAAATGACACAACACACCATGATTACATCTTGTTGAACTTCCAAGAAAAATAGTACTTTATGTGCTCAAACACACAACTTTTGTGACTTTTCAAACTTTGAAGCTCGATAGCTTCGGCAAATGAAGACCAAATTTGTTAAACAAAGTGTCAAATTAATCAGCTCGACGAGATTTTGAAGATGTCACAACACATCATGATTGCATTTTGTTGAATTTCCAAGAAAAATAGTACTTTAAGTGCTCAAACACACAACTTTTGTGACTTTTCCAATTTGGAAGCTCGATAACATTGGCAAATGTGGACCAAATTTGTTAACCAAAGTGTCAAATTAATCATCTCGACGAGATCTTTAAAATGACACTACAATTCATGATTGCATCTTGTTGAATTTCCAAGAAAAATAGTACTATATGTGCTCAAACACACAACTTTTGTGACTTTTCCAATTTTGAAGCTCGATAACTTTGGCAAATGTGGACCAAATTTGTTAAACAAAGTGTCAAATTAATCAGCTCGACAAGGTTATGAAGATGTCACAACACACCATGATTACATCTTGTTGAACTTCCAAGAAAAATAGTACTTTATGTGCTCAAACACACATATTTTGTGACTTTTCAAACTCTGAAGCTCGATAACTTTGGCAAATGTGGACCAAATTTGTTAACCAAAGTGTCAAATTAATCATCTCGACGAGATATTTAAAATGACACAACAATTCATGATTGCATCTTGTTGAATTTCCAAGAAAAATAGTACTTTATGTGCTCAAACACACAACTTTTGTGACTTTTCCAATTTTGAAGCTCGATAACTTTGGCAAATGTGGACCAAATTTGTTAAACAAAGTGTCAAATTAATCAGCTCGACAAGGTTATGAAGATGTCACAACACACCATGATTACATCTTGTTGAACTTCCAAGAAAAATAGTACTTTATGTGCTGAAACACACAACTTTTGTGACTTTTCAAACTTTGAAGCTCGATAACTTCGGCAAATGTGGACCAAATTTGTTACACAAAGTGTCAAAGTAATCACCTCAACGAGATTTTGAAGATGACACAACACATCATGATTACATCTTGTTGAACTTCCAAGAAAAATAGTACTTTATGTGCTCAAACACACATATTTTGTGACTTTTCAAACTTTGAAGCTCGATAACTTCGGCAAATGAGGACCAAATTTGTTACACAAAGTGTCACATTAATCAGCTCGACGAGATTTTGAAGATGTCACAACACATCATGATTGCATCTTGTTGAATTTCCAAGAAAAATAGTACTTTATGTGCTCAAACACACAACTTTTGTGACTTTTCCAATTTTGAAGCTCGATAACTTTGGCAAATGTGGACCAAATTTGTTAACCAAAGTGTCAAATTAATCAGCTCGACGAGATCTTTAAAATGACACAACAATTCATGATTGCATCTTGTTGAATTTCCAAGAAAAATAGTACTTTATGTGCTCAAACACACAACTTTTGTGACTTTTCCAATTTTGAAGCTCGATAACATTGGCAAATGTGGACCAAATTTGTTAAACAAAGTGTCAAATTAATCAGCTCGACGAGATCGTTAAAATGACACAACACACCATGATTACATCTTGTTGAACTTCCAAAAAAAATAGTACTTTATGTGCTCAAACACACAACTTTTGTGACTTTTCAAACTTTGAAGCTCGATAGCTTCGGCAAATGAAGACCAAATTTGTTAAACAAAGTGTCAAATTAATCAGCTCGACGAGATATTTAAAATGACACAACAATTCATGATTGCATCTTGTTGAATTTCCAAGAAAAATAGTACTTTATGTGCTCAAACACACAACTTTTGTGACTTTTCCAATTTTGAAGCTCGATAACTTTGGCAAATGTGGACCAAATTTGTTAAACAAAGTGTCAAATTAATCAGCTCGACAAGGTTATGAAGATGTCACAACACACCATGATTACATCTTGTTGAACTTCCAAGAAAAATAGTACTTTATGTGCTCAAACACACATATTTTGTGACTTTTCAAACTCTGAAGCTCGATAACATTGGCAAATGTGGACCAAATTTGTTACACAAAGTGTCAAATTAATCAGCTCGACGAGATATTTAAAATGACACAACAATTCATGATTGCATCTTGTTGAATTTCCAAGAAAAATAGTACTTTATGTGCTCAAACACACATATTTTGTGACTTTTCAAACTTTGAAGCTCGATAACTTTGGCAAATGTGGACCAAATTTGTTAACCAAAGTGTCAAATTAATCATCTCGACGAGATATTTAAAATGACACAACAATTCATGATTGCATCTTGTTGAATTTCCAAGAAAAATAGTACTTTATGTGCTCAAACACACATATTTTGTGACTTTTCCAATTTTGAAGCTCGATAACTTTGGCAAATGTGGACCAAATTTGTTAAACAAAGTGTCAAATTAATCAGCTCGACAAGGTTATGAAGATGTCACAACACACCATGATTACATCTTGTTGAACTTCCAAGAAAAATAGTACTTTATGTGCTCAAACACACATATTTTGTGACTTTTCTAACTCTGAAGCTCGATAACTTTGGCAAATGTGGACCAAATTTGTTAACCAAAGTGTCAAATTAATCAGCTCGACGAGATCTTTAAAATGACACAACAATTCATGATTGCATCTTGTTGAATTTCCAAGAAAAATAGTACTTTATGTGCTCAAACACACAACTTTTGTGACTTTTCCAATTTTGAAGCTCGATAACATTGGCAAATGTGGACCAAATTTGTTAAACAAAGTGTCAAATTAATCAGCTCGACGAGATCGTTAAAATGACACAACACACCATGATTACATCTTGTTGAACTTCCAAGAAAAATAGTACTTTATGTGCTCAAACACACAACTTTTGTGACTTTTCCAATTTTGAAGCTCGATAACTTTGGCAAATGTGGACCAAATTTGTTAAACAAAGTGTCAAATTAATCAGCTCGACGAGATCGTTAAAATGACACAACACACCGTGATTACATCTTGTTGAACTTCCAAGAAAAATAGTACTTTATGTGCTCAAACACACATATTTTGTGACTTTTCAAACTCTGAAGCTCGATAACTTTGGCAAATGTGGACCAAATTTGTTACACAAAGTGTCAAAGTAATCACCTCAACGAGATTTTGAAGATGTCACAACACATCATGATTACCTCTTGTTGAACTTCCAAGAAAAATAGTACTTTATGTGCTCAAACACACAACTTTTGTGACTTTTCCAATTTTGAAGCTCGATAACTTTGGCAAATGTGGACCAAATTTGTTAACCAAAGTGTCAAATTAATCATCTCGACGAGATCTTTAAAATGACACTACAATTCATGATTGCATCTTGTTGAATTTCCAAGAAAAATAGTACTTTATGTGCTCAAACACACAACTTTTGTGACTTTTCCAATTTTGAAGCTCGATAACTTTGGCAAATGTGGACCAAATTTGTTAAACAAAGTGTCAAATTAATCAGCTCGACAAGGTTATGAAGATGTCACAACACACCATGATTACATCTTGTTGAACTTCCAAGAAAAATAGTACTTTATGTGCTCAAACACACATATTTTGTGACTTTTCAAACTCTGAAGCTCGATAACTTTGGCAAATGTGGACCAAATTTGTTACACAAAGTGTCAAATTAATCAGCTCGACGAGATCGTTAAAATGACACAACACACCATGATTACATCTTGTTGAACTTCCAAGAAAAATAGTACTTTATGTGCTCAAACACACAACTTTTGTGACTTTTCAAACTTTGAAGCTCGATAGCTTCGGCAAATGAAGACCAAATTTGTTAAACAAAGTGTCAAATTAATCAGCTCGACGAGATTTTGAAGATGTCACAACACATCATGATTGCATTTTGTTGAATTTCCAAGAAAAATAGTACTATATGTGCTCAAACACACAACTTTTGTGACTTTTCCAATTTTGAAGCTCGATAACTTTGGCAAATGTGGACCAAATTTGTTAAACAAAGTGTCAAATTAATCAGCTCGACAAGGTTATGAAGATGTCACAACACACCATGATTACATCTTGTTGAACTTCCAAGAAAAATAGTACTTTATGTGCTCAAACACACATATTTTGTGACTTTTCAAACTTTGAAGCTCGATAACTTTGGCAAATGTGGACCAAATTTGTTAACCAAAGTGTCAACTTCATCAGCTCGACGAGATTTTGAAGATGTCACAACACATCATGATTGCATCTTGTTGAATTTCCAAGAAAAATAGTACTTTATGTGCTCAAACACACAACTTTTGTGACTTTTCCAATTTTGAAGCTCGATAACTTTGGCAAATGTGGACCAAATTTGTTAACCAAAGTGTCAAATTAATCAGCTCGACGAGATCTTTAAAATGACACAACAATTCATGATTGCATCTTGTTGAATTTCCAAGAAAAATAGTACTTTATGTGCTCAAACACACATATTTTGTGACTTTTCAAACTTTGAAGCTCGATAACTTTGGCAAATGTGGACCAAATTTGTTAACCAAAGTGTCAACTTCATCAGCTCGACGAGATTTTGAAGATGTCACAACACATCATGATTGCATCTTGTTGAATTTCCAAGAAAAATAGTACTTTATGTGCTCAAAAACACAAATTTTTGTGACTTTTCAAACTTTGAAGCTCGATACCTTCGGCAAATGTGGACCAAATTTGTTAACCAAAGTGTCAAATTAATCAACTCGACGAGATCTTTAAAATGACACAACAATTCATGATTGCATCTTGTTGAATTTCCAAGAAAAATAGTACTTTATGTGCTCAAACACACAACTTTTGTGGCTTTTCAAACTTTGAAGCTCGATAGCTTCGGCAAATGAAGACCAAATTTCTTAAACAAAGTGTCAAAGTAATCACCTCAACGAGATTTTAAAGATGTCACAACACATGATGATTGCATCTTGTTGAATTTCCAAGAAAAATAGTACTTTATGTGCTCAAACACACAACTTTTGTGACTTTTCCAATTTTGAAGCTCGATAACTTCGGCAAATGTGGACCACATTTCTTAAACAAAGTGTCAAATTAATTAGCTCGACAAGATTTTGAATATGTCACAACACATCATGATTGCATCTTGTTGAATTTCCAAGAAAAATAGTACTTTATGTGCTCAAACACACAACTTTTGTGACTTTTCAAACTTTGAAGCTCGATAACTTCGGCAAATGAGGACCAAATTTGTTAAACAGAGTGTAAAATTAATCAGCTCGACGAGATTTTGAATATGTCACAACACATCATGATTGCATCTTGTTGAATTTCCAAGAAAAATAGTACTTTATGTGCTCAAACACACATATTTTGTGACTTTTCCAATTTTGAAGCTCGATAACATTGGCAAATGTGGACCAAATTTGTTACACAAAGTGTCAAAGTAATCAGCTCGACGAGATCTTTAAAATGACACAACACACCATGATTACATCTTGTTGAAGTTCCAAGAAAAATAGTACTTTATGTGCTCAAACACACATATTTTGTGACTTTTCAAACTCTGAAGCTCGATAACTTCGGCAAATGTGGACCAAATTTCTTAAACAAAGTGTCAAATTAATTAGCTCGACGAGATTTTGAATATGTCACAACACATCATGATTGCATCTTGTTGAATTTCCAAGAAAAATAGTACTTTATGTGCTCAAACACACATATTTTGTGACTTTTCAAACTTTGAAGCTCGATAACTTCGGCAAATGTGGACCAAATTTCTTAAACAAAGTGTCAAATTAATCAGCTCAACGAGATTTTGAAGATGTCACAACAAATCATGATTGCATCTTGTTGAATTTCCAAGAAAAATAGTACTTTATGTGCTCAAACACACATATTTTGTGACTTTTCAAACTTTGAAGCTCGATAACTTTGGCAAATGTGGACCAAATTTGTTAACCAAAGTGTCAAATTAATCATCTCGACGAGATCTTTAAAATGACACTACAATTCATGATTGCATCTTGTTGAATTTCCAAGAAAAATAGTACTTTATGTGCTCAAACACACATATTTTGTGACTTTTCAAACTCTGAAGCTCGATAACTTCGGCAAATGAGGACCAAATTTGTTAAACAAAGTGTCAAATTAATCAGCTCGACGAGATTTTGAAGATGTCACAACACATCATGATTGCATCTTGTTGAATTTCCAAGAAAAATAGTACTTTATGTGCTCAAACACACAACTTTTGTGACTTTTCCAATTTTGAAGCTCGATAACTTTGGCAAATGTGGACCAAATTTGTTAACCAAAGTGTCAAATTAATCAGCTCGACGAGATCTTTAAAATGACACAACAATTCATGATTGCATCTTGTTGAATTTCCAAGAAAAATAGTACTTTATGTGCTCAAACACACAACTTTTGTGACTTTTCCAATTTTGAAGCTCGATAACATTGGCAAATGTGGACCAAATTTGTTAAACAAAGTGTCAAATTAATCAGCTCGACGAGATCGTTAAAATGACACAACACACCATGATTACATCTTGTTGAACTTCCAAAAAAAATAGTACTTTATGTGCTCAAACACACAACTTTTGTGACTTTTCCAATTTTGAAGCTCGATAACTTTGGCAAATGTGGACCAAATTTGTTAAACAAAGTGTCAAATTAATCAGCTCGACGAGATCGTTAAAATGACACAACACACCATGATTACATCTTGTTGAACTTCCAAGAAAAATAGTACTTTATGTGCTCAAACACACAACTTTTGTGACTTTTCCAATTTTGAAGCTCGATAACTTTGGCAAATGTGGACCAAATTTGTTAAACAAAGTGTCAAATGAATCAGCTCGACAAGGTTATGAAGATGTCACAACACACCGTGATTGCATCTTGTTGAACTTCCAAGAAAAATAGTACTTTATGTGCTCAAACACACAACTTTTATGACTTTTCCAATTTTGAAGCTCGATAACTTCGGCAAATGTGGACCACATTTCTTAAACAAAGTGTCAAATTAATTAGCTCGACAAGATTTTGAATATGTCACAACACATCATGATTGCATCTTGTTGAATTTCCAAGAAAAATAGTACTTTATGTGCTCAAACACACAACTTTTGTGACTTTTCAAACTTTGAAGCTCGATAACTTCGGCAAATGAGGACCAAATTTGTTAAACAGAGTGTAAAATTAATCAGCTCGACGAGATTTTGAATATGTCACAACACATCATGATTGCATCTTGTTGAATTTCCAAGAAAAATAGTACTTTATGTGCTCAAACACACATATTTTGTGACTTTTCCAATTTTGAAGCTCGATAACATTGGCAAATGTGGACCAAATTTGTTACACAAAGTGTCAAAGTAATCAGCTCGACGAGATCTTTAAAATGACACAACACACCATGATTACATCTTGTTGAAGTTCCAAGAAAAATAGTACTTTATGTGCTCAAACACACATATTTTGTGACTTTTCAAACTCTGAAGCTCGATAACTTCGGCAAATGTGGACCAAATTTCTTAAACAAAGTGTCAAATTAATTAGCTCGACGAGATTTTGAATATGTCACAACACATCATGATTGCATCTTGTTGAATTTCCAAGAAAAATAGTACTTTATGTGCTCAAACACACATATTTTGTGACTTTTCAAACTTTGAAGCTCGATAACTTCGGCAAATGTGGACCAAATTTCTTAAACAAAGTGTCAAATTAATCAGCTCAACGAGATTTTGAAGATGTCACAACAAATCATGATTGCATCTTGTTGAATTTCCAAGAAAAATAGTACTTTATGTGCTCAAACACACATATTTTGTGACTTTTCAAACTTTGAAGCTCGATAACTTTGGCAAATGTGGACCAAATTTGTTAACCAAAGTGTCAAATTAATCATCTCGACGAGATCTTTAAAATGACACTACAATTCATGATTGCATCTTGTTGAATTTCCAAGAAAAATAGTACTTTATGTGCTCAAACACACATATTTTGTGACTTTTCAAACTCTGAAGCTCGATAACTTCGGCAAATGAGGACCAAATTTGTTAAACAAAGTGTCAAATTAATCAGCTCGACGAGATTTTGAAGATGTCACAACACATCATGATTGCATCTTGTTGAATTTCCAAGAAAAATAGTACTTTATGTGCTCAAACACACAACTTTTGTGACTTTTCCAATTTTGAAGCTCGATAACTTTGGCAAATGTGGACCAAATTTGTTAACCAAAGTGTCAAATTAATCAGCTCGACGAGATCTTTAAAATGACACAACAATTCATGATTGCATCTTGTTGAATTTCCAAGAAAAATAGTACTTTATGTGCTCAAACACACAACTTTTGTGACTTTTCCAATTTTGAAGCTCGATAACATTGGCAAATGTGGACCAAATTTGTTAAACAAAGTGTCAAATTAATCAGCTCGACGAGATCGTTAAAATGACACAACACACCATGATTACATCTTGTTGAACTTCCAAAAAAAATAGTACTTTATGTGCTCAAACACACAACTTTTGTGACTTTTCAAACTTTGAAGCTCGATAGCTTCGGCAAATGAAGACCAAATTTGTTAAACAAAGTGTCAAATTAATCAGCTCGACGAGATATTTAAAATGACACAACAATTCATGATTGCATCTTGTTGAATTTCCAAGAAAAATAGTACTTTATGTGCTCAAACACACAATTTTTGTGACTTTTCCAATTTTGAAGCTCGATAACTTTGGCAAATGTGGACCAAATTTGTTAAACAAAGTGTCAAATTAATCAGCTCGACAAGGTTATGAAGATGTCACAACACACCATGATTACATCTTGTTGAACTTCCAAGAAAAATAGTACTTTATGTGCTCAAACACACATATTTTGTGACTTTTCAAACTCTGAAGCTCGATAACTTTGGCAAATGTGGACCAAATTTGTTACACAAAGTGTCAAATTAATCAGCTCGACGAGATCGTTAAAATGACACAACACACCATGATTACATCTTGTTGAACTTCCAAGAAAAATAGTACTTTATGTGCTCAAAAACACAACTTTTGTGACTTTTCAAACTTTGAAGCTCGATAGCTTCGGCAAATGAAGACCAAATTTGTTAAACAAAGTGTCAAATTAATCAGCTCGACGAGATTTTGAAGATGTCACAACACATCATGATTGCATTTTGTTGAATTTCCAAGAAAAATAGTACTTTAAGTGCTCAAACACACAACTTTTGTGACTTTTCCAATTTGGAAGCTCGATAACATTGGCAAATGTGGACCAAATTTGTTAACCAAAGTGTCAAATTAATCATCTCGACGAGATCTTTAAAATGACACTACAATTCATGATTGCATCTTGTTGAATTTCCAAGAAAAATAGTACTATATGTGCTCAAACACACAACTTTTGTGACTTTTCCAATTTTGAAGCTCGATAACTTTGGCAAATGTGGACCAAATTTGTTAAACAAAGTGTCAAATTAATCAGCTCGACAAGGTTATGAAGATGTCACAACACACCATGATTACATCTTGTTGAACTTCCAAGAAAAATAGTACTTTATGTGCTCAAACACACATATTTTGTGACTTTTCAAACTCTGAAGCTCGATAACTTTGGCAAATGTGGACCAAATTTGTTAACCAAAGTGTCAAATTAATCATCTCGACGAGATATTTAAAATGACACAACAATTCATGATTGCATCTTGTTGAATTTCCAAGAAAAATAGTACTTTATGTGCTCAAACACACAACTTTTGTGACTTTTCCAATTTTGAAGCTCGATAACTTTGGCAAATGTGGACCAAATTTGTTAAACAAAGTGTCAAATTAATCAGCTCGACAAGGTTATGAAGATGTCACAACACACCATGATTACATCTTGTTGAACTTCCAAGAAAAATAGTACTTTATGTGCTGAAACACACAACTTTTGTGACTTTTCAAACTTTGAAGCTCGATAACTTCGGCAAATGTGGACCAAATTTGTTACACAAAGTGTCAAAGTAATCACCTCAACGAGATTTTGAAGATGACACAACACATCATGATTACATCTTGTTGAACTTCCAAGAAAAATAGTACTTTATGTGCTCAAACACACATATTTTGTGACTTTTCAAACTTTGAAGCTCGATAACTTCGGCAAATGAGGACCAAATTTGTTACACAAAGTGTCACATTAATCAGCTCGACGAGATTTTGAAGATGTCACAACACATCATGATTGCATCTTGTTGAATTTCCAAGAAAAATAGTACTTTATGTGCTCAAACACACAACTTTTGTGACTTTTCCAATTTTGAAGCTCGATAACTTTGGCAAATGTGGACCAAATTTGTTAAACAAAGTGTCAAATTAATCAGCTCGACAAGGTTATGAAGATGTCACAACACACCATGATTACATCTTGTTGAACTTCCAAGAAAAATAGTACTTTATGTGCTGAAACACACAACTTTTGTGACTTTTCAAACTTTGAAGCTCGATAACTTCGGCAAATGTGGACCAAATTTGTTACACAAAGTGTCAAAGTAATCACCTCAACGAGATTTTGAAGATGACACAACACATCATGATTACATCTTGTTGAACTTCCAAGAAAAATAGTACTTTATGTGCTCAAACACACATATTTTGTGACTTTTCAAACTTTGAAGCTCGATAACTTCGGCAAATGAGGACCAAATTTGTTACACAAAGTGTCACATTAATCAGCTCGACGAGATTTTGAAGATGTCACAACACATCATGATTGCATCTTGTTGAATTTCCAAGAAAAATAGTACTTTATGTGCTCAAACACACATATTTTGTGACTTTTCAAACTTTGAAGCTCGATAACTTTGGCAAATGTGGACCAAATTTGTTAACCAAAGTGTCAAATTAATCATCTCGACGAGATCTTTAAAATGACACTACAATTCATGATTGCATCTTGTTGAATTTCCAAGAAAAATAGTACTTTATGTGCTCAAACACACATATTTTGTGACTTTTCAAACTCTGAAGCTCGATAACTTCGGCAAATGAGGACCAAATTTGTTAAACAAAGTGTCAAATTAATCAGCTCGACGAGATTTTGAAGATGTCACAACACATCATGATTGCATCTTGTTGAATTTCCAAGAAAAATAGTACTTTATGTGCTCAAACACACAACTTTTGTGACTTTTCCAATTTTGAAGCTCGATAACTTTGGCAAATGTGGACCAAATTTGTTAACCAAAGTGTCAAATTAATCAGCTCGACGAGATCTTTAAAATGACACAACAATTCATGATTGCATCTTGTTGAATTTCCAAGAAAAATAGTACTTTATGTGCTCAAACACACAACTTTTGTGACTTTTCCAATTTTGAAGCTCGATAACATTGGCAAATGTGGACCAAATTTGTTAAACAAAGTGTCAAATTAATCAGCTCGACGAGATCGTTAAAATGACACAACACACCATGATTACATCTTGTTGAACTGCCAAAAAAAATAGTACTTTATGTGCTCAAACACACAACTTTTGTGACTTTTCCAATTTTGAAGCTCGATAACTTTGGCAAATGTGGACCAAATTTGTTAAACAAAGTGTCAAATTAATCAGCTCGACGAGATCGTTAAAATGACACAACACACCATGATTACATCTTGTTGAACTTCCAAGAAAAATAGTACTTTATGTGCTCAAACACACATATTTTGTGACTTTTCCAATTTTGAAGCTCGATAACATTGGCAAATGTGGACCAAATTTGTTACACAAAGTGTCAAAGTAATCAGCTCGACGAGATCGTTAAAATGACACAACACACCATGATTACATCTTGTTGAACTTCCAAAAAAAATAGTACTTTATGTGCTCAAACACACAACTTTTGTGACTTTTCAAACTTTGAAGCTCGATAGCTTCGGCAAATGAAGACCAAATTTGTTAAACAAAGTGTCAAATTAATCAGCTCGACGAGATATTTAAAATGACACAACAATTCATGATTGCATCTTGTTGAATTTCCAAGAAAAATAGTACTTTATGTGCTCAAACACACAATTTTTGTGACTTTTCCAATTTTGAAGCTCGATAACTTTGGCAAATGTGGACCAAATTTGTTAAACAAAGTGTCAAATTAATCAGCTCGACAAGGTTATGAAGATGTCACAACACACCATGATTACATCTTGTTGAACTTCCAAGAAAAGTAGTACTTTATGTGCTCAAACACACATATTTTGTGACTTTTCAAACTCTGAAGCTCGATAACTTTGGCAAATGTGGACCAAATTTGTTACACAAAGTGTCAAATTAATCAGCTCGACGAGATCGTTAAAATGACACAACACACCATGATTACATCTTGTTGAACTTCCAAGAAAAATAGTACTTTATGTGCTCAAACACACAACTTTTGTGACTTTTCAAACTTTGAAGCTCGATAGCTTCGGCAAATGAAGACCAAATTTGTTAAACAAAGTGTCAAATTAATCAGCTCGACGAGATTTTGAAGATGTCACAACACATCATGATTGCATTTTGTTGAATTTCCAAGAAAAATAGTACTTTAAGTGCTCAAACACACAACTTTTGTGACTTTTCCAATTTGGAAGCTCGATAACATTGGCAAATGTGGACCAAATTTGTTAACCAAAGTGTCAAATTAATCATCTCGACGAGATCTTTAAAATGACACTACAATTCATGATTGCATCTTGTTGAATTTCCAAGAAAAATAGTACTATATGTGCTCAAACACACAACTTTTGTGACTTTTCCAATTTTGAAGCTCGATAACTTTGGCAAATGTGGACCAAATTTGTTAAACAAAGTGTCAAATTAATCAGCTCGACAAGGTTATGAAGATGTCACAACACACCATGATTACATCTTGTTGAACTTCCAAGAAAAATAGTACTTTATGTGCTCAAACACACATATTTTGTGACTTTTCAAACTCTGAAGCTCGATAACTTTGGCAAATGTGGACCAAATTTGTTAACCAAAGTGTCAAATTAATCATCTCGACGAGATATTTAAAATGACACAACAATTCATGATTGCATCTTGTTGAATTTCCAAGAAAAATAGTACTTTATGTGCTCAAACACACAACTTTTGTGACTTTTCCAATTTTGAAGCTCGATAACTTTGGCAAATGTGGACCAAATTTGTTAAACAAAGTGTCAAATTAATCAGCTCGACAAGGTTATGAAGATGTCACAACACACCATGATTACATCTTGTTGAACTTCCAAGAAAAATAGTACTTTATGTGCTGAAACACACAACTTTTGTGACTTTTCAAACTTTGAAGCTCGATAACTTCGGCAAATGTGGACCAAATTTGTTACACAAAGTGTCAAAGTAATCACCTCAACGAGATTTTGAAGATGACACAACACATCATGATTACATCTTGTTGAACTTCCAAGAAAAATAGTACTTTATGTGCTCAAACACACATATTTTGTGACTTTTCAAACTTTGAAGCTCGATAACTTCGGCAAATGAGGACCAAATTTGTTACACAAAGTGTCACATTAATCAGCTCGACGAGATTTTGAAGATGTCACAACACATCATGATTGCATCTTGTTGAATTTCCAAGAAAAATAGTACTTTATGTGCTCAAACACACAACTTTTGTGACTTTTCCAATTTTGAAGCTCGATAACTTTGGCAAATGTGGACCAAATTTGTTAACCAAAGTGTCAAATTAATCAGCTCGACGAGATCTTTAAAATGACACAACAATTCATGATTGCATCTTGTTGAATTTCCAAGAAAAATAGTACTTTATGTGCTCAAACACACAACTTTTGTGACTTTTCCAATTTTGAAGCTCGATAACATTGGCAAATGTGGACCAAATTTGTTAAACAAAGTGTCAAATTAATCAGCTCGACGAGATCGTTAAAATGACACAACACACCATGATTACATCTTGTTGAACTTCCAAAAAAAATAGTACTTTATGTGCTCAAACACACAACTTTTGTGACTTTTCAAACTTTGAAGCTCGATAGCTTCGGCAAATGAAGACCAAATTTGTTAAACAAAGTGTCAAATTAATCAGCTCGACGAGATATTTAAAATGACACAACAATTCATGATTGCATCTTGTTGAATTTCCAAGAAAAATAGTACTTTATGTGCTCAAACACACAACTTTTGTGACTTTTCCAATTTTGAAGCTCGATAACTTTGGCAAATGTGGACCAAATTTGTTAAACAAAGTGTCAAATTAATCAGCTCGACAAGGTTATGAAGATGTCACAACACACCATGATTACATCTTGTTGAACTTCCAAGAAAAATAGTACTTTATGTGCTCAAACACACATATTTTGTGACTTTTCAAACTCTGAAGCTCGATAACATTGGCAAATGTGGACCAAATTTGTTACACAAAGTGTCAAATTAATCAGCTCGACGAGATATTTAAAATGACACAACAATTCATGATTGCATCTTGTTGAATTTCCAAGAAAAATAGTACTTTATGTGCTCAAACACACATATTTTGTGACTTTTCAAACTTTGAAGCTCGATAACTTTGGCAAATGTGGACCAAATTTGTTAACCAAAGTGTCAAATTAATCATCTCGACGAGATATTTAAAATGACACAACAATTCATGATTGCATCTTGTTGAATTTCCAAGAAAAATAGTACTTTATGTGCTCAAACACACATATTTTGTGACTTTTCCAATTTTGAAGCTCGATAACTTTGGCAAATGTGGACCAAATTTGTTAAACAAAGTGTCAAATTAATCAGCTCGACAAGGTTATGAAGATGTCACAACACACCATGATTACATCTTGTTGAACTTCCAAGAAAAATAGTACTTTATGTGCTCAAACACACATATTTTGTGACTTTTCTAACTCTGAAGCTCGATAACTTTGGCAAATGTGGACCAAATTTGTTAACCAAAGTGTCAAATTAATCAGCTCGACGAGATCTTTAAAATGACACAACAATTCATGATTGCATCTTGTTGAATTTCCAAGAAAAATAGTACTTTATGTGCTCAAACACACAACTTTTGTGACTTTTCCAATTTTGAAGCTCGATAACATTGGCAAATGTGGACCAAATTTGTTAAACAAAGTGTCAAATTAATCAGCTCGACGAGATCGTTAAAATGACACAACACACCATGATTACATCTTGTTGAACTTCCAAGAAAAATAGTACTTTATGTGCTCAAACACACAACTTTTGTGACTTTTCCAATTTTGAAGCTCGATAACTTTGGCAAATGTGGACCAAATTTGTTAAACAAAGTGTCAAATTAATCAGCTCGACGAGATCGTTAAAATGACACAACACACCGTGATTACATCTTGTTGAACTTCCAAGAAAAATAGTACTTTATGTGCTCAAACACACATATTTTGTGACTTTTCAAACTCTGAAGCTCGATAACTTTGGCAAATGTGGACCAAATTTGTTACACAAAGTGTCAAAGTAATCACCTCAACGAGATTTTGAAGATGTCACAACACATCATGATTACCTCTTGTTGAACTTCCAAGAAAAATAGTACTTTATGTGCTCAAACACACAACTTTTGTGACTTTTCCAATTTTGAAGCTCGATAACTTTGGCAAATGTGGACCAAATTTGTTAACCAAAGTGTCAAATTAATCATCTCGACGAGATCTTTAAAATGACACTACAATTCATGATTGCATCTTGTTGAATTTCCAAGAAAAATAGTACTTTATGTGCTCAAACACACAACTTTTGTGACTTTTCCAATTTTGAAGCTCGATAACTTTGGCAAATGTGGACCAAATTTGTTAAACAAAGTGTCAAATTAATCAGCTCGACAAGGTTATGAAGATGTCACAACACACCATGATTACATCTTGTTGAACTTCCAAGAAAAATAGTACTTTATGTGCTCAAACACACATATTTTGTGACTTTTCAAACTCTGAAGCTCGATAACTTTGGCAAATGTGTACCAAATTTGTTACACAAAGTGTCAAATTAATCAGCTCGACGAGATCGTTAAAATGACACAACACACCATGATTACATCTTGTTGAACTTCCAAGAAAAATAGTACTTTATGTGCTCAAACACACAACTTTTGTGACTTTTCAAACTTTGAAGCTCGATAGCTTCGGCAAATGAAGACCAAATTTGTTAAACAAAGTGTCAAATTAATCAGCTCGACGAGATTTTGAAGATGTCACAACACATCATGATTGCATTTTGTTGAATTTCCAAGAAAAATAGTACTATATGTGCTCAAACACACAACTTTTGTGACTTTTCCAATTTTGAAGCTCGATAACTTTGGCAAATGTGGACCAAATTTGTTAAACAAAGTGTCAAATTAATCAGCTCGACAAGGTTATGAAGATGTCACAACACACCATGATTACATCTTGTTGAACTTCCAAGAAAAATAGTACTTTATGTGCTCAAACACACATATTTTGTGACTTTTCAAACTTTGAAGCTCGATAACTTTGGCAAATGTGGACCAAATTTGTTAACCAAAGTGTCAACTTCATCAGCTCGACGAGATTTTGAAGATGTCACAACACATCATGATTGCATCTTGTTGAATTTCCAAGAAAAATAGTACTTTATGTGCTCAAACACACAACTTTTGTGACTTTTCCAATTTTGAAGCTCGATAACTTTGGCAAATGTGGACCAAATTTGTTAACCAAAGTGTCAAATTAATCAGCTCGACGAGATCTTTAAAATGACACAACAATTCATGATTGCATCTTGTTGAATTTCCAAGAAAAATAGTACTTTATGTGCTCAAACACACATATTTTGTGACTTTTCAAACTTTGAAGCTCGATAACTTTGGCAAATGTGGACCAAATTTGTTAACCAAAGTGTCAACTTCATCAGCTCGACGAGATTTTGAAGATGTCACAACACATCATGATTGCATCTTGTTGAATTTCCAAGAAAAATAGTACTTTATGTGCTCAAAAACACAAATTTTTGTGACTTTTCAAACTTTGAAGCTCGATACCTTCGGCAAATGTGGACCAAATTTGTTAACCAAAGTGTCAAATTAATCAACTCGACGAGATCTTTAAAATGACACAACAATTCATGATTGCATCTTGTTGAATTTCCAAGAAAAATAGTACTTTATGTGCTCAAACACACAACTTTTGTGGCTTTTCAAACTTTGAAGCTCGATAGCTTCGGCAAATGAAGACCAAATTTCTTAAACAAAGTGTCAAAGTAATCACCTCAACGAGATTTTAAAGATGTCACAACACATGATGATTGCATCTTGTTGAATTTCCAAGAAAAATAGTACTTTATGTGCTCAAACACACATATTTTGTGACTTTTCAAACTTTGAAGCTCGATAACTTTGGCAAATGTGGACCAAATTTGTTAAACAAAGTGTCAAATTAATCAGCTCAACGAGATTTTGAAGATGTCACAACACATGATGATTGCATCTTGTTGAATTTCCAAGAAAAATAGCACTTTATGTGCTCAAACACACAACTTTTGTGACTTCCAATTTTGAAGCTCGATAACTTTGGCAAATGTGGACCAAATTTGTTAAACAAAGTGTCAAATTAATCAGCTCGACAAGGTTATGAAGATGTCACAACACACCATGATTACATCTTGTTGAACTTCGAAGAAAAATAGTACTTTATGTGCTCAAACACACAACTTTTGTGACTTTTCAAACTTTGAAGCTCGATAGCTTCGGCAAATGAAGACCAAATTTCTTAAACAAAGTGTCAAATTAATCAGCTCAACGAGATTTTGAATATGTCACAACACATCATGATTGCATCTTGTTGAATTTCCAAGAAAAATAATACTTTATGTGCTCAAACACAGATATTTTGTGACTTTTCAAACTTTGAAGCTCGATAACTTTCGCAAATGTGGACCAAATTTGTTTACCAAAGTGTCACATTAATCAGCTCGACGAGATCTTTAAAATGACGCAACACATCATCATTGCATTTTGTTGAACTTCCAAGAAAAATAGTGCATTATGTGCTCAAACACACAACTTTTGTGACTTTTCAAAGTTTGAAGCTCGATAGCTTCGGCAAATGAAGACCAAATTTCGTAAACAAAGTGTCAAATTAATCAGCTCAACGAGATTTTGAAGATGTCACAACACATGATGATTGCATCTTGTTGAATTTCCAAGAAAAATAATACTTTATGTGCTCAAACACACATATTTTGTGACTTTTCAAACTTTGAAGCTCGATAACTTTCGCAAATGTGGACCAAATTTGTTAACCAAAGTGTCACATTAATCAGCTCAACGAGATTTTGAAGATGTCACAACACATGATGATTGCATCTTGTTGAATTTCCAAGAAAAATAGTACTTTATGTGCTCAAACACACAACTTTTGTGACTTTTCAAAATTTGAAGCTCGATAGCTTCGGCAAATGAAGACCAAATTTCTTAAACAAAGTGTCAAATTAATCAGCTCAACGAGATTTTGAAGATGTCACAACACATGATGATTGCATCTTGTTGAATTTCCAAGAAAAATAGTACTTTATGTGCTCAAACACACATATTTTGTGACTTTTCAAACTTTGAAGCTCGATAACTTTGGCAAATGTGGACCAAATTTGTTAAGCAGAGTGTCAAATTAATCATCTCAACGAGATTTTGAAGATATCACAACACATCGTGATTGCATCAAGTTGAACTTCCAAGAAAATAGTACTTTATGTGCTCAAACACACATATTTTGTGACTTTTCAAACTTTGAAGCTCGATAACTTTCGCAAATGTGGACCAAATTTGTTAACCAAAGTGTCACATTAATCAGCTCGACGAGATTTTGAAGATGTCACAACACATCATCATTGCATCTTGTTGAATTTCCAAGAAAAATAGTACTTTATGTGCTCAAACACACATATTTTGTGACTTTTCAAACTTTGAAGCTCGATAACTTTGGCAAATGTGGACCAAATTTGTTAAACAAAGTGTCAAATTAATCAGCTCGACGAGATTTTAAAGATGTCACAACACATCATGATTACATCTTGTTGAACTTCCAAGAAAATAGTACTTTATGTGCTCAAACACACATATTTTGTGACTTTTCAAACTTTGAAGCTCGATAGCTTCGGCAAATGAAGACCAAATTTCTTAAACAAAGTGTCAAAGTAATCACCTCAACGAGATTTTAAAGATGTCACAACACATCATGATTACATCTTGTTGAACTTCCAAGAAAAATAGTACTTTATGTGCTCAAACACACAACTTTTGTGACTTTTCAAACTTTGAAGCTCGATAGCTTCGGCAAATGAAGACCAAATTTCTTAAACAAAGTGTCAAAGTAATCACCTCAACGAGATTTTAAAGATGTCACAACACATGATGATTGCATCTTGTTGAATTTCCAGGAAAAATAGTACTTTATGTGCTCAAACACACATATTTTGTGACTTTTCAAACTTTGAAGCTCGATAACTTTGGCAAATGTGGACCAAATTTGTTAAACAAAGTGTCAAATTAATCAGCTCGACGAGATTTTAAAGATGTCACAACACATCATGATTACATCTTGTTGAACTTCCAAGAAAAATAGTACATTATGTGCTCAAACACACAACTTTTGTGACTTTTCAAATTTTGAAGCTCGATAGCTTCGGCAAATGAAGACCAAATTTCTTAAACAAAGTGTCAAATTAATCAGCTCAACGAGATTTTGAATATGTCACAACACATCATGATTGCATCTTGTTGAATTTCCAAGAAAAATAATACTTTATGTGCTCAAACACAGATATTTTGTGACTTTTCAAACTTTGAAGCTCGATAACTTTCGCAAATGTGGACCAAATTTGTTTACCAAAGTGTCACATTAATCAGCTCGACGAGATCTTTAAAATGACGCAACACATCATCATTGCATTTTGTTGAACTTCCAAGAAAAATAGTGCATTATGTGCTCAAACACACAACTTTTGTGACTTTTCAATTTTTGAAGCTCGATAGCTTCGGCAAATGTGGACCAAATTTGTTAAACAAAGTGTCAAATTAATCAGCTCGACAAGGTTATGAAGATGTCACAACACACCATGATTACATCTTGTTGAACTTCGAAGAAAAATAGTACTTTATGTGCTCAAACACACAACTTTTGTGACTTTTCAAACTTTGAAGCTCGATAGCTTCGGCAAATGAAGACCAAATTTCTTAAACAAAGTGTCAAATTAATCAGCTCAACGAGATTTTGAAGATGTCACAACACATCATGATTGCATCTTGTTGAATTTCCAAGAAAAATAGTACTTTATGTGCTCAAACACACAACTTTTGTGACTTTTCAAAATTTGAACTTCGAAAGCTTCAGCAAATGAAGACCAAATTTCTTAAACAAAATGTCAAATTAATCAGCTCAACGAGATTTTGAAGATGTCACAACACATGATGATTGCATCTTGTTGAACTTCCAAGAAAAATAGTACTTTATGTGCTCAAACACACATATTTTGTGACTTTTCAAACTTTGAAGCTCGATAACTTTGGCAAATGTGGACCAAATTTGTTAACCAAAGTGTCAAATTAATCAGCTCGACGAGATCTTTAAAATGACGCAACACATCATCATTGCATCTTGTTGAACTTCCAAGAAAAATAGTACATTATGTGCTCAAACACACAACTTTTGTGACTTTTCAAATTTTGAAGCTCGATAGCTTCGGCAAATGAAGACCAAATTTCTTAAACAAAGTGTCAAATTAATCAGCTCAACGAGATTTTGAATATGTCACAACACATCATGATTGCATCTTGTTGAATTTCCAAGAAAAATAATACTTTATGTGCTCAAACACAGATATTTTGTGACTTTTCAAACTTTGAAGCTCGATAACTTTCGCAAATGTGGACCAAATTTGTTTACCAAAGTGTCACATTAATCAGCTCGACGAGATCTTTAAAATGACGCAACACATCATCATTGCATCTTGTTGAACTTCCAAGAAAAATAGTACATTATGTGCTCAAACACACAACTTTTGTGACTTTTCAAACTTTGAAGCTCGATAGCTTCGGCAAATGAATACCAAATTTGTTAAACAGAGTGTCAAATTAATCAGCTCAACGAGATTTTGAAGATGTCACAACACATCATGATTGCATCTTGTTGAATTTCCAAGAAAAATAGTACTTTATGTGCTCAAACACACATATTTTGTGACTTTTCAAACTTTGAAGCTCGATAACTTTGGCAAATGTGGACCAAATTTGTTAAACAGAGTGTCAAATTAATCACCTCAACGAGATTTTGAATATGTCACAACACATCATGATTGCATCTTGTTGAATTTCCAAGAAAAATAGTACATTATGTGCTCAAACACACAACTTTTGTGACTTTTCAAACTTTGAAGCTCGATAGCTTCGGCAAATGAATACCAAATTTGTTAAACAGAGTGTCAAATTAATCACCTCAACGAGATTTTGAAGATATCACAACACATCGTGATTGCATCATGTTGAACTTCCAAGAAAAATAATACTTTATGTGCTCAAACACAGATATTTTGTGACTTTTCAAACTTTGAAGCTCGATAACTTTCGCAAATGTGGACCAAATTTGTTTACCAAAGTGTCACATTAATCATCTCGACGAGATCTTTAAAATGACGCAACACATCATCATTGCATTTTGTTGAACTTCCAAGAAAAATAGTGCATTATGTGCTCAAACACACAACTTTTGTGACTTTTCAAATTTTGAAGCTCGATAGCTTCGGCAAATGAAGACCAAATTTCGTAAACAAAGTGTCAAATTAATCAGCTCAACGAGATTTTGAAGATGTCACAACACATGATGATTGCATCTTGTTGAACTTCCAAGAAAAATAGTAATTTATGTGCTCAAACACACATATTTTGTGACTTTTCAAACTTTGAAGCTCGATAGCTTCGGCAAATGAAGACCAAATTTCTTAAACAAAGTGTCAAAGTAATCACCTCAACGAGATTTTAAAGATGTCACAACACATCATGATTACATCTTGTTGAACTTCCAAGAAAAATAGTACTTTATGTGCTCAAACACACAACTTTTGTGGCTTTTCAAACTTTGAAGCTCGATAGCTTCGGCAAATGAAGACCAAATTTCTTAAACAAAGTGTCAAAGTAATCACCTCAACGAGATTTTAAAGATGTCACAACACATGATGATTGCATCTTGTTGAATTTCCAAGAAAAATAGTACTTTATGTGCTCAAACACACATATTTTGTGACTTTTCAAACTTTGAAGCTCGATAACTTTGGCAAATGTGGACCAAATTTGTTAAACAAAGTGTCAAATTAATCAGCTCAACGAGATTTTGAAGATGTCACAACACATGATGATTGCATCTTGTTGAATTTCCAAGAAAAATAGCACTTTATGTGCTCAAACACACAACTTTTGTGACTTCCAATTTTGAAGCTCGATAACTTTGGCAAATGTGGACCAAATTTGTTAAACAAAGTGTCAAATTAATCAGCTCGACAAAGTTATGAAGATGTCACAACACACCATGATTACATCTTGTTGAACTTCGAAGAAAAATAGTACTTTATGTGCTCAAACACACAACTTTTGTGACTTTTCAAACTTTGAAGCTCGATAGCTTCGGCAAATGAAGACCAAATTTCTTAAACAAAGTGTCAAATTAATCAGCTCAACGAGATTTTGAAGATGTCACAACACATCATGATTGCATCTTGTTGAATTTCCAAGAAAAATAGTACTTTATGTGCTCAAACACACAACTTTTGTGACTTTTCAAAATTTGAAGCTCGAAATCTTCGGCAAATGAAGACCAAATTTCTTAAACAAAGTGTCAAATTAATCAGCTCAACGAGATTTTGAATATGTCACAACACATCATGATTGCATCTTGTTGAATTTCCAAGAAAAATAATACTTTATGTGCTCAAACACAGATATTTTGTGACTTTTCAAACTTTGAAGCTCGATAACTTTCGCAAATGTGGACCAAATTTGTTTACCAAAGTGTCACATTAATCAGATCGACGAGATCTTTAAAATGACGCAACACATCATCATTGCATCTTGTTGAACTTCCAAGAAAAATAGTACATTATGTGCTCAAACACACAACTTTTGTGACTTTTCAAATTTTGAAGCTCGATAGCTTCGGCAAATGAAGACCAAATTTCTTAAACAAAGTGTCAAATTAATCAGCTCAACGAGATTTTGAAGATGTCACAACACATGATGATTGCATCTTGTTGAATTTCCAAGAAAAATAGTACTTTATGTGCTCAAACACACAACTTTTGTGACTTTTCAAAATTTGAAGCTCGATAGCTTCGGCAAATGAAGACCAAATTTGTTAAACAAAGTGTCAAATTAATCAGCTCGACGAGATTTTGAAGATGTCACAACACATCAGAATTGCATCTTGTTGAATTTCCAAGAAAAATAGTACTTTATGTGCTCAAACACACATATTTTGTGACTTTTCAAACTTTGAAGCTCGATAACTTTGGCAAATGTGGAACAAATTTGTTAAGCAGAGTGTCAAATTAATCACCTCAACGAGATTTTGAAGATATCACAACACATCGTGATTGCATCATGTTGAACTTCCAAGAAAAATAATACTTTATGTGCTCAAACACACATATTTTGTGACTTTTCAAACTTTGAAGCTCGATAACTTTCGCAAATGTGGACCAAATTTGTTAACCAAAGTGTCACATTAATCAGCTCGACGAGATTTTGAAGATGTCACAACACATCATCATTGCATCGTGTTGAATTTCCAAGAAAAATAGTACATTATGTGCTCAAACACACAACTTTTGTGACTTTTCAAAATTTGAAGCTCGATAACTTTGGCAAATGTGGACCAAATTTGTTAAGCAGAGTGTCACATTAATTAGCTCGACGAGATTTTAAAGATGTCACAACACATCATGATTACATCTTGTTGAACTTCCAAGAAAAATAGTACTTTATGTGCTCAAACACACATATTTTGTGACTTTTCAAACTTTGAAGCTCGATAACTTTCGCAAATGTGGACCAAATTTGTTAACCAAAGTGTCACATTAATCAGCTCGACGAGATTTTGAAGATGTCACAACACATCATCATTGCATCGTGTTGAATTTCCAAGAAAAATAGTACGTTATGTGCTCAAATACACAACTTTTGTGACTTTTCAAACTTTGAAGCTAGATAACTTCGGCAAATGTGGACCAAATTTCTTAAACAAAGTGTCAAATTAATTAGCTCGACGAGATTTTAAAGATGTCACAACACATCATGATTACATCTTGTTGAACTTCCAAGAAAAATAGTACTTTATGTGCTCAAACACACATATTTTGTGACTTTTCAAACTTTGAAGCTCGATAGCTTCGGCAAATGAAGACCAAATTTCTTAAACAAAGTGTCAAAGTAATCACCTCAACGAGATTTTAAAGATGTCACAACACATCATGATTACATCTTGTTGAACTTCCAAGAAAAATAGAACTTTATGTGCTCAAACACACAACTTTTGTGACTTTTCAAACTTTGAAGCTCGATAGCTTCGGCAAATGAAGACCAAATTTCTTAAACAAAGTGTCAAAGTAATCACCTCAACGAGATTTTAAAGATGTCACAACACATGATGATTGCATCTTGTTGAATTTCCAAGAAAAATAGTACTTTATGTGCTCAAACACACATATTTTGTGACTTTTCAAACTTTGAAGCTCGATAACTTTCGCAAATGTGGACCAAATTTGTTAACCAAAGTGTCACATTAATCAGCTCGACGAGATCTTTAAAATGACGCAACACATCATCATTGCATCTTGTTGAACTTCCAAGAAAAATAGTACATTATGTGCTCAAACACACAACTTTTGTGACTTTTCAAACTTTGAAGCTCGATAGCTTCGGCAAATGAAGACCAAATTTCTTAAACAAAGTGTCAAAGTAATCACCTCAACGAGATTTTAAAGATGTCACAACACATGATGATTGCATCTTGTTGAATTTCCAAGAAAAATAGTACTTTATGTGCTCAAACACACATATTTTGTGACTTTTCAAACTTTGAAGCTCGATAACTTTGGCAAATGTGGACCAAATTTGTTAAACAAAGTGTCAAATTAATCAGCTCGACGAGATTTTAAAGATGTCACAACACATCATGATTACATCTTGTTGAACTTCCAAGAAAAATAGTACTTTATGTGCTCAAACACACAACTTTTGTGACTTTTCAAACTTTGAAGCTCGATAGCTTCGGCAAATGAAGACCAAATTTCTTAAACAAAGTGTCAAAGTAATCACCTCAACGAGATTTTAAAGATGTCACAACACATGATGATTGCATCTTGTTGAATTTCCAGGAAAAATAGTACTTTATGTGCTCAAACACACATATTTTGTGACTTTTCAAACTATGAAGCTCGATAACTTTGGCAAATGTGGACCAAATTTGTTAAACAAAGTGTCAAATTAATCAGCTCGACGAGATTTTAAAGATGTCACAACACATCATGATTACATCTTGTTGAACTTCCAAGAAAAATAGTACTTTATGTGCGCAAACACACAACTTTTGTGACTTTTCAAACTTTGAAGCTCGATAGCTTCGGCAAATGAAGACCAAATTTGTTAAACAAAGTGTCAAAGTAATCACCTCAACGAGATTTTAAAGATGTCACAACACATGATGATTGCATCTTGTTGAATTTCCAAGAAAAATAGTACTTTATGTGCTCAAACACACAACTTTTGTGACTTTTCAAAATTTGAAGCTCGATAGCTTCGGCAAATGAAGACCAAATTTGTTAAACAAAGTGTCAAATTAATCAGCTCGACGAGATTTTGAAGATGTCACAACACATCAGAATTGCATCTTGTTGAACTTCCAAGAAAAATAGTACTTTATGTGCTTAAACACACATATTTTGTTACTTTTCAAACTTTGAAGCTCGATAACTTTGGCAAATGTGGACCAAATTTGTTAACCAAAGTGTCAAATTAATCAGCTCGACGAGATCTTTAAAATGACATAACACACCATGATTACATCTTGTTGAACTTCCAAGAAAAATAGTACTTTATGTGCTCAAACACACAACTTTTGTGACTTTTCAAAATTTGAAGCTCGAAAGCTTCGGCAAATGAAGAACAAATTTCTTAAACAAAGTGTCAAATTAATCAGCTCAACGAGATTTTGAAGATGTCACAACACATGATGATTGCATCTTGTTGAACTTCCAAGAAAATAGTACTTTATGTGCTCAAACACACATATTTTGTGACTTTTCAAACTTTGAAGCTCGATAACTTTGGCAAATGTGGACCAAATTTGTTAACCAAAGTGTCAAATTAATCATCTCGACGAGATCTTTAAAATGACACTACAATTCATGATTGCATCTTGTTGAATTTCCAAGAAAAATAGTACTTTATGTGCTCAAACACACAACTTTTGTGACTTTTCAAAATTTGAAGCTCGAAAGCTTCGGCAAATGAAGAACAAATTTCTTAAACAAAGTGTCAAATTAATCAGCTCAACGAGATTTTGAAGATGTCACAACACATGATGATTGCATCTTGTTGAACTTCCAAGAAAATAGTACTTTATGTGCTCAAACACACATATTTTGTGACTTTTCAAACTTTGAAGCTCGATAGCTTCGGCAAATGAAGACCAAATTTCTTAAACAAAGTGTCAAAGTAATCACCTCAACGAGATTTTAAAGATGTCACAACACATGATGATTGCATCTTGTTGAATTTCCAGGAAAAATAGTACTTTATGTGCTCAAACACACATATTTTGTGACTTTTCAAACTTTGAAGCTCGATAACTTTGGCAAATGAAGACCAAATTTGTTAAACAAAGTGTCAAATTAATCAGCTCGACGAGATTTTAAAGATGTCACAACACATCATGATTACATCTTGTTGAACTTCCAAGAAAAATAGTACTTTATGTGCTCAAACACACAACTTTTGTGACTTTTCCAATTTTGAAGCTCGATAACTTTGGCAAATGTGGACCAAATTTGTTAACCAAAGTGTCAAATTAATCAGCTCGACTAGATCTTTAAAATGACACAACAATTCATGATTGCATCTTGTTGAATTTCCAAGAAAAATAGTACTTTATGTGCTCAAACACACAACTTTTGTGACTTTTCAAACTTTGAAGCTCGATAACTTCGGCAAATGTGGACCAAATTTGTTAAACAAAGTGTCAAATTAATCACCTCAACGAGATTTTAAAGATGTCACAACACATCATGATTACATCTTGTTGAACTTCCAAGAAAAATAGTACTTTATGTGCTCAAACACACAACTTTTGTGACTTTTCAAACTTTGAAGCTCGATAGCTTCGGCAAATGAATACCAAATTTCTTAAACAAAGTGTCAAAGTAATCACCTCAACGAGATTTTAAAGATGTCACAACACATGATGATTGCATCTTGTTGAATTTCCAAGAAAAATAGTACTTTATGTGCTCAAACACACAACTTTTGTGACTTTTCAAACTTTGAAGCTCGATAACTTCGGCAAATGTGGACCAAATTTCTTAAACAAAGTGTCAAAGTAATCACCTCAACGAGATTTTAAAGATGTCACAACACATCATGATTACATCTTGTTGAACTTCCAAGAAAAATAGTACTTTATGTGCTCAAACACACAACTATTGTGACTTTTCAAAATTTGAAGCTCGATAGCTTCGGCAAATGAAGACCAACTTTGTTAAACAAAGTGTCAAATTAATCAGCTCGACGAGATTTTGAATATGTCACAACACATCATGATTGCATCTTGTTGAATTTCCAAGAAAAATAATACTTTATGTGCTCAAACACACATATTTTGTTACTTTTCAAAATTTGAAGCTCGATAGCTTCGGCAAATGGAGACCAAATTTGTTAAACAAAGTGTCAAATTAATCAGCTCGACGAGATTTTGAATATGTCACAACACATCATGATTGCATCTTGTTGAATTTCCAAGAAAAATAGTACATTATGTGCTCAAACACACAACTTTTGTGACTTTTCAAACTTTGAAGCTCGATAGCTTCGGCAAATGAATACCAAATTTGTTAAACAGAGTGTCAAATTAATCACCTCAACGAGATTTTGAAGATATCACAACACATCGTGATTGCATCATGTTGAACTTCCAAGAAAAATAATACTTTATGTGCTCAAACACACATATTTTGTGACTTTTCAAACTTTGAAGCTCGATAGCTTCGGCAAATGAATACCAAATTTGTTAAACAGAGTGTCAAATTAATCAGCTCAACGAGATTTTGAAGATGTCACAACACATGATGATTGCATCTATTGAATTTCCAAGAAAAATAGTACTTTATGTGCTCAAACACACATATTTTGTGACTTTTCAAACTTTGAAGCTCGATAACTTTGGCAAATGTGGACCAAATTTGTTAAACAGAGTGTCAAATTAATCACCTCAACGAGATTTTGAATATGTCACAACACATCATAATTGCATCTTGTTGAATTTCCAAGAAAAATAGTACATTATGTGCTCAAACACACAACTTTTGTGACTTTTCAAACTTTGAAGCTCGATAGCTTCGGCAAATGAATACCAAATTTGTTAAACAGAGTGTCAAATTAATCACCTCAACGAGATTTTGAAGATATCACAACACATCGTGATTGCATCATGTTGAACTTCCAAGAAAAATAATACTTTATGTGCTCAAACACACATATTTTGTGACTTTTCAAACTTTGAAGCTCGATAACTTTCGCAAATGTGGACCAAATTTCTTAAACAAAGTGTCAAATTAATCAGCTCAACGAGATTTTGAAGATGTCACAACACATGATGATTGCATCTTGTTGAATTTCCAAGAAAAATAGTACTTTATGTGCTCAAACACACAACATTTGTGACTTTTCAAAATTTGAAGCTCGAAAGCTTCGGCAAATGAAGACCAAATTTCTTAAACAAAGTGTCAAATTAATCAGCTCAACGAGATTTTGAAAATGTCACAACACATGATGATTGCATCTTGTTGAACTTCCAAGAAAAATAGTACTTTATGTGCGCAAACACACAACTTTTGTGACTTTTCCAATTTTGAAGCTCGATAACTTTGGCAAATGTGGACCAAATTTGTTAAATAAAGTGTCAAATTAATCAGCTCAACGAGATTTTAAAGATGTCACAACACACCATGATTACATCTTGTTGAACTTCGAAGAAAAATAGTACTTTATGTGCTCAAACACACAACTTTTGTGACTTTTCAAACTTTGAAGCTCGATAGCTTCGGCAAATGAAGACCAAATTTCTTAAACAAAGTGTCAAATTAATCAGCTCAACGAGATTTTGAATATGTCACAACACATCATGATTGCATCTTGTTGAATTTCCAAGAAAAATAATACTTTATGTGCTCAAACACACATATTTTGTGACTTTTCAAACTTTGAAGCTCGATAACTTTCGCAAATGTGGACCAAATTTGTTTACCAAAGTGTCACATTAATCAGCTCGACGAGATCTTTAAAATGACGCAACACATCATCATTGCATCTTGTTGAACTTCCAAGAAAAATAGTACTTTATGTGCTCAAACACACATATTTTGTGACTTTTCAAAATTTGAAGCTCGATAGCTTCGGCAAATGAAGACCAAATTTCTTAAACAAAGTGTCAAAGTAATCACCTCAACGAGATTTTAAAGATGTCACAACACATGATGATTGCATCTTGTTGAATTTCCAAGAAAAATAGTACTTTATGTGCTCAAACACACAACTTTTGTGACTTTTCAAAATTTGAAGCTCGATAGCTTCGGCAAATGAAGACCAAATTTGTTAAACAAAGTGTCAAATTAATCAGCTCGACGAGATTTTGAAGATGTCACAACACACCAGAATTGCATCTTGTTGAACTTCCAAGAAAAATAGTACTTTATGTGCTTAAACACACATATTTTGTTACTTTTCAAACTTTGAAGCTCGATAACTTTGGCAAATGTGGACCAAATTTGTTAACCAAAGTGTCAAATTAATCAGCTCGACGAGATCTTTAAAATGACATAACACACCATGATTACATCTTGTTGAACTTCCAAGAAAAATAGTACTTTATGTGCTCAAACACACAACTTTTGTGACTTTTCAAAATTTGAAGCTCGATAGCTTCGGCAAGTGAAGACCAAATTTCTTAAACAAAGTGTCAAATTAATCAGCTCAACGAGATTTTGGAGATGTCACAACACATGATGATTGCATCTTGTTGAATTTCCAAGAAAAATAGTACTTTATGTGCTCAAACACACAACTTTTGTGACTTTTCAAAATTTGAAGCTCGAAAGCTTCGGCAAATGAAGAACAAATTTCTTAAACAAAGTGTCAAATTAATCAGCTCAACGAGATTTTGAAGATGTCACAACACATGATGATTGCATCTTGTTGAACTTCCAAGAAAATAGTACTTTATGTGCTCAAACACACATATTTTGTGACTTTTCAAACTTTGAAGCTCGATAGCTTCGGCAAATGAAGACCAAATTTCTTAAACAAAGTGTCAAAGTAATCACCTCAACGAGATTTTAAAGATGTCACAACACATGATGATTGCATCTTGTTGAATTTCCAGGAAAAATAGTACTTTATGTGCTCAAACACACATATTTTGTGACTTTTCAAACTTTGAAGCTCGATAACTTTGGCAAATGTGGACCAAATTTGTTAAACAAAGTGTCAAATTAATCAGCTCGACGAGATTTTAAAGATGTCACAACACATCATGATTACATCTTGTTGAACTTCGAAGAAAAATAGTACTTTATGTGCTCAAACACACAACTTTTGTGACTTTTCAAACTTTGAAGCTCGATAGCTTCGGCAAATGAAGACCAAATTTCTTAAACAAAGTGTCAAATTAATCAGCTCAACGAGATTTTGATTATGTCACAACACATCATGATTGCATCTTGTTGAATTTCCAAGAAAAATAATACTTTATGTGCTCAAACACACATATTTTGTGACTTTTCAAACTTTGAAGCTCGATAACTTTCGCAAATGTGGACCAAATTTGTTAACCAAAGTGTCACATTAATCAGCTCGACGAGATCTTTAAAATGACACAACACATCATCATTGCATCTTGTTGAACTTCCAAGAAAAATAGTACTTTATGTGCTCAAACACACAACTTTTGTGACTTTTCAAACTTTGAAGCTCGATAGCTTCGGCAAATGAAGACCAAATTTCTTAAACAAAGTGTCAAAGTAATCACCTCAACGAGATTTTAAAGATGTCACAACACATGATGATTGCATCTTGTTGAATTTCCAGGAAAAATAGTACTTTATGTGCTCAAACACACATATTTTGTGACTTTTCAAACTTTGAAGCTCGATAACTTTGGCAAATGTGGACCAAATTTGTTAAACAAAGTGTCAAATTAATCAGCTCGACGAGATTTTAAAGATGTCACAACACATCATGATTACATCTTGTTGAACTTCCAAGAAAAATAGTACTTTATGTGCGCAAACACACAACTTTTGTGACTTTTCAAACTTTGAAGCTCGATAGCTTCGGCAAATGAAGACCAAATTTGTTAAACAAAGTGTCAAATTAATCAGCTCGACGAGATTTTGAATATGTCACAACACATCATGATTGCATCTTGTTGAATTTCCAAGAAAAATAGTACTTTATGTGCTCAAACACACAACTTTTGTGACTTTTCCAATTTTGAAGCTCGATAACTTTGGCAAATGTGAACCAAATTTGTTAACCAAAGTGTCAAATTAATCAGCTCGACTAGATCTTTAAAATGACACAACAATTCATGATTGCATCTTGTTGAATTTCTAAGAAAAATAGTACTTTATGTGCTCAAACACACAACTTTTGTGACTTTTCAAACTTTGAAGCTCGATAACTTCGGCAAATGTGGACCAAATTTGTTAAACAAAGTGTCAAATTAATTAGCTCGACGAGATTTTGAATATGTCACAACACATCATGATTGCATCTTGTTGAATTTCCAAGAAAAATAGTACTTTATGTGCTCAAACACACAAGTTTTGTGACTTTTCCAATTTTGAAGCTCGATAACTTTGGCAAATGTGGACCAAATTTGTTAAACAAAGTGTCAAATTAATCAGCTCAACGAGATTTTAAAGATGTCACAACACACCATGATTACATCTTGTTGAACTTCGAAGAAAAATAGTACTTTATGTGCTCAAACACACAACTTTTGTGACTTTTCAAACTTTGAAGCTCGATAGCTTCGGCAAATGAAGACCAAATTTCTTAAACAAAGTGTCAAATTAATCAGCTCAACGAGATTTTGAATATGTCACAACACATCATGATTGCATCTTGTTGAATTTCCAAGAAAAATGATACTTTATGTGCTCAAACACACATATTTTGTGACTTTTCAAACTTTGAAGCTCGATAACTTTCGCAAATGTGGACCAAATTTGTTAACCAAAGTGTCACATTAATCAGCTCGACGAGATCTTTAAAATGACGCAACACATCATCATTGCATCTTGTTGAACTTCCAAGAAAAATAGTACATTATGTGCTCAAACACACAACTTTTGTGACTTTTCAAACTTTGAAGCTCGATAGCTTCGGCAAATGAAGACCAAATTTCTTAAACAAAGTGTCAAAGTAATCACCTCAACGAGATTTTAAAGATGTCACAACACATGATGATTGCATCTTGTTGAATTTCCAAGAAAAATAGTACTTTATGTGCTCAAACACACATATTTTGTGACTTTTCAAACTTTGAAGCTCGATAACTTTGGCAAATGTGGACCAAATTTGTTAAACAAAGTGTCAAATTAATCAGCTCGACGAGATTTTAAAGATGTCACAACACATCATGATTACATCTTGTTGAACTTCCAAGAAAAATAGTACTTTATGTGCTCAAACACACAACTTTTGTGACTTTTCAAACTTTGAAGCTCGATAGCTTCGGCAAATGAAGACCAAATTTGTTAAACAAAGTGTCAAATTAATCAGCTCGACGAGATTTTGAATATGTCACAACACATCATGATTGCATCTTGTTGAATTTCCAAGAAAAATAGTACTTTATGTGCTCAAACACACAACTTTTGTGACTTTTCCAATTTTGAAGCTCGATAACTTTGGCAAATGTGAACCAAATTTGTTAACCAAAGTGTCAAATTAATCAGCTCGACTAGATCTTTAAAATGACACAACAATTCATGATTGCATCTTGTTGAATTTCTAAGAAAAATAGTACTTTATGTGCTCAAACACACAACTTTTGTGACTTTTCAAACTTTGAAGCTCGATAACTTCGGCAAATGTGGACCAAATTTGTTAAACAAAGTGTCAAATTAATTAGCTCGACGAGATTTTGAATATGTCACAACACATCATGATTGCATCTTGTTGAATTTCCAAGAAAAATAGTACTTTATGTGCTCAAACACACAAGTTTTGTGACTTTTCCAATTTTGAAGCTCGATAACTTTGGCAAATGTGGACCAAATTTGTTAAACAAAGTGTCAAATTAATCAGCTCAACGAGATTTTAAAGATGTCACAACACACCATGATTACATCTTGTTGAACTTCGAAGAAAAATAGTACTTTATGTGCTCAAACACACAACTTTTGTGACTTTTCAAACTTTGAAGCTCGATAGCTTCGGCAAATGAAGACCAAATTTCTTAAACAAAGTGTCAAATTAATCAGCTCAACGAGATTTTGAATATGTCACAACACATCATGATTGCATCTTGTTGAATTTCCAAGAAAAATAGTACTTTATGTGCTCAAACACACAAGTTTTGTGACTTTTCCAATTTTGAAGCTCGATAACTTTGGCAAATGTGGACCAAATTTGTTAAACAAAGTGTCAAATTAATCAGCTCAACGAGATTTTAAAGATGTCACAACACACCATGATTACATCTTGTTGAATTTCCAAGAAAAATAATACTTTATGTGCTCAAACACACATATTTTGTGACTTTTCAAACTTTGAAGCTCGATAACTTTCGCAAATGTGGACCAAATTTGTTTACCAAAGTGTCACATTAATCAGCTCGACGAGATCTTTAAAATGACGCAACACATCATCATTGCATCTTGTTGAACTTCCAAGAAAAATAGTACTTTATGTGCTCAAACACACATATTTTGTGACTTTTCAAAATTTGAAGCTCGATAGCTTCGGCAAATGAAGACCAAATTTCTTAAACAAAGTGTCAAAGTAATCACCTCAACGAGATTTTAAAGATGTCACAACACATGATGATTGCATCTTGTTGAATTTCCAAGAAAAATAGTACTTTATGTGCTCAAACACACAACTTTTGTGACTTTTCAAAATTTGAAGCTCGATAGCTTCGGCAAATGAAGACCAAATTTGTTAAACAAAGTGTCAAATTAATCAGCTCGACGAGATTTTGAAGATGTCACAACACATCAGAATTGCATCTTGTTGAACTTCCAAGAAAAATAGTACTTTATGTGCTTAAACACACATATTTTGTTACTTTTCAAACTTTGAAGCTCGATAACTTTGGCAAATGTGGACCAAATTTGTTAACCAAAGTGTCAAATTAATCAGCTCGACGAGATCTTTAAAATGACACAACACACCATGATTACATCTTGTTGAACTTCCAAGAAAAATAGTACTTTATGTGCTCAAACATACAACTTTTGTGACTTTTCAAAATTTGAAGCTCGATAGCTTCGGCAAATGAAGACCAAATTTCTTAAACAAAGTGTCAAATTAATCAGCTCAACGAGATTTTGAAGATGTCACAACACATGATGATTGCATCTTGTTGAATTTCCAAGAAAAATAGTACTTTATGTGCTCAAACACACAACTTTTGTGACTTTTCAAAATTTGAAGCTCGAAAGCTTCGGCAAATGAAGAACAAATTTCTTAAACAAAGTGTCAAATTAATCAGCTCAACGAGATTTTGAAGATGTCACAACACATGATGATTGCATCTTGTTGAACTTCCAAGAAAATAGTACTTTATGTGCTCAAACACACATATTTTGTGACTTTTCAAACTTTGAAGCTCGATAGCTTCGGCAAATGAAGACCAAATTTCTTAAACAAAGTGTCAAAGTAATCACCTCAACGAGATTTTAAAGATGTCACAACACATGATGATTGCATCTTGTTGAATTTCCAGGAAAAATAGTACTTTATGTGCTCAAACACACATATTTTGTGACTTTTCAAACTTTGAAGCTCGATAACTTTGGCAAATGAAGACCAAATTTGTTAAACAAAGTGTCAAATTAATCAGCTCGACGAGATTTTAAAGATGTCACAACACATCATGATTACATCTTGTTGAACTTCCAAGAAAATAGTACTTTATGTGCTCAAACACACATATTTTGTGACTTTTCAAACTTTGAAGCTCGATAGCTTCGGCAAATGAAGACCAAATTTCTTAAACAAAGTGTCAAATTAATCAGCTCAACGAGATTTTGAAGATGTCACAACACATGATGATTGCATCTTGTTGAACTTCCAAGAAAATAGTACTTTATGTGCTCAAACACACATATTTTGTGACTTTTCAAACTTTGAAGCTCGATAGCTTCGGCAAATGAAGACCAAATTTCTTAAACAAAGTGTCAAAGTAATCACCTCAACGAGATTTTAAAGATGTCACAACACATGATGATTGCATCTTGTTGAATTTCCAGGAAAAATAGTACTTTATGTGCTCAAACACACATATTTTGTGACTTTTCAAACTTTGAAGCTCGATAACTTTGGCAAATGAAGACCAAATTTGTTAAACAAAGTGTCAAATTAATCAGCTCGACGAGATTTTAAAGATGTCACAACACATCATGATTACATCTTGTTGAACTTCCAAGAAAAATAGTACTTTATGTGCTCAAACACACAACTTTTGTGACTTTTCCAATTTTGAAGCTCGATAACTTTGGCAAATGTGGACCAAATTTGTTAACCAAAGTGTCAAATTAATCAGCTCGACTAGATCTTTAAAATGACACAACAATTCATGATTGCATCTTGTTGAATTTCCAAGAAAAATAGTACTTTATGTGCTCAAACACACAACTTTTGTGACTTTTCAAACTTTGAAGCTCGATAACTTCGGCAAATGTGGACCAAATTTGTTAAACAAAGTGTCAAATTAATTAGCTCGACGAGATTTTGAATATGTCACAACACATCATGATTGCATCTTGTTGAATTTCCAAGAAAAATAATACTTTATGTGCTCAAACACACAACTTTTGTGACTTTTCAAACTTTGAAGCTCGATAGCTTCGGCAAATGTGGACCAAATTTGTTAACCAAAGTGTCAAATTAATCAGCTCGACGAGATCTTTAAAATGACACAACACACCATGATTACATCTTGTTGAACTTCCAAGAAAAATAGAACTTTATGTGCTCAAACACACAACTTTTGTGACTTTTCAAAATTTGAAGCTCGATAGCTTCGGCAAATGAAGACCAAATTTCTTAAACAAAGTGTCAAATTAATCAGCTCAACGAGATTTTGAAGATGTCACAACACATGATGATTGCATCTTGTTGAATTTCCAAGAAAAATAGTACTTTATGTGCTCAAACACACAACTTTTGTGACTTTTCAAAATTTGAAGCTCGATAGTTTCGGCAAATGAAGACCAAATTTCTTAAACAAAGTGTCAAAGTAATCACCTCAACGAGATTTTAAAGATGTCACAACACATGATGATTGCATCTTGTTGAATTTCCAAGAAAAATAGTACTTTATGTGCACAAACACACATATTTTGTGACTTTTCAAACTTTGAAGCTCGATAACTTTGGCAAATGTGGACCAAATTTGTTAAACAAAGTGTCAAATTAATCAGCTCGACGAGATTTTAAAGATGTCACAACACATCATGATTACATCTTGTTGAACTTCCAAGAAAAATAGTACTTTATGTGCTCAAACACACAACTTTTGTGACTTTTCAAACTTTGAAGCTCGATAGCTTCGGCAAATGAAGACCAAATTTCTTAAACAAAGTGTCAAAGTAATCACCTCAACGAGATTTTAAAGATGTCACAACACATGATGATTGCATCTTGTTGAATTTCCAAGAAAAATAGTACTTTATGTGCTCAAACACACAACTTTTGTGACTTTTCAAACTTTGAAGCTCGATAACTTCGGCAAATGTGGACCAAATTTCTTAAACAAAGTGTCAAAGTAATCACCTCAACGAGATTTTAAAGATGTCACAACACATCATGATTACATCTTGTTGAACTTCCAAGAAAAATAGTACTTTATGTGCTCAAACACACAACTATTGTGACTTTTCAAAATTTGAAGCTCGATAGCTTCGGCAAATGAAGACCAACTTTGTTAAACAAAGTGTCAAATTAATCAGCTCGACGAGATTTTGAATATGTCACAACACATCATGATTGCATCTTGTTGAATTTCCAAGAAAAATAATACTTTATGTGCTCAAACACACATATTTTGTTACTTTTCAAAATTTGAAGCTCGATAGCTTCGGCAAATGGAGACCAAATTTGTTAAACAAAGTGTCAAATTAATCAGCTCGACGAGATTTTGAATATGTCACAACACATCATGATTGCATCTTGTTGAATTTCCAAGAAAAATAGTACATTATGTGCTCAAACACACAACTTTTGTGACTTTTCAAACTTTGAAGCTCGATAGCTTCGGCAAATGAATACCAAATTTGTTAAACAGAGTGTCAAATTAATCACCTCAACGAGATTTTGAAGATATCACAACACATCGTGATTGCATCATGTTGAACTTCCAAGAAAAATAATACTTTATGTGCTCAAACACACATATTTTGTGACTTTTCAAACTTTGAAGCTCGATAGCTTCGGCAAATGAATACCAAATTTGTTAAACAGAGTGTCAAATTAATCAGCTCAACGAGATTTTGAAGATGTCACAACACATGATGATTGCATCTATTGAATTTCCAAGAAAAATAGTACTTTATGTGCTCAAACACACATATTTTGTGACTTTTCAAACTTTGAAGCTCGATAACTTTGGCAAATGTGGACCAAATTTGTTAAACAGAGTGTCAAATTAATCACCTCAACGAGATTTTGAATATGTCACAACACATCATAATTGCATCTTGTTGAATTTCCAAGAAAAATAGTACATTATGTGCTCAAACACACAACTTTTGTGACTTTTCAAACTTTGAAGCTCGATAGCTTCGGCAAATGAATACCAAATTTGTTAAACAGAGTGTCAAATTAATCACCTCAACGAGATTTTGAAGATATCACAACACATCGTGATTGCATCATGTTGAACTTCCAAGAAAAATAATACTTTATGTGCTCAAACACACATATTTTGTGACTTTTCAAACTTTGAAGCTCGATAACTTTCGCAAATGTGGACCAAATTTCTTAAACAAAGTGTCAAATTAATCAGCTCAACGAGATTTTGAAGATGTCACAACACATGATGATTGCATCTTGTTGAATTTCCAAGAAAAATAGTACTTTATGTGCTCAAACACACAACATTTGTGACTTTTCAAAATTTGAAGCTCGAAAGCTTCGGCAAATGAAGACCAAATTTCTTAAACAAAGTGTCAAATTAATCAGCTCAACGAGATTTTGAAAATGTCACAACACATGATGATTGCATCTTGTTGAACTTCCAAGAAAAATAGTACTTTATGTGCTCAAACACACATATTTTGTGACTTTTCAAACTTTGAAGCTCGATAGCTTCGGCAAATGAAGACCAAATTTCTTAAACAAAGTGTCAAATTAATCAGCTCAACGAGATTTTGAAGATGTCACAACACATGATGATTGCATCTTGTTGAATTTCCAAGAAAAATAGTACTTTATGTGCTCAAACACACAACTTTTGTGACTTTTCAAAATTTGAAGCTCGAAAGCTTCGGCAAATGAAGACCAAATTTCTTAAACAAAGTGTCAAATTAATCAGCTCCACGAGATTTTGAAGATGTCACAACACATGATGATTGCATCTTGTTGAACTTCCAAGAAAAATAGTACTTTATGTGCTCAAACACACATATTTTGTGACTTTTCAAACTTTGAAGCTCGATAGCTTCGGCAAATGAAGACCAAATTTCTTAAACAAAGTGTCAAAGTAATCACCTCAACGAGATTTTAAAGATGTCACAACACATCATGATTACATCTTGTTGAACTTCCAAGAAAAATAGTACTTTATGTGCTCAAACACACAACTTTTGTGACTTTTCAAACTTTGAAGCTCGATAGCTTCGGCAAATGAAGACCAAATTTCTTAAACAAAGTGTCAAAGTAATCACCTCAACGAGATTTTAAAGATGTCACAACACATGATGATTGCATCTTGTTGAATTTCCAGGAAAAATAGTACTTTATGTGCTCAAACACACATATTTTGTGACTTTTCAAACTTTGAAGCTCGATAACTTTGGCAAATGTGGACCAAATTTGTTAAACAAAGTGTCAAATTAATCAGCTCGACGAGATTTTAAAGATGTCACAACACATCATGATTACATCTTGTTGAACTTCCAAGAAAAATAGTACTTTATGTGCGCAAACACACAACTTTTGTGACTTTTCAAACTTTGAAGCTCGATAGCTTCGGCAAATGAAGACCAAATTTGTTAAACAAAGAGTCAAATTAATCAGCTCGACGAGATTTTGAATATGTCACAACACATCATGATTGCATCTTGTTGAATTTCCAAGAAAAATAGTACTTTATGTGCTCAAACACACAACTTTTGTGACTTTTCCAATTTTGAAGCTCGATAACTTTGGCAAATGTGGACCAAATTTGTTAACCAAAGTGTCAAATTAATCAGCTCGACTAGATCTTTAAAATGACACAACAATTCATGATTGCATCTTGTTGAATTTCCAAGAAAAATAGTACTTTATGTGCTCAAACACACAACTTTTGTGACTTTTCAAACTTTGAAGCTCGATAACTTCGGCAAATGTGGACCAAATTTCTTAAACAAAGTGTCAAAGTAATCACCTCAACGAGATTTTAAAGATGTCACAACACATCATGATTACATCTTGTTGAACTTCCAAGAAAAATAGTACTTTATGTGCTCAAACACACAACTTTTGTGACTTTTCAAACTTTGAAGCTCGATAGCTTCGGCAAATGAAGACCAACTTTGTTAAACAAAGTGTCAAATTAATCAGCTCGACGAGATTTTGAATATGTCACAACACATCATGATTGCATCTTGTTGAATTTCCAAGAAAAATAATACTTTATGTGCTCAAACACACATATTTTGTTACTTTTCAAAATTTGAAGCTCGATAGCTTCGGCAAATGGAGACCAAATTTGTTAAACAAAGTGTCAAATTAATCAGCTCGACGAGATCTTTAAAATGACACAACACACCATGATTACATCTTGTTGAACTTCCAAGAAAAATAGAACTTTATGTGCTCAAACACACAACTTTTGTGACTTTTCAAAATTTGAAGCTCGATAGCTTCGGCAAATGAAGACCAAATTTCTTAAACAAAGTGTCAAATTAATCAGCTCAACGAGATTTTGAATATGTCACAACACATCATGATTGCATCTTGTTGAATTTCCAAGAAAAATAATACTTTATGTGCTCAAACACACATATTTTGTGACTTTTCAAACTTTGAAGCTCGATAACTTTCGCAAATGTGGACCAAATTTGTTTACCAAAGTGTCACATTAATCAGCTTGACGAGATCTTTAAAATGACGCAACACATCATCATTGCATCTTGTTGAACTTCCAAGAAAAATAGTACTTTATGTGCTCAAACACACATATTTTGTGACTTTTCAAAATTTGAAGCTCGATAGCTTCGGCAAATGAAGACCAAATTTCTTAAACAAAGTGTCAAATTAATTAGCTCGACGAGATTTTGAATATGTCACAACACATCATGATTGCATCTTGTTGAATTTCCAAGAAAAATAATACTTTATGTGCTCAAACACACAACTTTTGTGACTTTTCAAACTTTGAAGCTCGATAGCTGCGGCAAATGTGGACCAAATTTGTTAACCAAAGTGTCAAATTAATCAGCTCGACGAGATCTTTAAAATGACACAACACACCATGATTACATCTTGTTGAACTTCCAAGAAAAATAGAACTTTATGTGCTCAAACACACAACTTTTGTGACTTTTCAAAATTTGAAGCTCGAAAGCTTCGGCAAATGAAGACCAAATTTCTTAAACAAAGTGTCAAATTAATTAGCTCGACGAGATTTTGAATATGTCACAACACATCATGATTGCATCTTGTTGAATTTCCAAGAAAAATAATACTTTATGTGCTCAAACACACAACTTTTGTGACTTTTCAAAATTTGAAGCTCGAAAGCTTCGGCAAATGAAGACCAAATTTCTTAAACAAAGTGTCAAATTAATTAGCTCGACGAGATTTTGAATATGTCACAACACATGATGATTGCATCTTGTTGAACTTCCAAGAAAAATAGTACTTTATGTGCTCAAACACACATATTTTGTGACTTTTCAAACTTTGATGCTCGATAGCTTCGGCAAATGAAGACCAAATTTCTTAAACAAAGTGTCAAAGTAATCACCTCAACGAGATTTTAAAGATGTCACAACACATCATGATTACATCTTGTTGAACTTCCAAGAAAAATAGTACTTTATGTGCTCAAACACACAACTTTTGTGACTTTTCAAACTTTGAAGCTCGATAGCTTCGGCAAATGAAGACCAAATTTCTTAAACAAAGTGTCAAAGTAATCACCTCAAAGAGATTTTAAAGATGTCACAACACATGATGATTGCATCTTGTTGAATTTCCAGGAAAAATAGTACTTTATGTGCTCAAACACACATATTTTGTGACTTTTCAAACTTTGAAGCTCGATAACTTTGGCAAATGTGGACCAAATTTGTTAAACAAAGTGTCAAATTAATCAGCTCGACGAGATTTTAAAGATGTCACAACACATCATGATTACATCTTGTTGAACTTCCAAGAAAAATAGTACTTTATGTGCGCAAACACACAACTTTTGTGACTTTTCAAATTTTGAAGCTCGATAGCTTCGGCAAATGAAGACCAAATTTGTTAAACAAAGTGTCAAATTAATCAGCTCGACGAGATTTTGAATATGTCACAACACATCATGATTGCATCTTGTTGAATTTCCAAGAAAAATAGTACTTTATGTGCTCTAACACACAACTTTTGTGACTTTTCCAATTTTGAAGCTCGATAACTTTGGCAAATGTGGACCAAATTTGTTAAACAAAGTGTCAAATTAATCAGCTCGACGAGATTTTGAATATGTCACAACACATCATGATTGCATCTTGTTGAATTTCCAAGAAAAATAGTACTTTATGTGCTCAAACACACAACTTTTGTGACTTTTCAAACTTTGAAGCTCGATAACTTCGGCAAATGTGGACCAAATTTGTTAAACAAAGTGTCAAATTAATTAGCTCGACGAGATTTTGAATATGTCACAACACATCATGATTGCATCTTGTTGAATTTCCAAGAAAAATAGTACTTTATGTGCTCAAACACACAAGTTTTGTGACTTTTCCAATTTTGAAGCTCGATAACTTTGGCAAATGTGGACCAAATTTGTTAAACAAAGTGTCAAATTAATCAGCTCAACGAGATTTTAAAGATGTCACAACACATCATGATTACATCTTGTTGAACTTCCAAGAAAAATAGAACTTTATGTGCGCAAACACACAACTTTTGTGACTTTTCAAAATTTGAAGCTCGAAAGCTTCGGCAAATGAAGACCAAATTTCTTAAACAAAGTGTCAAATTAATTAGCTCGACGAGATTTTGAATATGTCACAACACATCATGATTGCATCTTGTTGAATTTCCAAGAAAAATAATACTTTATGTGCTCAAACACACAACTTTTGTGACTTTTCAAAATTTGAAGCTCGAAAGCTTCGGCAAATGAAGACCAAATTTCTTAAACAAAGTGTCAAATTAATTAGCTCGACGAGATTTTGAATATGTCACAACACATGATGATTGCATCTTGTTGAACTTCCAAGAAAAATAGTACTTTATGTGCTCAAACACACATATTTTGTGACTTTTCAAACTTTGATGCTCGATAGCTTCGGCAAATGAAGACCAAATTTCTTAAACAAAGTGTCAAAGTAATCACCTCAACGAGATTTTAAAGATGTCACAACACATCATGATTACATCTTGTTGAACTTCCAAGAAAAATAGTACTTTATGTTCTCAAACACACAACTTTTGTGACTTTTCAAACTTTGAAGCTCGATAGCTTCGGCAAATGAAGACCAAATTTCTTAAACAAAGTGTCAAAGTAATCACCTCAAAGAGATTTTAAAGATGTCACAACACATGATGATTGCATCTTGTTGAATTTCCAGGAAAAATAGTACTTTATGTGCTCAAACACACATATTTTGTGACTTTTCAAACTTTGAAGCTCGATAACTTTGGCAAATGTGGACCAAATTTGTTAAACAAAGTGTCAAATTAATCAGCTCGACGAGATTTTAAAGATGTCACAACACATCATGATTACATCTTGTTGAACTTCCAAGAAAAATAGTACTTTATGTGCGCAAACACACAACTTTTGTGACTTTTCAAATTTTGAAGCTCGATAGCTTCGGCAAATGAAGACCAAATTTGTTAAACAAAGTGTCAAATTAATCAGCTCGACGAGATTTTGAATATGTCACAACACATCATGATTGCATCTTGTTGAATTTCCAAGAAAAATAGTACTTTATGTGCTCAAACACACAACTTTTGTGACTTTTCCAATTTTGAAGCTCGATAACTTTGGCAAATGTGGACCAAATTTGTTAAACAAAGTGTCAAATTAATCAGCTCGACGAGATTTTGAATATGTCACAACACATCATGATTGCATCTTGTTGAATTTCCAAGAAAAATAGTACTTTATGTGCTCAAACACACAACTTTTGTGACTTTTCAAACTTTGAAGCTCGATAACTTCGGCAAATGTGGACCAAATTTGTTAAACAAAGTGTCAAATTAATTAGCTCGACGAGATTTTGAATATGTCACAACACATCATGATTGCATCTTGTTGAATTTCCAAGAAAAATAGTACTTTATGTGCTCAAACACACAAGTTTTGTGACTTTTCCAATTTTGAAGCTCGATAACTTTGGCAAATGTGGACCAAATTTGTGAAACAAAGTGTCAAATTAATCAGCTCAACGAGATTTTAAAGATGTCACAACACATCATGATTACATCTTGTTGAACTTCCAAGAAAAATAGAACTTTATGTGCTCAAACACACAACTTTTGTGACTTCCAATTTTGAAGCTCGATAACTTTGGCTAATGTGGACCAAATTTGTTAAACAAAGTGTCAAATTAATCAGCTCGACAAGGTTATGAAGATGTCACAACACACCATGATTACATCTTGTTGAACTTCGAAGAAAAATAGTACTTTATGTGCTCAAACACACAACTTTTGTGACTTTTCAAACTTTGAAGCTCGATAGCTTCGGCAAATGAAGACCAAATTTCTTAATCAAAGTGTCAAATTAATCAGCTCAACGAGATTTTGAATATGTCACAACACATCATGATTGCATCTTGTTGAATTTCCAAGAAAAATAATACTTTATGTGCTCAAACACACATATTTTGTGACTTTTCAAACTTTGAAGCTCGATAACTTTCGCAAATGTGGACCAAATTTGTTTACCAAAGTGTCACATTAATCAGCTCGACGAGATCTTTAAAATGACGCAACACATCATCATTGCATCTTGTTGAACTTCCAAGAAAAATAGTACTTTATGTGCTCAAACACACATATTTTGTGACTTTTCAAAATTTGAAGCTCGATAGCTTCGGCAAATGAAGACCAAATTTCTTAAACAAAGTGTCAAAGTAATCACCTCAACGAGATTTTAAAGATGTCACAACACATGATGATTGCATCTTGTTGAATTTCCAAGAAAAATAGTACTTTATGTGCTCAAACACACAACTTTTGTGACTTTTCAAAATTTGAAGCTCGAAAGCTTCGGCAAATGAAGACCAAATTTCTTAAACAAAGTGTCAAATTAATCAGCTCAACGAGATTTTGAAGATGTCACAACACATGATGATTGCATCTTGTTGAACTTCCAAGAAAATAGTACTTTATGTGCTCAAACACACATATTTTGTGACTTTTCAAACTTTGAAGCTCGATAGCTTCGGCAAATGAAGACCAAATTTCTTAAACAAAGTGTCAAAGTAATCACCTCAACGAGATTTTAAAGATGTCACAACACATCATTATTACATCTTGTTGAACTTCCAAGAAAAATAGTACTTTATGTGCTCAAACACACAACTTTTGTGACTTTTCAAACTTTGAAGCTCGATAGCTTCGGCAAATGAAGACCAAATTTCTTAAACAAAGTGTCAAAGTAATCACCTCAACGAGATTTTAAATATGTCACAACACATGATGATTGCATCTTGTTGAATTTCCAAGAAAAATAGTACTTTATGTGCTCAAACACACAACTTTTGTGACTTTTCAAACTTTGAAGCTCGATAACTTCGGCAAATGTGGACCAAATTTCTTAAACAAAGTGTCAAAGTAATCACCTCAACGAGATTTTAAAGATGTCACAACACATCATGATTACATCTTGTTGAACTTCCAAGAAAAATAGTACTTTATGTGCTCAAACACACAACTTTTGTGACTTTTCAAACTTTGAAGCTCGATAGCTTCGGCAAATGAAGACCAACTTTGTTAAACAAAGTGTCAAATTAATCAGCTCGACGAGATTTTGAATATGTCACAACACATCATGATTGCATCTTGTTGAATTTCCAAGAAAAATAATACTTTATGTGCTCAAACACACATATTTTGTTACTTTTCAAAATTTGAAGCTCGATAGCTTCGGCAAATGGAGACCAAATTTGTTAAACAAAGTGTCAAATTAATCAGCTCGACGAGATTTTGAATATGTCACAACACATCATGATTGCATCTTGTTGAATTTCCAAGAAAAATAGTACATTATGTGCTCAAACACACAACTTTTGTGACTTTTCAAACTTTGAAGCTCGATAGCTTCGGCAAATGAATACCAAATTTGTTAAACAGAGTGTCAAATTAATCACCTCAACGAGATTTTGAAGATATCACAACACATCGTGATTGCATCATGTTGAACTTCCAAGAAAAATAATACTTTATGTGCTCAAACACACATATTTTGTGACTTTTCAAACTTTGAAGCTCGATAGCTTCGGCAAATGAATACCAAATTTGTTAAACAGAGTGTCAAATTAATCAGCTCAACGAGATTTTGAAGATGTCACAACACATGATGATTGCATCTATTGAATTTCCAAGAAAAATAGTACTTTATGTGCTCAAACACACATATTTTGTGACTTTTCAAACTTTGAAGCTCGATAACTTTGGCAAATGTGGACCAAATTTGTTAAACAGAGTGTCAAATTAATCACCTCAACGAGATTTTGAATATGTCACAACACATCATAATTGCATCTTGTTGAATTTCCAAGAAAAATAGTACATTATGTGCTCAAACACACAACTTTTGTGACTTTTCAAACTTTGAAGCTCGATAGCTTCGGCAAATGAATACCAAATTTGTTAAACAGAGTGTCAAATTAATCACCTCAACGAGATTTTGAAGATATCACAACACATCGTGATTGCATCATGTTGAACTTCCAAGAAAAATAATACTTTATGTGCTCAAACACACATATTTTGTGACTTTTCAAACTTTGAAGCTCGATAACTTTCGCAAATGTGGACCAAATTTCTTAAACAAAGTGTCAAATTAATCAGCTCAACGAGATTTTGAAGATGTCACAACACATGATGATTGCATCTTGTTGAATTTCCAAGAAAAATAGTACTTTATGTGCTCAAACACACAACTTTTGTGACTTTTCAAAATTTAAAGCTCGAAAGCTTCGGCAAATGAAGACCAAATTTCTTAAACAAAGTGTCAAATTAATCAGCTCAACGAGATTTTGAAAATGTCACAACACATGATGATTGCATCTTGTTGAACTTCCAAGAAAAATAGTACTTTATGTGCTCAAACACACATATTTTGTGACTTTTCAAACTTTGAAGCTCGATAGCTTCGGCAAATGAAGACCAAATTTCTTAAACAAAGTGTCAAATTAATCAGCTCAACGAGATTTTGAAGATGTCACAACACATGATGATTGCATCTTGTTGAATTTCCAAGAAAAATAGTACTTTATGTGCTCAAACACACAACTTTTGTGACTTTTCAAAATTTGAAGCTCGAAAGCTTCGGCAAATGAAGACCAAATTTCTTAAACAAAGTGTCAAATTAATCACCTCAACGAGATTTTAAAGATGTCACAACACATCATGATTACATCTTGTTGAACTTCCAAGAAAAATAGTACTTTATGTGCTCAAACACACAACTTTTGTGACTTTTCAAACTTTGAAGCTCGATAGCTTCGGCAAATGAAGACCAAATTTCTTAAACAAAGTGTCAAATTAATCAGCTCAACGAGATTTTAAAGATGTCACAACACATGATGATTGCATCTTGTTGAATTTCCAGGAAAAATAGTACTTTATGTGCTCAAACACACATATTTTGTGACTTTTCAAACTTTGAAGCTCGATAACTTTGGCAAATGTGGACCAAATTTGTTAAACAAAGTGTCAAATTAATCAGCTCGACGAGATTTTAAAGATGTCACAACACATCATGATTACATCTTGTTGAACTTCCAAGAAAAATAGTACTTTATGTGCGCAAACACACAACTTTTGTGACTTTTCAAACTTTGAAGCTCGATAGCTTCGGCAAATGAAGACCAAATTTGTTAAACAAAGTGTCAAATTAATCAGCTCGACGAGATTTTGAATATGTCACAACACATCATGATTGCATCTTGTTGAATTTCCAAGAAAAATAGTACTTTATGTGCTCAAACACACAACTTTTGTGACTTTTCAAACTTTGAAGCTCGATAACTTCGGCAAATGTGGACCAAATTTGTTAAACAAAGTGTCAAATTAATTAGCTCGACGAGATTTTGAATATGTCACAACACATCATGATTGCATCTTGTTGAATTTCCAGGAAAAATAGTACTTTATGTGCTCAAACACACATATTTTGTGACTTTTCAAACTTTGAAGCTCGATAACTTTGGCAAATGTGGACCAAATTTGTTAAACAAAGTGTCAAATTAATCAGCTCAACGAGATTTTAAAGATGTCACAACACATCATGATTACATCTTGTTGAACTTCCAAGAAAAATAGAACTTTATGTGCTCAAACACACATATTTTGTGACTTTTCAAACTTTGAAGCTCGATAGCTTCGGCAAATGAATACCAAATTTGTTAAACAGAGTGTCAAATTAATCAGCTCAACGAGATTTTGAAGATGTCACAACACATGATGATTGCATCTATTGAATTTCCAAGAAAAATAGTACTTTATGTGCTCAAACACACATATTTTGTGACTTTTCAAACTTTGAAGCTCGATAACTTTGGCAAATGTGGACCAAATTTGTTAAACAGAGTGTCAAATTAATCACCTCAACGAGATTTTGAATATGTCACAACACATCATAATTGCATCTTGTTGAATTTCCAAGAAAAATAGTACATTAAGTGCTCAAACACACAACTTTTGTGACTTTTCAAACTTTGAAGCTCGATAGCTTCGGCAAATGAAGACCAAATTTGTTAAACAGAGTGTCAAATTAATCACCTCAACGAGATTTTGAAGATATCACAACACATCGTGATTGCATCATGTTGAACTTCCAAGAAAAATAATACTTTATGTGCTCAAACACACATATTTTGTGACTTTTCAAACTTTGAAGCTCGATAACTTTCGCAAATGTGGACCAAATTTCTTAAACAAAGTGTCAAATTAATCAGCTCAACGAGATTTTGAAGATGTCACAACACATGATGATTGCATCTTGTTGAATTTCCAAGAAAAATAGTACTTTATGTGCTCAAACACACAACTTTTGTGACTTTTCAAAATTTAAAGCTCGAAAGCTTCGGCAAATGAAGACCAAATTTCTTAAACAAAGTGTCAAATTAATCAGCTCAACGAGATTTTGAAAATGTCACAACACATGATGATTGCATCTTGTTGAACTTCCAAGAAAAATAGTACTTTATGTGCTCAAACACACATATTTTGTGACTTTTCAAACTTTGAAGCTCGATAGCTTCGGCAAATGAAGACCAAATTTCTTAAACAAAGTGTCAAATTAATCAGCTCAACGAGATTTTGAAGATGTCACAACACATGATGATTGCATCTTGTTGAATTTCCAAGAAAAATAGTACTTTATGTGCTCAAACACACAACTTTTGTGACTTTTCAAAATTTGAAGCTCGAAAGCTTCGGCAAATGAAGACCAAATTTCTTAAACAAAGTGTCAAATTAATCACCTCAACGAGATTTTAAAGATGTCACAACACATCATGATTACATCTTGTTGAACTTCCAAGAAAAATAGTACTTTATGTGCTCAAACACACAACTTTTGTGACTTTTCAAACTTTGAAGCTCGATAGCTTCGGCAAATGAAGACCAAATTTCTTAAACAAAGTGTCAAATTAATCAGCTCAACGAGATTTTAAAGATGTCACAACACATGATGATTGCATCTTGTTGAATTTCCAGGAAAAATAGTACTTTATGTGCTCAAACACACATATTTTGTGACTTTTCAAACTTTGAAGCTCGATAACTTTGGCAAATGTGGACCAAATTTGTTAAACAAAGTGTCAAATTAATCAGCTCGACGAGATTTTAAAGATGTCACAACACATCATGATTACATCTTGTTGAACTTCCAAGAAAAATAGTACTTTATGTGCGCAAACACACAACTTTTGTGACTTTTCAAACTTTGAAGCTCGATAGCTTCGGCAAATGAAGACCAAATTTGTTAAACAAAGTGTCAAATTAATCAGCTCGACGAGATTTTGAATATGTCACAACACATCATGATTGCATCTTGTTGAATTTCCAAGAAAAATAGTACTTTATGTGCTCAAACACACAACTTTTGTGACTTTTCAAACTTTGAAGCTCGATAACTTCGGCAAATGTGGACCAAATTTGTTAAACAAAGTGTCAAATTAATTAGCTCGACGAGATTTTGAATATGTCACAACACATCATGATTGCATCTTGTTGAATTTCCAGGAAAAATAGTACTTTATGTGCTCAAACACACATATTTTGTGACTTTTCAAACTTTGAAGCTCGATAACTTTGGCAAATGTGGACCAAATTTGTTAAACAAAGTGTCAAATTAATCAGCTCAACGAGATTTTAAAGATGTCACAACACATCATGATTACATCTTGTTGAACTTCCAAGAAAAATAGAACTTTATGTGCTCAAACACACAACTTTTGTGACTTCCAATTTTGAAGCTCGATAACTTTGGCTAATGTGGACCAAATTTGTTAAACAAAGTGTCAAATTAATCAGCTCGACAAGGTTATGAAGATGTCATAACACACCATGATTACATCTTGTTGAACTTCGAAGAAAAATAGTACTTTATGTGCTCAAACACACAACTTTTGTGACTTTTCAAAATTTGAAGCTCGAAAGCTTCGGCAAATGAAGACCAAATTTCTTAAACAAAGTGTCAAATTAATCAGCTCCACGAGATTTTGAAAATGTCACAACACATGATGATTGCATCTTGTTGAACTTCCAAGAAAAATAGTACTTTATGTGCTCAAACACACATATTTTGTGACTTTTCAAACTTTGAAGCTCGATAGCTTCGGCAAATGAAGACCAAATTTCTTAAACAAAGTGTCAAATTAATCAGCTCAACGAGATTTTGAAGATGTCACAACACATGATGATTGCATCTTGTTGAATTTCCAAGAAAAATAGTACTTTATGTGCTCAAACACACAACTTTTGTGACTTTTCAAAATTTGAAGCTCGAAAGCTTCGGCAAATGAAGACCAAATTTCTTAAACAAAGTGTCAAATTAATCAGCTCAACGAGATTTTGAAGATGTCACAACACATCATGATTACATCTTGTTGAACTTCCAAGAAAAATAGTACTTTATGTGCTCAAACACACATATTTTGTGACTTTTCAAACTTTGAAGCTCGATAGCTTCGGCAAATGAAGACCAAATTTCTTAAACAAAGTGTCAAAGTAATCACCTCAACGAGATTTTAAAGATGTCACAACACATCATGATTACATCTTGTTGAACTTCCAAGAAAAATAGTACTTTATGTGCTCAAACACACAACTTTTGTGACTTTTCAAACTTTGAAGCTCGATAGCTTCGGCAAATGAAGACCAAATTTCTTAAACAAAGTGTCAAAGTAATCACCTCAACGAGATTTTAAAGATGTCACAACACATGATGATTGCATCTTGTTGAATTTCCAGGAAAAATAGTACTTTATGTGCTCAAACACACATATTTTGTGACTTTTCAAACTTTGAAGCTCGATAACTTTGGCAAATGTGGACCAAATTTGTTAAACAAAGTGTCAAATTAATCAGCTCGACGAGATTTTAAAGATGTCACAACACATCATGATTACATCTTGTTGAACTTCCAAGAAAAATAGTACTTTATGTGCGCAAACACACAACTTTTGTGACTTTTCAAATTTTGAAGCTCGATAGCTTCGGCAAATGAAGACCAAATTTGTTAAACAAAGTGTCAAATTAATCAGCTCGACGAGATTTTGAATATGTCACAACACATCATGATTGCATCTTGTTGAATTTCCAAGAAAAATAGTACTTTATGTGCTCAAACACACAACTTTTGTGACTTTTCCAATTTTGAAGCTCGATAACTTTGGCAAATGTGGACCAAATTTGTTAACCAAAGTGTCAAATTAATCAGCTCGACTAGATCTTTAAAATGACACAACAATTCATGATTGCATCTTGTTGAATTTCCAAGAAAAATAGTACTTTATGTGCTCAAACACACAACTTTTGTGACTTTTCAAACTTTGAAGCTCGATAACTTCGGCAAATGTGGACCAAATTTGTAAAACAAAGTGTCAAATTAATTAGCTCGACGAGATTTTGAATATGTCACAACACATCATGATTGCATCTTGTTGAATTTCCAAGAAAAATAGTACTTTATGTGCTCAAACACACAAGTTTTGTGACTTTTCAAACTTTGAAGCTCGATAGCTTCGGCAAATGTGGACCAAATTTGTTAAACAAAGTGTCAAATTAATCAGCTCCACGAGATTTTAAAGATGTCACAACACATCATGATTACATCTTGTTGAACTTCCAAGAAAAATAGAACTTTATGTGCTCAAACACACAACTTTTGTGACTTCCAATTTTGAAGCTCGATAACTTTGGCTAATGTGGACCAAATTTGTTAAACAAAGTGTCAAATTAATCAGCTCGACTAGATCTTTAAAATGACACAACAATTCATGATTGCATCTTGTTGAATTTCCAAGAAAAATAGTACTTTATGTGCTCAAACACACAACTTTTGTGACTTTTCAAACTTTGAAGCTCGATAGCTTCGGCAAATGAAGACCAAATTTGTTAAACAAAGTGTCAAATTAATCAGCTCGACGAGATTTTGAATATGTCACAACACATCATGATTGCATCTTGTTGAATTTCCAAGAAAAATAGTACTTTATGTGCTCAAACACACAACTTTTGTGACTTTTCAAACTTTGAAGCTCGATAACTTCGGCAAATGTGGACCAAATTTGTTAAACAAAGTGTCAAATTAATTAGCTCGACGAGATTTTGAATATGTCACAACACATCATGATTGCATCTTGTTGAATTTCCAGGAAAAATAGTACTTTATGTGCTCAAACACACATATTTTGTGACTTTTCAAACTTTGAAGCTCGATAACTTTGGCAAATGTGGACCAAATTTGTTAAACAAAGTGTCAAATTAATCAGCTCAACGAGATTTTAAAGATGTCACAACACATCATGATTACATCTTGTTGAACTTCCAAGAAAAATAGAACTTTATGTGCTCAAACACACAACTTTTGTGACTTCCAATTTTGAAGCTCGATAACTTTGGCTAATGTGGACCAAATTTGTTAAACAAAGTGTCAAATTAATCAGCTCGACAAGGTTATGAAGATGTCATAACACACCATGATTACATCTTGTTGAACTTCGAAGAAAAATAGTACTTTATGTGCTCAAACACACAACTTTTGTGACTTTTCAAAATTTGAAGCTCGAAAGCTTCGGCAAATGAAGACCAAATTTCTTAAACAAAGTGTCAAATTAATCAGCTCCACGAGATTTTGAAAATGTCACAACACATGATGATTGCATCTTGTTGAACTTCCAAGAAAAATAGTACTTTATGTGCTCAAACACACATATTTTGTGACTTTTCAAACTTTGAAGCTCGATAGCTTCGGCAAATGAAGACCAAATTTCTTAAACAAAGTGTCAAATTAATCAGCTCAACGAGATTTTGAAGATGTCACAACACATGATGATTGCATCTTGTTGAATTTCCAAGAAAAATAGTACTTTATGTGCTCAAACACACAACTTTTGTGACTTTTCAAAATTTGAAGCTCGAAAGCTTCGGCAAATGAAGACCAAATTTCTTAAACAAAGTGTCAAATTAATCAGCTCAACGAGATTTTGAAGATGTCACAACACATGATGATTGCATCTTGTTGAACTTCCAAGAAAAATAGTACTTTATGTGCTCAAACACACATATTTTGTGACTTTTCAAACTTTGAAGCTCGATAGCTTCGGCAAATGAAGACCAAATTTCTTAAACAAAGTGTCAAAGTAATCACCTCAACGAGATTTTAAAGATGTCACAACACATCATGATTACATCTTGTTGAACTTCCAAGAAAAATAGTACTTTATGTGCTCAAACACACAACTTTTGTGACTTTTCAAACTTTGAAGCTCGATAGCTTCGGCAAATGAAGACCAAATTTCTTAAACAAAGTGTCAAAGTAATCACCTCAACGAGATTTTAAAGATGTCACAACACATGATGATTGCATCTTGTTGAATTTCCAGGAAAAATAGTACTTTATGTGCTCAAACACACATATTTTGTGACTTTTCAAACTTTGAAGCTCGATAACTTTGGCAAATGTGGACCAAATTTGTTAAACAAAGTGTCAAATTAATCAGCTCGACGAGATTTTAAAGATGTCACAACACATCATGATTACATCTTGTTGAACTTCCAAGAAAAATAGTACTTTATGTGCGCAAACACACAACTTTTGTGACTTTTCAAATTTTGAAGCTCGATAGCTTCGGCAAATGAAGACCAAATTTGTTAAACAAAGTGTCAAATTAATCAGCTCGACGAGATTTTGAATATGTCACAACACATCATGATTGCATCTTGTTGAATTTCCAAGAAAAATAGTACTTTATGTGCTCAAACACACAACTTTTGTGACTTTTCCAATTTTGAAGCTCGATAACTTTGGCAAATGTGGACCAAATTTGTTAACCAAAGTGTCAAATTAATCAGCTCGACTAGATCTTTAAAATGACACAACAATTCATGATTGCATCTTGTTGAATTTCCAAGAAAAATAGTACTTTATGTGCTCAAACACACAACTTTTGTGACTTTTCAAACTTTGAAGCTCGATAACTTCGGCAAATGTGGACCAAATTTGTAAAACAAAGTGTCAAATTAATTAGCTCGACGAGATTTTGAATATGTCACAACACATCATGATTGCATCTTGTTGAATTTCCAAGAAAAATAGTACTTTATGTGCTCAAACACACAAGTTTTGTGACTTTTCAAACTTTGAAGCTCGATAGCTTCGGCAAATGTGGACCAAATTTGTTAAACAAAGTGTCAAATTAATCAGCTCCACGAGATTTTAAAGATGTCACAACACATCATGATTACATCTTGTTGAACTTCCAAGAAAAATAGAACTTTATGTGCTCAAACACACAACTTTTGTGACTTCCAATTTTGAAGCTCGATAACTTTGGCTAATGTGGACCAAATTTGTTAAACAAAGTGTCAAATTAATCAGCTCGACAAGGTTATGAAGATGTCACAACACACCATGATTACATCTTGTTGAACTTCGAAGAAAAATAGTACTTTATATGCTCAAACACACAACTTTTGTGACTTTTCAAACTTTGAAGCTCGATAGCTTCGGCAAATGAAGACCAAATTTGTTAAACAAAGTGTCAAATTAATCAGCTCGACGAGATTTTGAATATGTCACAACACATCATGATTGCATCTTGTTGAATTTCCAAGAAAAATAGTACTTTATGTGCTCAAACACACAACTTTTGTGACTTTTCAAACTTTGAAGCTCGATAACTTCGGCAAATGTGGACCAAATTTGTTAAACAAAGTGTCAAATTAATTAGCTCGACGAGATTTTGAATATGTCACAACACATCATGATTGCATCTTGTTGAATTTCCAGGAAAAATAGTACTTTATGTGCTCAAACACACATATTTTGTGACTTTTCAAACTTTGAAGCTCGATAACTTTGGCAAATGTGGACCAAATTTGTTAAACAAAGTGTCAAATTAATCAGCTCAACGAGATTTTAAAGATGTCACAACACATCATGATTACATCTTGTTGAACTTCCAAGAAAAATAGAACTTTATGTGCTCAAACACACAACTTTTGTGACTTCCAATTTTGAAGCTCGATAACTTTGGCTAATGTGGACCAAATTTGTTAAACAAAGTGTCAAATTAATCAGCTCGACAAGGTTATGAAGATGTCATAACACACCATGATTACATCTTGTTGAACTTCGAAGAAAAATAGTACTTTATGTGCTCAAACACACAACTTTTGTGACTTTTCAAAATTTGAAGCTCGAAAGCTTCGGCAAATGAAGACCAAATTTCTTAAACAAAGTGTCAAATTAATCAGCTCCACGAGATTTTGAAAATGTCACAACACATGATGATTGCATCTTGTTGAACTTCCAAGAAAAATAGTACTTTATGTGCTCAAACACACATATTTTGTGACTTTTCAAACTTTGAAGCTCGATAGCTTCGGCAAATGAAGACCAAATTTCTTAAACAAAGTGTCAAATTAATCAGCTCAACGAGATTTTGAAGATGTCACAACACATGATGATTGCATCTTGTTGAACTTCCAAGAAAAATAGTACTTTATGTGCTCAAACACACATATTTTGTGACTTTTCAAACTTTGAAGCTCGATAGCTTCGGCAAATGAAGACCAAATTTCTTAAACAAAGTGTCAAAGTAATCACCTCAACGAGATTTTAAAGATGTCACAACACATCATGATTACATCTTGTTGAACTTCCAAGAAAAATAGTACTTTATGTGCTCAAACACACAACTTTTGTGACTTTTCAAACTTTGAAGCTCGATAGCTTCGGCAAATGAAGACCAAATTTCTTAAACAAAGTGTCAAAGTAATCACCTCAACGAGATTTTAAAGATGTCACAACACATGATGATTGCATCTTGTTGAATTTCCAGGAAAAATAGTACTTTATGTGCTCAAACACACATATTTTGTGACTTTTCAAACTTTGAAGCTCGATAACTTTGGCAAATGTGGACCAAATTTGTTAAACAAAGTGTCAAATTAATCAGCTCGACGAGATTTTAAAGATGTCACAACACATCATGATTACATCTTGTTGAACTTCCAAGAAAAATAGTACTTTATGTGCTCAAACACACAACTTTTGTGACTTTTCAAACTTTGAAGCTCGATAGCTTCGGCAAATGAAGACCAAATTTCTTAAACAAAGTGTCAAAGTAATCACCTCAACGAGATTTTAAAGATGTCACAACACATGATGGTTGCATCTTGTTGAATTTCCAAGAAAAATAGTACTTTATGTGCTCAAACACACAACTTTTGTGACTTTTCAAACTTTGAAGCTCGATAGCTTCGGCAAATGAAGACCAAATTTCTTAAACAAAGTGTCAAATTAATCAGCTCAACGAGATTTTAAAGATGTCACAACACATGATGATTGCATCTTGTTGAATTTCCAGGAAAAATAGTACTTTATGTGCTCAAACACACATATTTTGTGACTTTTCAAAATTTGAAGCTCGATAGCTTCGGCAAATGAAGACCAAATTTGTTAAACAAAGTGTCAAATTAATCAGCTCGACGAGATTTTGAAGATGTCACAACACATCAGAATTGCATCTTGTTGAACTTCCAAGAAAAATAGTACTTTATGTGCTTAAACACACATATTTTGTTACTTTTCAAACTTTGAAGCTCGATAACTTTGGCAAATGTGGACCAAATTTGTTAACCAAAGTGTCAAATTAATCAGCTCGACGAGATCTTTAAAATGACACAACACACCATGATTACATCTTGTTGAACTTCCAAGAAAAATAGTACTTTATGTGCTCAAACACACAACTTTTGTGACTTTTCAAAATTTGAAGCTCGATAGCTTCGGCAAATGAAGACCAAATTTCTTAAACAAAGTGTCAAATTAATCAGCTCAACGAGATTTTGAAGATGTCACAACACATGATGATTGCATCTTGTTGAACTTCCAAGAAAATAGTACTTTATGTGCTCAAACACACATATTTTGTGACTTTTCAAAATTTGAAGCTCGAAAGCTTCGGCAAATGAAGACCAAATTTCTTAAACAAAGTGTCAAATTAATCAGCTCAACGAGATTTTGAAGATGTCACAACACATGATGATTGCATCTTGTTGAACTTCCAAGAAAATAGTACTTTATGTGCTCAAACACACATATTTTGTGACTTTTCAAACTTTGAAGCTCGATAGCTTCGGCAAATGAAGACCAAATTTCTTAAACAAAGTGTCAAAGTAATCACCTCAACGAGATTTTAAAGATGTCACAACACATCATTATTACATCTTGTTGAACTTCCAAGAAAAATAGTACTTTATGTGCTCAAACACACAACTTTTGTGACTTTTCAAACTTTGAAGCTCGATAGCTTCGGCAAATGAAGACCAAATTTCTTAAACAAAGTGTCAAATTAATCAGCTCAACGAGATTTTAAAGATGTCACAACACATGATGATTGCATCTTGTTGAATTTCCAGGAAAAATAGTACTTTATGTGCTCAAACACACATATTTTGTGACTTTTCAAACTTTGAAGCTCGATAACTTTGGCAAATGTGGACCAAATTTGTTAAACAAAGTGTCAAATTAATCAGCTCGACGAGATTTTAAAGATGTCACAACACATCATGATTACATCTTGTTGAACTTCCAAGAAAAATAGTACTTTATGTGCGCAAACACACAACTTTTGTGACTTTTCAAACTTTGAAGCTCGATAGCTTCGGCAAATGAAGACCAAATTTCTTAAACAAAGTGTCAAATTAATCAGCTCAACGAGATTTTGAATATGTCACAACACATCATGATTGCATCTTGTTGAATTTCCAAGAAAAATAATACTTTATGTGCTCAAACACACATATTTTGTGACTTTTCAAACTTTGAAGCTCGATAACTTTCGCAAATGTGGACCAAATTTGTTTACCAAAGTGTCACATTAATCAGCTCGACGAGATCTTTAAAATGACGCAACACATCATCATTGCATCTTGTTGAACTTCCAAGAAAAATAGTACTTTATGTGCTCAAACACACATATTTTGTGACTTTTCAAAATTTGAAGCTCGATAGCTTCGGCAAATGAAGACCAAATTTCTTAAACAAAGTGTCAAAGTAATCACCTCAACGAGATTTTAAAGATGTCACAACACATGATGATTGCATCTTGTTGAATTTCCAAGAAAAATAGTACTTTATGTGCTCAAACACACAACTTTTGTGACTTTTCAAAATTTGAAGCTCGATAGCTTCGGCAAATGAAGACCAAATTTGTTAAACAAAGTGTCAAATTAATCAGCTCGACGAGATTTTGAAGATGTCACAACACATCAGAATTGCATCTTGTTGAACTTCCAAGAAAAATAGTACTTTATGTGCTTAAACACACATATTTTGTTACTTTTCAAACTTTGAAGCTCGATAACTTTGGCAAATGTGGACCAAATTTGTTAACCAAAGTGTCAAATTAATCAGCTCGACGAGATCTTTAAAATGACACAACACACCATGATTACATCTTGTTGAACTTCCAAGAAAAATAGTACTTTATGTGCTCAAACACACAACTTTTGTGACTTTTCAAAATTTGAAGCTCGATAGCTTCGGCAAATGAAGACCAAATTTCTTAAACAAAGTGTCAAATTAATCAGCTCAACGAGATTTTGAAGATGTCACAACACATGATGGTTGCATCTTGTTGAATTTCCAAGAAAAATAGTACTTTATGTGCTCAAACACACAACTTTTGTGACTTTTCAAAATTTGAAGCTCGAAAGCTTCGGCAAATGAAGACCAAATTTCTTAAACAAAGTGTCAAATTAATCAGCTCAACGAGATTTTGAAGATGTCACAACACATGATGATTGCATCTTGTTGAACTTCCAAGAAAATAGTACTTTATGTGCTCAAACACACATATTTTGTGACTTTTCAAACTTTGAAGCTCGATAGCTTCGGCAAATGAAGACCAAATTTCTTAAACAAAGTGTCAAAGTAATCACCTCAACGAGATTTTAAAGATGTCACAACACATCATTATTACATCTTGTTGAACTTCCAAGAAAAATAGTACTTTATGTGCTCAAACACACAACTTTTGTGACTTTTCAAACTTTGAAGCTCGATAGCTTCGGCAAATGAAGACCAAATTTCTTAAACAAAGTGTCAAATTAATCAGCTCAACGAGATTTTAAAGATGTCACAACACATGATGATTGCATCTTGTTGAATTTCCAGGAAAAATAGTACTTTATGTGCTCAAACACACATATTTTGTGACTTTTCAAACTTTGAAGCTCGATAACTTTGGCAAATGTGGACCAAATTTGTTAAACAAAGTGTCAAATTAATCAGCTCGACGAGATTTTAAAGATGTCACAACACATCATGATTACATCTTGTTGAACTTCCAAGAAAAATAGTACTTTATGTGCGCAAACACACAACTTTTGTGACTTTTCAAACTTTGAAGCTCGATAGCTTCGGCAAATGAAGACCAAATTTCTTAAACAAAGTGTCAAAGTAATCACCTCAACGAGATTTTAAAGATGTCACAACACATGATGGTTGCATCTTGTTGAATTTCCAAGAAAAATAGTACTTTATGTGCTCAAACACACAACTTTTGTGACTTTTCAAACTTTGAAGCTCGATAGCTTCGGCAAATGAAGACCAAATTTCTTAAACAAAGTGTCAAATTAATCAGCTCAACGAGATTTTAAAGATGTCACAACACATGATGATTGCATCTTGTTGAATTTCCAGGAAAAATAGTACTTTATGTGCTCAAACACACATATTTTGTGACTTTTCAAAATTTGAAGCTCGATAGCTTCGGCAAATGAAGACCAAATTTGTTAAACAAAGTGTCAAATTAATCAGCTCGACGAGATTTTGAAGATGTCACAACACATCAGAATTGCATCTTGTTGAACTTCCAAGAAAAATAGTACTTTATGTGCTTAAACACACATATTTTGTTACTTTTCAAACTTTGAAGCTCGATAACTTTGGCAAATGTGGACCAAATTTGTTAACCAAAGTGTCAAATTAATCAGCTCGACGAGATCTTTAAAATGACACAACACACCATGATTACATCTTGTTGAACTTCCAAGAAAAATAGTACTTTATGTGCTCAAACACACAACTTTTGTGACTTTTCAAAATTTGAAGCTCGATAGCTTCGGCAAATGAAGACCAAATTTCTTAAACAAAGTGTCAAATTAATCAGCTCAACGAGATTTTGAAGATGTCACAACACATGATGGTTGCATCTTGTTGAATTTCCAAGAAAAATAGTACTTTATGTGCTCAAACACACAACTTTTGTGACTTTTCAAAATTTGAAGCTCGAAAGCTTCGGCAAATGAAGACCAAATTTCTTAAACAAAGTGTCAAATTAATCAGCTCAACGAGATTTTGAAGATGTCACAACACATGATGATTGCATCTTGTTGAACTTCCAAGAAAATAGTACTTTATGTGCTCAAACACACATATTTTGTGACTTTTCAAACTTTGAAGCTCGATAGCTTCGGCAAATGAAGACCAAATTTCTTAAACAAAGTGTCAAAGTAATCACCTCAACGAGATTTTAAAGATGTCACAACACATCATTATTACATCTTGTTGAACTTCCAAGAAAAATAGTACTTTATGTGCTCAAACACACAACTTTTGTGACTTTTCAAACTTTGAAGCTCGATAGCTTCGGCAAATGAAGACCAAATTTCTTAAACAAAGTGTCAAATTAATCAGCTCAACGAGATTTTAAAGATGTCACAACACATGATGATTGCATCTTGTTGAATTTCCAGGAAAAATAGTACTTTATGTGCTCAAACACACATATTTTGTGACTTTTCAAACTTTGAAGCTCGATAACTTTGGCAAATGTGGACCAAATTTGTTAAACAAAGTGTCAAATTAATCAGCTCGACGAGATTTTAAAGATGTCACAACACATCATGATTACATCTTGTTGAACTTCCAAGAAAAATAGTACTTTATGTGCGCAAACACACAACTTTTGTGACTTTTCAAACTTTGAAGCTCGATAGCTTCGGCAAATGAAGACCAAATTTGTTAAACAAAGTGTCAAATTAATCAGCTCGACGAGATTTTGAATATGTCACAACACATCATGATTGCATCTTGTTGAATTTCCAAGAAAAATAGTACTTTATGTGCTCAAACACACAACTTTTGTGACTTTTCAAACTTTGAAGCTCGATAACTTCGGCAAATGTGGACCAAATTTGTTAAACAAAGTGTCAAATTAATTAGCTCGACGAGATTTTGAATATGTCACAACACATCATGATTGCATCTTGTTGAATTTCCAGGAAAAATAGTACTTTATGTGCTCAAACACACATATTTTGTGACTTTTCAAACTTTGAAGCTCGATAACTTTGGCAAATGTGGACCAAATTTGTTAAACAAAGTGTCAAATTAATCAGCTCAACGAGATTTTAAAGATGTCACAACACATCATGATTACATCTTGTTGAACTTCCAAGAAAAATAGAACTTTATGTGCTCAAACACACAACTTTTGTGACTTCCAATTTTGAAGCTCGATAACTTTGGCTAATGTGGACCAAATTTGTTAAACAAAGTGTCAAATTAATCAGCTCGACAAGGTTATGAAGATGTCATAACACACCATGATTACATCTTGTTGAACTTCGAAGAAAAATAGTACTTTATGTGCTCAAACACACAACTTTTGTGACTTTTCAAAATTTGAAGCTCGAAAGCTTCGGCAAATGAAGACCAAATTTCTTAAACAAAGTGTCAAATTAATCAGCTCAACGAGATTTTGAAGATGTCACAACACATGATGATTGCATCTTGTTGAACTTCCAAGAAAATAGTACTTTATGTGCTCAAACACACATATTTTGTGACTTTTCAAACTTTGAAGCTCGATAGCTTCGGCAAATGAAGACCAAATTTCTTAAACAAAGTGTCAAAGTAATCACCTCAACGAGATTTTAAAGATGTCACAACACATCATTATTACATCTTGTTGAACTTCCAAGAAAAATAGTACTTTATGTGCTCAAACACACAACTTTTGTGACTTTTCAAACTTTGAAGCTCGATAGCTTCGGCAAATGAAGACCAAATTTCTTAAACAAAGTGTCAAATTAATCAGCTCAACGAGATTTTAAAGATGTCACAACACATGATGATTGCATCTTGTTGAATTTCCAGGAAAAATAGTACTTTATGTGCTCAAACACACATATTTTGTGACTTTTCAAACTTTGAAGCTCGATAACTTTGGCAAATGTGGACCAAATTTGTTAAACAAAGTGTCAAATTAATCAGCTCGACGAGATTTTAAAGATGTCACAACACATCATGATTACATCTTGTTGAACTTCCAAGAAAAATAGTACTTTATGTGCGCAAACACACAACTTTTGTGACTTTTCAAACTTTGAAGCTCGATAGCTTCGGCAAATGAAGACCAAATTTGTTAAACAAAGTGTCAAATTAATCAGCTCGACGAGATTTTGAATATGTCACAACACATCATGATTGCATCTTGTTGAATTTCCAAGAAAAATAGTACTTTATGTGCTCAAACACACAACTTTTGTGACTTTTCAAACTTTGAAGCTCGATAACTTCGGCAAATGTGGACCAAATTTGTTAAACAAAGTGTCAAATTAATTAGCTCGACGAGATTTTGAATATGTCACAACACATCATGATTGCATCTTGTTGAATTTCCAGGAAAAATAGTACTTTATGTGCTCAAACACACATATTTTGTGACTTTTCAAACTTTGAAGCTCGATAACTTTGGCAAATGTGGACCAAATTTGTTAAACAAAGTGTCAAATTAATCAGCTCAACGAGATTTTAAAGATGTCACAACACATCATGATTACATCTTGTTGAACTTCCAAGAAAAATAGAACTTTATGTGCTCAAACACACAACTTTTGTGACTTCCAATTTTGAAGCTCGATAACTTTGGCTAATGTGGACCAAATTTGTTAAACAAAGTGTCAAATTAATCAGCTCGACAAGGTTATGAAGATGTCATAACACACCATGATTACATCTTGTTGAACTTCGAAGAAAAATAGTACTTTATGTGCTCAAACACACAACTTTTGTGACTTTTCAAAATTTGAAGCTCGAAAGCTTCGGCAAATGAAGACCAAATTTCTTAAACAAAGTGTCAAATTAATCAGCTCCACGAGATTTTGAAAATGTCACAACACATGATGATTGCATCTTGTTGAACTTCCAAGAAAAATAGTACTTTATGTGCTCAAACACACATATTTTGTGACTTTTCAAACTTTGAAGCTCGATAGCTTCGGCAAATGAAGACCAAATTTCTTAAACAAAGTGTCAAATTAATCAGCTCAACGAGATTTTGAAGATGTCACAACACATGATGATTGCATCTTGTTGAACTTCCAAGAAAAATAGTACTTTATGTGCTCAAACACACATATTTTGTGACTTTTCAAACTTTGAAGCTCGATAGCTTCGGCAAATGAAGACCAAATTTCTTAAACAAAGTGTCAAAGTAATCACCTCAACGAGATTTTAAAGATGTCACAACACATCATGATTACATCTTGTTGAACTTCCAAGAAAAATAGTACTTTATGTGCTCAAACACACAACTTTTGTGACTTTTCAAACTTTGAAGCTCGATAGCTTCGGCAAATGAAGACCAAATTTCTTAAACAAAGTGTCAAAGTAATCACCTCAACGAGATTTTAAAGATGTCACAACACATGATGATTGCATCTTGTTGAATTTCCAGGAAAAATAGTACTTTATGTGCTCAAACACACATATTTTGTGACTTTTCAAACTTTGAAGCTCGATAACTTTGGCAAATGTGGACCAAATTTGTTAAACAAAGTGTCAAATTAATCAGCTCGACGAGATTTTAAAGATGTCACAACACATCATGATTACATCTTGTTGAACTTCCAAGAAAAATAGTACTTTATGTGCTCAAACACACAACTTTTGTGACTTTTCAAACTTTGAAGCTCGATAGCTTCGGCAAATGAAGACCAAATTTCTTAAACAAAGTGTCAAAGTAATCACCTCAACGAGATTTTAAAGATGTCACAACACATGATGGTTGCATCTTGTTGAATTTCCAAGAAAAATAGTACTTTATGTGCTCAAACACACAACTTTTGTGACTTTTCAAACTTTGAAGCTCGATAGCTTCGGCAAATGAAGACCAAATTTCTTAAACAAAGTGTCAAATTAATCAGCTCAACGAGATTTTAAAGATGTCACAACACATGATGATTGCATCTTGTTGAATTTCCAGGAAAAATAGTACTTTATGTGCTCAAACACACATATTTTGTGACTTTTCAAACTTTGAAGCTCGATAACTTTGGCAAATGTGGACCAAATTTGTTAAACAAAGTGTCAAATTAATCAGCTCGACGAGATTTTAAAGATGTCACAACACATCATGATTACATCTTGTTGAACTTCCAAGAAAAATAGTACTTTATGTGCGCAAACACACAACTTTTGTGACTTTTCAAACTTTGAAGCTCGATAGCTTCGGCAAATGAAGACCAAATTTGTTAAACAAAGTGTCAAATTAATCAGCTCGACGAGATTTTGAATATGTCACAACACATCATGATTGCATCTTGTTGAATTTCCAAGAAAAATAGTACTTTATGTGCTCAAACACACAACTTTTGTGACTTTTCAAACTTTGAAGCTCGATAACTTCGGCAAATGTGGACCAAATTTGTTAAACAAAGTGTCAAATTAATTAGCTCGACGAGATTTTGAATATGTCACAACACATCATGATTGCATCTTGTTGAATTTCCAGGAAAAATAGTACTTTATGTGCTCAAACACACATATTTTGTGACTTTTCAAACTTTGAAGCTCGATAACTTTGGCAAATGTGGACCAAATTTGTTAAACAAAGTGTCAAATTAATCAGCTCAACGAGATTTTAAAGATGTCACAACACATCATGATTACATCTTGTTGAACTTCCAAGAAAAATAGAACTTTATGTGCTCAAACACACAACTTTTGTGACTTCCAATTTTGAAGCTCGATAACTTTGGCTAATGTGGACCAAATTTGTTAAACAAAGTGTCAAATTAATCAGCTCGACAAGGTTATGAAGATGTCATAACACACCATGATTACATCTTGTTGAACTTCGAAGAAAAATAGTACTTTATGTGCTCAAACACACAACTTTTGTGACTTTTCAAAATTTGAAGCTCGAAAGCTTCGGCAAATGAAGACCAAATTTCTTAAACAAAGTGTCAAATTAATCAGCTCCACGAGATTTTGAAAATGTCACAACACATGATGATTGCATCTTGTTGAACTTCCAAGAAAAATAGTACTTTATGTGCTCAAACACACATATTTTGTGACTTTTCAAACTTTGAAGCTCGATAGCTTCGGCAAATGAAGACCAAATTTCTTAAACAAAGTGTCAAATTAATCAGCTCAACGAGATTTTGAAGATGTCACAACACATGATGATTGCATCTTGTTGAACTTCCAAGAAAAATAGTACTTTATGTGCTCAAACACACATATTTTGTGACTTTTCAAACTTTGAAGCTCGATAGCTTCGGCAAATGAAGACCAAATTTCTTAAACAAAGTGTCAAAGTAATCACCTCAACGAGATTTTAAAGATGTCACAACACATCATGATTACATCTTGTTGAACTTCCAAGAAAAATAGTACTTTATGTGCTCAAACACACAACTTTTGTGACTTTTCAAACTTTGAAGCTCGATAGCTTCGGCAAATGAAGACCAAATTTCTTAAACAAAGTGTCAAAGTAATCACCTCAACGAGATTTTAAAGATGTCACAACACATGATGATTGCATCTTGTTGAATTTCCAGGAAAAATAGTACTTTATGTGCTCAAACACACATATTTTGTGACTTTTCAAACTTTGAAGCTCGATAACTTTGGCAAATGTGGACCAAATTTGTTAAACAAAGTGTCAAATTAATCAGCTCGACGAGATTTTAAAGATGTCACAACACATCATGATTACATCTTGTTGAACTTCCAAGAAAAATAGTACTTTATGTGCTCAAACACACAACTTTTGTGACTTTTCAAACTTTGAAGCTCGATAGCTTCGGCAAATGAAGACCAAATTTCTTAAACAAAGTGTCAAAGTAATCACCTCAACGAGATTTTAAAGATGTCACAACACATGATGATTGCATCTTGTTGAATTTCCAAGAAAAATAGTACTTTATGTGCTCAAACACACAACTTTTGTGACTTTTCAAACTTTGAAGCTCGATAACTTCGGCAAATGTGGACCAAATTTCTTAAACAAAGTGTCAAAGTAATCACCTCAACGAGATTTTAAAGATGTCACAACACATCATGATTACATCTTGTTGAACTTCCAAGAAAAATAGTACTTTATGTGCTCAAACACACAACTTTTGTGACTTTTCAAACTTTGAAGCTCGATAGCTTCGGCAAATGAAGACCAACTTTGTTAAACAAAGTGTCAAATTAATCAGCTCGACGAGATTTTGAATATGTCACAACACATCATGATTGCATCTTGTTGAATTTCCAAGAAAAATAATACTTTATGTGCTCAAACACACATATTTTGTTACTTTTCAAAATTTGAAGCTCGATAGCTTCGGCAAATGGAGACCAAATTTGTTAAACAAAGTGTCAAATTAATCAGCTCGACGAGATTTTGAATATGTCACATCACATCATGATTGCATCTTGTTGAATTTCCAAGAAAAATAGTACATTATGTGCTCAAACACACAACTTTTGTGACTTTTCAAACTTTGAAGCTCGATAGCTTCGGCAAATGAATACCAAATTTGTTAAACAGAGTGTCAAATTAATCACCTCAACGAGATTTTGAAGATATCACAACACATCGTGATTGCATCATGTTGAACTTCCAAGAAAAATAATACTTTATGTGCTCAAACACACATATTTTGTGACTTTTCAAACTTTGAAGCTCGATAGCTTCGGCAAATGAATACCAAATTTGTTAAACAGAGTGTCAAATTAATCAGCTCAACGAGATTTTGAAGATGTCACAACACATGATGATTGCATCTATTGAATTTCCAAGAAAAATAGTACTTTATGTGCTCAAACACACATATTTTGTGACTTTTCAAACTTTGAAGCTCGATAACTTTGGCAAATGTGGACCAAATTTGTTAAACAGGGTGTCAAATTAATCACCTCAACGAGATTTTGAATATGTCACAACACATCATAATTGCATCTTGTTGAATTTCCAAGAAAAATAGTACATTATGTGCTCAAACACACAACTTTTGTGACTTTTCAAACTTTGAAGCTCGATAGCTTCGGCAAATGAATACCAAATTTGTTAAACAGAGTGTCAAATTAATCACCTCAACGAGATTTTGAAGATATTACAACACATCGTGATTGCATCATGTTGAACTTCCAAGAAAAATAATACTTTATGTGCTCAAACACACATATTTTGTGACTTTTCAAACTTTGAAGCTCGATAACTTTCGCAAATGTGGACCAAATTTCTTAAACAAAGTGTCAAATTAATCAGCTCAACGAGATTTTGAAGATGTCACAACACATGATGATTGCATCTTGTTGAATTTCCAAGAAAAATAGTACTTTATGTGCTCAAACACACAACTTTTGTGACTTTTCAAAATTTGAAGCTCGAAAGCTTCGGCAAATGAAGACCAAATTTCTTAAACAAAGTGTCAAATTAATCAGCTCAACGAGATTTTGAAAATGTCACAACACATGATGATTGCATCTTGTTGAACTTCCAAGAAAAATAGTACTTTATGTGCTCAAACACACATATTTTGTGACTTTTCAAACTTTGAAGCTCGATAGCTTCGGCAAATGAAGACCAAATTTCTTAAACAAAGTGTCAAATTAATCAGCTCAACGAGATTTTGAAGATGTCACAACACATGATGATTGCATCTTGTTGAATTTCCAAGAAAAATAGTACTTTATGTGCTCAAACACACAACTTTTGTGACTTTTCAAAATTTGAAGCTCGAAAGCTTCGGCAAATGAAGACCAAATTTCTTAAACAAAGTGTCAAATTAATCACCTCAACGAGATTTTAAAGATGTCACAACACATCATGATTACATCTTGTTGAACTTCCAAGAAAAATAGTACTTTATGTGCTCAAACACACAACTTTTGTGACTTTTCAAACTTTGAAGCTCGATAGCTTCGGCAAATGAAGACCAAATTTCTTAAACAAAGTGTCAAATTAATCAGCTCAACGAGATTTTAAAGATGTCACAACACATGATGATTGCATCTTGTTGAATTTCCAGGAAAAATAGTACTTTATGTGCTCAAACACACATATTTTGTGACTTTTCAAACTTTGAAGCTCGATAACTTTGGCAAATGTGGACCAAATTTGTTAAACAAAGTGTCAAATTAATCAGCTCGACGAGATTTTAAAGATGTCACAACACATCATGATTACATCTTGTTGAACTTCCAAGAAAAATAGTACTTTATGTGCGCAAACACACAACTTTTGTGACTTTTCAAACTTTGAAGCTCGATAGCTTCGGCAAATGAAGACCAAATTTGTTAAACAAAGTGTCAAATTAATCAGCTCGACGAGATTTTGAATATGTCACAACACATCATGATTGCATCTTGTTGAATTTCCAAGAAAAATAGTACTTTATGTGCTCAAACACACAACTTTTGTGACTTTTCAAACTTTGAAGCTCGATAACTTCGGCAAATGTGGACCAAATTTGTTAAACAAAGTGTCAAATTAATTAGCTCGACGAGATTTTGAATATGTCACAACACATCATGATTGCATCTTGTTGAATTTCCAGGAAAAATAGTACTTTATGTGCTCAAACACACATATTTTGTGACTTTTCAAACTTTGAAGCTCGATAACTTTGGCAAATGTGGACCAAATTTGTTAAACAAAGTGTCAAATTAATCAGCTCAACGAGATTTTAAAGATGTCACAACACATCATGATTACATCTTGTTGAACTTCCAAGAAAAATAGAACTTTATGTGCTCAAACACACAACTTTTGTGACTTCCAATTTTGAAGCTCGATAACTTTGGCTAATGTGGACCAAATTTGTTAAACAAAGTGTCAAATTAATCAGCTCGACAAGGTTATGAAGATGTCATAACACACCATGATTACATCTTGTTGAACTTCGAAGAAAAATAGTACTTTATGTGCTCAAACACACAACTTTTGTGACTTTTCAAAATTTGAAGCTCGAAAGCTTCGGCAAATGAAGACCAAATTTCTTAAACAAAGTGTCAAATTAATCAGCTCCACGAGATTTTGAAAATGTCACAACACATGATGATTGCATCTTGTTGAACTTCCAAGAAAAATAGTACTTTATGTGCTCAAACACACATATTTTGTGACTTTTCAAACTTTGAAGCTCGATAGCTTCGGCAAATGAAGACCAAATTTCTTAAACAAAGTGTCAAATTAATCAGCTCAACGAGATTTTGAAGATGTCACAACACATGATGATTGCATCTTGTTGAATTTCCAAGAAAAATAGTACTTTATGTGCTCAAACACACAACTTTTGTGACTTTTCAAAATTTGAAGCTCGAAAGCTTCGGCAAATGAAGACCAAATTTCTTAAACAAAGTGTCAAATTAATCAGCTCAACGAGATTTTGAAGATGTCACAACACATGATGATTGCATCTTGTTGAATTTCCAGGAAAAATAGTACTTTATGTGCTCAAACACACATATTTTGTGACTTTTCAAACTTTGAAGCTCGATAACTTTGGCAAATGTGGACCAAATTTGTTAAACAAAGTGTCAAATTAATCAGCTCGACGAGATTTTAAAGATGTCACAACACATCATGATTACATCTTGTTGAACTTCCAAGAAAAATAGTACTTTATGTGCGCAAACACACAACTTTTGTGACTTTTCAAATTTTGAAGCTCGATAGCTTCGGCAAATGAAGACCAAATTTGTTAAACAAAGTGTCAAATTAATCAGCTCGACGAGATTTTGAATATGTCACAACACATCATGATTGCATCTTGTTGAATTTCCAAGAAAAATAGTACTTTATGTGCTCAAACACACAACTTTTGTGACTTTTCCAATTTTGAAGCTCGATAACTTTGGCAAATGTGGACCAAATTTGTTAACCAAAGTGTCAAATTAATCAGCTCGACTAGATCTTTAAAATGACACAACAATTCATGATTGCATCTTGTTGAATTTCCAAGAAAAATAGTACTTTATGTGCTCAAACACACAACTTTTGTGACTTTTCAAACTTTGAAGCTCGATAACTTCGGCAAATGTGGACCAAATTTGTAAAACAAAGTGTCAAATTAATTAGCTCGACGAGATTTTGAATATGTCACAACACATCATGATTGCATCTTGTTGAATTTCCAAGAAAAATAGTACTTTATGTGCTCAAACACACAAGTTTTGTGACTTTTCAAACTTTGAAGCTCGATAGCTTCGGCAAATGTGGACCAAATTTGTTAAACAAAGTGTCAAATTAATCAGCTCCACGAGATTTTAAAGATGTCACAACACATCATGATTACATCTTGTTGAACTTCCAAGAAAAATAGAACTTTATGTGCTCAAACACACAACTTTTGTGACTTCCAATTTTGAAGCTCGATAACTTTGGCTAATGTGGACCAAATTTGTTAAACAAAGTGTCAAATTAATCAGCTCGACAAGGTTATGAAGATGTCACAACACACCATGATTACATCTTGTTGAACTTCGAAGAAAAATAGTACTTTATATGCTCAAACACACAACTTTTGTGACTTTTCAAACTTTGAAGCTCGATAGCTTCGGCAAATGAAGACCAAATTTCTTAAACAAAGTGTCAAATTAATCAGCTCAACGAGATTTTGAATATGTCACAACACATCATGATTGCATCTTGTTGAATTTCCAAGAAAAATAATACTTTATGTGCTCAAACACACATATTTTGTGACTTTTCAAACTTTGAAGCTCGATAACTTTCGCAAATGTGGACCAAATTTGTTTACCAAAGTGTCACATTAATCAGCTCGACGAGATCTTTAAAATGACGCAACACATCATCATTGCATCTTGTTGAACTTCCAAGAAAAATAGTACTTTATGTGCTCAAACACACATATTTTGTGACTTTTCAAAATTTGAAGCTCGATAGCTTCGGCAAATGAAGACCAAATTTCTTAAACAAAGTGTCAAAGTAATCACCTCAACGAGATTTTAAAGATGTCACAACACATGATGATTGCATCTTGTTGAATTTCCAAGAAAAATAGTACTTTATGTGCTCAAACACACAACTTTTGTGACTTTTCAAAATTTGAAGCTCGATAGCTTCGGCAAATGAAGACCAAATTTGTTAAACAAAGTGTCAAATTAATCAGCTCGACGAGATTTTGAAGATGTCACAACACATCAGAATTGCATCTTGTTGAACTTCCAAGAAAAATAGTACTTTATGTGCTTAAACACACATATTTTGTTACTTTTCAAACTTTGAAGCTCGATAACTTTGGCAAATGTGGACCAAATTTGTTAACCAAAGTGTCAAATTAATCAGCTCGACGAGATCTTTAAAATGACACAACACACCATGATTACATCTTGTTGAACTTCCAAGAAAAATAGTACTTTATGTGCTCAAACACACAACTTTTGTGACTTTTCAAAATTTGAAGCTCGATAGCTTCGGCAAATGAAGACCAAATTTCTTAAACAAAGTGTCAAATTAATCAGCTCAACGAGATTTTGAAGATGTCACAACACATGATGGTTGCATCTTGTTGAATTTCCAAGAAAAATAGTACTTTATGTGCTCAAACACACAACTTTTGTGACTTTTCAAAATTTGAAGCTCGAAAGCTTCGGCAAATGAAGACCAAATTTCTTAAACAAAGTGTCAAATTAATCAGCTCAACGAGATTTTGAAGATGTCACAACACATGATGATTGCATCTTGTTGAACTTCCAAGAAAATAGTACTTTATGTGCTCAAACACACATATTTTGTGACTTTTCAAACTTTGAAGCTCGATAGCTTCGGCAAATGAAGACCAAATTTCTTAAACAAAGTGTCAAAGTAATAACCTCAAAGAGATTTTAAAGATGTCACAACACATCATTATTACATCTTGTTGAACTTCCAAGAAAAATAGTACTTTATGTGCTCAAACACACAACTTTTGTGACTTTTCAAACTTTGAAGCTCGATAGCTTCGGCAAATGAAGACCAAATTTCTTAAACAAAGTGTCAAAGTAATCACCTCAACGAGATTTTAAAGATGTCACAACACATGATGATTGCATCTTGTTGAATTTCCAGGAAAAATAGTACTTTATGTGCTCAAACACACATATTTTGTGACTTTTCAAACTTTGAAGCTCGATAACTTTGGCAAATGTGGACCAAATTTGTTAAACAAAGTGTCAAATTAATCAGCTCGACGAGATTTTAAAGATGTCACAACACATCATGATTACATCTTGTTGAACTTCCAAGAAAAATAGTACTTTATGTGCTCAAACACACAACTTTTGTGACTTTTCCAATTTTGAAGCTCGATAACTTTGGCAAATGTGGACCAAATTTGTTAACCAAAGTGTCAAATTAATCAGCTCGACTAGATATTTAAAATGACACAACAATTCATGATTGCATCTTGTTGAATTTCCAAGAAAAATAGTACTTTATGTGCTCAAACACACAACTTTTGTGACTTTTCAAACTTTGAAGCTCGATAACTTCGGCAAATGTGGACCAAATTTGTTAAACAAAGTGTCAAATTAATTAGCTCGACGAGATTTTGAATATGTCACAACACATCATGATTGCATCTTGTTGAATTTCCAAGAAAAATAATACTTTATGTGCTCAAACACACAACTTTTGTGACTTTTCAAACTTTGAAGCTCGATAGCTGCGGCAAATGTGGACCAAATTTGTTAACCAAAGTGTCAAATTAATCAGCTCGACGAGATCTTTAAAATGACACAACACACCATGATTACATCTTGTTGAACTTCCAAGAAAAATAGAACTTTATGTGCTCAAACACACAACTTTTGTGACTTTTCAAAATTTGAAGCTCGAAAGCTTCGGCAAATGAAGACCAAATTTCTTAAACAAAGTGTCAAATTAATCAGCTCAACGAGATTTTGAAGATGTCACAACACATGATGATTGCATCTTGTTGAACTTCCAAGAAAAATAGTACTTTATGTGCTCAAACACACATATTTTGTGACTTTTCAAACTTTGAAGCTCGATAGCTTCGGCAAATGAAGACCAAATTTCTTAAACAAAGTGTCAAAGTAATCACCTCAACGAGATTTTAAAGATGTCACAACACATGATGATTGCATCTTGTTGAATTTCCAAGAAAAATAGTACTTTATGTGCTCAAACACACATATTTTGTGACTTTTCAAACTTTGAAGCTCGATAACTTTGGCAAATGTGGACCAAATTTGTTAAACAAAGTGTCAAATTAATCAGCTCGACGAGATTTTAAAGATGTCACAACACATCATGATTACATCTTGTTGAATTTCCAAGAAAAATAGTACTTTATGTGCTCAAACACACAACTTTTGTGACTTTTCAAACTTTGAAGCTCGATAGCTTCGGCAAATGAAGACCAAATTTCTTAAACAAAGTGTCAAAGTAATCACCTCAACGAGATTTTAAAGATGTCACAACACATGATGATTGCATCTTGTTGAATTTCCAAGAAAAATAGTACTTTATGTGCTCAAACACACAACTTTTGTGACTTTTCAAACTTTGAAGCTCGATAACTTCGGCAAATGTGGACCAAATTTCTTAAACAAAGTGTCAAAGTAATCACCTCAACGAGATTTTAAAGATGTCACAACACATCATGATTACATCTTGTTGAACTTCCAAGAAAAATAGTACTTTATGTGCTCAAACACACAACTTTTGTGACTTTTCAAACTTTGAAGCTCGATAGCTTCGGCAAATGAAGACCAACTTTGTTAAACAAAGTGTCAATTTAATCAGCTCGACGAGATTTTGAATATGTCACAACACATCATGATTGCATCTTGTTGAATTTCCAAGAAAAATAATACTTTATGTGCTCAAACACACATATTTTGTTACTTTTCAAAATTTGAAGCTCGATAGCTTCGGCAAATGGAGACCAAATTTGTTAAACAAAGTGTCAAATTAATCAGCTCGACGAGATTTTGAATATGTCACAACACATCATGATTGCATCTTGTTGAATTTCCAAGAAAAATAGTACTTTATGTGCTCAAACACACAACTTTTATGACTTTTCCAATTTTGAAGCTCGATAACTTTGGCAAATGTGGACCAAATTTATTAAACAAAGTGTCAAATTAATCAGCTCGACGAGATCTTTAAAATGACACAACACACCATGATTACATCTTGTTGAACTTCCAAGAAAAATAGAACTTTATGTGCTCAAACACACAACTTTTGTGACTTTTCAAACTTTGAAGCTCGATATCTTCGGCAAATGAAGACCAAATTTCTTAAACAAAGTGTCAAAGTAATCACCTCAACGAGATTTTAAAGATGTCACAACACATGATGATTGCATCTTGTTGAATTTCCAAGAGAAATAGTACTTTATGTGCTCAAACACACAACTTTTGTGACTTTTCAAAATTTGAAGCTCGAAAGCTTCGGCAAATGAAGACCAAATTTCTTAAACAAAGTGTCAAATTAATCAGCTCAACGAGATTTTGAAGATGTCACAACACATGATGATTGCATCTTGTTGAACTTCCAAGAAAAATAGTACTTTATGTGCTCAAACACACAACTTTTGTGACTTTTCAAACTTTGAAGCTCGATAGCTTCGGCAAATGAAGACCAAATTTCTTAAACAAAGTGTCAAAGTAATCACCTCAACGAGATTTTAAAGATGTCACAACACATGATGATTGCATCTTGTTGAATTTCCAAGAAAAATAGTACTTTATGTGCTCAAACACATATATTTTGTGACTTTTCAAACTTTGAAGCTCGATAACTTCGGCAAATGTGGACCAACTTTGTTAAACAAAGTGTCAAATTAATCAGCTCGACGAGATTTTGAATATGTCACAACACACCATGATTAAATCTTGTTGAACTTCCAAGAAAAATAGTACTTTATGTGCTCAAACACACAACTTTTGTGACTTTTCAAACTTTGAAGCTCGATAGCTTCGGCAAATGGAGACCAAATTTCTTAAACAAAGTGTCAAATTAATCAGCTCAACGAGATTTTGAAGATGTCACAACACATGATGATTGCATCTTGTTGAATTTCCAAGAAAAATAGTACTTTATGTGCTCAAACACACATATTTTGTGACTTTTCAAACTTTGAAGCTCGATAGCTTCGGCAAATGAAGACCAAATTTCTTAAACAAAGTGTCAAAGTAATCACCTCAACGAGATTTTAAAGATGTCACAACACATCATGATTACATCTTGTTGAACTTCCAAGAAAAATAGAACTTTATGTGCTCAAACACACAACTTTTGTGACTTTTCAAACTTTGAAGCTCGATAGCTTCGGCAAATGAAGACCAAATTTCTTAAACAAAGTGTCAAAGTAATCACCTCAACTAGATTTTAAAGATGTCACAAAACATCATGATTGCATCTTGATGAATTTCCAAGAAAAATAGTACTTTATGTGCTCAAACACACATATTTTGTGACTTTTCAAACTTTGAAGCTCGATAACTTCGGCAAATGTGGACCAAATTTGTTAAACAAAGTGTCAAATTAATCAGCTCGACGAGATTTTGAATATGTCACAACACATCATGATTGCATCTTGTTGAATTTCCAAGAAAAATAGTACTTTATGTGCTCAAACACACAACTTTTGTGACTTTTCAAACTTTGAAGCTCGATAGCTTCGGCAAATGAAGACCAAATTTCTTAAACAAAGTGTCAAAGTAATCACCTAAACGAGATTTTAAAGATGTCACAACACATGATGATTGCATCTTGTTGAATTTCCAAGAAAAATAGTACTTTATGTGCTCAAACACACATATTTTGTGACTTTTCAAACTTTGAAGCTCGATAACTTCGGCAAATGTGGACCAAATTTGTTAAACAAAGTGACAAATTAATCAGCTCGACGAGATTTTGAATATGTCACAACACATCATGATTGCATCTTGTTGAATTTCCAAGAAAAATAGTACTTTATGTGCTCAAACACACAACTTTTGTGACTTTTCAAACTTTGAAGCTCGATAGCTTCGGCAAATGAAGACCAAATTTGTTAAACAAAGTGTCAAATTAATCAGCTCGACGAGATTTTGAATATGTCACAACACATCATGATTGCATCTTGTTGAATTTCCAAGAAAAATAGTACTTTATGTGCTCAAACACACATATTTTGTGACTTTTCAAACTTTGAAGCTCGATAACTTCGGCAAATGTGGACCAAATTTGTTAAACAAAGTGACAAATTAATCAGCTCGACGAGATTTTGAATATGTCACAACACATCATGATTGCATCTTGTTGAATTTCCAAGAAAAATAGTACTTTATGTGCTCAAACACACAACTTTTGTGACTTTTCAAACTTTGAAGCTCGATAGCTTCGGCAAATGAAGACCAAATTTCTTAAACAAAGTGTCAAAGTAATCACCTAAACGAGATTTTAAAGATGTCACAACACATGATGATTGCATCTTGTTGAATTTCCAAGAAAAATAGTACTTTATGTGCTCAAACACACATATTTTGTGACTTTTCAAACTTTGAAGCTCGATAACTTCGGCAAATGTGGACCAAATTTGTTAAACAAAGTGTCAAATTAATTAGCTCGACGAGATTTTGAATATGTCACAACACATCATGATTGCATCTTGTTGAATTTCCAAGAAAAATAATACTTTATGTGCTCAAACACACAACTTTTGTGACTTTTCAAACTTTGAAGCTCGATAGCTGCGGCAAATGTGGACCAAATTTGTTAACCAAAGTGTCAAATTAATCAGCTCGACGAGATCTTTAAAATGACACAACACACCATGATTACATGTTGTTGAACTTCCAAGAAAAATAGAACTTTATGTGCTCAAACACACAACTTTTGTGACTTTTCAAAATTTGAAGCTCGAAAGCTTCGGCAAATGAAGACCAAATTTCTTAAACAAAGTGTCAAATTAATCAGCTCAACGAGATTTTGAAGATGTCACAACACATGATGATTGCATCTTGTTGAACTTCCAAGAAAAATAGTACTTTATGTGCTCAAACACACATATTTTGTGACTTTTCAAACTTTGAAGCTCGATAGCTTCGGCAAATGAAGACCAAATTTCTTAAACAAAGTGTCAAAGTAATCACCTCAACGAGATTTTAAAGATGTCACAACACATGATGATTGCATCTTGTTGAATTTCCAAGAAAAATAGTACCTTATGTGCTCAAACACACATATTTTGTGACTTTTCAAACTTTGAAGCTCGATAACTTTGGCAAATGTGGACCAAATTTGTTAAACAAAGTGTCAAATTAATCAGCTCGACGAGATTTTAAAGATGTCACAACACATCATGATTACATCTTGTTGAATTTCCAAGAAAAATAGTACTTTATGTGCTCAAACACACAACTTTTGTGACTTTTCAAACTTTGAAGCTCGATAGCTTCGGCAAATGAAGACCAAATTTCTTAAACAAAGTGTCAAAGTAATCACCTCAACGAGATTTTAAAGATGTCACAACACATGATGATTGCATCTTGTTGAATTTCCAAGAAAAATAGTACTTTATGTGCTCAAACACACAACTTTTGTGACTTTTCAAACTTTGAAGCTCGATAACTTCGGCAAATGTGGACCAAATTTCTTAAACAAAGTGTCAAAGTAATCACCTCAACGAGATTTTAAAGATGTCACAACACATCATGATTACATCTTGTTGAACTTCCAAGAAAAATAGTACTTTATGTGCTCAAACACACAACTTTTGTGACTTTTCAAACTTTGAAGCTCGATAGCTTCGGCAAATGAAGACCAACTTTGTTAAACAAAGTGTCAATTTAATCAGCTCGACGAGATTTTGAATATGTCACAACACATCATGATTGCATCTTGTTGAATTTCCAAGAAAAATAATACTTTATGTGCTCAAACACACATATTTTGTTACTTTTCAAAATTTGAAGCTCGATAGCTTCGGCAAATGGAGACCAAATTTGTTAAACAAAGTGTCACATTAATCAGCTCGACGAGATTTTGAATATGTCACAACACATCATGATTGCATCTTGTTGAATTTCCAAGAAAAATAGTACTTTATGTGCTCAAACACACAACTTTTATGACTTTTCCAATTTTGAAGCTCGATAACTTTGGCAAATGTGGACCAAATTTATTAAACAAAGTGTCAAATTAATCAGCTCGACGAGATCTTTAAAATGACACAACACACCATGATTACATCTTGTTGAACTTCCAAGAAAAATAGTACTTTATGTGCTCAAACACACAACTTTTGTGACTTTTCAAAATTTGAAGCTCGATAGCTTCGGCAAATGAAGACCAAATTTCTTAAACAAAGTGTCAAATTAATCAGCTCGACGAGATCTTTAAAATGACACAACACACCATGATTACATCTTGTTGAACTTCCAAGAAAAATAGAACTTTATGTGCTCAAACACACAACTTTTGTGACTTTTCAAACTTTGAAGCTCGATAGCTTCGGCAAATGAAGACCAAATTTCTTAAACAAAGTGTCAAAGTAATCACCTCAACGAGATTTTAAAGATGTCACAACACATGATGATTGCATCTTGTTGAATTTCCAAGAGAAATAGTACTTTATGTGCTCAAACACACAACTTTTGTGACTTTTCAAAATTTGAAGCTCGAAAGCTTCGGCAAATGAAGACCAAATTTCTTAAACAAAGTGTCAAATTAATCAGCTCAACGAGATTTTGAAGATGTCACAACACATGATGATTGCATCTTGTTGAACTTCCAAGAAAAATAGTACTTTATGTGCTCAAACACACAACTTTTGTGACTTTTCAAACTTTGAAGCTCGATAGCTTCGGCAAATGAAGACCAAATTTCTTAAACAAAGTGTCAAAGTAATCACCTCAACGAGATTTTAAAGATGTCACAACACATGATGATTGCATCTTGTTGAATTTCCAAGAAAAATAGTACTTTATGTGCTCAAACACATATATTTTGTGACTTTTCAAACTTTGAAGCTCGATAACTTCGGCAAATGTGGACCAACTTTGTTAAACAAAGTGTCAAATTAATCAGCTCGACGAGATTTTGAATATGTCACAACACACCATGATTACATCTTGTTGAACTTCCAAGAAAAATAGTACTTTATGTGCTCAAACACACAACTTTTGTGACTTTTCAAACTTTGAAGCTCGATAGCTTCGGCAAATGGAGACCAAATTTCTTAAACAAAGTGTCAAATTAATCAGCTCAACGAGATTTTGAAGATGTCACAACACATGATGATTGCATCTTGTTGAATTTCCAAGAAAAATAGTACTTTATGTGCTCAAACACACATATTTTGTGACTTTTCAAACTTTGAAGCTCGATAGCTTCGGCAAATGAAGACCAAATTTCTTAAACAAAGTGTCAAAGTAATCACCTCAACGAGATTTTAAAGATGTCACAACACATCATGATTACATCTTGTTGAACTTCCAAGAAAAATAGAACTTTATGTGCTCAAACACACAACTTTTGTGACTTTTCAAACTTTGAAGCTCGATAGCTTCGGCAAATGAAGACCAAATTTCTTAAACAAAGTGTCAAAGTAATCACCTCAACTAGATTTTAAAGATGTCACAAAACATCATGATTGCATCTTGTTGAATTTCCAAGAAAAATAGTACTTTATGTGCTCAAACACACATATTTTGTGACTTTTCAAACTTTGAAGCTCGATAACTTCGGCAAATGTGGACCAAATTTGTTAAACAAAGTGTCAAATTAATCAGCTCGACGAGATTTTGAATATGTCACAACACATCATGATTGCATCTTGTTGAATTTCCAAGAAAAATAGTACTTTATGTGCTCAAACACACAACTTTTGTGACTTTTCAAACTTTGAAGCTCGATAGCTTCGGCAAATGAAGACCAAATTTCTTAAACAAAGTGTCAAAGTAATCACCTAAACGAGATTTTAAAGATGTCACAACACATGATGATTGCATCTTGTTGAATTTCCAAGAAAAATAGTACTTTATGTGCTCAAACACACATATTTTGTGACTTTTCAAACTTTGAAGCTCGATAACTTTGGCAAATGTGGACCAAATTTGTTAAACAAAGTGTCAAATTAATCAGCTCGACGAGATTTTAAAGATGTCACAACACATCATGATTACATCTTGTTGAATTTCCAAGAAAAATAGTACTTTATGTGCTCAAACACACAACTTTTGTGACTTTTCAAACTTTGAAGCTCGATAGCTTCGGCAAATGAAGACCAAATTTCTTAAACAAAGTGTCAAAGTAATCACCTCAACGAGATTTTAAAGATGTCACAACACATGATGATTGCATCTTGTTGAATTTCCAAGAAAAATAGTACTTTATGTGCTCAAACACACAACTTTTGTGACTTTTCAAACTTTGAAGCTCGATAACTTCGGCAAATGTGGACCAAATTTCTTAAACAAAGTGTCAAAGTAATCACCTCAACGAGATTTTAAAGATGTCACAACACATCATGATTACATCTTGTTGAACTTCCAAGAAAAATAGTACTTTATGTGCTCAAACACACAACTTTTGTGACTTTTCAAACTTTGAAGCTCGATAGCTTCGGCAAATGAAGACCAACTTTGTTAAACAAAGTGTCAATTTAATCAGCTCGACGAGATTTTGAATATGTCACAACACATCATGATTGCATCTTGTTGAATTTCCAAGAAAAATAATACTTTATGTGCTCAAACACACATATTTTGTTACTTTTCAAAATTTGAAGCTCGATAGCTTCGGCAAATGGAGACCAAATTTGTTAAACAAAGTGTCAAATTAATCAGCTCGACGAGATTTTGAATATGTCACAACACATCATGATTGCATCTTGTTGAATTTCCAAGAAAAATAGTACTTTATGTGCTCAAACACACAACTTTTATGACTTTTCCAATTTTGAAGCTCGATAACTTTGGCAAATGTGGACCAAATTTATTAAACAAAGTGTCAAATTAATCAGCTCGACGAGATCTTTAAAATGACACAACACACCATGATTACATCTTGTTGAACTTCCAAGAAAAATAGTACTTTATGTGCTCAAACACACAACTTTTGTGACTTTTCAAAATTTGAAGCTCGATAGCTTCGGCAAATGAAGACCAAATTTCTTAAACAAAGTGTCAAATTAATCAGCTCGACGAGATCTTTAAAATGACACAACACACCATGATTACATCTTGTTGAACTTCCAAGAAAAATAGAACTTTATGTGCTCAAACACACAACTTTTGTGACTTTTCAAACTTTGAAGCTCGATAGCTTCGGCAAATGAAGACCAAATTTCTTAAACAAAGTGTCAAAGTAATCACCTCAACGAGATTTTAAAGATGTCACAACACATGATGATTGCATCTTGTTGAATTTCCAAGAGAAATAGTACTTTATGTGCTCAAACACACAACTTTTGTGACTTTTCAAAATTTGAAGCTCGAAAGCTTCGGCAAATGAAGACCAAATTTCTTAAACAAAGTGTCAAATTAATCAGCTCAACGAGATTTTGAAGATGTCACAACACATGATGATTGCATCTTGTTGAACTTCCAAGAAAAATAGTACTTTATGTGCTCAAACACACAACTTTTGTGACTTTTCAAACTTTGAAGCTCGATAGCTTCGGCAAATGAAGACCAAATTTCTTAAACAAAGTGTCAAAGTAATCACCTCAACGAGATTTTAAAGATGTCACAACACATGATGATTGCATCTTGTTGAATTTCCAAGAAAAATAGTACTTTATGTGCTCAAACACATATATTTTGTGACTTTTCAAACTTTGAAGCTCGATAACTTCGGCAAATGTGGACCAACTTTGTTAAACAAAGTGTCAAATTAATCAGCTCGACGAGATTTTGAATATGTCACAACACACCATGATTACATCTTGTTGAACTTCCAAGAAAAATAGTACTTTATGTGCTCAAACACACAACTTTTGTGACTTTTCAAACTTTGAAGCTCGATAGCTTCGGCAAATGGAGACCAAATTTCTTAAACAAAGTGTCAAATTAATCAGCTCAACGAGATTTTGAAGATGTCACAACACATGATGATTGCATCTTGTTGAATTTCCAAGAAAAATAGTACTTTATGTGCTCAAACACACATATTTTGTGACTTTTCAAAATTTGAAGCTCGATAGCTTCGGCAAATGAAGACCAAATTTCTTAAACAAAGTGTCAAAGTAATCACCTCAACGAGATTTTAAAGATGTCACAACACATCATGATTACATCTTGTTGAACTTCCAAGAAAAATAGAACTTTATGTGCTCAAACACACAACTTTTGTGACTTTTCAAACTTTGAAGCTCGATAGCTTCGGCAAATGAAGACCAAATTTCTTAAACAAAGTGTCAAAGTAATCACCTCAACTAGATTTTAAAGATGTCACAAAACATCATGATTGCATCTTGTTGAATTTCCAAGAAAAATAGTACTTTATGTGCTCAAACACACATATTTTGTGACTTTTCAAACTTTGAAGCTCGATAACTTCGGCAAATGTGGACCAAATTTGTTAAACAAAGTGTCAAATTAATCAGCTCGACGAGATTTTGAATATGTCACAACACATCATGATTGCATCTTGTTGAATTTCCAAGAAAAATAGTACTTTATGTGCTCAAACACACATATTTTGTGACTTTTCAAACTTTGAAGCTCGATAACTTCGGCAAATGTGGACCAAATTTGTTAAACAAAGTGACAAATTAATCAGCTCGACGAGATTTTGAATATGTCACAACACATCATGATTGCATCTTGTTGAATTTCCAAGAAAAATAGTACTTTATGTGCTCAAACACACAACTTTTGTGACTTTTCAAACTTTGAAGCTCGATAGCTTCGGCAAATGAAGACCAAATTTCTTAAACAAAGTGTCAAAGTAATCACCTAAACGAGATTTTAAAGATGTCACAACACATGATGATTGCATCTTGTTGAATTTCCAAGAAAAATAGTACTTTATGTGCTCAAACACACATATTTTGTGACTTTTCAAACTTTGAAGCTCGATAACTTCGGCAAATGTGGACCAAATTTGTTAAACAAAGTGACAAATTAATCAGCTCGACGAGATTTTGAATATGTCACAACACATCATGATTGCATCTTGTTGAATTTCCAAGAAAAATAGTACTTTATGTGCTCAAACACACAACTTTTGTGACTTTTCAAACTTTGAAGCTCGATAGCTTCGGCAAATGAAGACCAAATTTGTTAAACAAAGTGTCAAATTAATCAGCTCGACGAGATTTTGAATATGTCACAACACATCATGATTGCATCTTGTTGAATTTCCAAGAAAAATAGTACTTTATGTGCTCAAACACACAACTTTTGTGACTTTTCAAACTTTGAAGCTCGATAACTTCGGCAAATGTGGACCAAATTTGTTAAACAAAGTGTCAAATTAATTAGCTCGACGAGATTTTGAATATGTCACAACACATTATGATTGCATCTTGTTGAATTTCCAAGAAAAATAGTACTTTTTGTGCTCAAACACACAAGTTTTGTGACTTTTCCAATTTTGAAGCTCGATAACTTTGGCAAATGTGGACCAAATTTGTTAACCAAAGTGTCAAATTAATCAGCTCGACGAGATCTTTAAAATGACACGACAATTCATGATTGCACCTTGTTGAATTTCCAAGAAAAATAGTACTTTATGTGCTCAAACACACAACTTTTGTGACTTTTCCAATTTTGAAGCTCGATAACTTTGGCAAATGTGGACCAAATTTGTTAAACAAAGTGTCAAATTAATCAGCTCGACGAGATCTTTAAAATGACACAACACACCATGATTACATCTTGTTGAACTTCCAAGAAAAATACAACTTTATGTGCTCAAACACACAACTTTTGTGACTTTTCAAAATTTGAAGCTCGATAGCTTCGGCAAATGAAGACCAAATTTCTTAAACAAAGTGTCAAATTAATCAGCTCAACGAGATTTTAAAGATGTCACAACACATGATGATTGCATCTTGTTGAATTTCCAAGAAAAATAGTACTTTATGTGCTCAAACACACATATTTTGTGACTTTTCAAACTTTGAAGCTCGATAACTTCGGCAAATGTGGACCAAATTTGTTAAACAAATGTCAAATTAATCAGCTCGACGAGATTTTGAATATGTCACAACACATCATGATTGCATCTTGTTGAATTTCCAAGAAAAATAGTACTTTATGTGCTCAAACACACAACTTTTGTGACTTTTCAAACTTTGAAGCTCGATAGCTTCGGCAAATGAAGACCAAATTTCTTAAACAAAGTGTCAAAGTAATCACCTCAACGAGATTTTAAAGATGTCACAACACATGATGATTGCATCTTGTTGAATTTCCAAGAAAAATAGTACTTTATGTGCTCAAACACACATATTTTGTGACTTTTCAAACTTTGAAGCTCGATAACTTCGGCAAATGAAGACCAAATTTCTTAAACAAAGTGTCAAATTAATCAGCTCAACGAGATTTTGAAGATGTCACAACACATGATGATTGCATCTTGTTGAATTTCCAAGAAAAATAGTACTTTATGTGCTCAAACACACAACTTTTGTGACTTTTCAAACTTTGAAGCTCGATAACTTCGGCAAATGAAGACCAAATTTCTTAAACAAAGTGTCAAAGTAATCACCTCAACGAGATTTTAAAGATGTCACAACACATGATGATTGCATCTTGTTGAATTTCCAAGAAAAATAGTACTTTATGTGCTCAAACACACAACTTTTGTGACTTTTCAAACTTTGAAGCTCGATAACTTCGGCAAATGTGGACCAAATTTCTTAAACAAAGTGTCAAAGTAATCACCTCAACGAGATTTTAAAGATGTCACAACACATCATGATTACATCTTGTTGAATTTCCAAGAAAAATAGTACTTTATGTGCTCAAACACACATATTTTGTGACTTTTCAAACTTTGAAGCTCGATAACTTCGGCAAATGTGGACCAAATTTGTTAAACAAAGTGTCAAATTAATCAGCTCGACGAGATTTTGAATATGTCACAACACATCATGATTGCATCTTGTTGAATTTCCAAGAAAAATAATACTTTATGTGCTCAAACACACAACTTTTGTGACTTTTCAAACTTTGAAGCTCGATAGCTTCGGCAAATGTGGATCAAATTTGTTAAACAAAGTGTCAAATTAATTAGCTCGACGAGATTTTGAATATGTCACAACACATCATGATTACATCTTGTTGAATTTCCAAGAAAAATAGTACTTTTTGTGCTCAAACACACAAGTTTTGTGACTTTTCCAATTTTGAAGCTCGATAACTTTGGCAAATGTGGACCAAATTTGTTAAACAAAGTGTCAAATTAATCAGCTCAACGAGATTTTAAAGATGTCACAACACATCATGATTACATCTTGTTGAACTTCCAAGAAAAATAGAACTTTATGTGCTCAAACACACAACTTTTGTGACTTTTCAAACTTTGAAGCTCGATAGCTTCGGCAAATGTGGACCAAATTTGTTAACCAAAGTGTCAAATTAATCAGCTCGACGAGATCTTTAAAATGACACAACACACCATGATTACATCTTGTTGAACTTCCAAGAAAAATAGTACTTTATGTGCTCAAACACACAACTTTTGTGACTTTTCAAAATTTGAAGCTCGAAAGCTTCGGCAAATGAAGACCAAATTTCTTAAACAAAGTGTCAAATTAATCAGCTCAACGAGATTTTGAAGATGTCACAACACATGATGATTGCATCTTGTTGAACTTCCAAGAAAAATAGTACTTTATGTGCTCAAACACACATATTTTGTGACTTTTCAAACTTTGAAGCTCGATAGCTTCGGCAAATGAAGACCAAATTTCTTAAACAAAGTGTCAAAGTAATCACCTCAACGAGATTTTGAAGATGTCACAACACATGATGATTGCATCTTGTTGAATTTCCAAGAAAAATAGTACTTTATGTGCTCAAACACACATATTTTGTGACTTTTCAAACTTTGAAGCTCGATAACTTCGGCAAATGTGGACCAAATTTGTTAAACAAAGTGTCAAATTAATCAGCTCCACGAGATCTTTAAAATGACACAACAATTCATGATTGCATCTTGTTGAATTTCCAAGAAAAATAGTACTTTATGTGCTCAAACACACATATTTTGTGACTTTTCAAACTTTGAAGCTCGATAGCTTCGGCAAATGAAGACCAAATTTCTTAAACAAAGTGTCAAAGTAATCACCTCAACGAGATTTTAAAGATGTCACAACACATCATGATTACATCTTGTTGAACTTCCAAGAAAAATAGTACTTTATGTGCTCAAACACACAACTTTTGTGACTTTTCAAACTTTGAAGCTCGATAGCTTCGGCAAATGAAGACCAAATTTCTTAAACAAAGTGTCAAAGTAATCACCTCAACGAGATTTTGAAGATGTCACAACACATGATGATTGCATCTTGTTTAATTTCCAAGAAAAATAGTACTTTATGTGCTCAAACACACAACTTTTGTGACTTTTCAAAATTTGAAGCTCGAAAGCTTCGGCAAATGAAGACCAAATTTCTTAAACAAAGTGTCAAATTAATCAGCTCAACGAGATTTTGAAGATGTCACAACACATGATGATTGCATCTTGTTGAATTTCCAAGAAAAATAGTACTTTATGTGCTCAAACACACAACTTTTGTGACTTTTCAAACTTTGAAGCTCGATAACTTCGGCAAATGTGGACCAAATTTCTTAAACAAAGTGTCAAAGTAATCACCTCAACGAGATTTTAAAGATGTCACAACACATCATGATTACATCTTGTTGAATTTCCAAGAAAAATAGTACTTTATGTGCTCAAACACACATATTTTGTGACTTTTCAAACTTTGAAGCTCGATAACTTCGGCAAATGAGGACCAAATTTGTTAAACAAAGTGTCAAATTAATCAGCTCGACGAGATTTTGAATATGTCACAACACATCATGATTGCATCTTGTTGAATTTCCAAGAAAAATAGTACTTTATGTGCTCAAACACACAACTTTTGTGACTTTTCAAACTTTGAAGCTCGATAGCTTCGGCAAATGAAGATCAAATTTGTTAAACAAAGTGTCAAATTAATCAGCTCGACGAGATTTTGAATATGTCACAACACATCATGATTACATCTTGTTGAATTTCCAAGAAAAATAGTACTTTATGTGCTCAAACACACAACTTTTGTGACTTTTCCAATTTTGAAGCTCGATAACTTTGGCAAATGTGGACCAAATTTGTTAACCAAAGTGTCAAATTAATCAGCTCGACGAGATCTTTAAAATGACACAACAATTCATGATTGCATCTTGTTGAATTTCCAAGAAAAATAGTACTTTATGTGCTCAAACACACAACTTTTGTGACTTTTCAAACTTTGAAGCTCGATAACTTCGGCAAATGTGGATCAAATTTGTTAAACAAAGTGTCAAATTAATTAGCTCGACGAGATTTTGAATATGTCACAACACATCATGATTACATCTTGTTGAATTTCCAAGAAAAATAGTACTTTTTGTGCTCAAACACACAAGTTTTGTGACTTTTCCAATTTTGAAGCTCGATAACTTTGGCAAATGTGGACCAAATTTGTTAAACAAAGTGTCAAATTAATCAGCTCAACGAGATTTTAAAGATGTCACAACACATCATGATTACATCTTGTTGAACTTCCAAGAAAAATAGAACTTTATGTGCTCAAACACACAACTTTTGTGACTTTTCAAACTTTGAAGCTCGATAGCTTCGGCAAATGTGGACCAAATTTGTTAACCAAAGTGTCAAATTAATCAGCTCGACGAGATCTTTAAAATGACACAACACACCATGATTACATCTTGTTGAACTTCCAAGAAAAATAGTACTTTATGTGCTCAAACACACAACTTTTGTGACTTTTCAAAATTTGAAGCTCGAAAGCTTCGGCAAATGAAGACCAAATTTCTTAAACAAAGTGTCAAATTAATCAGCTCAACGAGATTTTGAAGATGTCACAACACATGATGATTGCATCTTGTTGAACTTCCAAGAAAAATAGTACTTTATGTGCTCAAACACACATATTTTGTGACTTTTCAAACTTTGAAGCTCGATAGCTTCGGCAAATGAAGACCAAATTTCTTAAACAAAGTGTCAAAGTAATCACCTCAACGAGATTTTGAAGATGTCACAACACATGATGATTGCATCTTGTTGAATTTCCAAGAAAAATAGTACTTTATGTGCTCAAACACACATATTTTGTGACTTTTCAAACTTTGAAGCTCGATAACTTCGGCAAATGTGGACCAAATTTGTTAAACAAAGTGTCAAATTAATCAGCTCGACGAGATTTTGAATATGTCACAACACATCATGATTGCATCTTGATGAATTTCCAAGAAAAATAGTACTTTATGTGCTCAAACACACAACTTTTGTGACTTTTCAAACTTTGAAGCTCGATAGCTTCGGCAAATGAAGACCAAATTTGTTAAACAAAGTGTCAAATTAATCAGCTCGACAAGATTTTGAATATGTCACAACACATCGTGATTGCATCTTGTTGAATTTCCAAGAAAAATAGTACTTTATGTGCTCAAACACACATATTTTGTGACTTTTCAAATTTTGAAGCTCGATAACTTTGGCAAATGTGGACCAAATTTGTTAACCAAAGTGTCAAATTAATCAGCTCCACGAGATCTTTAAAATGACACAACAATTCATGATTGCATCTTGTTGAATTTCCAAGAAAAATAGTACTTTATGTGCTCAAACACACATATTTTGTGACTTTTCAAACTTTGAAGCTCGATAGCTTCGGCAAATGAAGACCAAATTTCTTAAACAAAGTGTCAAAGTAATCACCTCAACGAGATTTTAAAGATGTCACAACACATCATGATTACATCTTGTTGAACTTCCAAGAAAAATAGTACTTTATGTGCTCAAACACACAACTTTTGTGACTTTTCAAACTTTGAAGCTCGATAGCTTCGGCAAATGAAGACCAAATTTCTTAAACAAAGTGTCAAAGTAATCACCTCAACGAGATTTTGAAGATGTCACAACACATGATGATTGCATCTTGTTTAATTTCCAAGAAAAATAGTACTTTATGTGCTCAAACACACAACTTTTGTGACTTTTCAAAATTTGAAGCTCGAAAGCTTCGGCAAATGAAGACCAAATTTCTTAAACAAAGTGTCAAATTAATCAGCTCAACGAGATTTTGAAGATGTCACAACACATGATGATTGCATCTTGTTGAATTTCCAAGAAAAATAGTACTTTATGTGCTCAAACACACATATTTTGTGACTTTTCAAACTTTGACGCTCGAAAACTTCGGCAAATGTGGACCAAATTTCTTAAACAAAGTGTCAAATTAATCAGCTCATCGAGATTTTGAAGATGTCACAAAACATCATGATTGCATCTTGTTGAATTTCCAAGAAAAATAGTACTTTATGTGCTCAAACACACATATTTTGTGACTTTTCAAACTTTGACGCTCGATAACTTTGGCAAATGTGGACCAAATTTGTTAACCAAAGTGTTAAATTAATCAGCTCGACGAGATCTTTAAAATGACACAACACATCATGATTGCATCTTGTTGAATTTCCAAGAAAAATAGTACTTTATGTCCTCAAACACACAACTTTTATGACTTTTCCAATTTTGAAGCTCGATAACTTTGGCAAATGTGGACCAAATTTGTTAACCAAAGTGTCAAATTAATCAGCTCGACGAGATCTTTAAAATGACACAACAATTCATGATTGCATCTTGTTGAATTTCCAAGAGAAATAGTACTTTATGTGCTCAAACACACAACTTTTGTGACTTTTCAAACTTTGAAGCTCGATAGCTTCGGCAAATGAAGACCAAATTTCTTAAACAAAGTGTCAAAGTAATCACCTAAACGAGATTTTAAAGATGTCACAACACATGATGATTGCATCTTGTTGAATTTCCAAGAAAAATAGTACTTTATGTGCTCAAACACACATATTTTGTGACTTTTCAAACTTTGAAGCTCGATAACTTCGGCAAATGTGGACCAAATTTGTTAAACAAAGTGACAAATTAATCAGCTCGACGAGATTTTGAAGATGTCACAACACATGATGATTGCATCTTGTTGAACTTCCAAGAAAAATAGTACTTTATGTGCTCAAACACACATATTTTGTGACTTTTCAAACTTTGAAGCTCGATAGCTTCGGCAAATGAAGACCAAATTTCTTCAACAAAGTGTCAAAGTAATCACCTCAACGAGATTTTAAAGATGTCACAACACATGATGATTGCATCTTGTTGAATTTCCAAGAAAAATAGTACTTTATGTGCTCAAACACACATATTTTGTGACTTTTCAAACTTTGAAGCTCGATAACTTTGGCAAATGTGGACCAAATTTGTTAAACAAAGTGTCAAATTAATCAGCTCGACGAGATTTTAAAGATGTCACAACACATCATGATTACATCTTGTTGAACTTCCAAGAAAAATAGTACTTTATGTGCTCAAACACACAACTTTTGTGACTTTTCAAACTTTGAAGCTCGATAGCTTCGGCAAATGAAGACCAAATTTGTTAAACAAAGTGTCAAATTAATCAGCTCGACGAGATTTTGAATATGTCACAACACATCATGATTGCATCTTGTTGAATTTCCAAGAAAAATAGTACTTTATGTGCTCAAACACACATATTCTGTGACTTTTCAAATTTTGAAGCTCGATAACTTTGGCAAATGTGGACCAAATTTGTTAACCAAAGGGTCAAATTAATCAGCTCCACGAGATCTTTAAAATGACACAACAATTCATGATTGCATCTTGTTGAATTTCCAAGAAAAATAGTACTTTATGTGCTCAAACACACATATTTTGTGACTTTTCAAATTTTGAAGCTCGATAGCTTCGGCAAATGAAGACCAAATTTCTTAAACAAAGTGTCAAAGTAATCACCTCAACGAGATTTTAAAGATGTCACAACACATGATGATTGCATCTTGTTGAATTTCCAAGAAAAATAGTACTTTATGTGCTCAAACACACAACTTTTGTGACTTTTCAAACTTTGAAGCTCGATAACTTCGGCAAATGTGGACCAAATTTCTTAAACAAAGTGTCAAAGTAATCACCTCAACGAGATTTTAAAGATGTCACAACACATCATGATTACATCTTGTTGAACTTCCAAGAAAAATAGTACTTTATGTGCTCAAACACACAACTTTTGTGATTTTTCAAACTTTGAAGCTCGATAGCTTCGGCAAATGAAGACCAACTTTGTTAAACAAAGTGTCAAATTAATCAGCTCGACGAGATTTTGAATATGTCACAACACATCATGATTGCATCTTGTTGAATTTCCAAGAAAAATAATACTTTATGTGCTCAAACACACATATTTTGTTACTTTTCAAAATTTGAAGCTCGATAGCTTCGGCAAATGGAGACCAAATTTGTTAAACAAAGTGTCAAATTAATCAGCTCGACGAGATTTTGAATATGTCACAACACATCATGATTGCATCTTGTTGAATTTCCAAGAAAAATAGTACTTTATGTGCTCAAACACACAACTTTTGTGACTTTTCAAACTTTGAAGCTCGATAACTTCGGCAAATGTGGACCAAATTTGTTAAACAAAGTGTCAAATTAATTAGCTCGACGAGATTTTGAATATGTCACAACACATCATGATTGCATCTTGTTGAATTTCCAAGAAAAATAGTACTTTATGTGCTCAAACACACAACTTTTGTGACTTTTCAAACTTTGAAGCTCGATAGCTTCGGCAAATGAAGACCAAATTTGTTAAACAAAGTGTCAAATTAATCAGCTCGACGAGATTTTGAATATGTCACAACACATCATGATTGCATCTTGTTGAACTTCCAAGAAAAATAGTACTTTATGTGCTCAAACACACATATTTTGTGACTTTTCAAACTCTGAAGCTCGATAACTTTGGCAAATGTGGACCAAATTTGTTAACCAAAGTGTCAAATTAATCAGCTCGACGAGATCTTTAAAATGACACAACAATTCATGATTGCATCTTGTTGAATTTCCAAGAAAAATAGTACTTTATGTGCTCAAACACACAACTTTTGTGACTTTTTGAAGATGTCACAACACATGATGATTGCATCTTGATGAACTTCCAAGAAAAATAGTACTTTATGTGCTCAAACACACAACTTTTGTGACTTTTCAAACTTTGAAGCTCGATAGCTTCGGCAAATGAAGACCAAATTTCTTAAACAAAGTGTCAAAGTAATCACCTTAACGAGATTTTAAAGATGTCACAACACATGATGATTGCATCTTGTTGAATTTCCAAGAAAAATAGTACTTTATGTGCTCAAACACACATATTTTGTGACTTTTCAAACTTTGAAGCTCGATAACTTCGGCAAATGTGGACCAAATTTCTTAAACAAAGTGTCAAATTAATCAGCTCATCGAGATTTTGAAGATGTCACAAAACATCATGATTGCATCTTGTTGAATTTCCAAGAAAAATAGTACTTTATGTCCTCAAACACACAACTTTTATGACTTTTCCAATTTTGAAGCTCGATAACTTTGGCAAATGTGGACCAAATTTGTTAACCAAAGTGTCAAATTAATCAGCTCGACGAGATCTTTAAAATGACACAACAATTCATGATTGCATCTTGTTGAATTTCCAAGAGAAATAGTACTTTATGTGCTCAAACACACAACTTTTGTGACTTTTCAAACTTTGAAGCTCGATAGCTTCGGCAAATGAAGACCAAATTTGTTAAACAAAGTGTCAAATTAATCAGCTCGACGAGATTTTGAATATGTCACAACACATCATGATTGCATCTTGTTGAATTTCCAAGAAAAATAGTACTTTATGTGCTCAAACACACAACTTTTGTGACTTTTCCAATTTTGAGGCTCGATAACTTTGGCAAATGTGGACCAAATTTGTTAAACAAAGTGTCAAATTAATCAGCTCAACGAGATTTTAAAGATGTCACAACACATCATGATTACATCTTGTTGAACTTCCAAGAAAAATAGAACTTTATGTGCTCAAACACACAACTTTTGTGACTTTTCAAACTTTGAAGCTCGATAACTTCGGCAAATGTGGACCAAATTTGTTAAACAAAGTGTCAAATTAATTAGCTCGACGAGATTTTGAATATGTCACAACACATCATGATTGCATCTTGTTGAATTTCCAAGAAAAATAGTACTTTATGTGCTCAAACACACAACTTTTGTGACTTTTCAAACTTTGAAGCTCGATAACTTCGGCAAATGTGGACCAAATTTGTTAAACAAAGTGTCAAATTAATTAGCTCGACGAGATTTTGAATATGTCACAACACATCATGATTGCATCTTGTTGAACTTCCAAGAAAAATAGAACTTTATGTGCTCAAACACACAACTTTTGTGACTTTTCAAACTTTGAAGCTCGATAGCTTCGGCAAATGTGGACCAAATTTGTTAACCAAAGTGTCAAATTAATCAGCTCGACGAGATCTTTAAAATGACACAACACACCATGATTACATCTTGTTGAACTTCCAAGAAAAATAGTACTTTATGTGCTCAAACACACAACTTTTGTGACTTTTCAAAATTTGAAGCTCGAAAGCTTCGGCAAATGAAGACCAAATTTCTTAAACAAAGTGTCAAAGTAATCACCTCAACGAGATTTTGAAGATGTCACAACACATGATGATTGCATCTTGTTGAACTTCCAAGAAAAATAGTACTTTATGTGCTCAAACACACAACTTTTGTGACTTTTCAAACTTTGAAGCTCGATAGCTTCGGCAAATGTGGACCAAATTTGTTAACCAAAGTGTCAAATTAATCAGCTCGACGAGATCTTTAAAATGACACAACACACCATGATTACATCTTGTTGAACTTCCAAGAAAAATAGTACTTTATGTGCTCAAACACACAACTTTTGTGACTTTTCAAAATTTGAAGCTCGAAAGCTTCGGCAAATGAAGACCAAATTTCTTAAACAAAGTGTCAAATTAATCAGCTCAACGAGATTTTGAAGATGTCACAACACATGATGATTGCATCTTGTTGAACTTCCAAGAAAAATAGTACTTTATGTGCTCAAACACACATATTTTGTGACTTTTCAAACTTTGAAGCTCGATAGCTTCGGCAAATGAAGACCAAATTTCTTAAACAAAGTGTCAAAGTAATCACCTCAACGAGATTTTGAAGATGTCACAACACATGATGACTGCATCTTGTTGAATTTCCAAGAAAAATAGTACTTTATGTGCTCAAACACACAACTTTTGTGACTTTTCAAAATTTGAAGCTCGAAAGCTTCGGCAAATGAAGACCAAATTTCTTAACCAAAGTGTCAAATTAATCAGCTCAACGAGATTTTGAAGATGTCACAACACATGATGATTGCATCTTGTTGAACTTCCAAGAAAAATAGTACTTTATGTGCTCAAACACACATATTTTGTGACTTTTCAAACTTTGAAGCTCGATAACTTTGGCAAATGTGGACCAAATTTGTTAAACAAAGTGTCAAATTAATCAGCTCGACGAGATTTTAAAGATGTCACAACACATCATGATTACATCTTGTTGAATTTCCAAGAAAAATAGTACTTTATGTGCTCAAACACACATATTTTGTGACTTTTCAAACTTTGAAGCTCGATAGCTTCGGCAAATGAAGACCAAATTTCTTAAACAAAGTGTCAAAGTAATCACCTCAACGAGATTTTAAAGATGTCACAACACATGATGATTGCATCTTGTTGAACTTCCAAGAAAAATAGTACTTTATGTGCTCAAACACACAACTTTTGTGACTTTTCAAACTTTGAAGCTCGATAACTTCGGCAAATGTGGACCAAATTTCTTAAACAAAGTGTCAAAGTAATCACCTCAACCAGATTTTAAAGATGTCACAACACATCATGATTACATCTTGTTGAACTTCCAAGAAAAATAGTACTTTATGTGCTCAAACACACAACTTTTGTGACTTTTCAAAATTTGAAGCTCGATAGCTTCGGCAAATGAAGACCAAATTTGTTAAACAAAGTGTCAAATTAATCAGCTCGACGAGATTTTGAATATGTCACAACACATCATGATTGCATCTTGTTGAACTTCCAAGAAAAATAGTACTTTATGTGCTCAAACACACAACTTTTGTGACTTTTCAAACTTTGAAGCTCGATAGCTTCGGCAAATGAAGACCAAATTTGTTAAACAAAGTGTCAAATTAATCAGCTCGACGAGATTTTGAATATGTCACAACACATCATGATTGCATCTTGTTGAATTTCCAAGAAAAATAGTACTTTATGTGCTCAAACACACATATTCTGTGACTTTTCAAATTTTGAAGCTCGATAACTTTGGCAAATGTGGACCAAATTTGTTAACCAAAGGGTCAAATTAATCAGCTCCACGAGATCTTTAAAATGACACAACAATTCATGATTGCATCTTGTTGAATTTCCAAGAAAAATAGTACTTTATGTGCTCAAACACACATATTTTGTGACTTTTCAAATTTTGAAGCTCGATAGCTTCGGCAAATGAAGACCAAATTTCTTAAACAAAGTGTCAAAGTAATCACCTCAACGAGATTTTAAAGATGTCACAACACATGATGATTGCATCTTGTTGAATTTCCAAGAAAAATAGTACTTTATGTGCTCAAACACACAACTTTTGTGACTTTTCAAACTTTGAAGCTCGATAACTTCGGCAAATGTGGACCAAATTTCTTAAACAAAGTGTCAAAGTAATCACCTCAACGAGATTTTAAAGATGTCACAACACATCATGATTACATCTTGTTGAACTTCCAAGAAAAATAGTACTTTATGTGCTCAAACACACAACTTTTGTGACTTTTCAAACTTTGAAGCTCGATAACTTCGGCAAATGTGGACCAAATTTGTTAAACAAAGTGTCAAATTAATTAGCTCGACGAGATTTTGAAGATGTCACAACACATGATGATTGCATCTTGTTGAATTTCCAAGAAAAATAGTACTTTATGTGCTCAAACACACAACTTTTGTGACTTTTCAAAATTTGAAGCTCGAAAGCTTCGGCAAATGAAGACCAAATTTCTTAAACAAAGTGTCAAATTAATCAGCTCAACGAGATTTTGAAGATGTCACAACACATGATGATTGCATCTTGTTGAACTTCCAAGAAAAATAATACTTTATGTGCTCAAACACAGATATTTTGTGACTTTTCAAACTTTGAAGCTCGATAACTTCGGCAAATGTGGACCAAATTTGTTAACCAAAGTGTCAAATTAATCAGCTCAACGAGATTTTGAAGATGTCACAACACATGATGATTGCATCTTGTTGAACTTCCAAGAAAAATAGTACTTTATGTGCTCAAACACAGATATTTTGTGACTTTTCAAACTTTGAAGCTCGATAACTTCGGCAAATGTGGACCAAATTTGTTAACCAAAGTGTCAAATTAATCAGCTCAACGAGATTTTGAAGATGTCACAACACATGATGATTGCATCTTGATGAACTTCCAGGAAAAATAGTACTTTATGTGCTCAAACACACAACTTTTGTGACTTTTCAAACTTTGAAGCTCGATAGCTTCGGCAAATGAAGACCAAATTTCTTAAACAAAGTGTCAAATTAATCAGCTCATCGAGATTTTGAAGATGTCACAAAACATCATGATTGCATCTTGTTGAATTTCCAAGAAAAATAGTACTTTATGTGCTCAAACACAGATATTTTGTGACTTTTCAAACTTTGAAGCTCGATAACTTCGGCAAATGTGGACCAAATTTCTTAAACAAAGTGTCAAAGTAATCACCTCAACGAGATTTTAAAGATGTCACAACACATCATGATTACATCTTGTTGAACTTCCAAGAAAAATAGTACTTTATGTGCTCAAACACACAACTTTTGTGACTTTTCAAACTTTGAAGCTCGATAGCTTCGGCAAATGAAGACCAAATTTCTTAAACAAAGTGTCAAATTAATCAGCTCAACGAGATTTTGAAGATGTCACAACACATGATGATTGCATCTTGTTGAATTTCCAAGAAAAATAGTACTTTATGTGCTCAAACACACATATTTTGTGACTTTTCAAACTTTGAAGCTCGATAACTTCGGCAAATGTGGACCAAATTTCTTAAACAAAGTGTCAAATTAATCAGCTCATCGAGATTTTGAAGATGTCACAAAACATCATGATTGCATCTTGTTGAATTTCCAAGAAAAATAGTACTTTATGTGCTCAAACACAGATATTTTGTGACTTTTCAAACTTTGAAGCTCGATAACTTCGGCAAATGTGGACCAAATTTGTTAACCAAAGTGTCAAATTAATCAGCTCAACGAGATTTTGAAGATGTCACAACACATGATGATTGCATCTTGTTGAATTTCCAAGAAAAATAGTACTTTATGTGCTCAAACACACAACTTTTGTGACTTTTCAAACTTTGAAGCTCGATAACTTCGGCAAATGTGGACCAAATTTGTTAAACAAAGTGTCAAATTAATCAGCTCAACGAGATTTTAAAGATGTCACAACACATGATGATTGCATCTTGTTGAATTTCCAAGAAAAATAGTACTTTATGTGCTCAAACACACAACTTTTGTGACTTTTCAAACTTTGAAGCTCGATAACTTCGGCAAATGTGGACCAAATTTGTTAACCAAAGTGTCAAATTAATCAGCTCGACGAGATCTTTAAAATGACACAACAATTCATGATTGCATCTTGTTGAATTTCCAAGAAAAATAGTACTTTATGTGCTCAAACACACAACTTTTGTGACTTTTCAAACTTTGAAGCTCGATAGCTTCGGCAAATGTGGACCAAATTTGTTAACCAAAGTGTCAAATTAATCAGCTCGACGAGATCTTTAAAATGACACAACACACCATGATTACATCTTGTTGAACTTCCAAGAAAAATAGTACTTTATGTGCTCAAACACACAACTTTTGTGACTTTTCAAAATTTGAAGCTCGAAAGCTTCGGCAAATGAAGACCAAATTTCTTAAACAAAGTGTCAAATTAATCAGCTCAACGAGATTTTGAAGATGTCACAACACATGATGATTGCATCTTGTTGAACTTCCAAGAAAAATAGTACTTTATGTGCTCAAACACACATATTTTGTGACTTTTCAAACTTTGAAGCTCGATAGCTTCGGCAAATGAAGACCAAATTTCTTAAACAAAGTGTCAAAGTAATCACCTCAACGAGATTTTGAAGATGTCACAACACATGATGATTGCATCTTGTTGAATTTCCAAGAAAAATAGTACTTTATGTGCTCAAACACACAACTTTTGTGACTTTTCAAAATTTGAAGCTCGAAAGCTTCGGCAAATGAAGACCAAATTTCTTAAACAAAGTGTCAAATTAATCAGCTCAACGAGATTTTGAAGATGTCACAACACATGATGATTGCATCTTGTTGAACTTCCAAGAAAAATAGTACTTTATGTGCTCAAACACACATATTTTGTGACTTTTCAAATTTTGAAGCTCGATAGCTTCGGCAAATGAAGACCAAATTTCTTAAACAAAGTGTCAAAGTAATCACCTCAACGAGATTTTAAAGATGTCACAACACATGATGATTGCATCTTGTTGAATTTCCAAGAAAAATAGTACTTTATGTGCTCAAACACACATATTTTGTGACTTTTCAAACTTTGAAGCTCGATAACTTCGGCAAATGTGGACCAAATTTGTTAAACAAAGTGTCAAATTAATCAGCTCGACGAGATTTTGAATATGTCACAACACATCATGATTGCATCTTGATGAATTTCCAAGAAAAATAGTACTTTATGTGCTCAAACACACAACTTTTGTGACTTTTCAAACTTTGAAGCTCGATAGCTTCGGCAAATGAAGACCAAATTTGTTAAACAAAGTGTCAAATTAATCAGCTCGACGAGATTTTGAATATGTCACAACACATCATGATTGCATCTTGTTGAATTTCCAAGAAAAATAGTACTTTATGTGCTCAAACACACATATTTTGTGACTTTTCAAACTTTGAAGCTCGATAACTTTGGCAAATGTGTACCAAATTTGTTAAACAAAGTGTCAAAGTAATCACCTCAACGAGATTTTAAAGATGTCACAACACATGATGATTGCATCTTGTTGAATTTCCAAGAAAAATAGTACTTTATGTGCTCAAACACACATATTTTGTGACTTTTCCAAATTTGAAGCTCGATAACTTTGGCAAATGTGGACCAAATTTGTTAAACAAAGTGTCAAATTAATCAGCTCAACGAGATTTTAAAGATGTCACAACACATCATGATTACATCTTGTTGAACTTCCAAGAAAAATAGTACTTTATGTGCTCAAACACACAACTTTTGTGACTTTTCAAAATTTGAAGCTCGATAGCTTCGGCAAATGAAGACCAAATTTGTTAAACAAAGTGTCAAATTAATCAGCTCGACGAGATTTTGAATATGTCACAACACATCATGATTGCATCTTGTTGAATTTCCAAGAAAAATAGTACTTTATGTGCTCAAACACACATATTTTGTGACTTTTCAAACTTTGAAGCTCGATAGCTTCGGCAAATGTGGACCAAATTTGTTAACCAAAGTGTCAAATTAATCAGCTCGACGAGATCTTTAAAATGACACAACAATTCATGATTGCATCTTGTTGAATTTCCAAGAAAAATAGTACTTTATGTGCTCAAACACACAACTTTTGTGACTTTTCAAACTTTGAAGCTCGATAACTTCGGCAAATGAAGACCAAATTTGTTAAACAAAGTGTCAAATTAATCAGCTCGACGAGATTTTGAATATGTCACAACACATCATGATTGCATCTTGTTGAATTTCCAAGAAAAATAGTACTTTATGTGCTCAAACACACATATTTTGTGACTTTTCAAACTTTGAAGCTCGATAACTTTGGCAAATGTGTACCAAATTTCTTAAACAAAGTGTCAAAGTAATCACCTCAACGAGATTTTAAAGATGTCACAACACATCATGATTACATCTTGTTGAACTTCCAAGAAAAATAGTACTTTATGTGCTCAAACACACAACTTTTGTGACTTTTCAAACTTTGAAGCTCGATAGCTTCGGCAAATGAAGACCAAATTTCTTAAACAAAGTGTCAAAGTAATCACCTCAACGAGATTTTGAAGATGTCACAACACATGGTGATTGCATCTTGTTGAATTTCCAAGAAAAATAGTACTTTATGTGCTCAAACACACAACTTTTGTGACTTTTCAAAATTTGAAGCTCGAAAGCTTCGGCAAATGAAGACCAAATTTCTTAAACAAAGTGTCAAATTAATCAGCTCAACGAGATTTTGAAGATGTCACAACACATGATGATTGCATCTTCTGGACTTCCAAGAAAAATAATACTTTATGTGCTCAAACACAGATATTTTGTGACTTTTCAAACTTTGAAGCTCGATAACTTCGGCAAATGTGGACCAAATTTGTTAACCAAAGTGTCAAATTAATCAGCTCAACGAGATTTTGAAGTTGTCACAACACATGATGATTGCATCTTGATGAACTTCCAAGAAAAATAGTACTTTATGTGCTCAAACACACAACTTTTGTGACTTTTCAAACTTTGAAGCTCGATAGCTTCGGCAAATGAAGACCAAATTTCTTAAACAAAGTGTCAAAGTAATCACCTTAACGAGATTTTAAAGATGTCACAACACATGATGATTGCATCTTGTTGAATTTCCAAGAAAAATAGTACTTTATGTGCTCAAACACACATATTTTGTGACTTTTCAAACTTTGAAGCTCGATAACTTCGGCAAATGTGGACCAAATTTGTTAAACAAAGTGTCAAATTAATCAGCTCAACGAGATTTTAAAGATGTCACAACACATCATGATTACATCTTGTTGAACTTCCAAGAAAAATAGAACTTTATGTGCTCAAACACACAACTTTTGTGACTTTTCAATCTTTGAAGCTCGATAGCTTCGGCAAATGTGGACCAAATTTGTTAACCAAAGTGTCAAATTAATCAGCTCGACGAGATCTTTAAAATGACACAACAATTCATGATTGCATCTTGTTGAATTTCCAAGAAAAATAGTACTTTATGTGCTCAAACACACAACTTTTGTGACTTTTCAAACTTTGAAGCTCGATAACTTCGGCAAATGTGGACCAAATTTGTTAAACAAAGTGTCAAATTAATTAGCTCGACGAGATTTTGAATATGTCACAACACATCATGATTGCATCTTGTTGAATTTCCAAGAAAAATAGTACTTTTTGTGCTCAAACACACAAGTTTTGTGACTTTTCCAATTTTGAAGCTCGATAACTTTGGCAAATGTGGACCAAATTTGTTAAACAAAGTGTCAAATTAATCAGCTCAACGAGATTTTAAAGATGTCACAACACATCATGATTACATCTTGTTGAACTTCCAAGAAAAATAGAACTTTATGTGCTCAAACACACAACTTTTGTGACTTTTCAAACTTTGAAGCTCGATAGCTTCGGCAAATGTGGACCAAATTTGTTAACCAAAGTGTCAAATTAATCAGCTCGACGAGATCTTTAAAATGACACAACAATTCATGATTGCATCTTGTTGAATTTCCAAGAAAAATAGTACTTTATGTGCTCAAACACACAACTTTTGTGACTTTTCAAACTTTGAAGCTCGATAACTTCGGCAAATGTGGACCAAATTTGTTAAACAAAGTGTCAAATTAATTAGCTCGACGAGATTTTGAATATGTCACAACACATCATGATTGCATCTTGTTGAATTTCCAAGAAAAATAGTACTTTTTGTGCTCAAACACACAAGTTTTGTGACTTTTCCAATTTTGAAGCTCGATAACTTCGGCAAATGTGGACCAAATTTGTTAAACAAAGTGTCAAATTAATCAGCTCAACGAGATTTTAAAGATGTCACAACACATCATGATTACATCTTGTTGAACTTCCAAGAAAAATAGAACTTTATGTGCTCAAACACACAACTTTTGTGACTTTTCAAACTTTGAAGCTCGATAGCTTCGGCAAACGTGGACCAAATTTGTTAACCAAAGTGTCAAATTAATCAGCTCGACGAGATCTTTAAAATGACACAACACACCATGATTACATCTTGTTGAACTTCCAAGAAAAATAGTACTTTATGTGCTCAAACACACAACTTTTGTGACTTTTCAAAATTTGAAGCTCGAAAGCTTCGGCAAATGAAGACCAAATTTCTTAAACAAAGTGTCAAATTAATCAGCTCAACGAGATTTTGAAGATGTCACAACACATGATGATTGCATCTTGTTGAACTTCCAAGAAAAATAGTACTTTATGTGCTCAAACACACATATTTTGTGACTTTTCAAACTTTGAAGCTCGATAGCTTCGGCAAATGAAGACCAAATTTCTTAAACAAAGTGTCAAAGTAATCACCTCAACGAGATTTTGAAGATGTCACAACACATGATGACTGCATCTTGTTGAATTTCCAAGAAAAATAGTACTTTATGTGCTCAAACACACAACTTTTGTGACTTTTCAAAATTTGAAGCTCGAAAGCTTCGGCAAATGAAGACCAAATTTCTTAAACAAAGTGTCAAATTAATCAGCTCAACGAGATTTTGAAGATGTCACAACACATGATGATTGCATCTTGTTGAACTTCCAAGAAAAATAGTACTTTATGTGCTCAAACACACATATTTTGTGACTTTTCAAACTTTGAAGCTCGATAGCTTCGGCAAATGAAGACCAAATTTCTTAAACAAAGTGTCAAAGTAATCACCTCAACGAGATTTTAAAGATGTCACAACACATGATGATTGCATCTTGTTGAATTTCCAAGAAAAATAGTACTTTATGTGCTCAAACACACATATTTTGTGACTTTTCAAACTTTGAAGCTCGATAACTTTGGCAAATGTGGACCAAATTTGTTAAACAAAGTGTCAAATTAATCAGCTCGACGAGATTTTAAAGATGTCACAACACATCATGATTACATCTTGTTGAACTTCCAAGAAAAATAGTACTTTATGTGCTCAAACACACAACTTTTGTGACTTTTCAAATTTTGAAGCTCGATAGCTTCGGCAAATGAAGACCAAATTTGTTAAACAAAGTGTCAAATTAATCAGCTCGACGAGATTTTGAATATGTCACAACACATCATGATTGCATCTTGTTGAATTTCCAAGAAAAATAGTACTTTATGTGCTCAAACACACATATTCTGTGACTTTTCAAATTTTGAAGCTCGATAGCTTCGGCAAATGAAGACCAAATTTCTTAAACAAAGTGTCAAAGTAATCACCTCAACGAGATTTTAAAGATGTCACAACACATGATGATTGCATCTTGTTGAATTTCCAAGAAAAATAGTACTTTATGTGCTCAAACACACAACTTTTGTGACTTTTCAAACTTTGAAGCTCGATAACTTCGGCAAATGTGGACCAAATTTCTTAAACAAAGTGTCAAAGTAATCACCTCAACGAGATTTTAAAGATGTCACAACACATCATGATTACATCTTGTTGAACTTCCAAGAAAAATAGTACTTTATGTGCTCAAACACACAACTTTTGTGACTTTTCAAACTTTGAAGCTCGATAGCTTCGGCAAATGAAGACCAACTTTGTTAAACAAAGTGTCAAATTAATCAGCTCGACGAGATTTTGAATATGTCACAACACATCATGATTGCATCTTGTTGAATTTCCAAGAAAAATAATACTTTATGTGCTCAAACACACATATTTTGTTACTTTTCAAAATTTGAAGCTCGATAGCTTCGGCAAATGGAGACCAAATTTGTTAAACAAAGTGTCAAATTAATCAGCTCGACGAGATTTTGAATATGTCACAACACATCATGATTGCATCTTGTTGAATTTCCAAGAAAAATAGTACTTTATGTGCTCAAACACACAACTTTTATGACTTTTCCAATTTTGAAGCTCGATAACTTTGGCAAATGTGGACCAAATTTATTAAACAAAGTGTCAAATTAATCAGCTCGACGAGATCTTTAAAATGACACAACACACCATGATTACATCTTGTTGAACTTCCAAGAAAAATAGTACTTTATGTGCTCAAACACACAACTTTTGTGACTTTTCAAAATTTGAAGCTCGATAGCTTCGGCAAATGAAGACCAAATTTCTTAAACAAAGTGTCAAAGTAATCACCTCAACGAGATTTTAAAGATGTCACAACACATGATGATTGCATCTTGTTGATTTTCCAAGAAAAATAGTACTTTATGTGCTCAAACACACATATTTTGTGACTTTTCAAACTTTGAAGCTCGATAACTTCGGCAAATGTGGACCAAATTTGTTAAACAAAGTGTCAAATTAATCAGCTCGACGAGATTTTGAATATGTCACAACACATCATGATTGCATCTTGTTGAATTTCCAAGAAAAATAGTACTTTATGTGCTCAAACACACAACTTTTGTGACTTTTCAAACTTTGAAGCTCGATAGCTTCGGCAAATGAAGACCAAATTTCTTAAACAAAGTGTCAAAGTAATCACCTCAACGAGATTTTAAAGATGTCACAACACATGATGATTGCATCTTGTTGAATTTCCAAGAAAAATAGTACTTTATGTGCTCAAACACACATATTTTGTGACTTTTCAAACTTTGAAGCTCGATAACTTCGGCAAATGTGGACCAAATTTGTTAAACAAAGTGTCAAATTAATCAGCTCGACGAGATATTTAAAATGACACAACAATTCATGATTGCATCTTGTTGAATTTCCAAGAAAAATAGTACTTTATGTGCTCAAACACACAACTTTTGTGACTTTTCAAACTTTGAAGCTCGATAACTTCGGCAAATGTGGACCAAATTTGTTAAACAAAGTGTCAAATTAATTAGCTCGACGAGATTTTGAATATGTCACAACACATCATGATTGCATCTTGTTGAATTTCCAAGAAAAATAGTACTTTTTGTGCACAAACACACAAGTTTTGTGACTTTTCCAATTTTGAAGCTCGATAACTTTGGCAAATGTGGACCAAATTTGTTAAACAAAGTGTCAAATTAATCAGCTCAACGAGATTTTAAAGATGTCACAACACATCATGATTACATCTTGTTGAACTTCCAAGAAAAATAGAACTTTATGTGCTCAAACACACAACTTTTGTGACTTTTCAAACTTTGAAGCTCGAGAGCGTCGGCAAATGTGGACCAAATTGGTTAACCAAAGTGTCAAATTAATCAGCTCGACGAGATCTTTAAAATGACACAACACACCATGATTACATCTTGTTGAACTTCCAAGAAAAATAGTACTTTATGTGCTCAAACACACAACTTTTGTGACTTTTCAAAATTTGAAGCTCGAAAGCTTCGGCAAATGAAGACCAAATTTCTTAAACAAAGTGTCAAATTAATCAGCTCAACGAGATTTTGAAGATGTCACAACACATGATGATTGCATCTTGTTGAACTTCCAAGAAAAATAGTACTTTATGTGCTCAAACACACATATTTTGTGACTTTTCAAACTTTGAAGCTCGATAGCTTCGGCAAATGAAGACCAAATTTCTTAAACAAAGTGTCAAAGTAATCACCTCAACCAGATTTTGAAGATGTCACAACACATGATGATTGCATCTTGTTGAATTTCCAAGAAAAATAGTACTTTATGTGCTCAAACACACAACTTTTGTGACTTTTCAAACTTTGAAGCTCGATAGCTTCGGCAAATGAAGACCAACTTTGTTAAACAAAGTGTCACATTAATCAGCTCGACGTGATTTTGAAGATGTCACAACACATGATGATTGCATCTTGTTGAACTTCCAAGAAAAATAGTACTTTATGTGCTCAAACACACAACTTTTGTGACTTTTCAAAATTTGAAGCTCGAAAGCTTCGGCAAATGAAGACCAAATTTGTTAAACAAAGTGTCAAATTAATCAGCTCGACGAGATTTTAAAGATGTCACAACACATCATGATTACATCTTGTTGAACTTCCAAGAAAAATAGTACTTTATGTGCTCAAACACACAACTTTTGTGACTTTTCAAACTTTGAAGCTCGATAGCTTCGGCAAATGAAGACCAAATTTGTTAAACAAAGTGTCAAATTAATCAGCTCGACGAGATTTTGAATATGTCACAACACATCATGATTGCATCTTGTTGAATTTCCAAGAAAAATAGTACTTTATGTGCTCAAACACACATATTTTGTGACTTTTCAAACTTTGAAGCTCGATAGCTTCGGCAAATGAAGACCAAATTTCTTAAACAAAGTGTCAAAGTAATCACCTCAACGAGATTTTGAAGATGTCACAACACATGATGATTGCATCTTGTTGAATTTCCAAGAAAAATAGTACTTTATGTGCTCAAACACACAACTTTTGTGACTTTTCAAAATTTGAAGCTCGAAAGCTTCGGCAAATGAAGACCAAATTTCTTAAACAAAGTGTCAAATTAATCAGCTCAACGAGATTTTGAAGATGTCACAACACATGATGATTGCATCTTGTTGAACTTCCAAGAAAAATAATACTTTATGTGCTCAAACACAGATATTTTGTGACTTTTCAAACTTTGAAGCTCGATAACTTCGGCAAATGTGGACCAAATTTGTTAACCAAAGTGTCAAATTAATCAGCTCAACGAGATTTTGAAGATGTCACAACACATGATGATTGCATCTTGATGAACTTCCAAGAAAAATAGTACTTTATGTGCTCAAACACACAACTTTTGTGACTTTTCAAACTTTGAAGCTCGATAGCTTCGGCAAATGAAGACCAAATTTCTTAAACAAAGTGTCAAAGTAATCACCTTAACGCGATTTTAAAGATGTCACAACACATGATGATTGCATCTTGTTGAATTTCCAAGAAAAATAGTACTTTATGTGCTCAAACACACATATTTTGTGACTTTTCAAACTTTGAAGCTCGATAACTTCGGCAAATGTGGACCAAATTTCTTAAACAAAGTGTCAAATTAATCAGCTCATCGAGATTTTGAAGATGTCACAAAACATCATGATTGCATCTTGTTGAATTTCCAAGAAAAATAGTACTTTATGTGCTCAAACACACATATTTTGTGACTTTTCAAACTTTGAAGCTCGATAACTTTGGCAAATGTGGACCAAATTTGTTAACCAAAGTGTTAAATTAATCAGCTCGACGAGATCTTTAAAATGACACAACACATCATGATTGCATCTTGTTGAATTTCCAAGAAAAATAGTACTTTATGTCCTCAAACACACAACTTTTATGACTTTTCCAATTTTGAAGCTCGATAACTTTGGCAAATGTGGACCAAATTTGTTAACCAAAGTGTCAAATTAATCAGCTCGACGAGATCTTTAAAATGACACAACAATTCATGATTGCATCTTGTTGAATTTCCAAGAGAAATAGTACTTTATGTGCTCAAACACACAACTTTTGTGACTTTTCAAACTTTGAAGCTCGATAGCTTCGGCAAATGAAGACCAAATTTGTTAACCAAAGTGTCAAATTAATCAGCTCGACGAGATTTTGAATATGTCACAACACATCATGATTGCATCTTGTTGAATTTCCAAGAAAAATAGTACTTTATGTGCTCAAACACACAACTTTTGTGACTTTTCCAATTTTGAAGCTCGATAACTTTGGCAAATGTGGACCAAATTTGTTAAACAAAGTGTCAAATTAATCAGCTCAACGAGATTTTAAAGATGTCACAACACATCATGATTACATCTTGTGGAACTTCCAAGAAAAATAGAACTTTATGTGCTCAAACACACAACTTATGTGACTTTTCAAACTTTGAAGCTCGATAGCTTCGGCAAATGTGGACCAAATTTGTTAACCAAAGTGTCAAATTAATCAGCTCGACGAGATCTTTAAAATGACACAACAATTCATGATTGCATCTTGTTGAATTTCCAAGAAAAATAGTACTTTATGTGCTCAAACACACAACTTTTGTGACTTTTCAAACTTTGAAGCTCGATAACTTCGGCAAATGTGGACCAAATTTGTTAAACAAAGTGTCAAATTAATCAGCTCGACGAGATTTTAAAGATGTCACAACACATCATGATTGCATCTTGTTGAATTTCCAAGAAAAATAGTACTTTATGTGCTCAAACACACAACTTTTGTGACTTTTCCAATTTTGAAGCTCTATAACATTGGCAAATGTGGACCAAATTTGTTAACCAAAGTGTCAAATTAATCAGCTCGACGAGATCTTTAAAATGACACAACAATTCATGATTGCATCTTGTTGAACTTCCAAGAAAAATAGTACTTTATGTGCTCAAACACACAACTTTTGTGACTTTTCAAATTTTGAAGCTCGATAGCTTCGGCAAATGAAGACCAAATTTGTTAAACAAAGTGTCAAATTAATCAGCTCGACGAGATTTTGAATATGTCACAACACATCATGATTGCATCTTGTTGAATTTCCAAGAAAAATAGTACTTTATGTGCTCAAACACATATATTCTGTGACTTTTCAAATTTTGAAGCTCGATAGCTTCGGCAAATGAAGACCAAATTTCTTAAACAAAGTGTCAAAGTAATCACCTCAACGAGATTTTAAAGATGTCACAACACATGATGATTGCATCTTGTTGAATTTCCAAGAAAAATAGTACTTTATGTGCTCAAACACACAACTTTTGTGACTTTTCAAATTTTGAAGCTCGATAACTTCGGCAAATGTGGACCAAATTTCTTAAACAAAGTGTCAAAGTAATCACCTCAACGAGATTTTAAAGATGTCACAACACATCATGATTACATCTTGTTGAACTTCCAAGAAAAATAGTACTTTATGTGCTCAAACACACAACTTTTGTGACTTTTCAAACTTTGAAGCTCGATAGCTTCGGCAAATGAAGACCAACTTTGTTAAACAAAGTGTCAAATTAATCAGCTCGACGAGATTTTGAATATGTCACAACACATCATGATTGCATCTTGTTGAATTTCCAAGAAAAATAGTACTTTATGTGCTCAAACACACAACTTTTATGACTTTTCCAATTTTGAAGCTCGATAACTTTGGCAAATGTGGACCAAATTTATTAAACAAAGTGTCAAATTAATCAGCTCGACGAGATCTTTAAAATGACACAACACACCATGATTACATCTTGTTGAACTTCCAAGAAAAATAGTACTTTATGTGCTCAAACACACAACTTTTGTGACTTTTCAAAATTTGAAGCTCGATAGCTTCGGCAAATGAAGACCAAATTTCTTAAACAAAGTGTCAAATTAATCAGCTCGACGAGATTTTGAATATGTCACAACACATCATGATTGCATCTTGTTGAATTTCCAAGAAAAATAGTACTTTATGTGCTCAAACACACAACTTTTGTGACTTTTCAAACTTTGAAGCTCGATAGCTTCGGCAAATGAAGACCAAATTTCTTAAACAAAGTGTCAAAGTAATCACCTCAACGAGATTTTAAAGATGTCACAACACATGATGATTGCATCTTGTTGAATTTCCAAGAAAAATAGTACTTTATGTGCTCAAACACACATATTTTGTGACTTTTCAAACTTTGAAGCTCTATAACTTCGGCAAATGTGGACCAAATTTGTTAAACAAAGTGTCAAATTAATCAGCTCGACGAGATCTTTAAAATGACACAACAATTCATGATTGCATCTTGTTGAATTTCCAAGAAAAATAGTACTTTATGTGCTCAAACACACAACTTTTGTGACTTTTCAAACTTTGAAGCTCGATAACTTCGGCAAATGTGGACCAAATTTGTTAAACAAAGTGTCAAATTAATTAGCTCGACGAGATTTTGAATATGTCACAACACATCATGATTGCATCTTGTTGAATTTCCAAGAAAAATAGTACTTTTTGTGCTCAAACACACAAGTTTTGTGACTTTTCCAATTTTGAAGCTCGATAACTTTGGCAAATGTGGACCAAATTTGTTAAACAAAGTGTCAAATTAATCAGCTCAACGAGATTTTAAAGATGTCACAACACATCATGATTACATCTTGTTGAACTTCCAAGAAAAATAGAACTTTATGTGCTCAAACACACAACTTTTGTGACTTTTCAAACTTTGAAGCTCGATAGCTTCGGCAAATGTGGACCAAATTTGTTAACCAAAGTGTCAAATTAATCAGCTCGACGAGATCTTTAAAATGACACAACACACCATGATTACATCTTGTTGAACTTCCAAGAAAAATAGTACTTTATGTGCTCAAACACACAACTTTTGTGACTTTTCAAAATTTGAAGCTCGAAAGCTTCGGCAAATGAAGACCAAATTTCTTAAACAAAGTGTCAAATTAATCAGCTCAACGAGATTTTGAAGATGTCACAACACATGATGATTGCATCTTGTTGAACTTCCAAGAAAAATAGTACTTTATGTGCTCAAACACACATATTTTGTGACTTTTCAAACTTTGAAGCTCGATAGCTTCGGCAAATGAAGACCAAATTTCTTAAACAAAGTGTCAAAGTAATCACCTCAACCAGATTTTGAAGATGTCACAACACATGATGATTGCATCTTGTTGAATTTCCAAGAAAAATAGTACTTTATGTGCTCAAACACACAACTTTTGTGACTTTTCAAACTTTGAAGCTCGATAGCTTCGGCAAATGAAGACCAACATTGTTAAACAAAGTGTCAAATTAATCAGCTCGACGAGATTTTGAAGATGTCACAACACATGATGATTGCATCTTGTTGAACTTCCAAGAAAAATAGTACTTTATGTGCTCAAACACACAACTTTTGTGACTTTTCAAAATTTGAAGCTCGAAAGCTTCGGCAAATGAAGACCAAATTTGTTAAACAAAGTGTCAAATTAATCAGCTCGACGAGATTTTGAATATGTCACAACACATCATGATTGCATCTTGTTGAATTTCCACGAAAAATAGTACTTTATGTGCTCAAACACACATATTTTGTGACTTTTCAAACTTTGAAGCTCGATAGCTTCGGCAAATGAAGTCCAAATTTGTTAAACAAAGTGTCAAAGTAATCACCTTAACGAGATTTTAAAGATGTCACAACACATGATGATTGCATCTTGTTGAATTTCCAAGAAAAATAGTACTTTATGTGCTCAAACACACATATTTTGTGACTTTTCAAACTTTGAAGCTCGATAACTTCGGCAAATGTGGACCAAATTTCTTAAACAAAGTGTCAAATTAATCAGCTCATCGAGATTTTGAAGATGTCACAAAACATCATGATTGCATCTTGTTGAATTTCCAAGAAAAATAGTACTTTATGTGCTCAAACACACATATTTTGTGACTTTTCAAACTTTGAAGCTCGATAACTTTGGCAAATGTGGACCAAATTTGTTAACCAAAGTGTTAAATTAATCAGCTCGACGAGATCTTTAAAATGACACAACACATCATGATTGCATCTTGTTGAATTTCCAAGAAAAATAGTACTTTATGTCCTCAAACACACAACTTTTATGACTTTTCCAATTTTGAAGCTCGATAACTTTGGCAAATGTGGACCAAATTTGTTAACCAAAGTGTCAAATTAATCAGCTCGACGAGATCTTTAAAATGACACAACAATTCATGATTGCATCTTGTTGAATTTCCAAGAGAAATAGTACTTTATGTGCTCAAACACACAACTTTTGTGACTTTTCAAACTTTGAAGCTCGATAGCTTCGGCAAATGAAGACCAAATTTGTTAACCAAAGTGTCAAATTAATCAGCTCGACGAGATTTTGAATATGTCACAACACATCATGATTGCATCTTGTTGAATTTCCAAGAAAAATAGTACTTTATGTGCTCAAACACACAACTTTTGTGACTTTTCCAATTTTGAAGCTCGATAACTTTGGCAAATGTGGACCAAATTTGTTAAACAAAGTGTCAAATTAATCAGCTCAACGAGATTTTAAAGATGTCACAACACATCATGATTACATCTTGTTGAACTTCCAAGAAAAATAGAACTTTATGTGCTCAAACACACAACTTATGTGACTTTTCAAACTTTGAAGCTCGATAGCTTCGGCAAATGTGGACCAAATTTGTTAACCAAAGTGTCAAATTAATCAGCTCGACGAGATCTTTAAAATGACACAACAATTCATGATTGCATCTTGTTGAATTTCCAAGAAAAATAGTACTTTATGTGCTCAAACACACAACTTTTGTGACTTTTCAAACTTTGAAGCTCGATAACTTCGGCAAATGTGGACCAAATTTGTTAAACAAAGTGTCAAATTAATCAGCTCGACGAGATCTTTAAAATGACACAACACACCATGATTACATCTTGTTGAACTTCCAAGAAAAATAGTACTTTATGTGCTCAAACACACAACTTTTGTGACTTTTCAAAATTTGAAGCTCGATAGCTTCGGCAAATGAAGACCAAATTTCTTAAACAAAGTGTCAAAGTAATCACCTCAACGAGATTTTGAAGATGTCACAACACATGATGACTGCATCTTGTTGAATTTCCAAGAAAAATAGTACTTTATGTGCTCAAACACACAACTTTTGTGACTTTTCAAAATTTGAAGCTCGAAAGCTTCGGCAAATGAAGACCAAATTTCTTAAACAAAGTGTCAAATTAATCAGCTCAACGAGATTTTGAAGATGTCACAACACATCATGATTACATCTTGTTGAACTTCCAAGAAAAATAGATCTTTATGTGCTCAAACACACAACTTTTGTGACTTTTCAAACTTTGAAGCTCGATAGCTTCGGCAAATGTGGACCAAATTTGTTAACCAAAGTGTCAAATTAATCAGCTCGACGAGATCTTTAAAATGACACAACACACCATGATTACATCTTGTTGAACTTCCAAGAAAAATAGTACTTTATGTGCTCAAAGACACAACTTTTGTGACTTTTCCAATTTTGAAGCTCGATAACTTTGGCAAATGTGGACCAAATTTGTTAAACAAAGTGTCAAATTAATCAGCTCAACGAGATTTTGAAGATGTCACAACACATGATGATTGCATCTTGTTGAACTTCCAAGAAAAATAGTACTTTATGTGCTCAAACACACATATTTTGTGACTTTTCAAACTTTGAAGCTCGATAGCTTCGGCAAATGAAGACCAACATTGTTAAACAAAGTGTCAAATTAATCAGCTCGACGAGATTTTGAAGATGTCACAACACATGATGATTGCATCTTGTTGAACTTCCAAGAAAAATAGTACTTTATGTGCTCAAACACACAACTTTTGTGACTTTTCAAAATTTGAAGCTCGAAAGCTTCGGCAAATGAAGACCAAATTTGTTAAACAAAGTGTCAAATTAATCAGCTCGACGAGATTTTGAATATGTCACAACACATCATGATTGCATCTTGTTGAATTTCCACGAAAAATAGTACTTTATGTGCTCAAACACACATATTTTGTGACTTTTCAAACTTTGAAGCTCGATAGCTTCGGCAAATGAAGTCCAAATTTGTTAAACAAAGTGTCAAAGTAATCACCTTAACGAGATTTTAAAGATGTCACAACACATGATGATTGCATCTTGTTGAATTTCCAAGAAAAATAGTACTTTATGTGCTCAAACACACATATTTTGTGACTTTTCAAACTTTGAAGCTCGATAACTTCGGCAAATGTGGACCAAATTTCTTAAACAAAGTGTCAAATTAATCAGCTCATCGAGATTTTGAAGATGTCACAAAACATCATGATTGCATCTTGTTGAATTTCCAAGAAAAATAGTACTTTATGTGCTCAAACACACATATTTTGTGACTTTTCAAACTTTGAAGCTCGATAACTTTGGCAAATGTGGACCAAATTTGTTAACCAAAGTGTTAAATTAATCAGCTCGACGAGATCTTTAAAATGACACAACACATCATGATTGCATCTTGTTGAATTTCCAAGAAAAATAGTACTTTATGTCCTCAAACACACAACTTTTATGACTTTTCCAATTTTGAAGCTCGATAACTTTGGCAAATGTGGACCAAATTTGTTAACCAAAGTGTCAAATTAATCAGCTCGACGAGATCTTTAAAATGACACAACAATTCATGATTGCATCTTGTTGAATTTCCAAGAGAAATAGTACTTTATGTGCTCAAACACACAACTTTTGTGACTTTTCAAACTTTGAAGCTCGATAGCTTCGGCAAATGAAGACCAAATTTGTTAACCAAAGTGTCAAATTAATCAGCTCGACGAGATTTTGAATATGTCACAACACATCATGATTGCATCTTGTTGAATTTCCAAGAAAAATAGTACTTTATGTGCTCAAACACACAACTTTTGTGACTTTTCCAATTTTGAAGCTCGATAACTTTGGCAAATGTGGACCAAATTTGTTAAACAAAGTGTCAAATTAATCAGCTCAACGAGATTTTAAAGATGTCACAACACATCATGATTACATCTTGTTGAACTTCCAAGAAAAATAGAACTTTATGTGCTCAAACACACAACTTATGTGACTTTTCAAACTTTGAAGCTCGATAGCTTCGGCAAATGTGGACCAAATTTGTTAACCAAAGTGTCAAATTAATCAGCTCGACGAGATCTTTAAAATGACACAACAATTCATGATTGCATCTTGTTGAATTTCCAAGAAAAATAGTACTTTATGTGCTCAAACACACAACTTTTGTGACTTTTCAAACTTTGAAGCTCGATAACTTCGGCAAATGTGGACCAAATTTGTTAAACAAAGTGTCAAATTAATCAGCTCGACGAGATCTTTAAAATGACACAACACACCATGATTACATCTTGTTGAACTTCCAAGAAAAATAGTACTTTATGTGCTCAAACACACAACTTTTGTGACTTTTCAAAATTTGAAGCTCGATAGCTTCGGCAAATGAAGACCAAATTTCTTAAACAAAGTGTCAAAGTAATCACCTCAACGAGATTTTGAAGATGTCACAACACATGATGACTGCATCTTGTTGAATTTCCAAGAAAAATAGTACTTTATGTGCTCAAACACACAACTTTTGTGACTTTTCAAAATTTGAAGCTCGAAAGCTTCGGCAAATGAAGACCAAATTTCTTAAACAAAGTGTCAAATTAATCAGCTCAACGAGATTTTGAAGATGTCACAACACATCATGATTACATCTTGTTGAACTTCCAAGAAAAATAGATCTTTATGTGCTCAAACACACAACTTTTGTGACTTTTCAAACTTTGAAGCTCGATAGCTTCGGCAAATGTGGACCAAATTTGTTAACCAAAGTGTCAAATTAATCAGCTCGACGAGATCTTTAAAATGACACAACACACCATGATTACATCTTGTTGAACTTCCAAGAAAAATAGTACTTTATGTGCTCAAAGACACAACTTTTGTGACTTTTCCAATTTTGAAGCTCGATAACTTTGGCAAATGTGGACCAAATTTGTTAAACAAAGTGTCAAATTAATCAGCTCAACGAGATTTTGAAGATGTCACAACACATGATGATTGCATCTTGTTGAACTTCCAAGAAAAATAGTACTTTATGTGCTCAAACACACATATTTTGTGACTTTTCAAACTTTGAAGCTCGATAGCTTCGGCAAATGAAGACCAAATTTCTTAAACAAAGTGTCAAAGTAATCACCTCAACGAGATTTTGAAGATGTCACAACACATGATGACTGCATCTTGTTGAATTTCCAAGAAAAATAGTACTTTATGTGCTCAAACACACAACTTTTGTGACTTTTCAAAATTTGAAGCTCGAAAGCTTCGGCAAATGAAGACCAAATTTCTTAAACAAAGTGTCAAATTAATCAGCTCAACGAGATTTTGAAGATGTCACAACACATGATGATTGCATCTTGTTGAACTTCCAAGAAAAATAGTACTTTATGTGCTCAAACACACATATTTTGTGACTTTTCAAACTTTGAAGCTCGATAGCTTCGGCAAATGAAGACCAAATTTCTTAAACAAAGTGTCAAAGTAATCACCTCAACGAGATTTTAAAGATGTCACAACACATGATGATTGCATCTTGTTGAATTTCCAAGAAAAATAGTACTTTATGTGCTCAAACACACATATTTTGTGACTTTTCAAATTTTGAAGCTCGATAACTTTGGCAAATGTGGACCAAATTTGTTAAACAAAGTGTCAAATTAATCAGCTCGACGAGATTTTAAAGATGTCACAACACATCATGATTACATCTTGTTGAACTTCCAAGAAAAATAGAACTTTATGTGCTCAAACACACAACTTATGTGACTTTTCAAACTTTGAAGCTCGATAGCTTCGGCAAATGTGGACCAAATTTGTTAACCAAAGTGTCAAATTAATCAGCTCGACGAGATCTTTAAAATGACACAACAATTCATGATTGCATCTTGTTGAATTTCCAAGAAAAATAGTACTTTATGTGCTCAAACACACAACTTTTGTGACTTTTCAAACTTTGAAGCTCGATAACTTCGGCAAATGTGGACCAAATTTGTTAAACAAAGTGTCAAATTAATTAGCTCGACGAGATTTTGAATATGTCACAACACATCATGATTGCATCTTGTTGAATTTCCAAGAAAAATAGTACTTTTTGTGCTCAAACACACAAGTTTTGTGACTTTTCCAATTTTGAAGCTCGATAACTTTGGCAAATGTGGACCAAATTTGTTAAACAAAGTGTCAAATTAATCAGCTCAACGAGATTTTAAAGATGTCACAACACATCATGATTACATCTTGTTGAACTTCCAAGAAAAATAGATCTTTATGTGCTCAAACACACAACTTTTGTGACTTTTCAAACTTTGAAGCTCGATAGCTTCGGCAAATGTGGACCAAATTTGTTAACCAAAGTGTCAAATTAATCAGCTCGACGAGATCTTTAAAATGACACAACACACCATGATTACATCTTGTTGAACTTCCAAGAAAAATAGTACTTTATGTGCTCAAACACACAACTTTTGTGACTTTTCAAAATTTGAAGCTCGAAAGCTTCGGCAAATGAAGACCAAATTTCTTAAACAAAGTGTCAAATTAATCAGCGCAACGAGATTTTGAAGATGTCACAACACATGATGATTGCATCTTGTTGAACTTCCAAGAAAAATAGTACTTTATGTGCTCAAACACACATATTTTGTGACTTTTCAAACTTTGAAGCTCGATAGCTTCGGCAAATGAAGACCAAATTTCTTAAACAAAGTGTCAAAGTAATCACCTCAACGAGATTTTGAAGATGTCACAACACATGATGACTGCATCTTGTTGAATTTCCAAGAAAAATAGTACTTTATGTGCTCAAACACACAACTTTTGTGACTTTTCAAAATTTGAAGCTCGAAAGCTTCGGCAAATGAAGACCAAATTTCTTAAACAAAGTGTCAAATTAATCAGCTCAACGAGATTTTGAAGATGTCACAACACATGATGATTGCATCTTGTTGAACTTCCAAGAAAAATAGTACTTTATGTGCTCAAACACACATATTTTGTGACTTTTCAAACTTTGAAGCTCGATAGCTTCGGCAAATGAAGACCAAATTTCTTAAACAAAGTGTCAAAGTAATCACCTCAACGAGATTTTAAAGATGTCACAACACATGATGATTGCATCTTGTTGAATTTCCAAGAAAAATAGTACTTTATGTGCTCAAACACACATATTTTGTGACTTTTCAAATTTTGAAGCTCGATAACTTTGGCAAATGTGGACCAAATTTGTTAAACAAAGTGTCAAATTAATCAGCTCGACGAGATTTTAAAGATGTCACAACACATCATGATTACATCTTGTTGAACTTCCAAGAAAAATAGTACTTTATGTGCTCAAACACACAACTTTTGTGACTTTTCAAACTTTGAAGCTCGATAGCTTCGGCAAATGAAGACCAAATTTGTTAAACAAAGTGTCAAATTAATCAGCTCGACGAGATTTTGAATATGTCACAACACATCATGATTGCATCTTGTTGAATTTCCAAGAAAAATAGTACTTTATGTGCTCAAACACACATATTTTGTGACTTTTCAAATTTTGAAGCTCGATAACTTTGGCAAATGTGGACCAAATTTGTTAAACAAAGTGTCAAATTAATCAGCTCGACGAGATTTTAAAGATGTCACAACACATCATGATTACATCTTGTTGAACTTCCAAGAAAAATAGATCTTTATGTGCTCAAACACACAACTTTTGTGACTTTTCAAACTTTGAAGCTCGATAGCTTCGGCAAATGTGGACCAAATTTGTTAACCAAAGTGTCAAATTAATCAGCTCGACGAGATCTTTAAAATGACACAACACACCATGATTACATCTTGTTGAACTTCCAAGAAAAATAGTACTTTATGTGCTCAAACACACAACTTTTGTGACTTTTCAAAATTTGAAGCTCGAAAGCTTCGGCAAATGAAGACGAAATTTCTTAAACAAAGTGTCAAATTAATCAGCTCAACGAGATTTTGAAGATGTCACAACACATGATGATTGCATCTTGTTGAACTTCCAAGAAAAATAGTACTTTATGTGCTCAAACACACATATTTTGTGACTTTTCAAACTTTGAAGCTCGATAGCTTCGGCAAATGAAGACCAAATTTCTTAAACAAAGTGTCAAAGTAATCACCTCAACGAGATTTTGAAGATGTCACAACACATGATGACTGCATCTTGTTGAATTTCCAAGAAAAATAGTACTTTATGTGCTCAAACACACAACTTTTGTGACTTTTCAAAATTTGAAGCTCGAAAGCTTCGGCAAATGAAGACCAAATTTCTTAAACAAAGTGTCAAATTAATCAGCTCAACGAGATTTTGAAGATGTCACAACACATCATGATTACATCTTGTTGAACTTCCAAGAAAAATAGATCTTTATGTGCTCAAACACACAACTTTTGTGACTTTTCAAACTTTGAAGCTCGATAGCTTCGGCAAATGTGGACCAAATTTGTTAACCAAAGTGTCAAATTAATCAGCTCGACGAGATCTTTAAAATGACACAACACACCATGATTACATCTTGTTGAACTTCCAAGAAAAATAGTACTTTATGTGCTCAAAGACACAACTTTTGTGACTTTTCCAATTTTGAAGCTCGATAACTTTGGCAAATGTGGACCAAATTTGTTAAACAAAGTGTCAAATTAATCAGCTCAACGAGATTTTGAAGATGTCACAACACATGATGATTGCATCTTGTTGAACTTCCAAGAAAAATAGTACTTTATGTGCTCAAACACACATATTTTGTGACTTTTCAAACTTTGAAGCTCGATAGCTTCGGCAAATGAAGACCAAATTTCTTAAACAAAGTGTCAAAGTAATCACCTCAACGAGATTTTGAAGATGTCACAACACATGATGACTGCATCTTGTTGAATTTCCAAGAAAAATAGTACTTTATGTGCTCAAACACACAACTTTTGTGACTTTTCAAAATTTGAAGCTCGAAAGCTTCGGCAAATGAAGACCAAATTTCTTAAACAAAGTGTCAAATTAATCAGCTCAACGAGATTTTGAAGATGTCACAACACATGATGATTGCATCTTGTTGAACTTCCAAGAAAAATAGTACTTTATGTGCTCAAACACACATATTTTGTGACTTTTCAAACTTTGAAGCTCGATAGCTTCGGCAAATGAAGACCAAATTTCTTAAACAAAGTGTCAAAGTAATCACCTCAACGAGATTTTAAAGATGTCACAACACATGATGATTGCATCTTGTTGAATTTCCAAGAAAAATAGTACTTTATGTGCTCAAACACACATATTTTGTGACTTTTCAAATTTTGAAGCTCGATAACTTTGGCAAATGTGGACCAAATTTGTTAAACAAAGTGTCAAATTAATCAGCTCGACGAGATTTTAAAGATGTCACAACACATCATGATTACATCTTGTTGAACTTCCAAGAAAAATAGAACTTTATGTGCTCAAACACACAACTTATGTGACTTTTCAAACTTTGAAGCTCGATAGCTTCGGCAAATGTGGACCAAATTTGTTAACCAAAGTGTCAAATTAATCAGCTCGACGAGATCTTTAAAATGACACAACAATTCATGATTGCATCTTGTTGAATTTCCAAGAAAAATAGTACTTTATGTGCTCAAACACACAACTTTTGTGACTTTTCAAACTTTGAAGCTCGATAACTTCGGCAAATGTGGACCAAATTTGTTAAACAAAGTGTCAAATTAATTAGCTCGACGAGATTTTGAATATGTCACAACACATCATGATTGCATCTTGTTGAATTTCCAAGAAAAATAGTACTTTTTGTGCTCAAACACACAAGTTTTGTGACTTTTCCAATTTTGAAGCTCGATAACTTTGGCAAATGTGGACCAAATTTGTTAAACAAAGTGTCAAATTAATCAGCTCAACGAGATTTTAAAGATGTCACAACACATCATGATTACATCTTGTTGAACTTCCAAGAAAAATAGATCTTTATGTGCTCAAACACACAACTTTTGTGACTTTTCAAACTTTGAAGCTCGATAGCTTCGGCAAATGTGGACCAAATTTGTTAACCAAAGTGTCAAATTAATCAGCTCGACGAGATCTTTAAAATGACACAACACACCATGATTACATCTTGTTGAACTTCCAAGAAAAATAGTACTTTATGTGCTCAAACACACAACTTTTGTGACTTTTCAAAATTTGAAGCTCGAAAGCTTCGGCAAATGAAGACCAAATTTCTTAAACAAAGTGTCAAATTAATCAGCTCAACGAGATTTTGAAGATGTCACAACACATGATGATTGCATCTTGTTGAACTTCCAAGAAAAATAGTACTTTATGTGCTCAAACACACATATTTTGTGACTTTTCAAACTTTGAAGCTCGATAGCTTCGGCAAATGAAGACCAAATTTCTTAAACAAAGTGTCAAAGTAATCACCTCAACGAGATTTTGAAGATGTCACAACACATGATGACTGCATCTTGTTGAATTTCCAAGAAAAATAGTACTTTATGTGCTCAAACACACAACTTTTGTGACTTTTCAAAATTTGAAGCTCGAAAGCTTCGGCAAATGAAGACCAAATTTCTTAAACAAAGTGTCAAATTAATCAGCTCAACGAGATTTTGAAGATGTCACAACACATGATGATTGCATCTTGTTGAACTTCCAAGAAAAATAGTACTTTATGTGCTCAAACACACATATTTTGTGACTTTTCAAACTTTGAAGCTCGATAGCTTCGGCAAATGAAGACCAAATTTCTTAAACAAAGTGTCAAAGTAATCACCTCAACGAGATTTTAAAGATGTCACAACACATGATGATTGCATCTTGTTGAATTTCCAAGAAAAATAGTACTTTATGTGCTCAAACACACATATTTTGTGACTTTTCAAATTTTGAAGCTCGATAACTTTGGCAAATGTGGACCAAATTTGTTAAACAAAGTGTCAAATTAATCAGCTCGACGAGATTTTAAAGATGTCACAACACATCATGATTACATCTTGTTGAACTTCCAAGAAAAATAGTACTTTATGTGCTCAAACACACAACTTTTGTGACTTTTCAAACTTTGAAGCTCGATAGCTTCGGCAAATGAAGACCAAATTTGTTAAACAAAGTGTCAAATTAATCAGTTCGACGAGATTTTGAATATGTCACAACACATCATGATTGCATCTTGTTGAATTTCCAAGAAAAATAGTACTTTATGTGCTCAAACACACATATTTTGTGACTTTTCAAATTTTGAAGCTCGATAACTTTGGCAAATGTGGACCAAATTTGTTAAACAAAGTGTCAAATTAATCAGCTCGACGAGATTTTAAAGATGTCACAACACATCATGATTACATCTTGTTGAACTTCCAAGAAAAATAGAACTTTATGTGCTCAAACACACAACTTATGTGACTTTTCAAACTCTGAAGCTCGATAACTTCGGCAAATGTGGACCAAATTTGTTAAACAAAGTGTCAAATTAATTAGCTCGACGAGATTTTGAATATGTCACAACACATCATGATTGCATCTTGTTGAATTTCCAAGAAAAATAGTACTTTTTGTGCTCAAACACACAAGTTTTGTGACTTTTCCAATTTTGAAGCTCGATAACTTTGGCAAATGTGGACCAAATTTGTTAAACAAAGTGTCAAATTAATCAGCTCAACGAGATTTTAAAGATGTCACAACACATCATGATTACATCTTGTTGAACTTCCAAGAAAAATAGATCTTTATGTGCTCAAACACACAACTTTTGTGACTTTTCAAACTTTGAAGCTCGATAGCTTCGGCAAATGTGGACCAAATTTGTTAACCAAAGTGTCAAATTAATCAGCTCGACGAGATCTTTAAAATGACACAACACACCATGATTACATCTTGTTGAACTTCCAAGAAAAATAGTACTTTATGTGCTCAAACACACAACTTTTGTGACTTTTCAAAATTTGAAGCTCGAAAGCTTCGGCAAATGAAGACCAAATTTCTTAAACAAAGTGTCAAATTAATCAGCTCAACGAGATTTTGAAGATGTCACAACACATGATGATTGCATCTTGTTGAACTTCCAAGAAAAATAGTACTTTATGTGCTCAAACACACATATTTTGTGACTTTTCAAACTTTGAAGCTCGATAGCTTCGGCAAATGAAGACCAAATTTCTTAAACAAAGTGTCAAAGTAATCACCTCAACGAGATTTTGAAGATGTCACAACACATGATGACTGCATCTTGTTGAATTTCCAAGAAAAATAGTACTTTATGTGCTCAAACACACAACTTTTGTGACTTTTCAAAATTTGAAGCTCGAAAGCTTCGGCAAATGAAGACCAAATTTCTTAAACAAAGTGTCAAATTAATCAGCTCAACGAGATTTTGAAGATGTCACAACACATCATGATTACATCTTGTTGAACTTCCAAGAAAAATAGATCTTTATGTGCTCAAACACACAACTTTTGTGACTTTTCAAACTTTGAAGCTCGATAGCTTCGGCAAATGTGGACCAAATTTGTTAACCAAAGTGTCAAATTAATCAGCTCGACGAGATCTTTAAAATGACACAACACACCATGATTACATCTTGTTGAACTTCCAAGAAAAATAGTACTTTATGTGCTCAAACACACAACTTTTGTGACTTTTCAAAATTTGAAGCTCGAAAGCTTCGGCAAATGAAGACCAAATTTCTTAAACAAAGTGTCAAATTAATCAGCTCAACGAGATTTTGAAGATGTCACAACACATGATGATTGCATCTTGTTGAACTTCCAAGAAAAATAGTACTTTATGTGCTCAAACACACATATTTTGTGACTTTTCAAACTTTGAAGCTCGATAGCTTCGGCAAATGAAGACCAAATTTCTTAAACAAAGTGTCAAAGTAATCACCTCAACGAGATTTTGAAGATGTCACAACACATGATGACTGCATCTTGTTGAATTTCCAAGAAAAATAGTACTTTATGTGCTCAAACACACAACTTTTGTGACTTTTCAAAATTTGAAGCTCGAAAGCTTCGGCAAATGAAGACCAAATTTCTTAAACAAAGTGTCAAATTAATCAGCTCAACGAGATTTTGAAGATGTCACAACACATGATGATTGCATCTTGTTGAACTTCCAAGAAAAATAGTACTTTATGTGCTCAAACACACATATTTTGTGACTTTTCAAACTTTGAAGCTCGATAGCTTCGGCAAATGAAGACCAAATTTCTTAAACAAAGTGTCAAAGTAATCACCTCAACGAGATTTTAAAGATGGCACAACACATGATGATTGCATCTTGTTGAATTTCCAAGAAAAATAGTACTTTATGTGCTCAAACACACATATTTTGTGACTTTTCAAATTTTGAAGCTCGATAACTTTGGCAAATGTGGACCAAATTTGTTAAACAAAGTGTCAAATTAATCAGCTCGACGAGATTTTAAAGATGTCACAACACATCATGATTACATCTTGTTGAACTTCCAAGAAAAATAGAACTTTATGTGCTCAAACACACAACTTATGTGACTTTTCAAACTTTGAAGCTCGATAGCTTCGGCAAATGTGGACCAAATTTGTTAAACAAAGTGTCAAATTAATTAGCTCGACGAGATCTTTAAAATGACACAACAATTCATGATTGCATCTTGTTGAATTTCCAAGAAAAATAGTACTTTATGTGCTCAAACACACAACTTTTGTGACTTTTCAAACTTTGAAGCTCGATAACTTCGGCAAATGTGGACCAAATTTGTTAAACAAAGTGTCAAATTAATTAGCTCGACGAGATTTTGAATATGTCACAACACATCATGATTGCATCTTGTTGAATTTCCAAGAAAAATAGTACTTTTTGTGCTCAAACACACAAGTTTTGTGACTTCCAATTTTGAAGCTCGATAACTTTGGCAAATGTGGACCAAATTTGTTAAACAAAGTGTCAAATTAATCAGCTCAACGAGATTTTAAAGATGTCACAACACATCATGATTACATCTTGTTGAACTTCCAAGAAAAATAGATCTTTATGTGCTCAAACACACAACTTTTGTGACTTTTCAAACTTTGAAGCTCGATAGCTTCGGCAAATGTGGACCAAATTTGTTAACCAAAGTGTCAAATTAATCAGCTCGACGAGATCTTTAAAATGACACAACACACCATGATTACATCTTGTTGAACTTCCAAGAAAAATAGTACTTTATGTGCTCAAACACACAACTTTTGTGACTTTTCAAAATTTGAAGCTCGAAAGCTTCGGCAAATGAAGACCAAATTTCTTAAACAAAGTGTCAAATTAATCAGCTCAACGAGATTTTGAAGATGTCACAACACATGATGATTGCATCTTGTTGAACTTCCAAGAAAAATAGTACTTTATGTGCTCAAACACACATATTTTGTGACTTTTCAAACTTTGGAGCTCGATAGCTTCGGCAAATGAAGACCAAATTTCTTAAACAAAGTGTCAAAGTAATCACCTCAACGAGATTTTGAAGATGTCACAACACATGATGACTGCATCTTGTTGAATTTCCAAGAAAAATAGTACTTTATGTGCTCAAACACACAACTTTTGTGACTTTTCAAAATTTGAAGCTCGAAAGCTTCGGCAAATGAAGACCAAATTTCTTAAACAAAGTGTCAAATTAATCAGCTCAACGAGATTTTGAAGATGTCACAACACATGATGATTGCATCTTGTTGAACTTCCAAGAAAAATAGTATTTTATGTGCTCAAACACACATATTTTGTGACTTTTCAAACTTTGAAGCTCGATAGCTTCGGCAAATGAAGACCAAATTTCTTAAACAAAGTGTCAAAGTAATCACCTCAACGAGATTTTAAAGATGTCACAACACATGATGATTGCATCTTGTTGAATTTCCAAGAAAAATAGTACTTTATGTGCTCAAACACACATATTTTGTGACTTTTCAAATTTTGAAGCTCGATAACTTTGGCAAATGTGGACCAAATTTGTTAAACAAAGTGTCAAATTAATCAGCTCGACGAGATTTTAAAGATGTCACAACACATCATGATTACATCTTGTTGAACTTCCAAGAAAAATAGAACTTTATGTGCTCAAACACACAACTTATGTGACTTTTCAAACTTTGAAGCTCGATAGCTTCGGCAAATGTGGACCAAATTTGTTAACCAAAGTGTCAAATTAATCAGCTCGACGAGATCTTTAAAATGACACAACAATTCATGATTGCATCTTGTTGAATTTCCAAGAAAAATAGTACTTTATGTGCTCAAACACACAACTTTTGTGACTTTTCAAACTTTGAAGCTCGATAACTTCGGCAAATGTGGACCAAATTTGTTAAACAAAGTGTCAAATTAATTAGCTCGACGAGATTTTGAATATGTCACAACACATCATGATTGCATCTTGTTGAATTTCCAAGAAAAATAGTACTTTTTGTGCTCAAACACACAAGTTTTGTGACTTCCAATTTTGAAGCTCGATAACTTTGGCAAATGTGGACCAAATTTGTTAAACAAAGTGTCAAATTAATCAGCTCAACGAGATTTTAAAGATGTCACAACACATCATGATTACATCTTGTTGAACTTCCAAGAAAAATAGATCTTTATGTGCTCAAACACACAACTTTTGTGACTTTTCAAACTTTGAAGCTCGATAGCTTCGGCAAATGTGGACCAAATTTGTTAACCAAAGTGTCAAATTAATCAGCTCGACGAGATCTTTAAAATGACACAACACACCATGATTACATCTTGTTGAACTTCCAAGAAAAATAGTACTTTATGTGCTCAAACACACAACTTTTGTGACTTTTCAAAATTTGAAGCTCGAAAGCTTCGGCAAATGAAGACCAAATTTCTTAAACAAAGTGTCAAATTAATCAGCTCAACGAGATTTTGAAGATGTCACAACACATGATGATTGCATCTTGTTGAACTTCCAAGAAAAATAGTACTTTATGTGCTCAAACACACATATTTTGTGACTTTTCAAACTTTGAAGCTCGATAGCTTCGGCAAATGAAGACCAAATTTCTTAAACAAAGTGTCAAATTAATCAGCTCAACGAGATTTTAAAGATGTCACAACACATCATGATTACATCTTGTTGAACTTCCAAGAAAAATAGATCTTTATGTGCTCAAACACACAACTTTTGTGACTTTTCAAACTTTGAAGCTCGATAGCTTCGGCAAATGTGGACCAAATTTGTTAACCAAAGTGTCAAATTAATCAGCTCGACGAGATCTTTAAAATGACACAACACACCATGATTACATCTTGTTGAACTTCCAAGAAAAATAGTACTTTATGTGCTCAAACACACAACTTTTGTGACTTTTCAAAATTTGAAGCTCGAAAGCTTCGGCAAATGAAGACCAAATTTCTTAAACAAAGTGTCAAATTAATCAGCTCAACGAGATTTTGAAGATGTCACAACACATGATGATTGCATCTTGTTGAACTTCCAAGAAAAATAGTACTTTATGTGCTCAAACACACATATTTTGTGACTTTTCAAACTTTGAAGCTCGATAGCTTCGGCAAATGAAGACCAAATTTCTTAAACAAAGTGTCAAAGTAATCACCTCAACGAGATTTTGAAGATGTCACAACACATGATGACTGCATCTTGTTGAATTTCCAAGAAAAATAGTACTTTATGTGCTCAAACACACAACTTTTGTGACTTTTCAAAATTTGAAGCTCGAAAGCTTCGGCAAATGAAGACCAAATTTCTTAAACAAAGTGTCAAATTAATCAGCTCAACGAGATTTTGAAGATGTCACAACACATGATGATTGCATCTTGTTGAACTTCCAAGAAAAATAGTACTTTATGTGCTCAAACACACATATTTTGTGACTTTTCAAACTTTGAAGCTCGATAGCTTCGGCAAATGAAGACCAAATTTCTTAAACAAAGTGTCAAAGTAATCACCTCAACGAGATTTTAAAGATGTCACAACACATGATGATTGCATCTTGTTGAATTTCCAAGAAAAATAGTACTTTATGTGCTCAAACACACATATTTTGTGACTTTTCAAATTTTGAAGCTCGATAACTTTGGCAAATGTGGACCAAATTTGTTAAACAAAGTGTCAAATTAATCAGCTCGACGAGATTTTAAAGATGTCACAACACATCATGATTACATCTTGTTGAACTTCCAAGAAAAATAGTACTTTATGTGCTCAAACACACAACTTTTGTGACTTTTCAAACTTTGAAGCTCGATAGCTTCGGCAAATGAAGACCAAATTTGTTAAACAAAGTGTCAAATTAATCAGCTCGACGAGATTTTGAATATGTCACAACACATCATGATTGCATCTTGTTGAATTTCCAAGAAAAATAGTACTTTATGTGCTCAAACACACATATTCTGTGACTTTTCAAATTTTGAAGCTCGATAACTTTGGCAAATGTGGACCAAATTTGTTAACCAAAGTGTCAAATTAATCAGCTCCACGAGATCTTTAAAATGACACAACAATTCATGATTGCATCTTGTTGAATTTCCAAGAAAAATAGTACTTTATGTGCTCAAACACACATATTTTGTGACTTTTCAAACTTTGAAGCTCGATAGCTTCGGCAAATGAAGACCAAATTTCTTAAACAAAGTGTCAAAGTAATCACCTCAACGAGATTTTAAAGATGTCACAACACATGATGATTGCATCTTGTTGAATTTCCAAGAAAAATAGTACTTTATGTGCTCAAACACACAACTTTTGTGACTTTTCAAACTTTGAAGCTCGATAACTTCGGCAAATGTGGACCAAATTTCTTAAACAAAGTGTCAAAGTAATCACCTCAACGAGATTTTAAAGATGTCACAACACATCATGATTACATCTTGTTGAACTTCCAAGAAAAATAGTACTTTATGTGCTCAAACACACAACTTTTGTGACTTTTCAAACTTTGAAGCTCGATAGCTTCGGCAAATGAAGATCAAATTTGTTAAACAAAGTGTCAAATTAATCAGCTCGACGAGATTTTGAATATGTCACAACACATCATGATTGCATCTTGTTAAATTTCCAAGAAAAATAGTACTTTATGTGCTCAAACACACAACTTTTGTGACTTTTCCAATTTTGAAGCTCGATAACTTTGGCAAATGTGGACCAAATTTGTTAACCAAAGTGTCAAATTAATCAGCTCGACGAGATCTTTAAAATGACACAACAATTCATGATTGCATCTTGTTGAATTTCCAAGAAAAATAGTACTTTTTGTGCTCAAACACACAACTTTTGTGACTTTTCAAACTTTGAAGCTCGATAACTTCGGCAAATGTGGACCAAATTTGTTAAACAAAGTGTCAAATTAATTAGCTCGACGAGATTTTGAATATGTCACAACACATCATGATTGCATCTTGTTGAATTTCCAAGAAAAATAGTACTTTTTGTGCTCAAACACACAAGTTTTGTGACTTTTCCAATTTTGAAGCTCGATAACTTTGGCAAATGTGGACCAAATTTGTTAAACAAAGTGTCAAATTAATCAGCTCAACGAGATTTTAAAGATGTCACAACACATCATGATTACATCTTGTTGAACTTCCAAGAAAAATAGAACTTTATGTGCTCAAACACACAACTTTTGTGACTTTCCAAACTTTGAAGCTCGATAGCTTCGGCAAATGTGGACCAAATTTGTTAACCAAAGTGTCAAATTAATCAGCTCGACGAGATCTTTAAAATGACACAACACACCATGATTACATCTTGTTGAACTTCCAAGAAAAATAGTACTTTATGTGCTCAAACACACAACTTTTGTGACTTTTCAAAATTTGAAGCTCGAAAGCTTCGGCAAATGAAGACCAAATTTCTTAAACAAAGTGTCAAATTAATCAGCTCAACGAGATTTTGAAGATGTCACAACACATGATGATTGCATCTTGTTGAACTTCCAAGAAAAATAGTACTTTATGTGCTCAAACACACATATTTTGTAACTTTTCAAACTTTGAAGCTCGATAGCTTCGGCAAATGAAGACCAAATTTCTTAAACAAAGTGTCAAAGTAATCACCTCAACCAGATTTTGAAGATGTCACAACACATGATGATTGCATCTTGTTGAATTTCCAAGAAAAATAGTACTTTATGTGCTCAAACACACAACTTTTGTGACTTTTCAAACTTTGAAGCTCGATAGCTTCGGCAAATGAAGACCAAATTTCTTAAACAAAGTGTCAAAGTAATCACCTCAACGAGATTTTAAAGATGTCACAACACATGATGATTGCATCCTGTTGAATTTCCAGGAAAAATAGTACATTATGTGCTCAAACACACAACTTTTGTGACTTTTCAAACTTTGAAGCTCGATAGCTTCGGCAAATGAAGACCAAATTTGTTAAACAAAGTGTCAAATTAATCAGCTCGACGAGATTTTGAATATGTCACAACACATCATGATTGCATCTTGTTGAATTTCCAAGAAAAATAGTACTTTATGTGCTCAAACACACATATTCTGTGACTTTTCAAATTTTGAAGCTCGATAACTTTGGCAAATGTGGACCAAATTTGTTAACCAAAGTGTCAAATTAATCAGCTCCACGAGATCTTTAAAATGACACAACAATTCATGATTGCATCTTGTTGAATTTCCAAGAAAAATAGTACTTTATGTGCTCAAACACACAACTTTTGTGACTTTTCAAACTTTGAAGCTCGATAACTTCGGCAAATGTGGACCAAATTTGTTAAACAAAGTGTCAAATTAGTTAGCTCGACGAGATTTTGAATATGTCCCAACACATCATGATTGCATCTTGTTGAACTTCCAAGAAAAATAGTACTTTATGTGCTCAAACACACAACTTTTGTGACTTTTCAAACTTTGAAGCTCGATAGCTTCGGCAAATGAAGATCAAATTTGTTAAACAAAGTGTCAAATTAATCAGCTCGACGAGATTTTGAATATGTCACAACACATCATGATTGCATCTTGTTGAATTTCCAAGAAAAATAGTACTTTATGTGCTCAAACACACATATTCTGTGACTTTTCAAATTTTGAAGCTCGATAACTTTGGCAAATGTGGACCAAATTTGTTAACCAAAGTGTCAAATTAATCAGCTCCACGAGATCTTTAAAATGACACAACAATTCATGATTGCATCTTGTTGAATTTCCAAGAAAAATAGTACTTTATGTGCTCAAACACACAACTTTTGTGACTTTTCAAACTTTGAAGCTCGATAGCTTCGGCAAATGAAGACCAAATTTCTTAAACAAAGTGTCAAAGTAATCACCTCAACGAGATTTTAAAGATGTCACAACACATGATGATTGCATCTTGTTGAATTTCCAAGAAAAATAGTACTTTATGTGCTCAAACACACAACTTTTGTGACTTTTCAAACTTTGAAGCTCGATAACTTCGGCAAATGTGGACCAAATTTCTTAAACAAAGTGTCAAAGTAATCACCTCAACGAGATTTTAAAGATGTCACAACACATCATGATTACATCTTGTTGAACTTCCAAGAAAAATAGTACTTTATGTGCTCAAACACACAACTTTTGTGACTTTTCAAACTTTGAAGCTCGATAGCTTCGGCAAATGAAGATCAAATTTGTTAAACAAAGTGTCAAATTAATCAGCTCGACGAGATTTTGAATATGTCACAACACATCATGATTGCATCTTGTTGAATTTCCAAGAAAAATAGTACTTTATGTGCTCAAACACACAACTTTTGTGACTTTTCCAATTTTGAAGCTCGATAACTTTGGCAAATGTGGACCAAATTTGTTAACCAAAGTGTCAAATTAATCAGCTCGACGAGATCTTTAAAATGACACAACAATTCATGATTGCATCTTGTTGAATTTCCAAGAAAAATAGTACTTTATGTGCTCAAACACACAACTTTTGTGACTTTTCAAACTTTGAAGCTCGATAACTTCGGCAAATGTGGACCAAATTTGTTAAACAAAGTGTCAAATTAATTAGCTCGACGAGATTTTGAATATGTCACAACACATCATGATTGCATCTTGTTGAATTTCCAAGAAAAATAGTACTTTTTGTGCTCAAACACACAAGTTTTGTGACTTTTCCAATTTTGAAGCTCGATAACTTTGGCAAATGTGGACCAAATTTGTTAAACAAAGTGTCAAATTAATCAGCTCAACGAGATTTTAAAGATGTCACAACACATCATGATTACATCTTGTTGAACTTCCAAGAAAAATAGAACTTTATGTGCTCAAACACACAACTTTTGTGACTTTCCAAACTTTGAAGCTCGATAGCTTCGGCAAATGTGGACCAAATTTGTTAACCAAAGTGTCAAATTAATCAGCTCGACGAGATCTTTAAAATGACACAACACACCATGATTACATCTTGTTGAACTTCCAAGAAAAATAGTACTTTATGTGCTCAAACACACAACTTTTGTGACTTTTCAAAATTTGAAGCTCGAAAGCTTCGGCAAATGAAGACCAAATTTCTTAAACAAAGTGTCAAATTAATCAGCTCAACGAGATTTTGAAGATGTCACAACACATGATGATTGCATCTTGTTGAACTTCCAAGAAAAATAGTACTTTATGTGCTCAAACACACATATTTTGTGACTTTTCAAACTTTGAAGCTCGATAGCTTCGGCAAATGAAGACCAAATTTCTTAAACAAAGTGTCAAAGTAATCACCTCAACCAGATTTTGAAGATGTCACAACACATGATGATTGCATCTTGTTGAATTTCCAAGAAAAATAGTACTTTATGTGCTCAAACACACAACTTTTGTGACTTTTCAAACTTTGAAGCTCGATAGCTTCGGCAAATGAAGACCAAATTTCTTAAACAAAGTGTCAAAGTAATCACCTCAACGAGATTTTAAAGATGTCACAACACATGATGATTGCATCCTGTTGAATTTCCAGGAAAAATAGTACATTATGTGCTCAAACACACAACTTTTGTGACTTTTCAAACTTTGAAGCTCGATAGCTTCGGCAAATGAAGACCAACTTTGTAAAACAAAGTGTCAAATTAATCAGCTCGACGAGATTTTGAAGATGTCGCAACACATGATGATTGCATCTTGTTGAACTTCCAAGAAAAATAGTACTTTATGTGCTCAAACACACAACTTTTGTGACTTTTCAAAATTTGAAGCTCGAAAGCTTCGGCAAATGAAGACCAAATTTGTTAAACAAAGTGTCAAATTAATCAGCTCGACGAGATTTTGAATATGTCACAACACATCATGATTGCATCTTGTTGAATTTCCAAGAAAAATAGTACTTTATGTGCTCAAACACACATATTTTGTGACTTTTCAAACTTTGAAGCTCGATAACTTTGGCAAATGTGGACCAAATTTGTTAAACAAAGTGTCAAATTAATCAGCTCGACGAGATTTTAAAGATGTCACAACACATCATGATTACATCTTGTTGAACTTCCAAGAAAAATAGTACTTTATGTGCTCAAACACACAACTTTTGTGACTTTTCAAACTTTGAAGCTCGATAGCTTCGGCAAATGAAAACCAAATTTGTTAAACAAAGTGTCAAATTAATCAGCTCGACGAGATTTTGAATATGTCACAACACATCATGATTGCATCTTGTTGAATTTCCAAGAAAAATAGTACTTTATGTGCTCAAACACACATATTTTGTAACTTTTCAAACTTTGAAGCTCGATAGCTTCGGCAAATGAAGACCAAATTTCTTAAACAAAGTGTCAAAGTAATCACCTCAACGAGATTTTAAAGATGTCACAACACATCATGATTACATCTTGTTGAACTTCCAAGAAAAATAGTACTTTATGTGCTCAAACACACAACTTTTGTGACTTTTCAAACTTTGAAGCTCGATAGCTTCGGCAAATGAAGACCAAATTTCTTAAACAAAGTGTCAAAGTAATCACCTCAACGAGATTTTGAAGATGTCACAACACATGATGATTGCATCTTGTTGAATTTCCAAGAAAAATAGTACTTTATGTGCTCAAACACACAACTTTTGTGACTTTTCAAAATTTGAAGCTCGAAAGCTTCGGCAAATGAAGACCAAATTTCTTAAACAAAGTGTCACATTAATCAGCTCAACGAGATTTTGAAGATGTCACAACACATGATGATTGCATCTTGTTGAACTTCCAAGAAAAATAATACTTTATGTGCTCAAACACAGATATTTTGTGACTTTTCAAACTTTGAAGCTCGATAACTTCGGCAAATGTGGACCAAATTTGTTAACCAAAGTGTCAAATTAATCAGCTCAACGAGATTTTGAAGATGTCACAACACATGATGATTGCATCTTGATGAACTTCCAAGAAAAATAGTACTTTATGTGCTCAAACACACAACTTTTGTGACTTTTCAAACTTTGAAGCTCGATAGCTTCGGCAAATGAAGACCAAATTTCTTAAACAAAGTGTCAAAGTAATCACCTTAACGAGATTTTAAAGATGTCACAACACATGATGATTGCATCTTGTTGAATTTCCAAGAAAAATAGTACTTTATGTGCTCAAACACACATATTTTGTGACTTTTCAAACTTTGAAGCTCGATAACTTCGGCAAATGTGGACCAAATTTCTTAAACAAAGTGTCAAATTAATCAGCTCATCGAGATTTTGAAGATGTCACAAAACATCATGATTGCATCTTGTTGAATTTCCAAGAAAAATAGTACTTTATGTGCTCAAACACACATATTTTGTGACTTTTCAAACTTTGAAGCTCGATAACTTTGGCAAATGTGGACCAAATTTGTTAACCAAAGTGTTAAATTAATCAGCTCGACGAGATCTTTAAAATGACACAACACATCATGATTGCATCTTGTTGAATTTCCAAGAAAAATAGTACTTTATGTCCTCAAACACACAACTTTTATGACTTTTCCAATTTTGAAGCTCGATAACTTTGGCAAATGTGGACCAAATTTGTTAACCAAAGTGTCAAATTAATCAGCTCGACGAGATCTTTAAAATGACACAACAATTCATGATTGCATCTTGTTGAATTTCCAAGAGAAATAGTACTTTATGTGCTCAAACACACAACTTTTGTGACTTTTCAAACTTTGAAGCTCGATAGCTTCGGCAAATGAAGACCAAATTTGTTAAACAAAGTGTCAAATTAATCAGCTCGACGAGATTTTGAATATGTCACAACACATCATGATTGCATCTTGTTGAATTTCCAAGAAAAATAGTACTTTATGTGCTCAAACACACAACTTTTGTGCCTTTTCCAATTTTGAAGCTCGATAACTTTGGCAAATGTGGACCAAATTTGTTAAACAAAGTGTCAAATTAATCAGCTCAACGAGATTTTAAAGATGTCACAACACATCATGATTACATCTTGTTGAACTTCCAAGAAAAATAGAACTTTATGTGCTCAAACACACAACTTATTTGACTTTTCAAACTTTGAAGCTCGATAGCTTCGGCAAATGTGGACCAAATTTGTTAACCAAAGTGTCAAATTAATCAGCTCGACGAGATCTTTAAAATGACACAACAATTCATGATTGCATCTTGTTGAATTTCCAAGAAAAATAGTACTTTATGTGCTCAAACACACAACTTTTGTGACTTTTCAAACTTTGAAGCTCGATAACTTCGGCAAATGTGGACCAAATTTGTTAAACAAAGTGTCAAATTAATTAGCTCGACGAGATTTTGAATATGTCACAACACATCATGATTGCATCTTGTTGAATTTCCAAGAAAAATAGTACTTTTTGTGCTCAAACACACAAGTTTTGTGACTTTTCCAATTTTGAAGCTCGATAACTTTGGCAAATGTGGACCAAATTTGTTAAACAAAGTGTCAAATTAATCAGCTCAACGAGATTTTAAAGATGTCACAACACATCATGATTACATCTTGTTGAACTTCCAAGAAAAATAGATCTTTATGTGCTCAAATACACAACTTTTGTGACTTTTCAAAATTTGAAGCTCGATAGCTTCGGCAAATGTGGACCAAATTTGTTAACCAAAGTGTCAAATTAATCAGCTCGACGAGATCTTTAAAATGACACAACACACCATGATTACATCTTGTTGAACTTCCAAGAAAAATAGTACTTTATGTGCTCAAACACACAACTTTTGTGACTTTTCAAAATTTGAAGCTCGAAAGCTTCGGCAAATGAAGACCAAATTTCTTAAACAAAGTGTCAAATTAATCAGCTCAACGAGATTTTGAAGATGTCACAACACATGATGATTGCATCTTGTTGAACTTCCAAGAAAAATAGTACTTTATGTGCTCAAACACACATATTTTGTGACTTTTCAAACTTTGAAGCTCGATAGCTTCGGCAAATGAAGACCAAATTTCTTAAACAAAGTGTCAAAGTAATCACCTCAACGAGATTTTAAAGATGTCACAACACATGATGATTGCATCTTGTTGAATTTCCAAGAAAAATAGTACTTTATGTGCTCAAACACACATATTTTGTGACTTTTCAAATTTTGAAGCTCGATAACTTTGGCAAATGTGGACCAAATTTGTTAAACAAAGTGTCAAATTAATCAGCTCGACGAGATTTTAAAGATGTCACAACACATCATGATTACATCTTGTTGAACTTCCAAGAAAAATAGTACTTTATGTGCTCAAACACACAACTTTTGTGACTTTTCAAACTTTGAAGCTCGATAGCTTCGGCAAATGAAGACCAAATTTGTTAAACAAAGTGTCAAATTAATCAGCTCGACGAGATTTTGAATATGTCACAACACATCATGATTGCATCTTGTTGAATTTCCAAGAAAAATAGTACTTTATGTGCTCAAACACACATATTCTGTGACTTTTCAAATTTTGAAGCTCGATAACTTTGGCAAATGTGGACCAAATTTGTTAACCAAAGTGTCAAATTAATCAGCTCCACGAGATCTTTAAAATGACACAACAATTCATGATTGCATCTTGTTGAATTTCCAAGAAAAATAGTACTTTATGTGCTCAAACACACATATTTTGTGACTTTTCAAACTTTGAAGCTCGATAGCTTCGGCAAATGAAGACCAAATTTCTTAAACAAAGTGTCAAAGTAATCACCTCAACGAGATTTTAAAGATGTCACAACACATGATAATTGCATCTTGTTGAATTTCCAAGAAAAATAGTACTTTATGTGCTCAAACACACAACTTTTGTGACTTTTCAAACTTTGAAGCTCGATAGCTTCGGCAAATGAAGACCAAATTTCTTAAACAAAGTGTCAAAGTAATCACCTCAACGAGATTTTAAAGATGTCACAACACATGATAATTGCATCTTGTTGAACTTCCAAGAAAAATAGTACTTTATGTGCTCAAACACACATATTTTGTGACTTTTCAAACTTTGAAGCTCGATAACTTTGGCAAATGTGGACCAAATTTGTTAACCAAAGTGTTAAATTAATCAGCTCGACGAGATCTTTAAAATGACACAACAATTCATGATTGCATCTTGTTGAATTTCCAAGAAAAATAGTACTTTATGTGCTCAAACACACAACTTTTGTGACTTTTCAAACTTTGAAGCTCGATAACTTTGGCAAATGTGGACCAAATTTGTTAAACAAAGTGTCAAATTAATCAGCTCGATAAGGTTATGAAGATGTCACAACACACCATGATTACATCTTGTTGAACTTCCAAGAAAAATAGTACTTTATGTGCTCAAACACACAACTTTTGTGACTTTTCAAACTTTGAAGCTCGATAGCTTCGGCAAATGAAGACCAAATTTGTTAAACAAAGTGTCAAATTAATCAGCTCGACGAGATTTTGAATATGTCACAACACATCATGATTGCATCTTGTTGAATTTCCAAGAAAAATAGTACTTTATGTGCTCAAACACACAACTTTTGTGACTTTTCAAAATTTGAAGCTCGAAAGCTTCGGCAAATGAAGACCAAATTTCTTAAACAAAGTGTCAAATTAATCAGCTCAACGAGATTTTGAAGATGTCACAACACATGATGATTGCATCTTGTTGAACTTCCAAGAAAAATAATACTTTATGTGCTCAAACACAGATATTTTGTGACTTTTCAAACTTTGAAGCTCGATAACTTCGGCAAATGTGGACCAAATTTGTTAACCAAAGTGTCAAATTAATCAGCTCAACGAGATTTTGAAGATGTCACAACACATGATGATTGCATCTTGATGAACTTCCAAGAAAAATAGTACTTTATGTGCTCAAACACACAACTTTTGTGACTTTTCAAACTTTGAAGCTCGATAGCTTCGGCAAATGAAGACCAAATTTCTTAAACAAAGTGTCAAAGTAATCACCTTAACGAGATTTTAAAGATGTCACAACACATGATGATTGCATCTTGTTGAATTTCCAAGAAAAATAGTACTTTATGTGCTCAAACACACATATTTTGTGACTTTTCAAACTTTGAAGCTCGATAACTTCGGCAAATGTGGACCAAATTTCTTAAACAAAGTGTCAAATTAATCAGCTCATCGAGATTTTGAAGATGTCACAAAACATCATGATTGGATCTTGTTGAATTTCCAAGAAAAATAATACTTTATGTGCTCAAACACACATATTTTGTTACTTTTCAAAATTTGAAGCTCGATAGCTTCGGCAAATGGAGACCAAATTTGTTAAACAAAGTGTCAAATTAATCAGCTCGACGAGATTTTGAATATGTCACAACACATCATGATTGCATCTTGTTGAATTTCCAAGAGAAATAGTACTTTATGTGCTCAAACACACAACTTTTGTGACTTTTCAAACTTTGAAGCTCGATAGCTTCGGCAAATGAAGTCCAAATTTGTTAAACAAAGTGTCAAATTAATCAGCTCGACGAGATTTTGAATATGTCACAACACATCATGATTGCATCTTGTTGAATTTCCAAGAAAAATAGTACTTTATGTGCTCAAACACACAACTTTTGTGACTTTTCCAATTTTGAAGCTCGATAACTTTGGCAAATGTGGACCAAATTTGTTAAACAAAGTGTCAAATTAATCAGCTCAACGAGATTTTAAAGATGTCACAACACATCATGATTACATCTTGTTGAACTTCCAAGAAAAATAGAACTTTATGTGCTCAAACACACAACTTTTGTGACTTTTCAAACTTTGAAGCTCGATAGCTTCGGCAAATGTGGACCAAATTTGTTAACCAAAGTGTCAAATTAATCAGCTCAACGAGATTTTGAAGATGTCACAACACATGATGATTGCATCTTGTTGAACTTCCAAGAAAAATAATACTTTATGTGCTCAAACACAGATATTTTGTGACTTTTCAAACTTTGAAGCTCGATAACTTCGGCAAATGTGGACCAAATTTGTTAACCAAAGTGTCAAATTAATCAGCTCAACGAGATTTTGAAGATGTCACAACACATGATGATTGCATCTTGATGAACTTCCAAGAAAAATAGTACTTTATGTGCTCAAACACACAACTTTTGTGACTTTTCAAACTTTGAAGCTCGATAGCTTCGGCAAATGAAGACCAAATTTCTTAAACAAAGTGTCAAAGTAATCACCTTAACGAGATTTTAAAGATGTCACAAAACATCATGATTGGATCTTGTTGAATTTCCAAGAAAAATAGTACTTTATGTGCTCAAACACACATATTTTGTGACTTTTCAAACTTTGAAGCTCGATAACTTTGGCAAATGTGGACCAAATTTGTTAACCAAAGTGTTAAATTAATCAGCTCGACGAGATCTTTAAAATGACACAACACATAATGATTGCATCTTGTTGAATTTCCAAGAAAAATAGTACTTTATGTCCTCAAACACACAACTTTTATGACTTTTCCAAATTTGAAGCTCGATAACTTTGGCAAATGTGGACCAAATTTGTTAACCAAAGTGTCAAATTAATCAGCTCGACGAGATCTTTAAAATGACACAACAATTCATGATTGCATCTTGTTGAATTTCCAAGAGAAATAGTACTTTATGTGCTCAAACACACAACTTTTGTGACTTTTCAAACTTTGAAGCTCGATAGCTTCGGCAAATGAAGACCAAATTTGTTAAACAAAGTGTCAAATTAATCAGCTCGACGAGATTTTGAATATGTCACAACACATCATGATTGCATCTTGTTGAATTTCCAAGAAAAATAGTACTTTATGTGCTCAAACACACAACTTTTGTGACTTTTCCAATTTTGAAGCTCGATAACTTTGGCAAATGTGGACCAAATTTGTTAAACAAAGTGTCAAATTAATCAGCTCAACGAGATTTTAAAGATGTCACAACACATCATGATTACATCTTGTTGAACTTCCAAGAAAAATAGAACTTTATGTGCTCAAACACACAACTTTTGTGACTTTTCAAACTTTGAAGCTCGATAGCTTCGGCAAATGTGGACCAAATTTGTTAACCAAAGTGTCAAATTAATCAGCTCGACGAGATCTTTAAAACGACACAACAATTCATGATTGCATCTTGTTGAATTTCCAAGAAAAATAGTACTTTATGTGCTCAAACACACATATTTTGTGACTTTTCAAACTTTGAAGCTCGATAACTTCGGCAAATGTGGACCAAATTTCTTAAACAAAGTGTCAAATTAATCAGCTCATCGAGATTTTGAAGATGTCACAAAACATCATGATTGGATCTTGTTGAATTTCCAAGAAAAATAGTACTTTATGTGCTCAAACACACATATTTTGTGACTTTTCAAACTTTGAAGCTCGATAACTTTGGCAAATGTGGACCAAATTTGTTAACCAAAGTGTTAAATTAATCAGCTCGACGAGATCTTTAAAATGACACAACAATTCATGATTGCATCTTGTTGAATTTCCAAGAAAAATAGTACTTTATGTGCTCAAACACACAACTTTTGTGACTTTTCCAAATTTGAAGCTCGATAACTTTGGCAAATGTGGACCAAATTTGTTAAACAAAGTGTCAAATTAATCAGCTCGATAAGATTATGAAGATGTCACAACACACCATGATTACATCTTGTTGAACTTCCAAGAAAAATAGTACTTTATGTGCTCAAACACACAACTTTTGTGACTTTTCAAACTTTGAAGCTCGATAGCTTCGGCAAATGAAGACCAAATTTGTTAAACAAAGTGTCAAATTAATCAGCTCGACGAGATTTTGAATATGTCACAACACATCATGATTGCATCTTGTTGAATTTCCAAGAAAAATAGTACTTTATGTGCTCAAACACACAACTTTTGTGACTTTTCAAAATTTGAAGCTCGATAGCTTCGGCAAATGAAGACCAAATTTCTTAAACAAAGTGTCAAAGTAATCACCTTAACGAGATTTTAAAGATGTCACAACACATGATGATTGCATCTTGTTGAATTTCCAAGAAAAATAGTACTTTATGTGCTCAAACACACATATTTTGTGACTTTTCAAACTTTGAAGCTCGATAACTTCGGCAAATGTGGACCAAATTTCTTAAACAAAGTGTCAAATTAATCAGCTCATCGAGATTTTGAAGATGTCACAAAACATCATGATTGGATCTTGTTGAACTTCCAAGAAAAATAGAACTTTATGTGCTCAAACACACAACTTTTGTGACTTTTCAAACTTTGAAGCTCGATAGCTTCGGCAAATGTGGACCAAATTTGTTAACCAAAGTGTCAAATTAATCAGCTCGACGAGATCTTTAAAATGACACAACACACCATGATTACATCTTGTTGAACTTCCAAGAAAAATAGTACTTTATGTGCTCAAACACACAACTTTTGTGACTTTTCAAAATTTGAAGCTCGAAAGCTTCGGCAAATGAAGACCAAATTTCTTAAACAAAGTGTCAAATTAATCAGCTCAACGAGATTTTGAAGATGTCACAAAACATCATGATTGCATCTTGTTGAATTTCCAAGAAAAATAGTACTTTATGTGCTCAAACACACAACTTTTGTGACTTTTCAAAATTTGAAGCTCGAAAGCTTCGGCAAATGAAGACCAAATTTCTTAAACAAAGTGTCAAATTAATCAGCTCAACGAGATTTTGAAGATGTCACAACACATGATGATTGCATCTTGTTGAACTTCCAAGAAAAATAGTACTTTATGTGCTCAAACACACATATTTTGTGACTTTTCAAACTTTGAAGCTCGATAGCTTCGGCAAATGAAGACCAAATTTCTTAAACAAAGTGTCAAAGTAATCACCTCATCGAGATTTTGAAGATGTCACAAAACATCATGATTGCATCTTGTTGAATTTCCAAGAAAAATAGTACTTTATGTGCTCAAACACACAACTTTTGTGACTTTTCAAAATTTGAAGCTCGAAAGCTTCGGCAAATGAAGACCAAATTTCTTAAACAAAGTGTCAAATTAATCAGCTCAACGAGATTTTGAAGATGTCACAACACATGATGATTGCATCTTGTTGAACTTCCAAGAAAAATAGTACTTTATGTGCTCAAACACACATATTTTGTGACTTTTCAAACTTTGAAGCTCGATAGCTTCGGCAAATGAAGACCAAATTTCTTAAACAAAGTGTCAAAGTAATCACCTCAACGAGATTTTAAAGATGTCACAACACATGATGATTGCATCTTGTTGAATTTCCAAGAAAAATAGTACTTTATGTGCTCAAACACACATATTTTGTGACTTTTCAAACTTTGAAGCTCGATAACTTTGGCAAATGTGGACCAAATTTGTTAAACAAAGTGTCAAATTAATCAGCTCGACGAGATTTTAAAGATGTCACAACACATCATGATTACATCTTGTTGAACTTCCAAGAAAAATAGTACTTTATGTGCTCAAACACACAACTTTTGTGACTTTTCAAACTTTGAAGCTCGATAACTTCGGCAAATGAAGACCAAATTTGTTAAACAAAGTGTCAAATTAATCAGCTCGACGAGATTTTGAATATGTCACAACACATCATGATTGCATCTTGTTGAATTTCCAAGAAAAATAGTACTTTATGTGCTCAAACACACATATTCTGTGACTTTTCAAATTTTGAAGCTCGATAACTTTGGCAAATGTGGACCAAATTTGTTAACCAAAGTGTCAAATTAATCAGCTCCACGAGATCTTTAAAATGACACAACAATTCATGATTGCATCTTGTTGAATTTCCAAGAAAAATAGTACTTTATGTGCTCAAACACACATATTTTGTGACTTTTCAAACTTTGAAGCTCGATAGCTTCGGCAAATGAAGACCAAATTTCTTAAACAAAGTGTCAAAGTAATCACCTCAACGAGATTTTAAAGATGTCACAACACATGATGATTGCATCTTGTTGAATTTCCAAGAAAAATAGTACTTTATGTGCTCAAACACACAACTTTTGTGACTTTTCAAACTTTGAAGCTCGATAACTTCGGCAAATGTGGACCAAATTTCTTAAACAAAGTGTCAAAGTAATCACCTCAACGAGATTTTAAAGATGTCACAACACATCATGATTACATCTTGTTGAACTTCCAAGAAAAATAGTACTTTATGTGCTCAAACACACAACTTTTGTGACTTTTCAAACTTTGAAGTTCGATAGCTTCGGCAAATGAAGACCAACTTTGTTAAACAAAGTGTCAAATTAATCAGCTCGACGAGATTTTGAATATGTCACAACACATCATGATTGCATCTTGTTGAATTTCCAAGAAAAATTGTACTTTATGTGCTCAAACACACATATTTTGTGACTTTTCAAACTTTGAAGCTCGATAGCTTCGGCAAATGAAGACCAAATTTCTTAAACAAAGTGTCAAAGTAATCACCTCAACGAGATTTTAAAGATGTCAAAACACATCATGATTACATCTTGTTGAACTTCCAAGAAAAATAGTACTTTATGTGCTCAAACACACAACTTTTGTGACTTTTCAAACTTTGAAGCTCGATAGCTTCGGCAAATGAAGACCAAATTTGTTAAACAAAGTGTCAAATTAATCAGCTCGACGAGATTTTGAATATGTCACAACACATCATGATTGCATCTTGTTGAATTTCCAAGAAAAATAGTACTTTATGTGCTCAAACACACATATTCTGTGACTTTTCAAATTTTGAAGCTCGATAACTTTGGCAAATGTGGACCAAATTTGTTAACCAAAGTGTCAAATTAATCAGCTCCACGAGATCTTTAAAATGACACAACAATTCATGATTGCATCTTGTTGAATTTCCAAGAAAAATAGTACTTTATGTGCTCAAACACACATATTTTGTGACTTTTCAAACTTTGAAGCTCGATAGCTTCGGCAAATGAAGACCAAATTTCTTAAACAAAGTGTCAAAGTAATCACCTCAACGAGATTTTAAAGATGTCACAACACATGATGATTGCATCTTGTTGAATTTCCAAGAAAAATAGTACTTTATGTGCTCAAACACACAACTTTTGTGACTTTTCAAACTTTGAAGCTCGATAACTTTGGCAAATGTGGAACAAATTTGTTAAACAAAGTGTCAAATTAATCAGCTCAACGAGATTTTAAAGATGTCACAACACATCATGATTACATCTTGTTGAACTTCCAAGAAAAATAGAACTTTATGTGCTCAAACACACAACTTTTGTGACTTTTCAAACTTTGAAGCTCGATAGCTTCGGCAAATGTGGACCAAATTTGTTAACCAAAGTGTCAAATTAATCAGCTCGACGAGATCTTTAAAACGACACAACAATTCATGATTGCATCTTGTTGAATTTCCAAGAAAAATAGTACTTTATGTGCTCAAACACACAACTTTTGTGACTTTTCAAACTTTGAAGCTCGATAACTTCGGCAAATGTGGACCAAATTTGTTAAACAAAGTGTCAAATTAATTAGCTCGACGAGATTTTGAATATGTCACAACACATCATGATTGCATCTTGTTGAATTTCCAAGAAAAATAGTACTTTTTGTGCTCAAACACACAAGTTTTGTGACTTTTCCAATTTTGAAGCTCGATAACTTTGGCAAATGTGGACCAAATTTGTTAAACAAAGTGTCAAATTAATCAGCTCCACGAGATTTTTAAGATGTCACAACACATCATGATTACATCTTGTTGAACTTCCAAGAAAAATAGAACTTTATGTGCTCAAACACACAACTTTTGTGACTTTTCAAACTTTGAAGCTCGATAGCTTCGGCAAATGTGGACCAAATTTGTTAACCAAAGTGTCAAATTAATCAGCTCGACGAGATCTTTAAAATGACACAACACACCATGATTACATCTTGTTGAACTTCCAAGAAAAATAGTACTTTATGTGCTCAAACACACAACTTTTGTGACTTTTCAAAATTTGAAGCTCGAAAGCTTCGGCAAATGAAGACCAAATTTCTTAAACAAAGTGTCAAATTAATCAGCTCAACGAGATTTTGAAGATGTCACAACACATGATGATTGCATCTTGTTGAACATACAAGAAAAATAGTACTTTATGTGCTCAAACACACATATTTTGTGACTTTTCAAACTTTGAAGCTCGATAGCTTCGGCAAATGAAGACCAAATTTCTTAAACAAAGTGTCAAAGTAATCACCTCATCGAGATTTTGAAGATGTCACAAAACATCATGATTGCATCTTGTTGAATTTCCAAGAAAAATAGTACTTTATGTGCTCAAACACACAACTTTTGTGACTTTTCAAAATTTGAAGCTCGAAAGCTTCGGCAAATGAAGACCAAATTTCTTAAACAAAGTGTCAAATTAATCAGCTCAACGAGATTTTGAAGATGTCACAACACATGATGATTGCATCTTGTTGAACTTCCAAGAAAAATAGTACTTTATGTGCTCAAACACACATATTTTGTGACTTTTCAAACTTTGAAGCTCGATAGCTTCGGCAAATGAAGACCAAATTTCTTAAACAAAGTGTCAAAGTAATCACCTCAACGAGATTTTAAAGATGTCACAACACATGATGATTGCATCTTGTTGAATTTCCAAGAAAAATAGTACTTTATGTGCTCAAACACACAACTTTTGTGACTTTTCAAACTTTGAAGCTCGATAACTTCGGCAAATGTGGACCAAATTTCTTAAACAAAGTGTCAAAGTAATCACCTCAACGAGATTTTAAAGATGTCACAACACATCATGATTACATCTTGTTGAACTTCCAAGAAAAATAGTACTTTATGTGCTCAAACACACAACTTTTGTGACTTTTCAAACTTTGAAGTTCGATAGCTTCGGCAAATGAAGACCAACTTTGTTAAACAAAGTGTCAAATTAATCAGCTCGACGAGATTTTGAATATGTCACAACACATCATGATTGCATCTTGTTGAATTTCCAAGAAAAATTGTACTTTATGTGCTCAAACACACATATTTTGTGACTTTTCAAACTTTGAAGCTCGATAGCTTCGGCAAATGAAGACCAAATTTCTTAAACAAAGTGTCAAAGTAATCACCTCAACGAGATTTTAAAGATGTCAAAACACATCATGATTACATCTTGTTGAACTTCCAAGAAAAATAGTACTTTATGTGCTCAAACACACAACTTTTGTGACTTTTCAAACTTTGAAGCCCGATAGCTTCGGCAAATGAAGACCAAATTTGTTAAACAAAGTGTCAAATTAATCAGCTCGACGAGATTTTGAATATGTCACAACACATCATGATTGCATCTTGTTGAATTTCCAAGAAAAATAGTACTTTATGTGCTCAAACACACATATTCTGTGACTTTTCAAATTTTGAAGCTCGATAACTTTGGCAAATGTGGACCAAATTTGTTAACCAAAGTGTCAAATTAATCAGCTCCACGAGATCTTTAAAATGACACAACAATTCATGATTGCATCTTGTTGAATTTCCAAGAAAAATAGTACTTTATGTGCTCAAACACACATATTTTGTGACTTTTCAAACTTTGAAGCTCGATAGCTTCGGCAAATGAAGACCAAATTTCTTAAACAAAGTGTCAAAGTAATCACCTCAACGAGATTTTAAAGATGTCACAACACATCATGATTACATCTTGTTGAACTTCCAAGAAAAATAGTACTTTATATGCTCAAACACACAACTTTTGTGACTTTTCAAACTTTGAAGCTCGATAGCTTCGGCAAATGAAGACCAACTTTGTTAAACAAAGTGTCAAATTAATCAGCTCGACGAGATTTTGAATATGTCACAACACATCATGATTGCATCTTGTTGAATTTCCAAGAAAAATAGTACTTTATGTGCTCAAACACACAACTTTTATGACTTTTCCAATTTTGAAGCTCGATAACTTTGGCAAATGTGGACCAAATTTATTAAACAAAGTGTCAAATTAATCAGCTCGACGAGATCTTTAAAATGACACAACACACCATGATTACATCTTGTTGAACTTCCAAGAAAAATAGTACTTTATGTGCTCAAACACACAACTTTTGTGACTTTTCAAAATTTGAAGCTCGATAGCTTCGGCAAATGAAGACCAAATTTCTTAAACAAAGTGTCAAAGTAATCACCTCAACGAGATTTTAAAGATGTCACAACACATGATGATTGCATCTTGTTGAATTTCCAAGAAAAATAGTACTTTATGTGCTCAAACACACATATTTTGTGACTTTTCAAACTTTGAAGCTCGATAACTTCGGCAAAAGTGGACCAAATTTGTTAAACAAAGTGTCAAATTAATCAGCTCGACGAGATTTTGAATATGTCACAACACATCATGATTGCATCTTGTTGAATTTCCAAGAAAAATAGTACTTTATGTGCTCAAACACACATATTTTGTGACTTTTCAAACTTTGAAGCTCGATAACTTTGGCAAATGTGGACCAAATTTGTTAAACAAAGTGTCAAATTAATCAGCTCGACGAGATTTTAAAGATGTCACAACACATCATGATTACATCTTGTTGAACTTCCAAGAAAAATAGTACTTTATGTGCTCAAACACACAACTTTTGTGACTTTTCAAACTTTGAAGCTCGATAGCTTCGGCAAATGTGGACCAAATTTGTTAACCAAAGTGTCAAATTAATCAGCTCGACGAGATCTTTAAAACGACACAACAATTCATGATTGCATCTTGTTGAATTTCCAAGAAAAATAGTACTTTATGTGCTCAAACACACAACTTTTGTGACTTTTCAAACTTTGAAGCTCGATAACTTCGGCAAATGTGGACCAAATTTGTTAAACAAAGTGTCAAATTAATTAGCTCGACGAGATTTTGAATATGTCACAACACATCATGATTGCATCTTGTTGAATTTCCAAGAAAAATAGTACTTTTTGTGCTCAAACACACAAGTTTTGTGACTTTTCCAATTTTGAAGCTCGATAACTTTGGCAAATGTGGACCAAATTTGTTAAACAAAGTGTCAAATTAATCAGCTCCACGAGATTTTTAAGATGTCACAACACATCATGATTACATCTTGTTGAACTTCCAAGAAAAATAGAACTTTATGTGCTCAAACACACAACTTTTGTGACTTTTCAAACTTTGAAGCTCGATAGCTTCGGCAAATGTGGACCAAATTTGTTAACCAAAGTGTCAAATTAATCAGCTCGACGAGATCTTTAAAATGACACAACACACCATGATTACATCTTGTTGAACTTCCAAGAAAAATAGTACTTTATGTGCTCAAACACACAACTTTTGTGACTTTTCAAAATTTGAAGCTCGAAAGCTTCGGCAAATGAAGACCAAATTTCTTAAACAAAGTGTCAAATTAATCAGCTCAACGAGATTTTGAAGATGTCACAACACATGATGATTGCATCTTGTTGAACATACAAGAAAAATAGTACTTTATGTGCTCAAACACACATATTTTGTGACTTTTCAAACTTTGAAGCTCGATAGCTTCGGCAAATGAAGACCAAATTTCTTAAACAAAGTGTCAAAGTAATCACCTCATCGAGATTTTGAAGATGTCACAAAACATCATGATTGCATCTTGTTGAATTTCCAAGAAAAATAGTACTTTATGTGCTCAAACACACAACTTTTGTGACTTTTCAAAATTTGAAGCTCGAAAGCTTCGGCAAATGAAGACCAAATTTCTTAAACAAAGTGTCAAATTAATCAGCTCAACGAGATTTTGAAGATGTCACAACACATGATGATTGCATCTTGTTGAACTTCCAAGAAAAATAGTACTTTATGTGCTCAAACACACATATTTTGTGACTTTTCAAACTTTGAAGCTCGATAGCTTCGGCAAATGAAGACCAAATTTCTTAAACAAAGTGTCAAAGTAATCACCTCAACGAGATTTTAAAGATGTCACAACACATGATGATTGCATCTTGTTGAATTTCCAAGAAAAATAGTACTTTATGTGCTCAAACACACAACTTTTGTGACTTTTCAAACTTTGAAGCTCGATAACTTCGGCAAATGTGGACCAAATTTCTTAAACAAAGTGTCAAAGTAATCACCTCAACGAGATTTTAAAGATGTCACAACACATCATGATTACATCTTGTTGAACTTCCAAGAAAAATAGTACTTTATGTGCTCAAACACACAACTTTTGTGACTTTTCAAACTTTGAAGTTCGATAGCTTCGGCAAATGAAGACCAACTTTGTTAAACAAAGTGTCAAATTAATCAGCTCGACGAGATTTTGAATATGTCACAACACATCATGATTGCATCTTGTTGAATTTCCAAGAAAAATTGTACTTTATGTGCTCAAACACACATATTTTGTGACTTTTCAAACTTTGAAGCTCGATAGCTTCGGCAAATGAAGACCAAATTTCTTAAACAAAGTGTCAAAGTAATCACCTCAACGAGATTTTAAAGATGTCAAAACACATCATGATTACATCTTGTTGAACTTCCAAGAAAAATAGTACTTTATGTGCTCAAACACACAACTTTTGTGACTTTTCAAACTTTGAAGCCCGATAGCTTCGGCAAATGAAGACCAAATTTGTTAAACAAAGTGTCAAATTAATCAGCTCGACGAGATTTTGAATATGTCACAACACATCATGATTGCATCTTGTTGAATTTCCAAGAAAAATAGTACTTTATGTGCTCAAACACACATATTCTGTGACTTTTCAAATTTTGAAGCTCGATAACTTTGGCAAATGTGGACCAAATTTGTTAACCAAAGTGTCAAATTAATCAGCTCCACGAGATCTTTAAAATGACACAACAATTCATGATTGCATCTTGTTGAATTTCCAAGAAAAATAGTACTTTATGTGCTCAAACACACATATTTTGTGACTTTTCAAACTTTGAAGCTCGATAGCTTCGGCAAATGAAGACCAAATTTCTTAAACAAAGTGTCAAAGTAATCACCTCAACGAGATTTTAAAGATGTCACAACACATGATGATTGCATCTTGTTGAATTTCCAAGAAAAATAGTACTTTATGTGCTCAAACACACAACTTTTGTGACTTTTCAAACTTTGAAGCTCGATAACTTCGGCAAATGTGGACCAAATTTCTTAAACAAAGTGTCAAAGTAATCACCTCAACGAGATTTTAAAGATGTCACAACACATCATGATTACATCTTGTTGAACTTCCAAGAAAAATAGTACTTTATATGCTCAAACACACAACTTTTGTGACTTTTCAAACTTTGAAGCTCGATAGCTTCGGCAAATGAAGACCAACTTTGTTAAACAAAGTGTCAAATTAATCAGCTCGACGAGATTTTGAATATGTCACAACACATCATGATTGCATCTTGTTGAATTTCCAAGAAAAATAGTACTTTATGTGCTCAAACACACAACTTTTATGACTTTTCCAATTTTGAAGCTCGATAACTTTGGCAAATGTGGACCAAATTTATTAAACAAAGTGTCAAATTAATCAGCTCGACGAGATCTTTAAAATGACACAACACACCATGATTACATCTTGTTGAACTTCCAAGAAAAATAGTACTTTATGTGCTCAAACACACAACTTTTGTGACTTTTCAAAATTTGAAGCTCGATAGCTTCGGCAAATGAAGACCAAATTTCTTAAACAAAGTGTCAAAGTAATCACCTCAACGAGATTTTAAAGATGTCACAACACATGATGATTGCATCTTGTTGAATTTCCAAGAAAAATAGTACTTTATGTGCTCAAACACACATATTTTGTGACTTTTCAAACTTTGAAGCTCGATAACTTCGGCAAATGTGGACCAAATTTGTTAAACAAAGTGTCAAATTAATCAGCTCGACGAGATTTTGAATATGTCACAACACATCATGATTGCATCTTGTTGAATTTCCAAGAAAAATAGTACTTTATGTGCTCAAACACACATATTTTGTGACTTTTCAAACTTTGAAGCTCGATAACTTTGGCAAATGTGGACCAAATTTGTTAAACAAAGTGTCAAATTAATCAGCTCGACGAGATTTTAAAGATGTCACAACACATCATGATTACATCTTGTTGAACTTCCAAGAAAAATAGTACTTTATGTGCTCAAACACACAACTTTTGTGACTTTTCAAACTTTGAAGCTCGATAGCTTCGGCAAATGAAGAACAAATTTGTTAAACAAAGTGTCAAATTAATCAGCTCGACGAGATTTTGAATATGTCACAACACATCATGATTGCATCTTGTTGAATTTCCAAGAAAAATAGTACTTTATGTGCTCAAACACACATATTTTGTGACTTTTCAAATTTTGAAGCTCGATAACTTTGGCAAATGTGGACCAAATTTGTTAACCAAAGTGTCAAATTAATCAGCTCCACGAGATCTTTAAAATGACACAACAATTCATGATTGCATCTTGTTGAATTTCCAAGAAAAATAGTACTTTATGTGCTCAAACACACATATTTTGTGACTTTTCAAACTTTGAAGCTCGATAGCTTCGGCAAATGAAGACCAAATTTCTTAAACAAAGTGTCAAAGTAATCACCTCAACGAGATTTTGAAGATGTCACAACACATGATGATTGCATCTTGTTGAATTTCCAAGAAAAATAGTACTTTATGTGCTCAAACACACAACTTTTGTGACTTTTCAAACTTTGAAGCTCGATAACTTCGGCAAATGTGGACCAAATTTCTTAAACAAAGTGTCAAAGTAATCACCTCAACGAGATTTTAAAGATGTCACAACACATCATGATTACATCTTGTTGAACTTCCAAGAAAAATAGTACTTTATGTGCTCAAACACACAACTTTTGTGACTTTTCAAACTTTGAAGCTCGATAGCTTCGGCAAATGAAGACCAAATTTCTTAAACAAAGTGTCAAAGTAATCACCTCAACGAGATTTTGAAGATGTCACAACACATGATGATTGCATCTTGTTGAATTTCCAAGAAAAATAGTACTTTATGTGCTCAAACACACAACTTTTGTGACTTTTCAAACTTTGAAGCTCGATAACTTCGGCAAATGTGGACCAAATTTGTTAAACAAAGTGTCAAATTAATTAGCTCGACGAGATTTTGAATATGTCACAACACATCATGATTGCATCTTGTTGAATTTCCAAGAAAAATAGTACTTTTTGTGCTCAAACACACAAGTTTTGTGACTTTTCCAATTTTGAAGCTCGATAACTTTGGCAAATGTGGACCAAATTTGTTAAACAAAGTGTCAAATTAATCAGCTCAACGAGATTTTAAAGATGTCACAACACATCATGATTACATCTTGTTGAACTTCCAAGAAAAATAGTACTTTATGTGCTCAAACACACAACTTTTGTGACTTTTCAAAATTTGAAGCTCGAAAGCTTCGGCAAATGAAGACCAAATTTCTTAAACAAAGTGTCAAATTAATCAGCTCAACGAGATTTTGAATATGTCACAACACATCATGATTGCATCTTGTTGAATTTCCAAGAAAAATAGTACTTTATGTGCTCAAACACACAACTTTTGTGACTTTTCAAAATTTGAAGCTCGAAAGCTTCGGCAAATGAAGACCAAATTTCTTAAACAAAGTGTCAAATTAATCAGCTCAACGAGATTTTGAATATGTCACAACACATCATGATTGCATCTTGTTGAATTTCCAAGAAAAATAGTACTTTATGTGCTCAAACACACAACTTTTGTGACTTTTCAAAATTTGAAGCTCGAAAGCTTCGGCAAATGAAGACCAAATTTCTTAAACAAAGTGTCAAATTAATCAGCTCAACGAGATTTTGAAGATGTCACAACACATGATGATTGCATCTTGTTGAACTTCCAAGAAAAATAATACTTTATGTGCTCAAACACAGATATTTTGTGACTTTTCAAACTTTGAAGCTCGATAACTTCGGCAAATGAAGACCAAATTTCTTAAACAAAGTGTCAAAGTAATCACCTTAACGAGATTTTAAAGATGACACAACACATGATGATTGCATCTTGTTGAATTTCCAAGAAAAATAGTACTTTATGTGCTCAAACACACATATTTTGTGACTTTTCAAACTTTGAAGCTCGATAACTTCGGCAAATGTGGACCAAATTTCTTAAACAAAGTGTCAAATTAATCAGCTCATCGAGATTTTGAAGATGTCACAAAACATCATGATTGCATCTTGTTGAATTTCCAAGAAAAATAGTACTTTATGTGCTCAAACACACATATTTTGTGACTTTTCAAACTTTGAAGCTCGATAACTTTGGCAAATGTGGACCAAATTTGTTAACCAAAGTGTTAAATTAATCAGCTCGACGAGATCTTTAAAATAACACAACACATCATGATTGCATCTTGTTGAATTTCCAAGAAAAATAGTACTTTATGTCCTCAAACACACAACTTTTATGACTTTTCCAATTTTGAAGCTCGATAACTTTGGCAAATGTGGACCAAATTTGTTAACCAAAGTGTCAAATTAATCAGCTCGACGAGATCTTTAAAATGACACAACAATTCATGATTGCATCTTGTTGAATTTCCAAGAGAAATAGTACTTTATGTGCTCAAACACACAACTTTTGTGACTTTTCAAACTTTGAAGCTCGATAGCTTCGGCAAATGAAGACCAAATTTGTTAAACAAAGTGTCAAATTAATCAGCTCGACGAGATTTTGAATATGTCACAACACATCATGATTGCATCTTGTTGAATTTCCAAGAAAAATAGTACTTTATGTGCTCAAACACACAACTTTTGTGACTTTTCCAATTTTGAAGCTCGATAACTTTGGCAAATGTGGACCAAATTTGTTAACCAAAGTGTCAAATTAATCAGCTCAACGAGATTTTAAAGATGTCACAACACATCATGATTACATCTTGTTGAACTTCCAAGAAAAATAGAACTTTATGTGCTCAAACACACAACTTTTGTGACTTTTCAAACTTTGAAGCTCGATAACTTCGGCAAATGTGGACCAAATTTGTTAAACAAAGTGTCAAATTAATTAGCTCGACGAGATTTTGAATATGTCACAACACATCATGATTGCATCTTGTTGAATTTCCAAGAAAAATAGTACTTTTTGTGCTCAAACACACAAGTTTTGTGACTTTTCCAATTTTGAAGCTCGATAACTTTGGCAAATGTGGACCAAATTTGTTAACCAAAGTGTCAAATTAATCAGCTCGACGAGATCTTTAAAATGACACAACAATTCATGATTGCATCTTGTTGAATTTCCAAGAGAAATAGTACTTTATGTGCTCAAACACACAACTTTTGTGACTTTTCAAACTTTGAAGCTCGATAGCTTCGGCAAATGAAGACCAAATTTGTTAAACAAAGTGTCAAATTAATCAGCTCGACGAGATTTTGAATATGTCACAACACATCATGATTGCATCTTGTTGAATTTCCAAGAAAAATAGTACTTTATGTGCTCAAACACACAACTTTTGTGACTTTTCCAATTTTGAAGCTCGATAACTTTGGCAAATGTGGACCAAATTTGTTAACCAAAGTGTCAAATTAATCAGCTCAACGAGATTTTAAAGATGTCACAACACATCATGATTACATCTTGTTGAACTTCCAAGAAAAATAGAACTTTATGTGCTCAAACACACAACTTTTGTGACTTTTCAAACTTTGAAGCTCGATAACTTCGGCAAATGTGGACCAAATTTGTTAAACAAAGTGTCAAATTAATTAGCTCGACGAGATTTTGAATATGTCACAACACATCATGATTGCATCTTGTTGAATTTCCAAGAAAAATAGTACTTTTTGTGCTCAAACACACAAGTTTTGTGACTTTTCCAATTTTGAAGCTCGATAACTTTGGCAAATGTGGACCAAATTTGTTAACCAAAGTGTCAAATTAATCAGCTCGACGAGATTTTTAAAATGACACAACAATTCATGATTGCATCTTGTTGAATTTCCAAGAGAAATAGTACTTTATGTGCTCAAACACACAACTTTTGTGACTTTTCAAACTTTGAAGCTCGATAGCTTCGGCAAATGAAGACCAAATTTGTTAAACAAAGTGTCAAATTAATCAGCTCGACGAGATTTTGAATATGTCACAACACATCATGATTGCATCTTGTTGAATTTCCAAGAAAAATAGTACTTTATGTGCTCAAACACACAACTTTTGTGACTTTTCCAATTTTGAAGCTCGATAACTTTGGCAAATGTGGACCAAATTTGTTAACCAAAGTGTCAAATTAATCAGCTCAACGAGATTTTAAAGATGTCACAACACATCATGATTACATCTTGTTGAACTTCCAAGAAAAATAGAACTTTATGTGCTCAAACACACAACTTTTGTGACTTTTCAAACTTTGAAGCTCGATAACTTCGGCAAATGTGGACCAAATTTCTTAAACAAAGTGTCAAATTAATCAGCTCAACGAGATTTTGAAGATGTCACAACACATGATGATTGCATCTTGTTGAACTTCCAAGAAAAATAGTACTTTATGTGCTCAAACACACATATTTTGTGACTTTTCAAACTTTGAAGCTCGATAGCTTCGGCAAATGAAGACCAAATTTCTTAAACAAAGTGTCAAAGTAATCAGCTCAACGAGATTTTGAAGATGTCACAACACATGATGATTGCATCTTGTTGAACTTCCAAGAAAAATAATACTTTATGTGCTCAAACACAGATATTTTGTGACTTTTCAAACTTTGAAGCTCGATAACTTCGGCAAATGTGGACCAAATTTGTTAACCAAAGTGTCAAATTAATCAGCTCAACGAGATTTTGAAGATGTCACAACACATGATGATTGCATCTTGATGAACTTCCAAGAAAAATAGTACTTTATGTGCTCAAACACACAACTTTTGTGACTTTTCAAACTTTGAAGCTCGATAGCTTCGGCAAATGAAGACCAAATTTCTTAAACAAAGTGTCAAAGTAATCACCTTAACGAGATTTTAAAGATGTCACAACACATGATGATTGCATCTTGTTGAATTTCCAAGAAAAATAGTACTTTATGTGCTCAAACACACATATTTTGTGACTTTTCAAACTTTGAAGCTCGATAACTTCGGCAAATGTGGACCAAATTTCTTAAACAAAGTGTCAAATTAATCAGCTCATCGAGATTTTGAAGATGTCACAAAACATCATGATTGCATCTTGTTGGATTTCCAAGAAAAATAGTACTTTATGTGCTCAAACACACATATTTTGTGACTTTTCAAACTTTGAAGCTCGATAACTTTGGCAAATGTGGACCAAATTTGTTAACCAAAGTGTTAAATTAATCAGCTCGACGAGATCTTTAAAATAACACAACACATCATGATTGCATCTTGTTGAATTTCCAAGAAAAATAGTACTTTATGTCCTCAAACACACAACTTTTATGACTTTTCCAATTTTGAAGCTCGATAACTTTGGCAAATGTGGACCAAATTTGTTAACCAAAGTGTCAAATTAATCAGCTCGACGAGATTTTTAAAATGACACAACAATTCATGATTGCATCTTGTTGAATTTCCAAGAGAAATAGTACTTTATGTGCTCAAACACACAACTTTTGTGACTTTTCAAACTTTGAAGCTCGATAGCTTCGGCAAATGAAGACCAAATTTGTTAAACAAAGTGTCAAATTAATCAGCTCGACGAGATTTTGAATATGTCACAACACATCATGATTGCATCTTGTTGAATTTCCAAGAAAAATAGTACTTTATGTGCTCAAACACACAACTTTTGTGACTTTTCCAATTTTGAAGCTCGATAACTTTGGCAAATGTGGACCAAATTTGTTAACCAAAGTGTCAAATTAATCAGCTCAACGAGATTTTAAAGATGTCACAACACATCATGATTACATCTTGTTGAACTTCCAAGAAAAATAGAACTTTATGTGCTCAAACACACAACTTTTGTGACTTTTCAAACTTTGAAGCTCGATAGCTTCGGCAAATGTGGACCAAATTTGTTAACCAAAGTGTCAAATTAATCAGCTCGACGAGATCTTTAAAATGACACAACAATTCATGATTGCATCTTGTTGAATTTCCAAGAAAAATAGTACTTTATGTGCTCAAACACACAACTTTTGTGACTTTTCAAACTTTGAAGCTCGATAACTTCGGCAAATGTGGACCAAATTTGTTAAACAAAGTGTCAAATTAATTAGCTCGACGAGATTTTGAATATGTCACAACACATCATGATTGCATCTTGTTGAATTTCCAAGAAAAATAGTACTTTTTGTGCTCAAACACACAAGTTTTGTGACTTTTCCAATTTTGAAGCTCGATAACTTTGGCAAATGTGGACCAAATTTGTTAAACAAAGTGTCAAATTAATCAGCTCAACGAGATTTTAAAGATGTCACAACACATCATGATTACATCTTGTTGAACTTCCAAGAAAAATAGTACTTTATGTGCTCAAACACACAACTTTTGTGACTTTTCAAAATTTGAAGCTCGAAAGCTTCGGCAAATGAAGACCAAATTTCTTAAACAAAGTGTCAAATTAATCAGCTCAACGAGATTTTGAAGATGTCACAACACATGATGATTGCATCTTGTTGAACTTCCAAGAAAAATAGTACTTTATGTGCTCAAACACACATATTTTGTGACTTTTCAAACTTTGAAGCTCGATAGCTTCGGCAAATGAAGACCAAATTTCTTAAACAAAGTGTCAAAGTAATCACCTCAACGAGATTTTGAAGATGTCACAACACATGATGATTGCATCTTGTTGAATTTCCAAGAAAAATAGTACTTTATGTGCTCAAACACACAACTTTTGTGACTTTTCAAAATTTGAAGCTCGAAAGCTTCGGCAAATGAAGACCAAATTTCTTAAACAAAGTGTCAAATTAATCAGCTCAACGAGATTTTGAAGATGTCACAACACATGATGATTGCATCTTGTTGAACTTCCAAGAAAAATAGTACTTTATGTGCTCAAACACACATATTTTGTGACTTTTCAAATTTTGAAGCTCGATAGCTTCGGCAAATGAAGACCAAATTTCTTAAACAAAGTGTCAAAGTAATCACCTCAACGAGATTTTAAAGATGTCACAACACATGATGATTGCATCTTGTTGAATTTCCAAGAAAAATAGTACTTTATGTGCTCAAACACACATATTTTGTGACTTTTCAAACTTTGAAGCTCGATAACTTCGGCAAATGTGGACCAAATTTGTTAAACAAAGTGTCAAATTAATCAGCTCGACGAGATTCTGAATATGTCACAACACATCATGATTGCATCTTGTTGAATTTCCAAGAAAAATAGTACTTTATGTGCTCAAACACACATATTTTGTGACTTTTCAAACTTTGAAGCTCGATAACTTTGGCAAATGTGGACCAAATTTGTTAAACAAAGTGTCAAATTAATCAGCTCGACGAGATTTTAAAGATGTCACAACACATCATGATTACATCTTGTTGAACTTCCAAGAAAAATAGTACTTTATGTGCTCAAACACACAACTTTTGTGACTTTTCAAACTTTGAAGCTCGATAGCTTCGGCAAATGAAGACCAAATTTGTTAAACAAAGTGTCAAATTAATCAGCTCAACGAGATTTTGAATATGTCACAACACATCATGATTGCATCTTGTTGAATTTCCAAGAAAAATAGTACTTTATGTGCTCAAACACACATATTTTGTGACTTTTCAAATTTTGAAGCTCGATAACTTTGGCAAATGTGGACCAAATTTGTTAACCAAAGTGTCAAATTAATCAGCTCCACGAGATCTTTAAAATGACACAACAATTCATGATTGCATCTTGTTGAATTTCCAAGAAAAATAGTACTTTATGTGCTCAAACACACAACTTTTGTGACTTTTCCAATTTTGAAGCTCGATAACTTTGGCAAATGTGGACCAAATTTGTTAAACAAAGTGTCAAATTAATCAGCTCAACGAGATTTTAAATATGTCACAACACATCATGATTACATCTTGTTGAATTTCCAAGAAAAATAGAACTTTATGTGCTCAAACACACAACTTTTGTGACTTTTCAAACTTTGAAGCTCGATAGCTTCGGCAAATGTGGACCAAATTTGTTAAACAAAGTGTCAAATTAATCAGCTCAACGAGATTTTAAAGATGTCACAACACATCATGATTACATCTTGTTGAATTTCCAAGAAAAATAGAACTTTATGTGCTCAAACACACAACTTTTGTGACTTTTCAAACTTTGAAGCTCGATAGCTTCGGCAAATGAAGACCAAATTTGTTAAACAAAGTGTCAAATTAATCAGCTCGACGAGATTTTGAAGATGTCACAACACATGATGATTGCATCTTGTTGAACTTCCAAGAAAAATAGTACTTTATGTGCTCAAACACACATATTTTGTGACTTTTCAAACTTTGAAGCTCGATAGCTTCGGCAAATGAAGACCAAATTTCTTAAACAAAGTGTCAAAGTAATCACCTCAACGAGATTTTGAAGATGTCACAACACATGATGATTGCATCTTGTTGAATTTCCAAGAAAAATAGTACTTTATGTGCTCAAACACACAACTTTTGTGACTTTTCAAAATTTGAAGCTCGAAAGCTTCGGCAAATGAAGACCAAATTTCTTAAACAAAGTGTCAAATTAATCAGCTCAACGAGATTTTGAAGATGTCACAACACATGATGATTGCATCTTGTTGAACTTCCAAGAAAAATAGTACTTTATGTGCTCAAACACACATATTTTGTGACTTTTCAAATTTTGAAGCTCGATAGCTTCGGCAAATGAAGACCAAATTTCTTAAACAAAGTGTCAAAGTAATCACCTCAACGAGATTTTAAAGATGTCACAACACATGATGATTGCATCTTGTTGAATTTCCAAGAAAAATAGTACTTTATGTGCTCAAACACACATATTTTGTGACTTTTCAAACTTTGAAGCTCGATAACTTCGGCAAATGTGGACCAAATTTGTTAAACAAAGTGTCAAATTAATCAGCTCGACGAGATTCTGAATATGTCACAACACATCATGATTGCATCTTGTTGAATTTCCAAGAAAAATAGTACTTTATGTGCTCAAACACACATATTTTGTGACTTTTCAAACTTTGAAGCTCGATAACTTTGGCAAATGTGGACCAAATTTGTTAAACAAAGTGTCAAATTAATCAGCTCGACGAGATTTTAAAGATGTCACAACACATCATGATTACATCTTGTTGAACTTCCAAGAAAAATAGTACTTTATGTGCTCAAACACACAACTTTTGTGACTTTTCAAACTTTGAAGCTCGATAGCTTCGGCAAATGAAGACCAAATTTGTTAAACAAAGTGTCAAATTAATCAGCTCAACGAGATTTTGAATATGTCACAACACATCATGATTGCATCTTGTTGAATTTCCAAGAAAAATAGTACTTTATGTGCTCAAACACACATATTTTGTGACTTTTCAAATTTTGAAGCTCGATAACTTTGGCAAATGTGGACCAAATTTGTTAACCAAAGTGTCAAATTAATCAGCTCCACGAGATCTTTAAAATGACACAACAATTCATGATTGCATCTTGTTGAATTTCCAAGAAAAATAGTACTTTATGTGCTCAAACACACAACTTTTGTGACTTTTCCAATTTTGAAGCTCGATAACTTTGGCAAATGTGGACCAAATTTGTTAAACAAAGTGTCAAATTAATCAGCTCAACGAGATTTTAAATATGTCACAACACATCATGATTACATCTTGTTGAATTTCCAAGAAAAATAGAACTTTATGTGCTCAAACACACAACTTTTGTGACTTTTCAAACTTTGAAGCTCGATAGCTTCGGCAAATGTGGACCAAATTTGTTAAACAAAGTGTCAAATTAATCAGCTCAACGAGATTTTAAAGATGTCACAACACATCATGATTACATCTTGTTGAATTTCCAAGAAAAATAGAACTTTATGTGCTCAAACACACAACTTTTGTGACTTTTCAAACTTTGAAGCTCGATAGCTTCGGCAAATGAAGACCAAATTTGTTAAACAAAGTGTCAAATTAATCAGCTCGACGAGATTTTGAATATGTCACAACACATCATGATTGCATCTTGTTGAATTTCCAAGAAAAATAGTACTTTATGTGCTCAAACACACATATTCTGTGACTTTTCAAATTTTGAAGCTCGATAACTTTGGCAAATGTGGACCAAATTTGTTAACCAGAGTGTCAAATTAATCAGCTCCACGAGATCTTTAAAATGACACAACAATTCATGATTGCATCTTGTTGAATTTCCAAGAAAAATAGTACTTTATGTGCTCAAACACACATATTTTGTGACTTTTCAAACTTTGAAGCTCGATAGCTTCGGCAAATGAAGACCAAATTTCTTAAACAAAGTGTCAAAGTAATCACCTCAACGAGATTTTAAAGATGTCACAACACATGATGATTGCATCTTGTTGAATTTCCAAGAAAAATAGTACTTTATGTGCTCAAACACACAACTTTTGTGACTTTTCAAACTTTGAAGCTCGATAACTTCGGCAAATGTGGACCAAATTTCTTAAACAAAGTGTCAAAGTAATCACCTCAACGAGATTTTAAAGATGTCACAACACATCATGATTACATCTTGTTGAACTTCCAAGAAAAATAGTACTTTATGTGCTCAAACACACAACTTTTGTGACTTTTCAAACTTTGAAGCTCGATAGCTTCGGCAAATGAAGACCAACTTTGTTAAACAAAGTGTCAAATTAATCAGCTCGACGAGATTTTGAATATGTCACAACACATCATGATTGCATCTTGTTGAATTTCCAAGAAAAATAATACTTTATGTGCTCAAACACACATATTTTGTTACTTTTCAAAATTTGAAGCTCGATAGCTTCGGCAAATGGAGACCAAATTTGTTAAACAAAGTGTCAAATTAATCAGCTCGTCGAGATTTTGAATATGTCACAACACATCATGATTGCATCTTGTTGAATTTCCAAGAAAAATAGTACTTTATGTGCTCAAACACACAACTTTTATGACTTTTCCAATTTTGAAGCTCGATAACTTTGGCAAATGTGGACCAAATTTATTAAACAAAGTGTCAAATTAATCAGCTCGACGAGATCTTTAAAATGACACAACACACCATGATTACATCTTGTTGAACTTCCAAGAAAAATAGTACTTTATGTGCTCAAACACACAACTTTTGTGACTTTTCAAAATTTGAAGCTCGATAGCTTCGGCAAATGAAGACCAAATTTCTTAAACAAAGTGTCAAAGTAATCACCTCAACGAGATTTTAAAGATGTCACAACACATGATGATTGCATCTTGTTGAATTTCCAAGAAAAATAGTACTTTATGTGCTCAAACACACATATTTTGTGACTTTTCAAACTTTGAAGCTCGATAACTTTGGCAAATGTGGACCAAATTTGTTAAACAAAGTGTCAAATTAATCAGCTCGACGAGATTTTAAAGATGTCACAACACATCATGATTACATCTTGTTGAACTTCCAAGAAAAATAGTACTTTATGTGCTCAAACACACAACTTTTGTGACTTTTCAAACTTTGAAGCTCGATAGCTTCGGCAAATGAAGACCAAATTTGTTAAACAAAGTGTCAAATTAATCAGCTCGACGAGATTTTGAATATGTCACAACACATCATGATTGCATCTTGTTGAATTTCCAAGAAAAATAGTACTTTATGTGCTCAAACACACATATTTTGTGACTTTTCAAATTTTGAAGCTCGATAACTTTGGCAAATGTGGACCAAATTTGTTAACCAAAGTGTCAAATTAATCAGCTCCACGAGATCTTTAAAATGACACAACAATTCATGATTGCATCTTGTTGAATTTCCAAGAAAAATAGTACTTTATGTGCTCAAACACACATATTTTGTGACTTTTCAAACTTTGAAGCTCGATAGCTTCGGCAAATGAAGACCAAATTTCTTAAACAAAGTGTCAAAGTAATCACCTCAACGAGATTTTAAAGATGTCACAACACATCATGATTACATCTTGTTGAACTTCCAAGAAAAATAGTACTTTATGTGCTCAAACACACAACTTTTGTGACTTTTCAAACTTTGAAGCTCGATAGCTTCGGCAAATGAAGACCAAATTTCTTAAACAAAGTGTCAAAGTAATCACCTCAACGAGATTTTGAAGATGTCACAACACATGATGATTGCATCTTGTTGAATTTCCAAGAAAAATAGTACTTTATGTGCTCAAACACACAACTTTTGTGACTTTTCAAACTTTGAAGCTCGATAGCTTCGGCAAATGAAGACCAAATTTCTTAAACAAAGTGTCAAAGTAATCACCTCAACGAGATTTTGAAGATGTCACAACACATGATGATTGCATCTTGTTGAATTTCCAAGAAAAATAGTACTTTATGTGCTCAAACACACAACTTTTGTGACTTTTCAAAATTTGAAGCTCGAAAGCTTCGGCAAATGAAGACCAAATTTCTTAAACAAAGTGTCAAATTAATCAGCTCAACGAGATTTTGAAGATGTCACAACACATGATGATTGCATCTTGTTGAACTTCCAAGAAAAATAATACTTTATGTGCTCAAACACAGATATTTTGTGACTTTTCAAACTTTGAAGCTCGATAACTTCGGCAAATGAAGACCAAATTTCTTAAACAAAGTGTCAAAGTAATCACCTTAACGAGATTTTAAAGATGACACAACACATGATGATTGCATCTTGTTGAATTTCCAAGAAAAATAGTACTTTATGTGCTCAAACACACATATTTTGTGACTTTTCAAACTTTGAAGCTCGATAACTTCGGCAAATGTGGACCAAATTTCTTAAACAAAGTGTCAAATTAATCAGCTCATCGAGATTTTGAAGATGTCACAAAACATCATGATTGCATCTTGTTGAATTTCCAAGAAAAATAGTACTTTATGTGCTCAAACACACATATTTTGTGACTTTTCAAACTTTGAAGCTCGATAACTTTGGCAAATGTGGACCAAATTTGTTAACCAAAGTGTTAAATTAACCAGCTCGACGAGATCTTTAAAATAACACAACACATCATCATTGCATCTTGTTGAATTTCCAAGAAAAATAGTACTTTATGTCCTCAAACACACAACTTTTATGACTTTTCCAATTTTGAAGCTCGATAACTTTGGCAAATGTGGACCAAATTTGTTAACCAAAGTGTCAAATTAATCAGCTCGACGAGATCTTTAAAATGACACAACAATTCATGATTGCATCTTGTTGAATTTCCAAGAGAAATAGTACTTTGTGTGCTCAAACACACAACTTTTGTGACTTTTCAAACTTTGAAGCTCGATAGCTTCGGCAAATGAAGACCAAATTTGTTAAACAAAGTGTCAAATTAATCAGCTCGACGAGATTTTGAATATGTCACAACACATCATGATTGCATCTTGTTGAATTTCCAAGAAAAATAGTACTTTATGTGCTCAAACACACAACTTTTGTGACTTTTCCAATTTTGAAGCTCGATAACTTTGGCAAATGTGGACCAAATTTGTTAACCAAAGTGTCAAATTAATCAGCTCAACGAGATTTTAAAGATGTCACAACACATCATGATTACATCTTGTTGAACTTCCAAGAAAAATAGAACTTTATGTGCTCAAACACACAACTTTTGTGACTTTTCAAACTTTGAAGCTCGATAACTTCGGCAAATGTGGACCAAATTTGTTAAACAAAGTGTCAAATTAATTAGCTCGACGAGATTTTGAATATGTCACAACACATCATGATTGCATCTTGTTGAATTTCCAAGAAAAATAGTACTTTTTGTGCTCAAACACACAAGTTTTGTGACTTTTCCAATTTTGAAGCTCGATAACTTTGGCAAATGTGGACCAAATTTGTTAAACAAAGTGTCAAATTAATCAGCTCAACGAGATTTTAAAGATGTCACAACACATCATGATTACATCTTGTTGAACTTCCAAGAAAAATAGTACTTTATGTGCTCAAACACACAACTTTTGTGACTTTTCAAACTTTGAAGCTCGATAACTTCGGCAAATGTGGACCAAATTTGTTAAACAAAGTGTCAAATTAATTAGCTCGACGAGATTTTGAATATGTCACAACACATCATGATTGCATCTTGTTGAATTTCCAAGAAAAATAGTACTTTTTGTGCTCAAACACACAAGTTTTGTGACTTTTCCAATTTTGAAGCTCGATAACTTTGGCAAATGTGGACCAAATTTGTTAAACAAAGTGTCAAATTAATCAGCTCAACGAGATTTTAAAGATGTCACAACACATCATGATTACATCTTGTTGAACTTCCAAGAAAAATAGTACTTTATGTGCTCAAACACACATATTTTGTGACTTTTCAAACTTTGAAGCTCGATAACTTTGGCAAATGTGGACCAAATTTGTTAACCAAAGTGTTAAATTAATCAGCTCGACGAGATCTTTAAAATAACACAACACATCATGATTGCATCTTGTTGAATTTCCAAGAAAAATAGTACTTTATGTCCTCAAACACACAACTTTTATGACTTTTCCAATTTTGAAGCTCGATAACTTTGGCAAATGTGGACCAAATTTGTTAACCAAAGTGTCAAATTAATCAGCTCGACGAGATTTTTAAAATGACACAACAATTCATGATTGCATCTTGTTGAATTTCCAAGAGAAATAGTACTTTATGTGCTCAAACACACAACTTTTGTGACTTTTCAAACTTTGAAGCTCGATAGCTTCGGCAAATGAAGACCAAATTTGTTAAACAAAGTGTCAAATTAATCAGCTCGACGAGATTTTGAATATGTCACAACACATCATGATTGCATCTTGTTGAATTTCCAAGAAAAATAGTACTTTATGTGCTCAAACACACAACTTTTGTGACTTTTCCAATTTTGAAGCTCGATAACTTTGGCAAATGTGGACCAAATTTGTTAACCAAAGTGTCAAATTAATCAGCTCAACGAGATTTTAAAGATGTCACAACACATCATGATTACATCTTGTTGAACTTCCAAGAAAAATAGTACTTTATGTGCTCAAACACACAACTTTTGTGACTTTTCAAAATTTGAAGCTCGAAAGCTTCGGCAAATGAAGACCAAATTTCTTAAACAAAGTGTCAAATTAATCAGCTCAACGAGATTTTGAAGATGTCACAACACATGATGATTGCATCTTGTTGAACTTCCAAGAAAAATAGTACTTTATGTGCTCAAACACACATATTTTGTGACTTTTCAAACTTTGAAGCTCGATAGCTTCGGCAAATGAAGACCAAATTTCTTAAACAAAGTGTCAAAGTAATCACCTCAACGAGATTTTGAAGATGTCACAACACATGATGATTGCATCTTGTTGAATTTCCAAGAAAAATAGTACTTTATGTGCTCAAACACACAACTGTTGTGACTTTTCAAAATTTGAAGCTCGAAAGCTTCGGCAAATGAAGACCAAATTTCTTAAACAAAGTGTCAAATTAATCAGCTCAACGAGATTTTGAATATGTCACAACACATCATGATTGCATCTTGTTGAATTTCCAAGAAAAATAGTACTTTATGTGCTCAAACACACATATTTTGTGACTTTTCAAATTTTGAAGCTCGATAGCTTCGGCAAATGAAGACCAAATTTCTTAAACAAAGTGTCAAAGTAATCACCTCAACGAGATTTTAAAGATGTCACAACACATGATGATTGCATCTTGTTGAATTTCCAAGAAAAATAGTACTTTATGTGCTCAAACACACATATTTTGTGACTTTTCAAACTTTGAAGCTCGATAACTTCGGCAAATGTGGACCAAATTTGTTAAACAAAGTGTCAAATTAATCAGCTCGACGAGATTTTGAATATGTCACAACACATCATGATTGCATCTTGATGAATTTCCAAGAAAAATAGTACTTTATGTGCTCAAACACACAACTTTTGTGACTTTTCAAACTTTGAAGCTCGATAGCTTCGGCAAATGAAGACCAAATTTGTTAAACAAAGTGTCAAATTAATCAGCTCGACGAGATTTTGAATATGTCACAACACATCATGATTGCATCTTGTTGAATTTCCAAGAAAAATAGTACTTTATGTGCTCAAACACACATATTTTGTGACTTTTCAAACTTTGAAGCTCGATAACTTTGGCAAATGTGGACCAAATTTGTTAAACAAAGTGTCAAATTAATCAGCTCGACGAGATTTTAAAGATGTCACAACACATCATGATTACATCTTGTTGAACTTCCAAGAAAAATAGTACTTTATGTGCTCAAACACACAACTTTTGTGACTTTTCAAACTTTGAAGCTCGATAGCTTCGGCAAATGAAGATCAAATTTGTTAAACAAAGTGTCAAATTAATCAGCTCGACGAGATTTTGAATATGTCACAACACATCATGATTGCATCTTGTTGAATTTCCAAGAAAAATAGTACTTTATGTGCTCAAACACACATATTTTGTGACTTTTCAAATTTTGAAGCTCGATAACTTTGGCAAATGTGGACCAAATTTGTTAACCAAAGTGTCAAATTAATCAGCTCCACGAGATCTTTAAAATGACACAACAATTCATGATTGCATCTTGTTGAATTTCCAAGAAAAATAGTACTTTATGTGCTCAAACACACAACTTTTGTGACTTTTCCAATTTTGAAGCTCGATAACTTTGGCAAATGTGGACCAAATTTGTTAAACAAAGTGTCAAATTAATCAGCTCAACGAGATTTTAAATATGTCACAACACATCATGATTACATCTTGTTGAATTTCCAAGAAAAATAGAACTTTATGTGCTCAAACACACAACTTTTGTGACTTTTCAAACTTTGAAGCTCGATAGCTTCGGCAAATGTGGACCAAATTTGTTAAACAAAGTGTCAAATTAATCAGCTCAACGAGATTTTAAAGATGTCACAACACATCATGATTACATCTTGTTGAATTTCCAAGAAAAATAGAACTTTATGTGCTCAAACACACAACTTTTGTGACTTTTCAAACTTTGAAGCTCGATAGCTTCGGCAAATGAAGACCAAATTTGTTAAACAAAGTGTCAAATTAATCAGCTCGACGAGATTTTGAATATGTCACAACACATCATGATTGCATCTTGTTGAATTTCCAAGAAAAATAGTACTTTATGTGCTCAAACACACATATTCTGTGACTTTTCAAATTTTGAAGCTCGATAACTTTGGCAAATGTGGACCAAATTTGTTAACCAGAGTGTCAAATTAATCAGCTCCACGAGATCTTTAAAATGACACAACAATTCATGATTGCATCTTGTTGAATTTCCAAGAAAAATAGTACTTTATGTGCTCAAACACACATATTTTGTGACTTTTCAAACTTTGAAGCTCGATAGCTTCGGCAAATGAAGACCAAATTTCTTAAACAAAGTGTCAAAGTAATCACCTCAACGAGATTTTAAAGATGTCACAACACATGATGATTGCATCTTGTTGAATTTCCAAGAAAAATAGTACTTTATGTGCTCAAACACACAACTTTTGTGACTTTTCAAACTTTGAAGCTCGATAACTTCGGCAAATGTGGACCAAATTTCTTAAACAAAGTGTCAAAGTAATCACCTCAACGAGATTTTAAAGATGTCACAACACATCATGATTACATCTTGTTGAACTTCCAAGAAAAATAGTACTTTATGTGCTCAAACACACAACTTTTGTGACTTTTCAAACTTTGAAGCTCGATAGCTTCGGCAAATGAAGACCAACTTTGTTAAACAAAGTGTCAAATTAATCAGCTCGACGAGATTTTGAATATGTCACAACACATCATGATTGCATCTTGTTGAATTTCCAAGAAAAATAATACTTTATGTGCTCAAACACACATATTTTGTTACTTTTCAAAATTTGAAGCTCGATAGCTTCGGCAAATGGAGACCAAATTTGTTAAACAAAGTGTCAAATTAATCAGCTCGTCGAGATTTTGAATATGTCACAACACATCATGATTGCATCTTGTTGAATTTCCAAGAAAAATAGTACTTTATGTGCTCAAACACACAACTTTTATGACTTTTCCAATTTTGAAGCTCGATAACTTTGGCAAATGTGGACCAAATTTATTAAACAAAGTGTCAAATTAATCAGCTCGACGAGATCTTTAAAATGACACAACACACCATGATTACATCTTGTTGAACTTCCAAGAAAAATAGTACTTTATGTGCTCAAACACACAACTTTTGTGACTTTTCAAAATTTGAAGCTCGATAGCTTCGGCAAATGGAGACCAAATTTGTTAAACAAAGTGTCAAATTAATCAGCTCAACGAGATTTTGAAGATGTCACAACACATGATGATTGCATCTTGTTGAACTTCCAAGAAAAATAGTACTTTATGTGCTCAAACACACATATTTTGTGACTTTTGAAACTTTGAAGCTCGATAGCTTCGGCAAATGAAGACCAAATTTCTTAAACAAAGTGTCAAAGTAATCACCTCAACGAGATTTTGAAGATGTCACAACACATGATGATTGCATCTTGTTGAATTTCCAAGAAAAATAGTACTTTATGTGCTCAAACACACAACTTTTGAGACTTTTCAAAATTTGAAGCTCGAAAGCTTCGGCAAATGAAGACCAAATTTCTTAAACAAAGTGTCAAATTAATCAGCTCAACGAGATTTTGAAGATGTCACAACACATGATGATTGCATCTTGTTGAACTTCCAAGAAAAATAGTACTTTATGTGCTCAAACACACATATTTTGTGACTTTTCAAACTTTGAAGCTCGATAGCTTCGGCAAATGAAGACCAAATTTCTTAAACAAAGTGTCAAAGTAATCACCTCAACGAGATTTTAAAGATGTCACAACACATGATGATTGCATCTTGTTGAACTTCCAAGAAAAATAGTACTTTATGTGCTCAAACACACAACTTTTGTGACTTTTCAAAATTTGAAGCTCGAAAGCTTCGGCAAATGAAGACCAAATTTCTTAAACAAAGTGTCAAATTAATCAGCTCAACGAGATTTTGAAGATGTCACAACACATGATGATTGCATCTTGTTGAACTTCCAAGAAAAATAGTACTTTATGTGCTCAAACACACATATTTTGTGACTTTTCAAACTTTGAAGCTCGATAGCTTCGGCAAATGAAGACCAAATTTCTTAAACAAAGTGTCAAAGTAATCACCTCAACGAGATTTTGAAGATGTCACAACACATGATGATTGCATCTTGTTGAATTTCCAAGAAAAATAGTACTTTATGTGCTCAAACACACAACTTTTGTGACTTTTCAAAATTTGAAGCTCGAAAGCTTCGGCAAATGAAGACCAAATTTCTTAAACAAAGTGTCAAATTAATCAGCTCAACGAGATTTTGAAGATGTCACAACACATGATGATTGCATCTTGTTGAACTTCCAAGAAAAATAGTACTTTATGTGCTCAAACACACATATTTTGTGACTTTTCAAACTTTGAAGCTCGATAGCTTCGGCAAATGAAGACCAAATTTCTTAAACAAAGTGTCAAAGTAATCACCTCAACGAGATTTTAAAGATGTCACAACACATGATGATTGCATCTTGTTGAATTTCCAAGAAAAATAGTACTTTATGTGCTCAAACACACATATTTTGTGACTTTTCAAATTTTGAAGCTCGATAACTTCGGCAAATGTGGACCAAATTTGTTAAACAAAGTGTCAAATTAATCAGCTCGACGAGATTTTGAATATGTCACAACACATCATGATTGCATCTTGTTGAATTTCCAAGAAAAATAGTACTTTATGTGCTCAAACACACAACTTTTGTGACTTTTCCAATTTTGAAGCTCGATAACTTTGGCAAATGTGGACCAAATTTGTTAACCAAAGTGTCAAATTAATCAGCTCGACGAGATCTTTAAAATGACACAACAATTCATGATTGCATCTTGTTGAATTTCCAAGAAAAATAGTACTTTATGTGCTCAAACACACAACTTTTGTGACTTTTCAAACTTTGAAGCTCGATAACTTCGGCAAATGTGGACCAAATTTGTTAAACAAAGTGTCAAATTAATTAGCTCGACGAGATTTTGAATATGTCACAACACATCATGATTGCATCTTGTTGAATTTCCAAGAAAAATAGTACTTTTTGTGCTCAAACACACAAGTTTTGTGACTTTTCCAATTTTGAAGCTCGATAACTTTGGCAAATGTGGACCAAATTTGTTAAACAAAGTGTCAAATTAATCAGCTCAACGAGATTTTAAAGATGTCACAACACATCATGATTACATCTTGTTGAACTTCCAAGAAAAATAGAACTTTATGTGCTCAAACACACAACTTTTGTGACTTTTCAAACTTTGAAGCTCGATAGCTTCGGCAAATGTGGACCAAATTTGTTAACCAAAGTGTCAAATTAATCAGCTCGACGAGATCTTTAAAATGACACAACACACCATGATTACATCTTGTTGAACTTCCAAGAAAAATAGTACTTTATGTGCTCAAACACACAACTTTTGTGACTTTTCAAAATTTGAAGCTCGAAAGCATCGGCAAATGAAGACCAAATTTCTTAAACAAAGTGTCAAATTAATCAGCTCAACGAGATTTTGAAGATGTCACAACACATGATGATTGCATCTTGTTGAACTTCCAAGAAAAATAGTACTTTATGTGCTCAAACACACATATTTTGTTACTTTTCAAACTTTGAAGCTCGATAGCTTCGGCAAATGAAGACCAAATTTCTTAAACAAAGTGTCAAAGTAATCACCTCAACGAGATTTTAAAGATGTCACAACACATGATGATTGCATCTTGTTGAATTTCCAAGAAAAATAGTACTTTATGTGCTCAAACACACATATTTTGTGACTTTTCAAACTTTGAAGCTCGATAACTTTGGCAAATGTGGACCAAATTTGTTAAACAAAGTGTCAAATTAATCAGCTCGACGAGATTTTAAAGATGTCACAACACATCATGATTACATCTTGTTGAACTTCCAAGAAAAATAGTACTTTATGTGCTCAAACACACAACTTTTGTGACTTTTCAAACTTTGAAGCTCGATAGCTTCGGCAAATGAAGACCAAATTTGTTAAACAAAGTGTCAAATTAATCAGCTCGACGAGATTTTGAATATGTCACAACACATCATGATTGCATCTTGTTGAATTTCCAAGAAAAATAGTACTTTATGTGCTCAAACACACATATTTTGTGACTTTTCAAACTTTGAAGCTCGATAACTGCGGCAAATGTGGACCAAATTTGTTAAACAAAGTGTCAAATTAATCAGCTCGACGAGATTTTGAATATGTCACAACACATCATGATTGCATCTTGTTGAATTTCCAAGAAAAATAGTACTTTATGTGCTCAAACACACAACTTTTGTGACTTTTCAAACTTTGAAGCTCGATAGCTTCGGCAAATGAAGACCAAATTTCTTAAACAAAGTGTCAAATTAATCAGCTCAACGAGATTTTGAAGATGTCACAACACATGATGATTGCATCTTGTTGAACTTCCAAGAAAAATAGTACTTTATGTGCTCAAACACACATATTTTGTGACTTTTGAAACTTTGAAGCTCGATAGCTTCGGCAAATGAAGACCAAATTTCTTAAACAAAGTGTCAAAGTAATCACCTCAACGAGATTTTGAAGATGTCACAACACATGATGATTGCATCTTGTTGAATTTCCAAGAAAAATAGTACTTTTTGTGCTCAAACACACAAGTTTTGTGACTTTTCCAATTTTGAAGCTCGATAACTTTGGCAAATGTGGACCAAATTTGTTAACCAAAGTGTCAAATTAATCAGCTCGACGAGATTTTTAAAATGACACAACAATTCATGATTGCATCTTGTTGAATTTCCAAGAGAAATAGTACTTTATGTGCTCAAACACACAACTTTTGTGACTTTTCAAACTTTGAAGCTCGATAGCTTCGGCAAATGAAGACCAAATTTGTTAACCAAAGTGTCAAAGTAATCACCTCAACGAGATTTTAAAGATGTCACAACACATGATGATTGCATCTTGTTGAACTTCCAAGAAAAATAGTACTTTATGTGCTCAAACACACAACTTTTGAGACTTTTCAAAATTTGAAGCTCGAAAGCTTCGGCAAATGAAGACCAAATTTCTTAAACAAAGTGTCAAATTAATCAGCTCAACGAGATTTTGAAGATGTCACAACACATGATGATTGCATCTTGTTGAACTTCCAAGAAAAATAGTACTTTATGTGCTCAAACACACATATTTTGTGACTTTTCAAACTTTGAAGCTCGATAGCTTCGGCAAATGTGGACCAAATTTGTTAACCAAAGTGTCAAATTAATCAGCTCGACGAGATCTTTAAAATGACACAACACACCATGATTACATCTTGTTGAACTTCCAAGAAAAATAGTACTTTATGTGCTCAAACACACAACTTTTGTGACTTTTCAAAATTTGAAGCTCGAAAGCTTCGGCAAATGAAGACCAAATTTCTTAAACAAAGTGTCAAATTAATCAGCTCAACGAGATTTTGAAGATGTCACAACACATGATGATTGCATCTTGTTGAACTTCCAAGAAAAATAGTACTTTATGTGCTCAAACACACATATTTTGTTACTTTTCAAACTTTGAAGCTCGATAGCTTCGGCAAATGAAGACCAAATTTCTTAAACAAAGTGTCAAAGTAATCACCTCAACGAGATTTTAAAGATGTCACAACACATGATGATTGCATCTTGTTGAATTTCCAAGAAAAATAGTACTTTATGTGCTCAAACACACATATTTTGTGACTTTTCAAACTTTGAAGCTCGATAACTTTGGCAAATGTGGACCAAATTTGTTAAACAAAGTGTCAAATTAATCAGCTCGACGAGATTTTAAAGATGTCACAACACATCATGATTACATCTTGTTGAACTTCCAAGAAAAATAGTACTTTATGTGCTCAAACACACAACTTTTGTGACTTTTCAAACTTTGAAGCTCGATAGCTTCGGCAAATGAAGACCAAATTTGTTAAACAAAGTGTCAAATTAATCAGCTCGACGAGATTTTGAATATGTCACAACACATCATGATTGCATCTTGTTGAATTTCCAAGAAAAATAGTACTTTATGTGCTCAAACACACATATTTTGTGACTTTTCAAACTTTGAAGCTCGATAACTTCGGCAAATGTGGACCAAATTTGTTAAACAAAGTGTCAAATTAATCAGCTCGACGAGATTTTGAATATGTCACAACACATCATGATTGCATCTTGTTGAATTTCCAAGAAAAATAGTACTTTATGTGCTCAAACACACAACTTTTGTGACTTTTCAAACTTTGAAGCTCGATAGCTTCGGCAAATGAAGACCAAATTTCTTAAACAAAGTGTCAAATTAATCAGCTCAACGAGATTTTGAAGATGTCACAACACATGATGATTGCATCTTGTTGAACTTCCAAGAAAAATAGTACTTTATGTGCTCAAACACACATATTTTGTGACTTTTGAAACTTTGAAGCTCGATAGCTTCGGCAAATGAAGACCAAATTTCTTAAACAAAGTGTCAAATTAATCAGCTCAACGAGATTTTGAAGATGTCACAACACATGATGATTGCATCTTGTTGAACTTCCAAGAAAAATAGTACTTTATGTGCTCAAACACACATATTTTGTGACTTTTCAAACTTTGAAGCTCGATAGCTTCGGCAAATGTGGACCAAATTTGTTAACCAAAGTGTCAAAGTAATCACCTCAACGAGATTTTAAAGATGTCACAACACATGATGATTGCATCTTGTTGAACTTCCAAGAAAAATAGTACTTTATGTGCTCAAACACACAACTTTTGTGACTTTTCAAAATTTGAAGCTCGAAAGCTTCGGCAAATGAAGACCAAATTTCTTAAACAAAGTGTCAAATTAATCAGCTCAACGAGATTTTGAAGATGTCACAACACATGATGATTGCATCTTGTTGAACTTCCAAGAAAAATAGTACTTTATGTGCTCAAACACACATATTTTGTGACTTTTCAAACTTTGAAGCTCGATAGCTTCGGCAAATGAATACCAAATTTCTTAAACAAAGTGTCAAAGTAATCACCTCAACGAGATTTTGAAGATGTCACAACACATGATGACTGCATCTTGTTGAATTTCCAAGAAAAATAGTACTTTATGTGCTCAAACACACATATTTTGTGACTTTTCAAACTTTGAAGCTCGATAACTTCGGCAAATGTGGACCAAATTTCTTAAACAAAGTGTCAAATTAATTAGCTCGACGAGATTTTGAATATGTCACAACACATCATGATTGCATCTTGTTGAATTTCCAAGAAAAATAGTACTTTATGTGCTCAAACACACAACTTTTGTGACTTTTCAAACTTTGAGGCTCGATAACTTCGGCAAATGTGGACCAAATTTCTTAAACAAAGTGTCAAATTAATTAGCTCGACGAGATTTTGAATATGTCACAACACATCATGATTGCATCTTGTTGAATTTCCAAGAAAAATAGTACTTTATGTGCTCAAACACACAACTTTTGTGACTTTTCCAATTTTGAAGCTCGATAACTTCGGCAAATGTGGACCAAATTTGTTAACCAAAGTGTCAAATTCATCAGCTCGACGAGATCTTTAAAATGACACAACAATTCATGATTGCATCTTGTTGAATTTCCAAGAAAAATAGTACTTTATGTGCTCAAACACACAACTTTTGTGACGTTTCAAACTTTGAAGCTCGATAACTTCGGCAAATGTGGACCAAATTTGTTAACCAAAGTGTCAAATTCATCAGCTCGACGAGATCTTTAAAATGACACAACAATTCATGATTGCATCTTGTTGAATTTCCAAGAAAAATAGTACTTTATGTGCTCAAACACACAACTTTTGTGACTTTTCAAACTTTGAAGCTCGATAACTTCGGCAAATGTGGACCAAATTTGTTAACCAAAGTGTCAAATTCATCAGCTCGACGAGATCTTTAAAATGACACAACAATTCATGATTGCATCTTGTTGAATTTACAAGAAAAATAGTACTTTATGTGCTCAAACACTCAACTTTTGTGACTTTTCAAATTTTGAAGCTCGATAACTTTGGCAAATGTGGACGAAATTTGTTAAACAAAGTGTCAAATTAATCAGCTCGACGAGATCTTTAAAATGACACAACAATTCATGATTGCATCTTGTTGAATTTCCAAGAAAAATAGTACATTATGTGCTCAAACACACAACTTTTGTGACTTTTCAAACTTTGAAGCTCGATAGCTTCGGCAAATGAAGACCAAATTTCTTAAACAAAGTGTCAAAGTCATCACCTCAACGAGATTTTGAAGATGTCACAACACATGATGATTGCATCTTGTTGAATTTCCAAGAAAAATAGTACTTTATGTGCTCAAACACACAACTTTTGTGACTTTTCAAAATTTGAAGCTCGAAAGCTTCGGCAAATGAAGACCAAATTTCTTAAACAAAGTGTCAAATTAATCAGCTCAACGAGATTTTGAAGATGTCACAACACATGATGATTGCATCTTGTTGAACTTCCAAGAAAAATAATACTTTATGTGCTCAAACACAGATATTTTGTGACTTTTCAAACTTTGAAGCTCGATAACTTCGGCAAATGTGGACCAAATTTGTTAACCAAAGTGTCAAATTCATCAGCTCGACAAGGTTATGAAGATGTCACAACACACCATGATTACATCTTGTTGAACTTCCAAGAAAAATAGTACTTTATATGCTCAAACACACATATTTTGTGACTTTTCAAACTCTGAAGCTCGATAACTTTGGCAAATGTGGACCAAATTTGTTACACAAAGTGTCAAAGTAATCACCTCAACGAGATTTTGAAGATGTCACAACACATGATGATTGCATCTTGATGAACTTCCAAGAAAAATAGTACTTTATGTGCTCAAACACACAACTTTTGTGACTTTTCAAACTTTGAAGCTCGATAGCTTCGGCAAATGAAGACCAAATTTCTTAAACAAAGTGTCAAAGTAATCACCTTAACGAGATTTTAAAGATGTCACAACACATGATAATTGCATCTTGTTGAATTTCCAAGAAAAATAGTACTTTATGTGCTCAAACACACAACTTTTGTGACTTTTCAAACTTTGAAGCTCGATAACTTCGGCAAATGTGGACCAAATTTGTTAAACAAAGTGTCAAATTAATTAGCTCGACGAGATTTTGAATATGTCACAACACATCATGATTGCATCTTGTTGAATTTCCAAGAAAAATAATACTTTATGTGCTCAAACACACAACTTTTGTGACTTTTCAAACTTTGAAGCTCGATAGCTTCGGCAAATGTGGACCAAATTTGTTAACCAAAGTGTCAAATTAATCAGCTCGACGAGATCTTTAAAATGACACAACACACCATGATTACATCTTGTTGAACTTCCAAGAAAAATAGAACTTTATGTGCTCAAACACACATATTTTGTGACTTTTCAAACTTTGAAGCTCGATAACTGCGGCAAATGTGGACCAAATTTCTTAAACAAAGTGTCAAATTAATCAGCTCATCGAGATTTTGAAGATGTCACAAAACATCATGATTGCATCTTGTTGAATTTCCAAGAAAAATAGTACTTTATGTGCTCAAACACACATATTTTGTGACTTTTCAAACTTTGAAGCTCGATAACTTTGGCAAATGTGGACCAAATTTGTTAACCAAAGTGTTAAATTAATCAGCTCGACGAGATCTTTAAAATGACACAACACATCATGATTGCATCTTGTTGAATTTCCAAGAAAAATAGTACTTTATGTCCTCAAACACACAACTTTTATGACTTTTCCAATTTTGAAGCTCGATAACTTTGGCAAATGTGGACCAAATTTGTTAACCAAAGTGTCAAATTAATCAGCTCGACGAGATCTTTAAAATGACACAACAATTCATGATTGCATCTTGTTGAATTTCCAAGAGAAATAGTACTTTATGTGCTCAAACACACAACTTTTGTGACTTTTCAAACTTTGAAGCTCGATAGCTTCGGCAAATGAAGACCAAATTTCTTAAACAAAGTGTCAAAGTAATCACCTCAACGAGATTTTAAAGATGTCACAACACATGATGATTGCATCTTGTTGAATTTCCAAGAAAAATAGTACTTTATGTGCTCAAACACACATATTTTGTGACTTTTCAAAATTTGAAGCTCGATAACTTTGGCAAATGTGGACCAAATTTGTTAACCAAAGTGTCAAATTAATCAGCTCGACGAGATCTTTAAAATGACACAACAATTCATGATTGCATCTTGTTGAATTTCCAAGAAAAATAGTACTTTATGTGCTCAAACACAGATATTTTGTGACTTTTCAAACTTTGAAGCTCGATAACTTTCGCAAATGTGGACCAAATTTGTTTACCAAAGTGTCACATTAATCAGCTCGACGAGATCTTTAAAATGACGCAACACATCATCATTGCATCTTGTTGAACTTCCAAGAAAAATAGTACATTATGTGCTCAAACACACAACTTTTGTGACTTTTCAAAATTTGAAGCTCGATAGCTTCGGCAAATGAAGACCAAATTTCTTAAACAAAGTGTCAAATTAATCAGCTCGACGAGATTTTGAATATGTCACAACACATCATGATTGCATCTTGTTGAATTTCCAAGAAAAATAGTACTTTTTGTGCTCAAACACACAAGTTTTGTGACTTTTCCAATTTTGAAGCTCGATAACTTTGGCAAATGTGGACCAAATTTGTTAAACAAAGTGTCAAATTAATCAGCTCAACGAGATTTTAAAGATGTCACAACACATCATGATTACATCTTGTTGAACTTCCAAGAAAAATAGAACTTTATGTGCTCAAACACACAACTTTTGTGACTTTTCAAACTTTGAAGCTCGATAACTTCGGCAAATGTGGACCAAATTTCTTAAACAAAGTGTCAAATTAATTAGCTCGACGAGATTTTGAATATGTCACAACACATCATGATTGCATCTTGTTGAATTTCCAAGAAAAATAGTACTTTATGTGCTCAAACACACAACTTTTGTGACTTTTCAAACTTTGAAGCTCGATAGCTTCGGCAAATGAAGACCAAATTTGTTAAACAAAGTGTCAAAGTAATCACCTCAACGAGATTTTGAAGATGTCACAACACATCATGATTACCTCTTGTTGAACTTCCAAGAAAAATAGTACTTTATGTGCTCAAACACACAACTTTTGTGACTTTTCAAACTTTGAAGCTCGATAACTTCGGCAAATGTGGACCACATTTCTTAAACAAAGTGTCAAATTAATTAGCTCGACGAGATTTTGAATATGTCACAACACATCATGATTGCATCTTGTTGAATTTCCAAGAAAAATAGTACTTTATGTGCTCAAACACACAACTTTTGTGACTTTTCAAACTTTGAAGCTCGATAACTTCGGCAAATGTGGACCAAATTTGTTAAACAAAGTGTCAAATTAATTAGCTCGACGAGATTTTGAATATGTCACAACACATCATGATTGCATCTTGTTGAATTTCCAAGAAAAATAGTACTTTATGTGCTCAAACACACAACTTTTGTGACTTTTCCAATTTTGAAGCTCGATAACTTTGGCAAATGTGGACCAAATTTGTTAAACAAAGTGTCAAATTAATCAGCTCGACAAGGTTATGAAGATGTCACAACACACCATGATTACATCTTGTTGAACTTCCAAGAAAAATAGTACTTTATATGCTCAAACACACATATTTTGTGACTTTTCAAACTCTGAAGCTCGATAACTTTGGCAAATGTGGACCAAATTTGTTACACAAAGTGTCAAAGTAATCACCTCAACGAGATTTTGAAGATGTCACAACACATAATGATTACCTCTTGTTGAACTTCCAAGAAAAATAGTACTTTATGTGCTCAAACACACAACTTTTGTGACTTTTCAAACTTTGAAGCTCGATAACTTCGGCAAATGTGGACCAAATTTCTTAAACAAAGTGTCAAATTAATTAGCTCGACGAGATTTTGAATATGTCACAACACATCATGATTGCATCTTGTTGAATTTCCAAGAAAAATAGTACTTTATGTGCTCAAACACTCAACTTTAGTGACTTTTCAAATTTTGAAGCTCGATAACTTTGGCAAATGTGGACCAAATTTGTTAAACAAAGTGTCAAATTAATCAGCTCGACGAGATCTTTAAAATGACACAACAATTCATGATTGCATCTTGTTGAATTTCCAAGAAAAATAGTACATTATGTGCTCAAACACACATATTTTGTGACTTTTCAAACTCTGAAGCTCAATAACTTCGGCAAATGTGGACCAAATTTCTTAAACAAACTGTCAAATTAATAAGCTCAACGAGATTTTGAAGATGTCACAACAAATCATGATTGCATCTTGTTGAATTTCCAAGAAAAATAGTACTTTATGTGCTCAAACACACAACTTTTGTGACTTTTCAAACTTTGAAGCTCGATAACTTCGGCAAATGTGGACCAAATTTGTTAACCAAAGTGTCAAATTCATCAGCTCGACGAGATCTTTAAAATGACACAACAATTCATGATTGCATCTTGTTGAATTTCCAAGAAAAATAGTACTTTATGTGCTCAAACACTCAACTTTAGTGACTTTTCAAATTTTGAAGCTCGATAACTTTGGCAAATGTGGACCAAATTTGTTAAACAAAGTGTCAAATTAATCAGCTCGACGAGATCTTTAAAATGACACAACAATTCATGATTGCATCTTGTTGAATTTCCAAGAAAAATAGTACATTATGTGCTCAAACACACATATTTTGTGACTTTTCAAACTCTGAAGCTCAATAACTTCGGCAAATGTGGACCAAATTTCTTAAACAAACTGTCAAATTAATAAGCTCAACGAGATTTTGAAGATGTCACAACAAATCATGATTGCATCTTGTTGAATTTCCAAAAAAAATAGTACTTTATGTGCTCAAACACACAACTTTTGTGACTTTTCCAATTTTGAAGCTCGATAACTTCGGCAAATGTGGACCAAATTTCTTAAACAAAGTGTCAAATTAATCAGCTCAACGAGATTTTGAATATGTCGCAACACATCATCATTGCATCTTGTTGAACTTCCAAGAAAAATAGTACATTATGTGCTCAAACACACAACTTTTGTGACTTTTCCAATTTTGAAGCTCGATAACTTCGGCAAATGTGGACCAAATTTGTTAACCAAAGTGTCAAATTCATCAGCTCGACGAGATCTTTAAAATGACACAACAATTCATGATTACATCTTGTTGAATTTCCAAGAAAAATAGTACTTTATGTGCTCAAACACACAACTTTTGTGACTTTTCCAATTTTGAAGCTCGATAACTTTGGCAAATGTGGACCAAATTTGTTAAACAAAGTGTCAAATTAATCAGCTCGACAAGGTTATGAAGATGTCACAACACACCATGATTACATCTTGTTGAACTTCCAAGAAAAATAGTACTTTATATGCTCAAACACACATATTTTGTGACTTTTCAAACTCTGAAGCTCGATAACTTTGGCAAATGTGGACCAAATTTGTTACACAAAGTGTCAAAGTAATCACTTCAACGAGATTTTGAAGATGTCACAACACATAATGATTACCTCTTGTTGAACTTCCAAGAAAAATAGTACTTTATGTGCTCAAACACACAACTTTTGTGACTTTTCAAACTTTGAAGCTCGATAACTTCGGCAAATGTGGACCAAATTTCTTAAACAAAGTGTCAAATTAATTAGCTCGACGAGATTTTGAATATGTCACAACACATCATGATTGCATCTTGTTGAATTTCCAAGAAAAATAGTACTTTATGTGCTCAAACACACAACTTTTGTGACTTTTCAAACTTTGAGGCTCGCTAACTTCGGCAAATGTGGACCAAATTTCTTAAACAAAGTGTCAAATTAATTAGCTCGACGAGATTTTGAATATGTCACAACACATCATGATTGCATCTTGTTGAATTTCCAAGAAAAATAGTACTTTATGTGCTCAAACACACATATTTTGTGACTTTTCAAACTCTGAAGCTCGATAACTTTGGCAAATGTGGACCAAATTTGTTACACAAAGTGTCAAAGTAATCACCTGAACGAGATTTTGAAGATGTCACAACACATAATGATTACCTCTTGTTGAACTTCCAAGAAAAATAGTACTTTATGAGCTCAAACACACAACTTTTGTGACTTTTCAAACTTTGAAGCTCGATAACTTCGGCAAATGTGGACCAAATTTGTTAACCAAAGTGTCAAATTCATCAGCTCGACGAGATCTTTAAAATGACACAACAATTCATGATTGCATCTTGTTGAATTTCCAAGAACAATAGTACTTTATGTGCTCAAACACACAACTTTTGTGACTTTTCAAACTTTGAAGTTCGATAACTTCGGCAAATGTGGACCAAATTTCTTAAACAAAGTGTCAAATTAATTAGCTCGACGAGATTTTGAATATGTCACAACACATCATGATTGCATCTTGTTGAATTTCCAAGAAAAATAGTACTTTATGTGCTCAAACACACAACTTTTGTGACTTTTCAAACTTTGAGGCTCGATAACTTCGGCAAATGTGGACCAAATTTCTTAAACAAAGTGTCAAATTAATTAGCTCGACGAGATTTTGAATATGTCACAACACATCATGATTGCATCTTGTTGAATTTCCAAGAAAAATAGTACTTTATGTGCTCAAACACACAACTTTTGTGACTTTTCAAACTTTGAAGCTCGATAACTTCGGCAAATGTGGACCAAATTTGTTAACCAAAGTGTCAAATTCATCAGCTCGACGAGATCTTTAAAATGACACAACAATTCATAATTGCATCTTGTTGAATTTCCAAGAAAAATAGTACTTTATGTGCTCAAACACACAACTTTTGTGACTTTTCAAACTTTGAAGTTCGATAACTTCGGCAAATGTGGACCAAATTTGTTAACCAAAGTGTCAAATTCATCAGCTCGACGAGATCTTTAAAATGACACAACAATTCATGATTGCATCTTGTTGAATTTCCAAGAAAAATAGTACTTTATGTGCTCAAACACACAACTTTTGTGACTTTTCCAATTTTGAAGCTCGATAACTTTGGCAAATGTGGACCAAATTTGTTAAACAGAGTGTCAAATTAATCAGCTCGACAAGGTTATGAAGATGTCACAACACACCATGATTACATCTTGTTGAACTTCCAAGAAAAATAGTACTTTATATGCTCAAACACACATATTTTGTGACTTTTCAAACTCTGAAGCTCGATAACTTTGGCAAATGTGGACCAAATTTGTTACACAAAGTGTCAAAGTAATCACCTCAACGAGATTTTGAAGATGTCACAACACATAATGATTACCTCTTGTTGAACTTCCAAGAAAAATAGTACTTTATGTGCTCAAACACACAACTTTTGTGACTTTTCAAACTTTGAAGCTCGATAACTTCGGCAAATGTGGACCAAATTTCTTAAACAAAGTGTCAAATTAATTAGCTCGACGAGATTTTGAATATGTCACAACACATCATGATTGCATCTTGTTGAATTTCCAAGAAAAATAGTACTTTATGTGCTCAAACACACAACTTTTGTGACTTTTCAAACTTTGAGGCTCGATAACTTCGGCAAATGTGGACCAAATTTCTTAAACAAAGTGTCAAATTAATTAGCTCGACGAGATTTTGAATATGTCACAACACATCATGATTGCATCTTGTTGAATTTCCAAGAAAAATAGTACATTATGTGCTCAAACACACAACTTTTGTGACTTTTCCAATTTTGAAGCTCGATAACTTCGGCAAATGTGGACCAAATTTGTTAACCAAAGTGTCAAATTCATCAGCTCGACAAGGTTATGAAGATGTCACAACACACCATGATTACATCTTGTTGAACTTCCAAGAAAAATAGTACTTTATATGCTCAAACACACATATTTTGTGACTTTTCAAACTCTGAAGCTCGATAACTTTGGCAAATGTGGACCAAATTTGTTACACAAAGTGTCAAAGTAATCACCTCAACGAGATTTTGAAGATGTCACAACACATAATGATTACCTCTTGTTGAACTTCCAAGAAAAATAGTACTTTATGTGCTCAAACACACAACTTTTGTGACTTTTCAAACTTTGAAGCTCGATAACTTCGGCAAATGTGGACCAAATTTCTTAAACAAAGTGTCAAATTCATCAGCTCGACGAGATCTTTAAAATGACACAACAATTCATGATTGCATCTTGTTGAATTTCCAAGAAAAATAGTACTTTATGTGCTCAAACACTCAACTTTAGTGACTTTTCAAATTTTGAAGCTCGATAACTTTGGCAAATGTGGACCAAATTTGTTAAACAAAGTGTCAAATTAATCAGCTCGACGAGATCTTTAAAATGACACAACAATTCATGATTGCATCTTGTTGAATTTCCAAGAAAAATAGTACTTTATGTGCTCAAACACACAACTTTTGTGACTTTTCAAACTTTGAAGCTCGATAACTTCGGCAAATGTGGACCAAATTTGTTAACCAAAGTGTCAAATTCATCAGCTCGACGAGATCTTTAAAATGACACAACAATTCATGATTGCATCTTGTTGAATTTCCAAGAAAAATAGTACTTTATGTGCTCAAACACTCAACTTTAGTGACTTTTCAAATTTTGAAGCTCGATAACTTTGGCAAATGTGGACCAAATTTGTTAAACAAAGTGTCAAATTAATCAGCTCGACGAGATCTTTAAAATGACACAACAATTCATGATTGCATCTTGTTGAATTTCCAAGAAAAATAGTACATTATGTGCTCAAACACACATATTTTGTGACTTTTCAAACTCTGAAGCTCAATAACTTCGGCAAATGTGGACCAAATTTCTTAAACAAACTGTCAAATTAATAAGCTCAACGAGATTTTGAAGATGTCACAACAAATCATGATTGCATCTTGTTGAATTTCCAAAAAAAATAGTACTTTATGTGCTCAAACACACAACTTTTGTGACTTTTCCAATTTTGAAGCTCGATAACTTCGGCAAATGTGGACCAAATTTCTTAAACAAAGTGTCAAATTAATCAGCTCAACGAGATTTTGAATATGTCGCAACACATCATCATTGCATCTTGTTGAACTTCCAAGAAAAATAGTACATTATGTGCTCAAACACACAACTTTTGTGACTTTTCCAATTTTGAAGCTCGATAACTTCGGCAAATGTGGACCAAATTTGTTAACCAAAGTGTCAAATTCATCAGCTCGACGAGATCTTTAAAATGACACAACAATTCATGATTACATCTTGTTGAATTTCCAAGAAAAATAGTACTTTATGTGCTCAAACACACAACTTTTGTGACTTTTCCAATTTTGAAGCTCGATAACTTTGGCAAATGTGGACCAAATTTGTTAAACAAAGTGTCAAATTAATCAGCTCGACAAGGTTATGAAGATGTCACAACACACCATGATTACATCTTGTTGAACTTCCAAGAAAAATAGTACTTTATATGCTCAAACACACATATTTTGTGACTTTTCAAACTCTGAAGCTCGATAACTTTGGCAAATGTGGACCAAATTTGTTACACAAAGTGTCAAAGTAATCACTTCAACGAGATTTTGAAGATGTCACAACACATAATGATTACCTCTTGTTGAACTTCCAAGAAAAATAGTACTTTATGTGCTCAAACACACAACTTTTGTGACTTTTCAAACTTTGAAGCTCGATAACTTCGGCAAATGTGGACCAAATTTCTTAAACAAAGTGTCAAATTAATTAGCTCGACGAGATTTTGAATATGTCACAACACATCATGATTGCATCTTGTTGAATTTCCAAGAAAAATAGTACTTTATGTGCTCAAACACACAACTTTTGTGACTTTTCAAACTTTGAGGCTCGCTAACTTCGGCAAATGTGGACCAAATTTCTTAAACAAAGTGTCAAATTAATTAGCTCGACGAGATTTTGAATATGTCACAACACATCATGATTGCATCTTGTTGAATTTCCAAGAAAAATAGTACTTTATGTGCTCAAACACACATATTTTGTGACTTTTCAAACTCTGAAGCTCGATAACTTTGGCAAATGTGGACCAAATTTGTTACACAAAGTGTCAAAGTAATCACCTGAACGAGATTTTGAAGATGTCACAACACATAATGATTACCTCTTGTTGAACTTCCAAGAAAAATAGTACTTTATGTGCTCAAACACACAACTTTTGTGACTTTTCAAACTTTGAAGCTCGATAACTTCGGCAAATGTGGACCAAATTTGTTAACCAAAGTGTCAAATTCATCAGCTCGACGAGATCTTTAAAATGACACAACAATTCATGATTGCATCTTGTTGAATTTCCAAGAACAATAGTACTTTATGTGCTCAAACACACAACTTTTGTGACTTTTCAAACTTTGAAGTTCGATAACTTCGGCAAATGTGGACCAAATTTCTTAAACAAAGTGTCAAATTAATTAGCTCGACGAGATTTTGAATATGTCACAACACATCATGATTGCATCTTGTTGAATTTCCAAGAAAAATAGTACTTTATGTGCTCAAACACACAACTTTTGTGACTTTTCAAACTTTGAGGCTCGATAACTTCGGCAAATGTGGACCAAATTTCTTAAACAAAGTGTCAAATTAATTAGCTCGACGAGATTTTGAATATGTCACAACACATCATGATTGCATCTTGTTGAATTTCCAAGAAAAATAGTACTTTATGTGCTCAAACACACAACTTTTGTGACTTTTCAAACTTTGAAGCTCGATAACTTCGGCAAATGTGGACCAAATTTGTTAACCAAAGTGTCAAATTCATCAGCTCGACGAGATCTTTAAAATGACACAACAATTCATAATTGCATCTTGTTGAATTTCCAAGAAAAATAGTACTTTATGTGCTCAAACACACAACTTTTGTGACTTTTCAAACTTTGAAGTTCGATAACTTCGGCAAATGTGGACCAAATTTGTTAACCAAAGTGTCAAATTCATCAGCTCGACGAGATCTTTAAAATGACACAACAATTCATGATTGCATCTTGTTGAATTTCCAAGAAAAATAGTACTTTATGTGCTCAAACACACAACTTTTGTGACTTTTCCAATTTTGAAGCTCGATAACTTTGGCAAATGTGGACCAAATTTGTTAAACAAAGTGTCAAATTAATCAGCTCGACAAGGTTATGAAGATGTCACAACACACCATGATTACATCTTGTTGAACTTCCAAGAAAAATAGTACTTTATATGCTCAAACACACATATTTTGTGACTTTTCAAACTCTGAAGCTCGATAACTTTGGCAAATGTGGACCAAATTTGTTACACAAAGTGTCAAAGTAATCACCTCAACGAGATTTTGAAGATGTCACAACACATAATGATTACCTCTTGTTGAACTTCCAAGAAAAATAGTACTTTATGTGCTCAAACACACAACTTTTGTGACTTTTCAAACTTTGAAGCTCGATAACTTCGGCAAATGTGGACCAAATTTCTTAAACAAAGTGTCAAATTAATTAGCTCGACGAGATTTTGAATATGTCACAACACATCATGATTGCATCTTGTTGAATTTCCAAGAAAAATAGTACATTATGTGCTCAAACACACAACTTTTGTGACTTTTCCAATTTTGAAGCTCGATAACTTCGGCAAATGTGGACCAAATTTGTTAACCAAAGTGTCAAATTCATCAGCTCGACGAGATCTTTAAAATGACACAACAATTCATGATTGCATCTTGTTGAATTTCCAAGAAAAATAGTACTTTATGTGCTCAAACACACAACTTTTGTGACTTTTCAAACTTTGAAGTTCGATAACTTCGGCAAATGTGGACCAAATTTGTTAACCAAAGTGTCAAATTCATCAGCTCGACGAGATCTTTAAAATGACACAACAATTCATGATTGCATCTTGTTGAATTTCCAAGAAAAATAGTACTTTATGTGCTCAAACACACAACTTTTGTGACTTTTCCAATTTTGAAGCTCGATAACTTTGGCAAATGTGGACCAAATTTGTTAAACAAAGTGTCAAATTAATCAGCTCGACAAGGTTATGAAGATGTCACAACACACCATGATTACATCTTGTTGAACTTCCAAGAAAAATAGTACTTTATATGCTCAAACACACATATTTTGTGACTTTTCAAACTCTGAAGCTCGATAACTTTGGCAAATGTGGACCAAATTTGTTACACAAAGTGTCAAAGTAATCACCTCAACGAGATTTTGAAGATGTCACAACACATAATGATTACCTCTTGTTGAACTTCCAAGAAAAATAGTACTTTATGTGCTCAAACACACAACTTTTGTGACTTTTCAAACTTTGAAGCTCGATAACTTCGGCAAATGTGGACCAAATTTCTTAAACAAAGTGTCAAATTAATTAGCTCGACGAGATTTTGAATATGTCACAACACATCATGATTGCATCTTGTTGAATTTCCAAGAAAAATAGTACTTTATGTGCTCAAACACACAACTTTTGTGACTTTTCAAACTTTGAGGCTCGATAACTTCGGCAAATGTGGACCAAATTTCTTAAACAAAGTGTCAAATTAATTAGCTCGACGAGATTTTGAATATGTCACAACACATCATGATTGCATCTTGTTGAATTTCCAAGAAAAATAGTACATTATGTGCTCAAACACACAACTTTTGTGACTTTTCCAATTTTGAAGCTCGATAACTTCGGCAAATGTGGACCAAATTTGTTAACCAAAGTGTCAAATTCATCAGCTCGACGAGATCTTTAAAATGACACAACAATTCATGATTGCATCTTGTTGAATTTCCAAGAAAAATAGTACTTTATGTGCTCAAACACAGAACTTTTGTGACTTTTCCAATTTTGAAGCTCGATAACTTTGGCAAATGTGGACCAAATTTGTTAAACAAAGTGTCAAATTAATCAGCTCGACAAGGTTATGAAGATGTCACAACACACCATGATTACATCTTGTTGAACTTCCAAGAAAAATAGTACTTTATATGCTCAGACACACATATTTTGTGACTTTTCAAACTCTGAAGCTCGATAACTTTGGCAAATGTGGACCAAATTTGTTACACAAAGTGTCAAAGTAATCAGCTCGACGAGATCTTTAAAATGACACAACAATTCATGATTGCATCTTGTTGAATTTCCAAGAAAAATAGTACTTTATGTGCTCAAACACACAACTTTTGTGACTTTTCAAACTTTGAAGTTCGATAACTTCGGCAAATGTGGACCAAATTTCTTAAACAAAGTGTCAAATTAATTAGCTCGACGAGATTTTGAATATGTCACAACACATCATGATTGCATCTTGTTGAATTTCCAAGAAAAATAGTACTTTATGTGCTCAAACACACAACTTTTGTGACTTTTCAAACTTTGAGGCTCGATAACTTCGGCAAATGTGGACCAAATTTCTTAAACAAAGTGTCAAATTAATTAGCTCGACGAGATTTTGAATATGTCACAACACATCATGATTGCATCTTGTTGAATTTCCAAGAAAAATAGTACTTTATGTGCTCAAACACACAACTTTTGTGACTTTTCCAATTTTCAAGCTCGATAACTTCGGCAAATGTGGACCAAATTTGTTAACCAAAGTGTCAAATTCATCAGCTCGACGAGATCTTTAAAATGACACAACAATTCATGATTGCATCTTGTTGAATTTCCAAGAAAAATAGTACTTTATGTGCTCAAACACACAACTTTTGTGACTTTTCAAACTTTGAAGCTCGATAACTTCGGCAAATGTGGACCAAATTTGTTAACCAAAGTGTCAAATTCATCAGCTCGACGAGACCTTTAAAATGACACAACAATTCATGATTGCATCTTGTTGAATTTCCAAGAAAAATAGTACTTTATGTGCTCAAACACACAACTTTTGTGACTTTTCAAACTTTGAAGTTTGATAACTTCGGCAAATGTGGACCAAATTTGTTAACCAAAGTGTCAAATTCATCAGCTCGACGAGATCTTTAAAATGACACAACAATTCATGATTGCATCTTGTTGAATTTCCAAGAAAAATAGTACTTTATGTGCTCAAACACTCAACTTTTGTGACTTTTCAAATTTTGAAGCTCGATAACTTTGGCAAATGTGGACCAAATTTGTTAAACAAAGTGTCAAATTAATCAGCTCGACGAGATCTTTAAAATGACACAACAATTCATGATTGCATCTTGTTGAATTTCCAAGAAAAATAGTACATTATGTGCTCAAACACACAACTTTTGTGACTTTTCAAACTTTGAAGCTCGATAGCTTCGGCAAATGAAGACCAAATTTGTTAAACAAAGTGTCAAAGTAATCACCTCAACGAGATTTTGAAGATGTCACAACACATCATGATTGCATCTTGTTGAACTTCCAAGAAAAATAGTACTTTATGTGCTCAAACACACATATTTTGTGACTTTTCAAACTTTGAAGCTCGATAGCTTCGGCAAATGAAGACCAAATTTCTTAAACAAAGTGTCAAAGTAATCACCTCAACGAGATTTTAAAGATGTCACAACACATCATGATTACATCTTGTTGAACTTCCAAGAAAAATAGTACTTTATGTGCTCAAACACACATATTTTGTGACTTTTCAAACTCTGAAGCTCGATAACTTCGGCAAATGTGGACCAAATTTCTTAAACAAAGTGTCAAATTAGTAAGCTCAACGAGATTTTGAAGATGTCACAACAAATCATGATTGCATCTTGTTGAATTTCCAAAAAAAATAGTACTTTATGTGCTCAAACACACAACTTTTGTGACTTTTCCAATTTTGAAGCTCGATAACTTCGGCAAATGTGGACCAAATTTCTTAAACAAAGTGTCAAATTAATCAGCTCAACGAGATTTTGAATATGTCACAACACATCATCATTGCATCTTGTTGAACTTCCAAGAAAAATAGTACATTATGTGCTCAAACACACAAATTTTGTGACTTTTCAAACTTTGAAGCTCGATAGCTTCGGCAAATGAAGACCAAATTTGTTAAACAAAGTGTCAAAGTAATCACCTCAACGAGATTTTGAAGATGTCACAACACATCATGATTACCTCTTGTTGAACTTCCAAGAAAAATAGTACTTTATGTGCTCAAACACACAACTTTTGTGACTTTTCAAACTTTGAAGCTCGATAACTTCGGCAAATGTGGACCACATTTCTTAAACAAAGTGTCAAATTAATTAGCTCGACGAGATTTTGAATATGTCACAACACATCATGATTGCATCTTGTTGAATTTCCAAGAAAAATAGTACTTTATGTGCTCAAACACACAACTTTTGTGACTTTTCAAACTTTGAGGCTCGATAACTTCGGCAAATGTGGACCAAATTTCTTAAACAAAGTGTCAAATTAATTAGCTCGACGAGATTTTGAATATGTCACAACACATCATGATTGCATCTTGTTGAATTTCCAAGAAAAATAGTACTTTATGTGCTCAAACACACAACTTTTGTGACTTTTCCAATTTTGAAGCTCGATAACTTCGGCAAATGTGGACCAAATTTGTTAACCAAAGTGTCAAATTCATCAGCTCGACGAGATCTTTAAAATGACACAACAATTCATGATTGCATCTTGTTGAATTTCCAAGAAAAATAGTACATTATGTGCTCAAACACACAACTTTTGTGACTTTTCAAAATTTGAAGCTCGAAAGCTTCGGCAAATGAAGACCAAATTTGTTAAACAAAGTGTCAAATTAATCAGCTCAACGAGATTTTGAAGATGTCACAACACATGATGATTGCATCTTGTTGAATTTCCAAGAAAAATAGTACTTTATGTGCTCAAACACACAACTTTTGTGACTTTTCAAACTTTGAAGCTCGATAACTTCGGCAAATGTGGACCAAATTTGTTAAACAAAGTGTCAAATTAATTAGCTCGACGAGATTTTGAATATGTCACAACACATCATGATTGCATCTTGTTGAATTTCCAAGAAAAATAGTACTTTATGTGCTCAAACACACATATTTTGTGACTTTTCAAACTCTGAAGCTCGATAACTTTGGCAAATGTGGACCAAATTTGTTACACAAAGTGTCAAAGTAATCACCTCAACGAGATTTTGAAGATGTCACAACACATCATGATTACATCTTGTTGAACTTCCAAGAAAAATAGTACTTTATGTGCTCAAACACACAACTTTTGTGACTTTTCAAACTTTGAAGTTCGATAACTTCGGCAAATGTGGACCAAATTTGTTAACCAAAGTGTCAAATTCATCAGCTCGACGAGATCTTTAAAATGACACAACAATTCATGATTGCATCTTGTTGAATTTCCAAGAAAAATAGTACATTATGTGCTCAAACACACAACTTTTGTGACTTTTCAAACTTTGAAGCTCGATAGCTTCGGCAAATGAAGACCAAATTTGTTAAACAAAGTGTCAAAGTAATCACCTCAACGAGATTTTGAAGATGTCACAACACATCATGATTGCATCTTGTTGAACTTCCAAGAAAAATAGTACTTTATGTGCTCAAACACACATATTTTGTGACTTTTCAAACTTTGAAGCTCGATAGCTTCGGCAAATGAAGACCAAATTTCTTAAACAAAGTGTCAAAGTAATCACCTCAACGAGATTTTAAAGATGTCACAACACATCATGATTACATCTTGTTGAACTTCCAAGAAAAATAGTACTTTATGTGCTCAAACACACATATTTTGTGACTTTTCAAACTCTGAAGCTCGATAACTTCGGCAAATGTGGACCAAATTTCTTAAACAAAGTGTCAAATTAATAAGCTCAACGAGATTTTGAAGATGTCACAACAAATCATGATTGCATCTTGTTGAATTTCCAAAAAAAATAGTACTTTATGTGCTCAAACACACAACTTTTGTGACTTTTCCAATTTTGAAGCTCGATAACTTCGGCAAATGTGGACCAAATTTCTTAAACAAAGTGTCAAATTAATCAGCTCAACGAGATTTTGAATATGTCACAACACATCATCATTGCATCTTGTTGAACTTCCAAGAAAAATAGTACATTATGTGCTCAAACACACAAATTTTGTGACTTTTCAAACTTTGAAGCTCGATAGCTTCGGCAAATGAAGACCAAATTTGTTAAACAAAGTGTCAAAGTAATCACCTCAACGAGATTTTGAAGATGTCACAACACATCATGATTACCTCTTGTTGAACTTCCAAGAAAAATAGTACTTTATGTGCTCAAACACACAACTTTTGTGACTTTTCCAATTTTGAAGCTCGATAACTTCGGCAAATGTGGACCACATTTCTTAAACAAAGTGTCAAATTAATTAGCTCGACGAGATTTTGAATATGTCACAACACATCATGATTGCATCTTGTTGAATTTCCAAGAAAAATAGTACTTTATGTGCTCAAACACACAACTTTTGTGACTTTTCAAACTTTGAAGCTCGATAACTTCGGCAAATGTGGACCAAATTTGTTAAACAAAGTGTCAAATTAATTAGCTCGACGAGATTTTGAATATGTCACAACACATCATGATTGCATCTTGTTGAATTTCCAAGAAAAATAGTACTTTATGTGCTCAAACACACATATTTTGTGACTTTTCAAACTCTGAAGCTCGATAACTTTGGCAAATGTGGACCAAATTTGTTACACAAAGTGTCAAAGTAATCACCTCAACGAGATTTTGAAGATGTCACAACACATCATGATTACATCTTGTTGAACTTCCAAGAAAAATAGTACTTTATATGCTCAAACACACATATTTTGTGACTTTTCCAATTTTGAAGCTCGATAACTTTGGCAAATGTGGACCAAATTTGTTAAACAAAGTGTCAAATTAATCAGCTCGACAAGGTTATGAAGATGTCACAACACACCATGATTACATCTTGTTGAACTTCCAAGAAAAATAGTACTTTATATGCTCAAACACACATATTTTGTGACTTTTCAAACTCTGAAGCTCGATAACTTTGGCAAATGTGGACCAAATTTGTTACACAAAGTGTCAAAGTAATCACCTCAACGAGATTTTGAAGATGTCACAACACATAATGATTACCTCTTGTTGAACTTCCAAGAAAAATAGTACTTTATGTGCTCAAACACACAACTTTTGTGACTTTTCAAACTTTGAAGCTCGATAACTTCGGCAAATGTGGACCAAATTTCTTAAACAAAGTGTCAAATTAATTAGCTCGACGAGATTTTGAATATGTCACAACACATCATGATTGCATCTTGTTGAATTTCCAAGAAAAATAGTACTTTATGTGCTCAAACACACAACTTTTGTGACTTTTCAAACTTTGAGGCTCGATAACTTCGGCAAATGTGGACCAAATTTCTTAAACAAAGTGTCAAATTAATTAGCTCGACGAGATTTTGAATATGTCACAACACATCATGATTGCATCTTGTTGAATTTCCAAGAAAAATAGTACTTTATGTGCTCAAACACACATATTTTGTGACTTTTCAAACTCTGAAGCTCGATAACTTTGGCAAATGTGGACCAAATTTGTTACACAAAGTGTCAAAGTAATCACCTGAACGAGATTTTGAAGATGTCACAACACATAATGATTACCTCTTGTTGAACTTCCAAGAAAAATAGTACTTTATGTGCTCAAACACACAACTTTTGTGACTTTTCAAACTTTGAAGCTCGATAACTTCGGCAAATGTGGACCAAATTTGTTAACCAAAGTGTCAAATTCATCAGCTCGACGAGATCTTTAAAATGACACAACAATTCATGATTGCATCTTGTTGAATTTCCAAGAAAAATAGTACTTTATGTGCTCAAACACACAACTTTTGTGACTTTTCAAACTTTGAAGCTCGATAACTTCGGCAAATGTGGACCAAATTTGTTAACCAAAGTGTCAAATTCATCAGCTCGACGAGATCTTTAAAATGACACAACAATTCATGATTGCATCTTGTTGAATTTCCAAGAAAAATAGTACTTTATGTGCTCAAACACTCAACTTTTGTGACTTTTCAAATTTTGAAGCTCGATAACTTTGGCAAATGTGGACCAAATTTGTTAAACAAAGTGTCAAATTAATCAGATCGACGAGATCTTTAAAATGACACAACAATATTCATGATTGCATCTTGTTGAATTTCCAAGAAAAATAGTACATTATGTGCTCAAACACACAACTTTTGTGACTTTTCAAAATTTGAAGCTCGAAAGCTTCGGCAAATGAAGACCAAATTTGTTAAACAAAGTGTCAAATTAATCAGCTCAACGAGATTTTGAAGATGTCACAACACATGATGATTGCATCTTGTTGAATTTCCAAGAAAAATAGTACTTTATGTGCTCAAACACACATATTTTGTGACTTTTCAAACTCTGAAGCTCGATAACTTTGGCAAATGTGGACCAAATTTGTTACACAAAGTGTCAAAGTAATCACCTCAACGAGATTTTGAAGATGTCACAACACATCATGATTACATCTTGTTGAACTTCCAAGAAAAATAGTACTTTATGTGCTCAAACACACATATTTTGTGACTTTTCAAACTCTGAAGCTCAATAACTTCGGCAAATGTGGACCAAATTTCTTAAACAAACTGTCAAGTTAATAAGCTCAACGAGATTTTGAAGATGTCACAACACATCATGATTGCATCTTGTTGAATTTCCAAGAAAAATAGTACATTATGTGCTCAAACACACAAATTTTGTGACTTTTCAAACTTTGAAGCTCGATAGCTTCGGCAAATGAAGACCAAATTTGTTAAACAAAGTGTCAAAGTAATCACCTCAACGAGATTTTGAAGATGTCACAACACATCATGATTACCTCTTGTTGAACTTCCAAGAAAAATAGTACTTTATGTGCTCAAACACACAACTTTTGTGACTTTTCCAATTTTGAAGCTCGATAACTTCGGCAAATGTGGACCACATTTCTTAAACAAAGTGTCAAATTAATTAGCTCGACGAGATTTTGAATATGTCACAACACATCATGATTGCATCTTGTTGAATTTCCAAGAAAAATAGTACTTTATGTGCTCAAACACACAACTTTTGTGACTTTTCAAACTTTGAAGCTCGATAACTTCGGCAAATGTGGACCAAATTTGTTAAACAAAGTGTCAAATTAATTAGCTCGACGAGATTTTGAATATGTCACAACACATCATGATTGCATCTTGTTGAATTTCCAAGAAAAATAGTACTTTATGTGCTCAAACACACATATTTTGTGACTTTTCAAACTCTGAAGCTCGATAACTTTGGCAAATGTGGACCAAATTTGTTACACAAAGTGTCAAAGTAATCACCTCAACGAGATTTTGAAGATGTCACAACACATCATGATTACATCTTGTTGAACTTCCAAGAAAAATAGTACTTTATATGCTCAAACACACATATTTTGTGACTTTTCCAATTTTGAAGCTCGATAACTTTGGCAAATGTGGACCAAATTTGTTAAACAAAGTGTCAAATTAATCAGCTCGACAAGGTTATGAAGATGTCACAACACACCATGATTACATCTTGTTGAACTTCCAAGAAAAATAGTACTTTATATGCTCAAACACACATATTTTGTGACTTTTCAAACTCTGAAGCTCGATAACTTTGGCAAATGTGGACCAAATTTGTTACACAAAGTGTCAAAGTAATCACCTCAACGAGATTTTGAAGATGTCACAACACATAATGATTACCTCTTGTTGAACTTCCAAGAAAAATAGTACTTTATGTGCTCAAACACACAACTTTTGTGACTTTTCAAACTTTGAAGCTCGATAACTTCGGCAAATGTGGACCAAATTTCTTAAACAAAGTGTCAAATTAATTAGCTCGACGAGATTTTGAATATGTCACAACACATCATGATTGCATCTTGTTGAATTTCCAAGAAAAATAGTACTTTATGTGCTCAAACACACAACTTTTGTGACTTTTCAAACTTTGAGGCTCGATAACTTCGGCAAATGTGGACCAAATTTGTTAAACAAAGTGTCAAATTAATTAGCTCGACGAGATTTTGAATATGTCACAACACATCATGATTGCATCTTGTTGAATTTCCAAGAAAAATAGTACTTTATGTGCTCAAACACACATATTTTGTGACTTTTCAAACTCTGAAGCTCGATAACTTTGGCAAATGTGGACCAAATTTGTTACACAAAGTGTCAAAGTAATCACCTCAACGAGATTTTGAAGATGTCACAACACATGATGATTGCATCTTGTTGAACTTCCAAGAAAAATAGTACTTTATGTGCTCAAACACACATATTTTGTGACTTTTCAAACTTTGAAGTTCGATAACTTCGGCAAATGTGGACCAAATTTGTTAACCAAAGTGTCAAATTCATCAGCTCGACGAGATCTTTAAAATGACTCAACAATTCATGATTACCTCTTGTTGAACTTCCAAGAAAAATAGTACTTTATGTGCTCAAACACACAACTTTTGTGACTTTTCAAAATTTGAAGCTCGAAAGCTTCGGCAAATGAAGACCAAATTTGTTAAACAAAGTGTCAAATTAATCAGCTCAACGAGATTTTGAAGATGTCACAACACATGATGATTGCATCTTGTTGAACTTCCAAGAAAAATAGTACTTTATGTGCTCAAACACACATATTTTGTGACTTTTCAAACTTTGAAGCTCGATAGCTTCGGCAAATGAAGACCAAATTTCTTAAACAAAGTGTCAAAGTAATCAGCTCGACGAGATCTTTAAAATGACACAACAATTCATGATTGCATCTTGTTGAATTTCCAAGAAAAATAGTACTTTATGTGCTCAAACACACAACTTTTGTGACTTTTCAAACTTTGAAGCTCGATAACTTTGGCAAATGTGGACCAAATTTGTTAAACAAAGTGTCAAATTAATTAGCTCGACGAGATTTTGAATATGTCACAACACATCATGATTGCATCTTGTTGAATTTCCAAGAAAAATAGTACTTTATGTGCTCAAACACACATATTTTGTGACTTTTCAAACTCTGAAGCTCGATAACTTTGGCAAATGTGGACCAAATTTGTTACACAAAGTGTCAAAGTAATCACCTCAACGAGATTTTGAAGATGTCACAACACATCATGATTACATCTTGTTGAACTTCCAAGAAAAATAGTACTTTATGTGCTCAAACACACATATTTTGTGACTTTTCAAACTCTGAAGCTCAATAACTTCGGCAAATGTGGACCAAATTTCTTAAACAAACTGTCAAGTTAATAAGCTCAACGAGATTTTGAAGATGTCACAACAAATCATGATTGCATCTTGTTGAATTTCCAAAAAAAATAGTACTTTATGTGCTCAAACACACAACTTTTGTGACTTTTCCAATTTTGAAGCTCGATAACTTCGGCAAATGTGGACCAAATTTCTTAAACAAAGTGTCAAAGTAATCACCACAACGAGATTTTAAAGATGTCACAACACATCATTTTTACATCTTGTTGAACTTCCAAGAAAAATAGTACTTTATGTGCTCAAACACACAACTTTTGTGACTTTTCCAATTTTGAAGCTCGATAACTTCGGCAAATGTGGACCAAATTTGTTAACCAAAGTGTCAAATTCATCAGCTCGACGAGATCTTTAAAATGACAAAACAATTCATGATTGCATCTTGTTGAATTTCCAAGAAAAATAGTACTTTATGTGCTCAAACACACAACTTTTGTGACTTTTCAAACTTTGAAGCTCGATAACTTCGGCAAATGTGGACCAAATTTGTTAAACAAAGTGTCAAATTAATTAGCTCGACGAGATTTTGAATATGTCACAACACATCATGATTGCATCTTGTTGAATTTCCAAGAAAAATAGTACTTTATGTGCTCAAACACACATATTTTGTGACTTTTCAAACTCTGAAGCTCGATAACTTTGGCAAATGTGGACCAAATTTGTTACACAAAGTGTCAAAGTAATCACCTCAACGAGATTTTGAAGATGTCACAACACATCATGATTACATCTTGTTGAACTTCCAAGAAAAATAGTACTTTATGTGCTCAAACACACAACTTGTGTGACTTCAAATTTTGAAGCTCGATAACTTCGGCAAATGTGGACCAAATTTGCTAACCAAAGTGTCAAATTCATCAGCTCGACGAGATCTTTAAAATGACACAACAATTCATGATTGCATCTTGTTGAATTTCCAAGAAAAATAGTACTTTATGTGCTCAAACACACAACTTTTGTGACTTTTCAAACTTTGAAGCTCGATAACTTCGGCAAATGTGGACCAAATTTGTTAAACAAAGTGTCAAATTAATTAGCTCGACGAGATTTTGAATATGTCACAACACATCATGATTGCATCTTGTTGAATTTCCAAGAAAAATAGTACTTTATGTGCTCAAACACACAACTTGTGTGACTTCAAATTTTGAAGCTCGATAGCTTCGGCAAATGAAGACCAACTTTGTTAAACAAAGTGTCAAATTAGTTAGCTCGACGAGATTTTGAATATGTCCCAACACATCATGATTGCATCTTGTTGAATTTCCAAGAAAAATAGTACTTTATGTGCTCAAACACACATATTTTGTGACTTTTCAAACTTTGAAGCTCGATAACTTCGGCAAATGTGGACCAAATTTGTTAAACAAAGTGTCAAATTAATCAGCCCGACGAGATTTTGAATATGTCGCAACACATCATGATTGCATCTTGTTGAATTTCCAAGAAAAATAGTACTTTATGTGCTCAAACACACATATTTTGTGACTTTTCAAACTCTGAAGCTCGATAACTTTGGCAAAAGTGGACCAAATTTGTTAACCAAAGTGTCAAATTAATCAGCTCGACGAGATCTTTAAAATGACACAACAATTCATGATTGCATCTTGTTGAATTTCCAAGAAAAATAGTACTTTATGTGCTCAAACACACAACTTTTGTGACTTTTCAAACTTTGAAGCTCGATAGCTTCGGCAAATGAAGACCAACTTTGTTAAACAAAGTGTCAAATTAATCAGCTCGACGAGATTTTGAATATGTCACAACACATCATGATTGCATCTTGTTGAATTTCCAAGAAAAATAGTACTTTATGTGCTCAAACACACATATTTTGTGACTTTTCAAACTTTGAAGCTCGATAACTTTGGCAAAAGTGGACCAAATTTGTTAACCAAAGTGTCAAATTAATCAGCTCGACGAGATCTTTAAAATGACACAACAATTCATGATTGCATCTTGTTGACTTTCCAAGAAAAATAGTACTTTATGTGCTCAAACACACAACTTTTGTGACTTTACAAACTTTGAAGCTCGATAGCTTCGGCAAATGAAGACCAAATTTGTTAAACAAAGTGTCAAATTAATCAGCTCGACAAGGTTATGAAGATGTCATAACACACCATGATTACATCTTGTTGAACTTCCAAGAAAAATAGTACTTTATGTGCTCAAACACACAACTTTTGTGACTTTTCAAACTTTGAAGCTCGATGGCTTCGGCAAATGAAGACCAAATTTGTTAAACAAAGTGTCAAATTAATCAGCTCGACGAGATTTTGAATATGTCACAACACATCATGATTGCATCTTGTTGAATTTCCAAGAAAAATAGTACTTTATGTGCTCAAACACACATATTTTGTGACTTTTCAAACTTTGAAGCTCGATAACTTTGGCAAAAGTGGACCAAATTTGTTAACCAAAGTGTCAAATTAATCAGCTCGACGAGATCTTTAAAATGACACAACAATTCATGATTGCATCTTGTTGACTTTCCAAGAAAAATAGTACTTTATGTGCTCAAACACACAACTTTTGTGACTTTACAAACTTTGAAGCTCGATAGCTTCGGCAAATGAAGACCAAATTTGTTAAACAAAGTGTCAAATTAATCAGCTCGACAAGGTTATGAAGATGTCATAACACACCATGATTACATCTTGTTGAACTTCCAAGAAAAATAGTACTTTATGTGCTCAAACACACAACTTTTGTGACTTTTCAAACTTTGAAGCTCGATGGCTTCGGCAAATGAAGACCAAATTTGTTAAACAAAGTGTCAAATTAATCAGCTCGACGAGATTTTGAAGATGTCACAACACATCATGATTGCATCTTGTTGAATTTCCACGAAAAATAGTACTTTATGTGCTCAAACACACAAATTTTGTGACTTTTCAAACTTTGAAGCTCGATAGCTTCGGCAAATGAAGACCAAATTTGTTAAACAAAGTGTCAAATTAATTAGCTCGACGAGATTTTGAATATGTCACAACACATCATGATTGCATCTTGTTGAATTTCCAAGAAAAATAGTACTTTATGTGCTCAAACACACATATTTTGTGACTTTTCAAACTCTGAAGCTCGATAACTTTGGCAAATGTGGACCAAATTTGTTACACAAAGTGTCAAAGTAATCACCTCAACGAGATTTTGAAGATGTCACAACACATCATGATTACATCTTGTTGAACTTCCAAGAAAAATAGTACTTTATATGCTCAAACACACATATTTTGTGACTTTTCCAATTTTGAAGCTCGATAACTTTGGCAAATGTGGACCAAATTTGTTAAACAAAGTGTCAAATTAATCAGCTCGACAAGGTTATGAAGATGTCACAACACACCATGATTACATCTTGTTGAACTTCCAAGAAAAATAGTACTTTATATGCTCAAACACACATATTTTGTGACTTTTCAAACTCTGAAGCTCGATAACTTTGGCAAATGTGGACCAAATTTGTTACACAAAGTGTCAAAGTAATCACCTCAACGAGATTTTGAAGATGTCACAACACATAATGATTACCTCTTGTTGAACTTCCAAGAAAAATAGTACTTTATGTGCTCAAACACACAACTTTTGTGACTTTTCAAACTTTGAAGCTCGATAACTTCGGCAAATGTGGACCAAATTTCTTAAACAAAGTGTCAAATTAATTAGCTCGACGAGATTTTGAATATGTCACAACACATCATGATTGCATCTTGTTGAATTTCCAAGAAAAATAGTACTTTATGTGCTCAAACACACAACTTTTGTGACTTTTCAAACTTTGAGGCTCGATAACTTCGGCAAATGTGGACCAAATTTCTTAAACAAAGTGTCAAATTAATTAGCTCGACGAGATTTTGAATATGTCACAACACATCATGATTGCATCTTGTTGAATTTCCAAGAAAAATAGTACTTTATGTGCTCAAACACTCAACTTTTGTGACTTTTCAAATTTTGAAGCTCGATAACTTTGGCAAATGTGGACCAAATTTGTTAAACAAAGTGTCAAATTAATCAGATCGACGAGATCTTTAAAATGACACAACAATATTCATGATTGCATCTTGTTGAATTTCCAAGAAAAATAGTACATTATGTGCTCAAACACACAACTTTTGTGACTTTTCAAAATTTGAAGCTCGAAAGCTTCGGCAAATGAAGACCAAATTTGTTAAACAAAGTGTCAAATTAATCAGCTCAACGAGATTTTGAAGATGTCACAACACATGATGATTGCATCTTGTTGAATTTCCAAGAAAAATAGTACTTTATGTGCTCAAACACACAACTTTTGTGACTTTTCAAACTTTGAAGCTCGATAACTTCGGCAAATGTGGACCAAATTTGTTAAACAAAGTGTCAAATTAATTAGCTCGACGAGATTTTGAATATGTCACAACACATCATGATTGCATCTTGTTGAATTTCCAAGAAAAATAGTACTTTATGTGCTCAAACACACATATTTTGTGACTTTTCAAACTCTGAAGCTCGATAACTTTGGCAAATGTGGACCAAATTTGTTACACAAAGTGTCAAAGTAATCACCTCAACGAGATTTTGAAGATGTCACAACACATCATGATTACATCTTGTTGAACTTCCAAGAAAAATAGTACTTTATGTGCTCAAACACACATATTTTGTGACTTTTCAAACTCTGAAGCTCAATAACTTCGGCAAATGTGGACCAAATTTCTTAAACAAACTGTCAAGTTAATAAGCTCAACGAGATTTTGAAGATGTCACAACAAATCATGATTGCATCTTGTTGAATTTCCAAAAAAAATAGTACTTTATGTGCTCAAACACACAACTTTTGTGACTTTTCCAATTTTGAAGCTCGATAACTTCGGCAAATGTGGACCAAATTTCTTAAACAAAGTGTCAAAGTAATCACCACAACGAGATTTTAAAGATGTCACAACACATCATTTTTACATCTTGTTGAACTTCCAAGAAAAATAGTACTTTATGTGCTCAAACACACAACTTTTGTGACTTTTCCAATTTTGAAGCTCGATAACTTCGGCAAATGTGGACCAAATTTGTTAACCAAAGTGTCAAATTCATCAGCTCGACGAGATCTTTAAAATGACAAAACAATTCATGATTGCATCTTGTTGAATTTCCAAGAAAAATAGTACTTTATGTGCTCAAACACACAACTTTTGTGACTTTTCAAACTTTGAAGCTCGATAACTTCGGCAAATGTGGACCAAATTTGTTAAACAAAGTGTCAAATTAATTAGCTCGACGAGATTTTGAATATGTCACAACACATCATGATTGCATCTTGTTGAATTTCCAAGAAAAATAGTACTTTATGTGCTCAAACACACATATTTTGTGACTTTTCAAACTCTGAAGCTCGATAACTTTGGCAAATGTGGACCAAATTTGTTACACAAAGTGTCAAAGTAATCACCTCAACGAGATTTTGAAGATGTCACAACACATCATGATTACATCTTGTTGAACTTCCAAGAAAAATAGTACTTTATGTGCTCAAACACACAACTTGTGTGACTTCAAATTTTGAAGCTCGATAACTTCGGCAAATGTGGACCAAATTTGCTAACCAAAGTGTCAAATTCATCAGCTCGACGAGATCTTTAAAATGACACAACAATTCATGATTGCATCTTGTTGAATTTCCAAGAAAAATAGTACTTTATGTGCTCAAACACACAACTTTTGTGACTTTTCAAACTTTGAAGCTCGATAACTTCGGCAAATGTGGACCAAATTTGTTAAACAAAGTGTCAAATTAATTAGCTCGACGAGATTTTGAATATGTCACAACACATCATGATTGCATCTTGTTGAATTTCCAAGAAAAATAGTACTTTATGTGCTCAAACACACAACTTGTGTGACTTCAAATTTTGAAGCTCGATAGCTTCGGCAAATGAAGACCAACTTTGTTAAACAAAGTGTCAAATTAGTTAGCTCGACGAGATTTTGAATATGTCCCAACACATCATGATTGCATCTTGTTGAATTTCCAAGAAAAATAGTACTTTATGTGCTCAAACACACATATTTTGTGACTTTTCAAACTTTGAAGCTCGATAACTTCGGCAAATGTGGACCAAATTTGTTAAACAAAGTGTCAAATTAATCAGCCCGACGAGATTTTGAATATGTCGCAACACATCATGATTGCATCTTGTTGAATTTCCAAGAAAAATAGTACTTTATGTGCTCAAACACACATATTTTGTGACTTTTCAAACTTTGCAGCTCGATAACTTTGGCAAAAGTGGACCAAATTTGTTAACCAAAGTGTCAAATTAATCAGCTCGACGAGATCTTTAAAATGACACAACAATTCATGATTGCATCTTGTTGAATTTCCAAGAAAAATAGTACTTTATGTGCTCAAACACACAACTTTTGTGACTTTTCAAACTTTGAAGCTCGATAGCTTCGGCAAATGAAGACCAAATTTGTTAAACAAAGTGTCAAAGTAATCACCTCAACGAGATTTTAAAGATGTCACAACACATCATTTTTACATCTTGTTGAACTTCCAAGAAAAATAGTACTTTATGTGCTCAAACACACAACTTGTGTGACTTCAAATTTTGAAGCTCGATAGCTTCGGCAAATGAAGACCAACTTTGTTAAACAAAGTGTCAAATTAGTTAGCTCGACGAGATTTTGAATATGTCCCAACACATCATGATTGCATCTTGTTGAATTTCCAAGAAAAATAGTACTTTATGTGCTCAAACACACATATTTTGTGACTTTTCAAACTCTGAAGCTCGATAACTTTGGCAAATGTGGACCAAATTTGTTACACAAAGTGTCAAAGTAATCACCTCAACGAGATTTTGAAGATGTCACAACACATCATGATTACATCTTGTTGAACTTCCAAGAAAAATAGTACTTTATGTGCTCAAACACACAACTTGTGTGACTTCAAATTTTGAAGCTCGATAGCTTCGGCAAATGAAGACCAACTTTGTTAAACAAAGTGTCAAATTAATCAGCTCGACGAGATTTTGAATATGTCACAACACATCATGATTGCATCTTGTTGAATTTCCAAGAAAAATAGTACTTTATGTGCTCAAACACACATATTTTGTGACTTTTCAAACTTTGAAGCTCGATAACTTTGGCAAAAGTGGACCAAATTTGTTAACCAAAGTGTCAAATTAATCAGCTCGACGAGATCTTTAAAATGACACAACAATTCATGATTGCATCTTGTTGAATTTCCAAGAAAAATAGTACTTTATGTGCTCAAACACACAACTTTTGTGACTTTACAAACTTTGAAGCTCGATAGCTTCGGCAAATGAAGACCAAATTTGTTAAACAAAGTGTCAAATTAATCAGCTCGACAAGGTTATGAAGATGTCATAACACACCATGATTACATCTTGTTGAACTTCCAAGAAAAATAGTACTTTATGTGCTCAAACACACAACTTTTGTGACTTTTCAAACTTTGAAGCTCGATGGCTTCGGCAAATGAAGACCAAATTTGTTAAACAAAGTGTCAAATTAATCAGCTCGACGAGATTTTGAAGATGTCACAACACATCATGATTGCATCTTGTTGAATTTCCACGAAAAATAGTACTTTATGTGCTCAAACACACAACTTTTGTGACTTTTCTAAATTTGAAGCTCGATAACTTTGGCAAATGTGGACCAAATTTGTTAACCAAAGTGTCAAATTAATCAGCTCGACGAGATCTTTAAAATGACACAACAATTCAAGATTGCATCTTGTTGAATTTCCAAGAAAAATAGTACTTTATGTGCTCAAACACACATATTTTGTGACTTTTAAAACTCTGAAGCTCGATAACTTTGGCAAATGTTGACCAAATTTGTTACACAAAGTGTCAAAGTAATCACCTCAACGAGATTTTGAAGATGTCACAACACATCATGATTACATCTTGTTGAACTTCCAAGAAAAATAGTACTTTATGTGCTCAAACACACATATTTTGTGACTTTTCAAACTTTGAAGCTCGATAACTTTGGCAAATGTTGACCAAATTTGTTAAACAAAGTGTCAAATTAATCAGCTCGACGAGATTTTGAATATGTCACAACAGATCATGATTGCATCTTGTTGAATTTCCAAGAAAAATAGTACTTTATGTGCTCAAACACACATATTTTGTGACTTTTCAAACTTTGAAGCTCGATAACTTTGGCAAAAGTGGACCAAATTTGTTAACCAAAGTGTCAAATTAATCAGCTCGACGAGATCTTTAAAATGACACAACAATTCATGATTGCATCTTGTTGAATTTCCAAGAAAAATAGTACTTTATGTGCTCAAACACACATATTTTGTGACTTTTAAAACTCTGAAGCTCGATAACTTTGGCAAATGTTGACCAAATTTGTTACACAAAGTGTCAAAGTAATCACCTCAACGAGATTTTGAAGATGTCACAACACATCATGATTACATCTTGTTGAACTTCCAAGAAAAATAGTACTTTATGTGCTCAAACACACAACTTGTGTGACTTCAAATTTTGAAGCTCGATAGCTTCGGCAAATGAAGACCAACTTTGTTAAACAAAGTGTCAAATTAGTTAGCTCGACGAGATTTTGAATATGTCCCAACACATCATGATTGCATCTTGTTGAATTTCCAAGAAAAATAGTACTTTATGTGCTCAAACACACATATTTTGTGACTTTTCAAACTCTGAAGCTCGATAACTTTGGCAAATGTGGACCAAATTTGTTACACAAAGTGTCAAAGTAATCACCTCAACGAGATTTTGAAGATGTCACAACACATCATGATTACATCTTGTTGAACTTCCAAGAAAAATAGTACTTTATGTGCTCAAACACACAACTTGTGTGACTTCAAATTTTGAAGCTCGATAGCTTCGGCAAATGAAGACCAACTTTGTTAAACAAAGTGTCAAATTAGTTAGCTCGACGAGATTTTGAATATGTCCCAACACATCATGATTGCATCTTGTTGAATTTCCAAGAAAAATAGTACTTTATGTGCTCAAACACACATATTTTGTGACTTTTCAAACTCTGAAGCTCGATAACTTTGGCAAATGTGGACCAAATTTGTTACACAAAGTGTCAAAGTAATCACCTCAACGAGATTTTGAAGATGTCACAACACATCATGATTACATCTTGTTGAACTTCCAAGAAAAATAGTACTTTATGTGCTCAAACACACAACTTGTGTGACTTCAAATTTTGAAGCTCGATAGCTTCGGCAAATGAAGACCAACTTTGTTAAACAAAGTGTCAAATTAATCAGCTCGACGAGATTTTGAATATGTCACAACACATCATGATTGCATCTTGTTGAATTTCCAAGAAAAATAGTACTTTATGTGCTCAAACACACATATTTTGTGACTTTTCAAACTTTGAAGCTCGATAACTTTGGCAAAAGTGGACCAAATTTGTTAACCAAAGTGTCAAATTAATCAGCTCGACGAGATCTTTAAAATGACACAACAATTCATGATTGCATCTTGTTGAATTTCCAAGAAAAATAGTACTTTATGTGCTCAAACACACAACTTGTGTGACTTCAAATTTTGAAGCTCGATAGCTTCGGCAAATGAAGACCAACTTTGTTAAACAAAGTGTCAAATTAATCAGCTCGACAAGGTTATGAAGATGTCATAACACACCATGATTACATCTTGTTGAACTTCCAAGAAAAATAGTACTTTATGTGCTCAAACACACAACTTTTGTGACTTTTCAAACTTTGAAGCTCGATGGCTTCGGCAAATGAAGACCAAATTTGTTAAACAAAGTGTCAAATTAATCAGCTCGACGAGATTTTGAAGATGTCACAACACATCATGATTGCATCTTGTTGAATTTCCACGAAAAATAGTACTTTATGTGCTCAAACACACAACTTTTGTGACTTTTCTAAATTTGAAGCTCGATAACTTTGGCAAATGTGACCAAATTTGTTAACCAAAGTGTCAAATTAATCAGCTCGACGAGATCTTTAAAATGACACAACAATTCAAGATTGCATCTTGTTGAATTTCCAAGAAAAATAGTACTTTATGTGCTCCAACACACATATTTTGTGACTTTTAAAACTCTGAAGCTCGATAACTTTGGCAAATGTTGACCAAATTTGTTACACAAAGTGTCAAAGTAATCACCTCAACGAGATTTTGAAGATGTCACAACACATCATGATTACATCTTGTTGAACTTCCAAGAAAAATAGTACTTTATGTGCTCAAACACACATATTTTGTGACTTTTCAAACTTTGAAGCTCGATAACTTTGGCAAATGTTGACCAAATTTGTTAAACAAAGTGTCAAATTAATCAGCTCGACGAGATTTTGAATATGTCACAACAGATCATGATTGCATCTTGTTGAATTTCCAAGAAAAATAGTACTTTATGTGCTCAAACACACATATTTTGTGACTTTTCAAACTTTGAAGCTCGATAACTTTGGCAAAAGTGGACCAAATTTGTTAACCAAAGTGTCAAATTAATCAGCTCGACGAGATCTTTAAAATGACACAACAATTCATGATTGCATCTTGTTGAATTTCCAAGAAAAATAGTACTTTATGTGCTCAAACACACAACTTTTGTGACTTTTCAAACTTTGAAGCTCGATAGCTTCGGCAAATGAAGACCAAATTTGTTAAACAAAGTGTCAAATTAATCAGCTCGACAAGGTTATGAAGATGTCACAACACACCATGATTACATCTTGTTGAACTTCCAAGAAAAATAGTACTTTATGTGCTCAAACACACAACTTTTGTGACTTTTCAAACTTTGAAGCTCGATAACTTCGGCAAATGTGGACCAAATTTCTTAAACAAAGTGTCAAAGTAATCACCACAACGAGATTTTAAAGATGTCACAACACATCATTTTTACATCTTGTTGAACTTCCAAGAAAAATAGTACTTTATGTGCTCAAACACACAACTTTTGTGACTTTTCCAATTTTGAAGCTCGATAACTTCGGCAAATGTGGACCAAATTTGTTAAACAAAGTGTCAAATTAATTAGCTCGACGAGATTTTGAATATGTCACAACACATCATGATTGCATCTTGTTGAATTTCCAAGAAAAATAGTACTTTATGTGCTCAAACACACAACTTGTGTGACTTCAAATTTTGAAGCTCGATAGCTTCGGCAAATGAAGACCAACTTTGTTAACCAAAGTGTCAAATTCATCAGCTCGACGAGATCTTTAAAATGACAAAACAATTCATGATTGCATCTTGTTGAATTTCCAAGAAAAATAGTACTTTATGTGCTCAAACACACAACTTTTGTGACTTTTCAAACTTTGAAGCTCGATAACTTCGGCAAATGTGGACCAAATTTGTTAAACAAAGTGTCAAATTAATTAGCTCGACGAGATTTTGAATATGTCACAACACATCATGATTGCATCTTGTTGAATTTCCAAGAAAAATAGTACTTTATGTGCTCAAACACACATATTTTGTGACTTTTCAAACTCTGAAGCTCGATAACTTTGGCAAATGTGGACCAAATTTGTTACACAAAGTGTCAAAGTAATCACCTCAACGAGATTTTGAAGATGTCACAACACATCATGATTACATCTTGTTGAACTTCCAAGAAAAATAGTACTTTATGTGCTCAAACACACAACTTGTGTGACTTCAAATTTTGAAGCTCGATAACTTCGGCAAATGTGGACCAAATTTGCTAACCAAAGTGTCAAATTCATCAGCTCGACGAGATCTTTAAAATGACACAACAATTCATGATTGCATCTTGTTGAATTTCCAAGAAAAATAGTACTTTATGTGCTCAAACACACAACTTTTGTGACTTTTCAAACTTTGAAGCTCGATAACTTCGGCAAATGTGGACCAAATTTGTTAAACAAAGTGTCAAATTAATTAGCTCGACGAGATTTTGAATATGTCACAACACATCATGATTGCATCTTGTTGAATTTCCAAGAAAAATAGTACTTTATGTGCTCAAACACACAACTTGTGTGACTTCAAATTTTGAAGCTCGATAGCTTCGGCAAATGAAGACCAACTTTGTTAAACAAAGTGTCAAATTAGTTAGCTCGACGAGATTTTGAATATGTCCCAACACATCATGATTGCATCTTGTTGAATTTCCAAGAAAAATAGTACTTTATGTGCTCAAACACACATATTTTGTGACTTTTCAAACTTTGAAGCTCGATAACTTCGGCAAATGTGGACCAAATTTGTTAAACAAAGTGTCAAATTAGTTAGCTCGACGAGATTTTGAATATGTCCCAACACATCATGATTGCATCTTGTTGAATTTCCAAGAAAAATAGTACTTTATGTGCTCAAACACACATATTTTGTGACTTTTCAAACTTTGAAGCTCGATAACTTCGGCAAATGTGGACCAAATTTGTTAAACAAAGTGTCAAATTAATCAGCCCGACGAGATTTTGAATATGTCACAACACATCATGATTGCATCTTGTTGAATTTCCAAGAAAAATAGTACTTTATGTGCTCAAACACACATATTTTGTGACTTTTCAAATTTTGCAGCTCGATAACTTTGGCAAAAGTGGACCAAATTTGTTAACCAAAGTGTCAAATTAATCAGCTCGACGAGATCTTTAAAATGACACAACAATTCATGATTGCATCTTGTTGAATTTCCAAGAAAAATAGTACTTTATATGCTCAAACACACAACTTTTGTGACTTTTCAAACTTTGAAGCTCGATAGCTTCGGCAAATGAAGACCAAATTTGTTAAACAAAGTGTCAAAGTAATCACCTCAACGAGATTTTAAAGATGTCACAACACATCATTTTTACATCTTGTTGAACTTCCAAGAAAAATAGTACTTTATGTGCTCAAACACACAACTTGTGTGACTTCAAATTTTGAAGCTCGATAGCTTCGGCAAATGAAGACCAACTTTGTTAAACAAAGTGTCAAATTAGTTAGCTCGACGAGATTTTGAATATGTCCCAACACATCATGATTGCATCTTGTTGAATTTCCAAGAAAAATAGTACTTTATGTGCTCAAACACACAACTTTTGTGACTTTTCAAACTTTGAAGCTCGATAACTTCGGCAAATGTGGACCAAATTTCTTAAACAAAGTGTCAAAGTAATCACCACAACGAGATTTTAAAGATGTCACAACACATCATTTTTACATCTTGTTGAACTTCCAAGAAAAATAGTACTTTATGTGCTCAAACACACAACTTTTGTGACTTTTCCAATTTTGAAGCTCGATAACTTTGGCAAATGTGGACCAAATTTGTTAACCAAAGTGTCAAATTAATCATCTCGACGAGATCTTTAAAATGACACAACAAATCATCATTGCATCTTGTTGAATTTCCAAGAAAAATAGTACTTTATGTGCTCAAACACACAACTTTTGTGACTTTTCCAATTTTGAAGCTCGATAACTTCGGCAAATGTGGACCAAATTTCTTAAACAAAGTGTCAAATTAATCAGCTCAACGAGATTTTGAATATGTCACAACACATCATCATTGCATCTTGTTGAATTTCCAAGAAAAATAGTACTTTATGTGCTCAAACACACAACTTTTGTGACTTTTCCAATTTTGAAGCTCGATAACTTCGGCAAATGTGGACCAAATTTGCTAACCAAAGTGTCAAATTCATCAGCTCGACGAGATCTTTAAAATGACACAACAATTCAGGATTGCATCTTGTTGAATTTCCAAGAAAAATAGTACTTTATGTGCTCAAACACACAACTTTTGTGACTTTTCAAACTTTGAAGCTCGATAACTTCGGCAAATGTGGACCAAATTTGTTAAACAAAGTGTCAAATTAATCAGCTCGACGAGATCTTTAAAATGACACAACAATTCATGATTGCATCTTGTTGAATTTCCAAGAAAAATAGTACTTTATGTGCTCAAACACACAACTTTTGTGACTTTTCAAACTTTGAAGCTCGATAACTTCGGCAAATGTGGACCAAATTTGTTAAACAAAGTGTCAAATTAATTAGCTCGACGAGATTTTGAATATGTCATAACACATTATGATTGCATCTTGTTGAATTTCCAAGAAAAATAGTACTTTATGTGCTCAAACACACAACTTTTGTGACTTTTCCAATTTTGAAGCTCGATAACTTCGGCAAATGTGGACCAAATTTGTTAAACAAAGTGTCAAATTAATTAGCTCGACGAGATTTTGAATATGTCATAACACATCATGATTGCATCTTGTTGAATTTCCAAGAAAAATAGTACTTTATGTGCTCAAACACAAATATTTTGTGACTTTTCAAACTTTGAAGCTCGATAACTTTGGCAAAAGTGGACCAAATTTGTTAACCAAAGTGTCAAATTAATCAGCTCGACGAGATCTTTAAAATGACACAACAATTCATGATTGCATCTTGTTGAATTTCCAAGAAAAATAGTACTTTATGTGCTCAAACACACATATTTTGTGACTTTTCAAACTTTGAAGCTCGATAACTTTGGCAAAAGTGGACCAAATTTGTTAACCAAAGTGTCAAATTAATCAGCTCGACGAGATCTTTAAAATGACACAACAATTCATGATTGCATCTTGTTGAATTTCCAAGAAAAATAGTACTTTATGTGCTCAAACACACAACTTTTGTGACTTTTCAAACTTTGAAGCTCGATGGCTTCGGCAAATGAAGACCAAATTTGTTAAACAAAGTGTCAAATTAATCAGCTCGACGAGATTTTGAAGATGTCTCAACACATCATGATTGCATCTTGTTGAATTTCCAAGAAAAATAGTACTTTATGTGCTCAAACACACAACTTTTGTGACTTTTCTAAATTTGAAGCTCGATAACTTTGGCAAATGTGGACCAAATTTGTTAACCAAAGTGTCAAATTAATCAGCTCGACGAGATCTTTAAAATGACACAACAATTCAAGATTGCATCTTGTTGAATTTCCAAGAAAAATAGTACTTTATGTGCTCAAACACACAACTTTTGTGACTTTTCAAACTTTGAAGCTCGATAGCTTCGGCAAATGAGGACCAAATTTCTTAAACAAAGTGTCAAATTAATCAGCTCATCGAGATTTTGAAGATGTCACAAAACATCATGATTGCATCTTGTTGAATTTCCAAGAAAAATAGTACTTTATGTGCTCAAACACAGATATTTTGTGACTTTTCAAACTTTGAAGCTCGATAACTTTGGCAAATGTTGACCAAATTTGTTAAACAAAGTGTCAAATTAATCAGCTCGACGAGATTTTGAATATGTCACAACACATCATGATTGCATCTTGTTGAATTTCCAAGAAAAATAGTACTTTATGTGCTCAAACACACATATTTTGTGACTTTTCAAACTTTGAAGCTCGATAACTTTGGCAAAAGTGGACCAAATTTGTTAACCAAAGTGTCAAATTAATCAGCTCGACGAGATCTTTAAAATGACACAACAATTCAAGATTGCATCTTGTTGAATTTCCAAGAAAAATAGTACTTTATGTGCTCAAACACACATATTTTGTGACTTTTCAAACTTTGAAGCTCGATAACTTTGGCAAATGTTGACCAAATTTGTTAAACAAAGTGTCAAATTAATCAGCTCGACGAGATTTTGAATATGTCACAACACATCATGATTACATCTTGTTGAACTTCCAAGAAAAATAGTACTTTATGTGCTCAAACACACAACTTTTGTGACTTTTCCAATTTTGAAGCTCGATAACTTTGGCAAATGTGGACCAAATTTGTTAACCAAAGTGTCAAATTAATCATCTCGACGAGATCTTTAAAATGACACAACAAATCATGATTGCATCTTGTTGAATATCCAAGAAAAATAGTACTTTATGTGCTCAAACACACAACTTTTGTGACTTTTCCAATTTTGAAGCTCGATAACTTCGGCAAATGTGGACCAAATTTCTTAAACAAAGTGTCACATTAATCAGCTCAACGAGATTTTGAATATGTCACAACACATCATCATTGCATCTTGTTGAATTTCCAAGAAAAATAGTACTTTATGTGCTCAAACACACAACTTTTGTGACTTTTCCAATTTTGAAGCTCGATAACTTCGGCAAATGTGGACCAAATTTGCTAACCAAAGTGTCAAATTCATCAGCTCGACGAGATCTTTAAAATGACAAAACAATTCATGATTGCATCTTGTTGAATTTCCAAGAAAAATAGTACTTTATGTGCTCAAACACACAACTTTTGTGACTTTTCAAACTTTGAAGCTCGATAACTTCGGCAAATGTGGACCAAATTTGTTAAACAAAGTGTCAAATTAATTAGCTCGACGAGATTTTGAATATGTCACAACACATCATGATTGCATCTTGTTGAATTTCCAAGAAAAATAGTACTTTATGTGCTCAAACACACATATTTTGTGACTTTTCAAATTCTGAAGCTCGATAACTTTGGCAAATGTGGACCAAATTTGTTACACAAAGTGTCAAAGTAATCACCTCAACGAGATTTTGAAGATGTCACAACACATCATGATTACATCTTGTTGAACTTCCAAGAAAAATAGTACTTTATGTGCTCAAACACACATATTTTGTGACTTTTCAAACTTTGAAGCTCGATAACTTCGGCAAATGTGGACCAAATTTCTTAAACAAAGTGTCAAAGTAATCACCACCACGAGATTTTAAAGATGTCACAACACATCATTTTTACATCTTGTTGAACTTCCAAGAAAAATAGTACTTTATGTGCTCAAACACACAACTTTTGTGACTTTTCCAATTTTGAAGCTCGATAACTTTGGCAAATGTGGACCAAATTTGTTAACCAAAGTGTCAAATTAATCATCTCGACGAGATCTTTAAAATGACACAACAAATCATGATTGCATCTTGTTGAATTTCCAAGAAAAATAGTACTTTATGTGCTCAAACACACAACTTTTGTGACTTTTCAAACTTTGAAGCTCGATAACTTCGGCAAATGTGGACCAAATTTGTTAAACAAAGTGTCAAATTAATTAGCTCGACGAGATTTTGAATATGTCACAACACATCATGATTGCATCTTGTTGAATTTCCAAGAAAAATAGTACTTTATGTGCTCAAACACACATATTTTGTGACTTTTCAAACTCTGAAGCTCGATAACTTTGGCAAATGTGGACCAAATTTGTTACACAAAGTGTCAAAGTAATCACCTCAACGAGATTTTGAATATGTCACAACACATCATGATTGCATCTTGTTGAATTTCCAAGAAAAATAGTACTTTATGTGCTCAAACACACAACTTGTGTGACTTCAAATTTTGAAGCTCGATAGCTTCGGCAAATGAAGACCAACTTTGTTAAACAAAGTGTCAAATTAGTTAGCTCGACGAGATTTTGAATATGTCCCAACACATCATGATTGCATCTTGTTGAATTTCCAAGAAAAATAGTACTTTATGTGCTCAAACACACATATTTTGTGACTTTTCAAACTTTGAAGCTCGATAACTTCGGCAAATGTGGACCAAATTTGTTAAACAAAGTGTCAAATTAATCAGCCCGACGAGATTTTGAATATGTCACAACACATCATGATTGCATCTTGTTGAATTTCCAAGAAAAATAGTACTTTATGTGCTCAAACACACAACTTTTGTGACTTTTCAAACTTTGAAGCTCGATAGCTTCGGCAAATGAAGACCAAATTTGTTAAACAAAGTGTCAAAGTAATCACCTCAACGAGATTTTAAAGATGTCACAACACATCATTTTTACATCTTGTTGATCTTCCAAGAAAAATAGTACTTTATGTGCTCAAACACACAACTTGTGTGACTTCAAATTTTGAAGCTCGATAGCTTCGGCAAATGAAGACCAACTTTGTTAAACAAAGTGTCAAATTAGTTAGCTCGACGAGATTTTGAATATGTCCCAACACATCATGATTGCATCTTGTTGAATTTCCAAGAAAAATAGTACTTTATGTGCTCAAACACACATATTTTGTGACTTTTCAAACTTTGAAGCTCGATAACTTCGGCAAATGTGGACCAAATTTGTTAAACAAAGTGTCAAATTAATCAGCTCGACGAGATTTTGAATATGTCACAACACATCATGATTGCATCTTGTTGAATTTCCAAGAAAAATAGTACTTTATGTGCTCAAACACACATATTTTGTGACTTTTCAAACTTTGAAGCTCGATAACTTTGGCAAAAGTGGACCAAATTTGTTAACCAAAGTGTCAAATTAATCAGCTCGACGAGATCTTTAAAATGACACAACAATTCATGATTGCATCTTGTTGAATTTCCAAGAAAAATAGTACTTATGTGCTCAAACACACAACTTTTGTGACTTTTCAAACTTTGAAGCTCGATAGCTTCGGCAAATGAAGACCAAATTTGTTAAACAAAGTGTCAAATTAATCAGCTCGACAAGGTTATGAAGATGTCACAACACACCATGATTACATCTTGTTGAACTTCCAAGAAAAATAGTACTTTATGTGCTCAAACACACAACTTGTGTGACTTCAAATTTTGAAGCTCGATAGCTTCGGCAAATGAAGACCAACTTTGTTAAACAAAGTGTCAAATTAGTTAGCTCGACGAGATTTTGAATATGTCCCAACACATCATGATTGCATCTTGTTGAATTTCCAAGAAAAATAGTACTTTATGTGCTCAAACACACATATTTTGTGACTTTTCAAACTTTGAAGCTCGATAACTTCGGCAAATGTGGACCAAATTTGTTAAACAAAGTGTCAAATTAATCAGCTCGACGAGATTTTGAATATGTCATAACACATCATCATTGCATCTTGTTGAATTTCCAAGAAAAATAGTACTTTATGTGCTCAAACACACAACTTTTGTGACTTTTCCAATTTTGAAGCTCGATAACTTCGGCAAATGTGGACCAAATTTGCTAACCAAAGTGTCAAATTCATCAGCTCGACGAGATCTTTAAAATGACACAACAATTCATGATTGCATCTTGTTGAATTTCCAAGAAAAATAGTACTTTATGTGCTCAAACACACAACTTTTGTGACTTTTCAAACTTTGAAGCTCGATAACTTCGGCAAATGTGGACCAAATTTGTTAAACAAAGTGTCAAATTAATTAGCTCGACGAGATTTTGAATATGTCACAACACATCATGATTGCATCTTGTTGAATTTCCAAGAAAAATAGTACTTTATGTGCTCAAACGCACATATTTTGTGACTTTTCAAACTCTGAAGCTCGATAACTTTGGCAAATGTGGACCAAATTTGTTACACAAAGTGTCAAAGTAATCACCTCAACGAGATTTTGAAGATGTCACAACACATCATGATTACATCTTGTTGAACTTCCAAGAAAAATAGTACTTTATGTGCTCAAACACACAACTTGTGTGACTTCAAATTTTGAAGCTCGATAACTTCGGCAAATGTGGACCAAATTTGCTAACCAAAGTGTCAAATTCATCAGCTCGACGAGATCTTTAAAATGACACAACAATTCATGATTGCATCTTGTTGAATTTCCAAGAAAAATAGTACTTTATGTGCTCAAACACACAACTTTTGTGACTTTTCAAACTTTGAAGCTCGATAACTTCGGCAAATGTGGACCAAATTTGTTAAACAAAGTGTCAAATTAATTAGCTCGACGAGATTTTGAATATGTCACAACACATCATGATTGCATCTTGTTGAATTTCCAAGAAAAATAGTACTTTATGTGCTCAAACACACAACTTGTGTGACTTCAAATTTTGAAGCTCGATAGCTTCGGCAAATGAAGACCAACTTTGTTAAACAAAGTGTCAAATTAATCAGCTCGACAAGGTTATGAAGATGTCACAACACACCATGATTACATCTTGTTGAACTTCCAAGAAAAATAGTACTTTATGTGCTCAAACACACAACTTGTGTGACTTCAAATTTTGAAGCTCGATAGCTTCGGCAAATGAAGACCAACTTTGTTAAACAAAGTGTCAAATTAGTTAGCTCGACGAGATTTTGAATATGTCCCAACACATCATGATTGCATCTTGTTGAATTTCCAAGAAAAATAGTACTTTATGTGCTCAAACACACATATTTTGTGACTTTTCAAACTTTGAAGCTCGATAACTTCGGCAAATGTGGACCAAATTTGTTAAACAAAGTGTCAAATTAATCAGCTCGACGAGATTTTGAATATGTCATAACACATCATCATTGCATCTTGTTGAATTTCCAAGAAAAATAGTACTTTATGTGCTCAAACACACAACTTTTGTGACTTTTCCAATTTTGAAGCTCGATAACTTCGGCAAATGTGGACCAAATTTGCTAACCAAAGTGTCAAATTCATCAGCTCGACGAGATCTTTAAAATGACACAACAATTCATGATTGCATCTTGTTGAATTTCCAAGAAAAATAGTACTTTATGTGCTCAAACACACAACTTTTGTGACTTTTCAAACTTTGAAGCTCGATAACTTCGGCAAATGTGGACCAAATTTGTTAAACAAAGTGTCAAATTAATTAGCTCGACGAGATTTTGAATATGTCACAACACATCATGATTGCATCTTGTTGAATTTCCAAGAAAAATAGTACTTTATGTGCTCAAACGCACATATTTTGTGACTTTTCAAACTCTGAAGCTCGATAACTTTGGCAAATGTGGACCAAATTTGTTACACAAAGTGTCAAAGTAATCACCTCAACGAGATTTTGAAGATGTCACAACACATCATGATTACATCTTGTTGAACTTCCAAGAAAAATAGTACTTTATGTGCTCAAACACACAACTTGTGTGACTTCAAATTTTGAAGCTCGATAACTTCGGCAAATGTGGACCAAATTTGCTAACCAAAGTGTCAAATTCATCAGCTCGACGAGATCTTTAAAATGACACAACAATTCATGATTGCATCTTGTTGAATTTCCAAGAAAAATAGTACTTTATGTGCTCAAACACACAACTTTTGTGACTTTTCAAACTTTGAAGCTCGATAACTTCGGCAAATGTGGACCAAATTTGTTAAACAAAGTGTCAAATTAATTAGCTCGACGAGATTTTGAATATGTCACAACACATCATGATTGCATCTTGTTGAATTTCCAAGAAAAATAGTACTTTATGTGCTCAAACACACAACTTGTGTGACTTCAAATTTTGAAGCTCGATAGCTTCGGCAAATGAAGACCAACTTTGTTAAACAAAGTGTCAAATTAGTTAGCTCGACGAGATTTTGAATATGTCCCAACACATCATGATTGCATCTTGTTGAATTTCCAAGAAAAATAGTACTTTATGTGCTCAAACACACATATTTTGTGACTTTTCAAACTTTGAAGCTCGATAACTTCGGCAAATGTGGACCAAATTTGTTAAACAAAGTGTCAAATTAATCAGCCCGACGAGATTTTGAATATGTCACAACACATCATGATTGCATCTTGTTGAATTTCCAAGAAAAATAGTACTTTATGTGCTCAAACACACATATTTTGTGACTTTTCAAACTTTGCAGCTCGATAACTTTGGCAAAAGTGGACCAAATTTGTTAACCAAAGTGTCAAATTAATCAGCTCGACGAGATCTTTAAAATGACACAACAATTCATGATTGCATCTTGTTGAATTTCCAAGAAAAATAGTACTTTATGTGCTCAAACACACAACTTTTGTGACTTTTCAAACTTTGAAGCTCGATAGCTTCGGCAAATGAAGACCAAATTTGTTAAACAAAGTGTCAAAGTAATCACCTCAACGAGATTTTAAAGATGTCACAACACATCATTTTTACATCTTGTTGAACTTCCAAGAAAAATAGTACTTTATGTGCTCAAACACACAACTTGTGTGACTTCAAATTTTGAAGCTCGATAGCTTCGGCAAATGAAGACCAACTTTGTTAAACAAAGTGTCAAATTAATCAGCTCAACAAGGTTATGAAGATGTCACAACACACCATGATTACATCTTCTTGAACTTCCAAGAAAAATAGTACTTTATGTGCTCAAACACACAACTTTTGTGACTTTTCAAACTTTGAAGCTCGATAACTTCGGCAAATGTGGACCAAATTTCTTAAACAAAGTGTCAAAGTAATCACCACAACGAGATTTTAAAGATGTCACAACACATCATTTTTACATCTTGTTGAACTTCCAAGAAAAATAGTACTTTATGTGCTCAAACACACAACTTTTGTGACTTTTCCAATTTTGAAGCTCGATAACTTCGGCAAATGTGGACCAAATTTGTTAAACAAAGTGTCAAATTAATTAGCTCGACGAGATTTTGAATATGTCACAACACATCATGATTGCATCTTGTTGAATTTCCAAGAAAAATAGTACTTTATGTGCTCAAACACACAACTTTTGTGACTTTTCAAACTTTGAAGCTCGATAGCTTCGGCAAATGAAGACCAAATTTGTTAAACAAAGTGTCAAATTAATCAGCTCGACAAGGTTATGAAGATGTCACAACACACCATGATTACATCTTGTTGAACTTCCAAGAAAAATAGTACTTTATGTGCTCAAACACACATATTTTGTGACTTTTCAAACTTTGAAGCTCGATAACTTCGGCAAATGTGGACCAAATTTGCTAACCAAAGTGTCAAATTCATCAGCTCGACGAGATCTTTAAAATGACACAACAATTCATGATTGCATCTTGTTGAATTTCCAAGAAAAATAGTACTTTATGTGCTCAAACACACAACTTTTGTGACTTTTCAAACTTTGAAGCTCGATAACTTCGGCAAATGTGGACCAAATTTGTTAAACAAAGTGTCAAATTAATTAGCTCGACGAGATTTTGAATATGTCACAACACATCATGATTGCATCTTGTTGAATTTCCAAGAAAAATAGTACTTTATGTGCTCAAACACACAACTTGTGTGACTTCAAATTTTGAAGCTCGATAGCTTCGGCAAATGAAGACCAACTTTGTTAAACAAAGTGTCAAATTAGTTAGCTCGACGAGATTTTGAATATGTCCCAACACATCATGATTGCATCTTGTTGAATTTCCAAGAAAAATAGTACTTTATGTGCTCAAACACACATATTTTGTGACTTTTCAAACTTTGAAGCTCGATAACTTCGGCAAATGTGGACCAAATTTGTTAAACAAAGTGTCAAATTAATCAGCCCGACGAGATTTTGAATATGTCACAACACATCATGATTGCATCTTGTTGAATTTCCAAGAAAAATAGTACTTTATGTGCTCAAACACACATATTTTGTGACTTTTCAAACTTTGCAGCTCGATAACTTTGGCAAAAGTGGACCAAATTTGTTAACCAAAGTGTCAAATTAATCAGCTCGACGAGATCTTTAAAATGACACAACAATTCATGATTGCATCTTGTTGAATTTCCAAGAAAAATAGTACTTTATGTGCTCAAACACACAACTTTTGTGACTTTTCAAACTTTGAAGCTCGATAGCTTCGGCAAATGAAGACCAAATTTGTTAAACAAAGTGTCAAAGTAATCACCTCAACGAGATTTTAAAGATGTCACAACACATCATTTTTACATCTTGTTGAACTTCCAAGAAAAATAGTACTTTATGTGCTCAAACACACAACTTGTGTGACTTCAAATTTTGAAGCTCGATAGCTTCGGCAAATGAAGACCAACTTTGTTAAACAAAGTGTCAAATTAGTTAGCTCGACGAGATTTTGAATATGTCCCAACACATCATGATTGCATCTTGTTGAATTTCCAAGAAAAATAGTACTTTATGTGCTCAAACACACATATTTTGTGACTTTTCAAACTTTGAAGCTCGATAACTTTGGCAAATGTGGACCAAATTTGTTACACAAAGTGTCAAAGTAATCACCTCAACGAGATTTTGAAGATGTCACAACACATCATGATTACATCTTGTTGAACTTCCAAGAAAAATAGTACTTTATGTGCTCAAACACACAACTTGTGTGACTTCAAATTTTGAAGCTCGATAGCTTCGGCAAATGAAGACCAACTTTGTTAAACAAAGTGTCAAATTAATCAGCTCAACAAGGTTATGAAGATGTCACAACACACCATGATTACATCTTCTTGAACTTCCAAGAAAAATAGTACTTTATGTGCTCAAACACACAACTTTTGTGACTTTTCAAACTTTGAAGCTCGATAACTTCGGCAAATGTGGACCAAATTTCTTAAACAAAGTGTCAAAGTAATCACCACAACGAGATTTTAAAGATGTCACAACACATCATTTTTACATCTTGTTGAACTTCCAAGAAAAATAGTACTTTATGTGCTCAAACACACAACTTTTGTGACTTTTCCAATTTTGAAGCTCGATAACTTCGGCAAATGTGGACCAAATTTGTTAAACAAAGTGTCAAATTAATTAGCTCGACGAGATTTTGAATATGTCACAACACATCATGATTGCATCTTGTTGAATTTCCAAGAAAAATAGTACTTTATGTGCTCAAACACACAACTTTTGTGACTTTTCAAACTTTGAAGCTCGATAGCTTCGGCAAATGAAGACCAAATTTGTTAAACAAAGTGTCAAATTAATCAGCTCGACAAGGTTATGAAGATGTCACAACACACCATTATTACATCTTGTTGAACTTCCAAGAAAAATAGTACTTTATGTGCTCAAACACACATATTTTGTGACTTTTCAAACTTTGAAGCTCGATAACTTCGGCAAATGTGGACCAAATTTGTTAAACAAAGTGTCAAATTAATCAGCCCGACGAGATTTTGAATATGTCACAACACATCATGATTGCATCTTGTTGAATTTCCAAGAAAAATAGTACTTTATGTGCTCAAACACACATATTTTGTGACTTTTCAAACTTTGCAGCTCGATAACTTTGGCAAAAGTGGACCAAATTTGTTAACCAAAGTGTCAAATTAATCAGCTCGACGAGATCTTTAAAATGACACAACAATTCATGATTGCATCTTGTTGAATTTCCAAGAAAAATAGTACTTTATGTGCTCAAACACACAACTTTTGTGACTTTTCAAACTTTGAAGCTCGATAGCTTCGGCAAATGAAGACCAACTTTGTTAAACAAAGTGTCAAATTAATCAGCTCAACAAGGTTATGAAGATGTCACAACACACCATGATTACATCTTCATGAACTTCCAAGAAAAATAGTACTTTATGTGCTCAAACACACAACTTTTGTGACTTTTCCAATTTTGAAGCTCGATAACTTCGGCAAATGTGGACCAAATTTGTTAACCAAAGTGTCAAATTAATCAGCTCGACGAGATCTTTAAAATGACACAACAATTCATGATTGCATCTTGTTGAATTTCCAAGAAAAATAGTACTTTATGTGCTCAAACACACAACTTTTGTGACTTTTCAAACTTTGAAGCTCGATAGCTTCGGCAAATGAAGACCAACTTTGTTAAACAAAGTGTCAAATTAATCAGCTCAACAAGGTTATGAAGATGTCACAACACACCATGATTACATCTTCTTGAACTTCCAAGAAAAATAGTACTTTATGTGCTCAAACACACAACTTTTGTGACTTTTCAAACTTTGAAGCTCGATAACTTCGGCAAATGTGGACCAAATTTCTTAAACAAAGTGTCAAAGTAATCACCACAACGAGATTTTAAAGATGTCACAACACATCATTTTTACATCTTGTTGAACTTCCAAGAAAAATAGTACTTTATGTGCTCAAACACACAACTTTTGTGACTTTTCCAATTTTGAAGCTCGATAACTTCGGCAAATGTGGACCAAATTTGTTAACCAAAGTGTCAAATTAATCAGCTCGACGAGAACTTTAAAATGACACAACAATTCATGATTGCATCTTGTTGAATTTCCAAGAAAAATAGTACTTTATGTGCTCAAACACACAACTTTTGTGACTTTTCAAACTTTGAAGCTCGATAGCTTCGGCAAATGAAGACCAAATTTGTGAAACAAAGTGTCAAATTAATCAGCTCGACAAGGTTATGAAGATGTCACAACACACCATGATTACATCTTGTTGAACTTCCAAGAAAAATAGTACTTTATGTGCTCAAACACACAACTTTTGTGACTTTTCAAACTTTGAAGCTCGATGGCTTCGGCAAATGAAGACCAAATTTGTTAAACAAAGTGTCAAATTAATCAGCTCGACGAGATTTTGAAGATGTCACAACACATCATGATTGCATCTTGTTGAATTTCCACGAAAAATAGTACTTTATGTGCTCAAACACACAACTTTTGTGACTTTTCTAAATTTGAAGCTCGATAACTTTGGCAAATGTGGACCAAATTTGTTAACCAAAGTGTCAAATTAATCAGCTCGACGAGATCTTTAAAATGACACAACAATTCAAGATTGCATCTTGTTGAATTTCCAAGAAAAATAGTACTTTATGTGCTCAAACACACATATTTTGTGACTTTTAAAACTCTGAAGCTCGATAACTTTGGCAAATGTTGACCAAATTTGTTACACAAAGTGTCAAAGTAATCACCTCAACGAGATTTTGAAGATGTCACAACACATCATGATTACATCTTGTTGAACTTCCAAGAAAAATAGTACTTTATGTGCTCAAACACACATATTTTGTGACTTTTCAAACTTTGAAGCTCGATAACTTTGGCAAATGTTGACCAAATTTGTTAAACAAAGTGTCAAATTAATTAGCTCGACGAGATTTTGAATATGTCACAACACATCATGATTGCATCTTGTTGAATTTCCAAGAAAAATAGTACTTTATGTGCTCAAACACACATATTTTGTGACTTTTCAAACTTTGCAGCTCGATAACTTTGGCAAAAGTGGACCAAATTTGTTAACCAAAGTGTCAAATTAATCAGCTCGACGAGATCTTTAAAATGACACAACAATTCATGATTGCATCTTGTTGAATTTCCAAGAAAAATAGTACTTTATGTGCTCAAACACACAACTTTTGTGACTTTTCAAACTTTGAAGCTCGATAGCTTCGGCAAATGAAGACCAACTTTGTTAAACAAAGTGTCAAATTAATCAGCTCAACAAGGTTATGAAGATGTCACAACACACCATGATTACATCTTCATGAACTTCCAAGAAAAATAGTACTTTATGTGCTCAAACACACAACTTTTGTGACTTTTCCAATTTTGAAGCTCGATAACTTCGGCAAATGTGGACCAAATTTGTTAACCAAAGTGTCAAATTAATCAGCTCGACGAGATCTTTAAAATGACACAACAATTCATGATTGCATCTTGTTGAATTTCCAAGAAAAATAGTACTTTATGTGCTCAAACACACAACTTTTGTGACTTTTCAAACTTTGAAGCTCGATAGCTTCGGCAAATGAAGACCAACTTTGTTAAACAAAGTGTCAAATTAATCAGCTCAACAAGGTTATGAAGATGTCACAACACACCATGATTACATCTTCTTGAACTTCCAAGAAAAATAGTACTTTATGTGCTCAAACACACAACTTTTGTGACTTTTCAAACTTTGAAGCTCGATAACTTCGGCAAATGTGGACCAAATTTCTTAAACAAAGTGTCAAAGTAATCACCACAACGAGATTTTAAAGATGTCACAACACATCATTTTTACATCTTGTTGAACTTCCAAGAAAAATAGTACTTTATGTGCTCAAACACACAACTTTTGTGACTTTTCCAATTTTGAAGCTCGATAACTTCGGCAAATGTGGACCAAATTTGTTAACCAAAGTGTCAAATTAATCAGCTCGACGAGAACTTTAAAATGACACAACAATTCATGATTGCATCTTGTTGAATTTCCAAGAAAAATAGTACTTTATGTGCTCAAACACACAACTTTTGTGACTTTTCAAACTTTGAAGCTCGATAGCTTCGGCAAATGAAGACCAAATTTGTGAAACAAAGTGTCAAATTAATCAGCTCGACAAGGTTATGAAGATGTCACAACACACCATGATTACATCTTGTTGAACTTCCAAGAAAAATAGTACTTTATGTGCTCAAACACACAACTTTTGTGACTTTTCAAACTTTGAAGCTCGATGGCTTCGGCAAATGAAGACCAAATTTGTTAAACAAAGTGTCAAATTAATCAGCTCGACGAGATTTTGAAGATGTCACAACACATCATGATTGCATCTTGTTGAATTTCCACGAAAAATAGTACTTTATGTGCTCAAACACACAACTTTTGTGACTTTTCTAAATTTGAAGCTCGATAACTTTGGCAAATGTGGACCAAATTTGTTAACCAAAGTGTCAAATTAATCAGCTCGACGAGATCTTTAAAATGACACAACAATTCAAGATTGCATCTTGTTGAATTTCCAAGAAAAATAGTACTTTATGTGCTCAAACACACATATTTTGTGACTTTTAAAACTCTGAAGCTCGATAACTTTGGCAAATGTTGACCAAATTTGTTACACAAAGTGTCAAAGTAATCACCTCAACGAGATTTTGAAGATGTCACAACACATCATGATTACATCTTGTTGAACTTCCAAGAAAAATAGTACTTTATGTGCTCAAACACACATATTTTGTGACTTTTCAAACTTTGAAGCTCGATAACTTTGGCAAATGTTGACCAAATTTGTTAAACAAAGTGTCAAATTAATTAGCTCGACGAGATTTTGAATATGTCACAACACATCATGATTGCATCTTGTTGAATTTCCAAGAAAAATAGTACTTTATGTGCTCAAACACACATATTTTGTGACTTTTCAAACTTTGCAGCTCGATAACTTTGGCAAAAGTGGACCAAATTTGTTAACCAAAGTGTCAAATTAATCAGCTCGACGAGATCTTTAAAATGACACAACAATTCATGATTGCATCTTGTTGAATTTCCAAGAAAAATAGTACTTTATGTGCTCAAACACACAACTTTTGTGACTTTTCAAACTTTGAAGCTCGATAGCTTCGGCAAATGAAGACCAACTTTGTTAAACAAAGTGTCAAATTAATCAGCTCAACAAGGTTATGAAGATGTCACAACACACCATGATTACATCTTCATGAACTTCCAAGAAAAATAGTACTTTATGTGCTCAAACACACAACTTTTGTGACTTTTCCAATTTTGAAGCTCGATAACTTCGGCAAATGTGGACCAAATTTGTTAACCAAAGTGTCAAATTAATCAGCTCGACGAGATCTTTAAAATGACACAACAATTCATGATTGCATCTTGTTGAATTTCCAAGAAAAATAGTACTTTATGTGCTCAAACACACAACTTTTGTGACTTTTCAAACTTTGAAGCTCGATAGCTTCGGCAAATGAAGACCAACTTTGTTAAACAAAGTGTCAAATTAATCAGCTCAACAAGGTTATGAAGATGTCACAACACACCATGATTACATCTTCTTGAACTTCCAAGAAAAATAGTACTTTATGTGCTCAAACACACAACTTTTGTGACTTTTCAAACTTTGAAGCTCGATAACTTCGGCAAATGTGGACCAAATTTCTTAAACAAAGTGTCAAAGTAATCACCACAACGAGATTTTAAAGATGTCACAACACATCATTTTTACATCTTGTTGAACTTCCAAGAAAAATAGTACTTTATGTGCTCAAACACACAACTTTTGTGACTTTTCCAATTTTGAAGCTCGATAACTTCGGCAAATGTGGACCAAATTTGTTAACCAAAGTGTCAAATTAATCAGCTCGACGAGAACTTTAAAATGACACAACAATTCATGATTGCATCTTGTTGAATTTCCAAGAAAAATAGTACTTTATGTGCTCAAACACACAACTTTTGTGACTTTTCAAACTTTGAAGCTCGATAGCTTCGGCAAATGAAGACCAAATTTGTGAAACAAAGTGTCAAATTAATCAGCTCGACAAGGTTATGAAGATGTCACAACACACCATGATTACATCTTGTTGAACTTCCAAGAAAAATAGTACTTTATGTGCTCAAACACACAACTTTTGTGACTTTTCAAACTTTGAAGCTCGATGGCTTCGGCAAATGAAGACCAAATTTGTTAAACAAAGTGTCAAATTAATCAGCTCGACGAGATTTTGAAGATGTCACAACACATCATGATTGCATCTTGTTGAATTTCCACGAAAAATAGTACTTTATGTGCTCAAACACACAACTTTTGTGACTTTTCTAAATTTGAAGCTCGATAACTTTGGCAAATGTGGACCAAATTTGTTAACCAAAGTGTCAAATTAATCAGCTCGACGAGATCTTTAAAATGACACAACAATTCAAGATTGCATCTTGTTGAATTTCCAAGAAAAATAGTACTTTATGTGCTCAAACACACATATTTTGTGACTTTTAAAACTCTGAAGCTCGATAACTTTGGCAAATGTTGACCAAATTTGTTACACAAAGTGTCAAAGTAATCACCTCAACGAGATTTTGAAGATGTCACAACACATCATGATTACATCTTGTTGAACTTCCAAGAAAAATAGTACTTTATGTGCTCAAACACACATATTTTGTGACTTTTCAAACTTTGAAGCTCGATAACTTTGGCAAATGTTGACCAAATTTGTTAAACAAAGTGTCAAATTAATTAGCTCGACGAGATTTTGAATATGTCACAACACATCATGATTGCATCTTGTTGAATTTCCAAGAAAAATAGTACTTTATGTGCTCAAACACACAACTTGTGTGACTTCAAATTTTGAAGCTCGATAGCTTCGGCAAATGAAGACCAACTTTGTTAAACAAAGTGTCAAATTAGTTAGCTCGACGAGATTTTGAATATGTCACAACACATCATGATTGCATCTTGTTGAATTTCCAAGAAAAATAGTACTTTATGTGCTCAAACACACAACTTTTGTGACTTTTCAAACTTTGAAGCTCGATAGCTTCGGCAAATGAAGACCAAATTTGTTAAACAAAGTGTCAAAGTAATCACCTCAACGAGATTTTAAAGATGTCACAACACATCATTTTTACATCTTGTTGAACTTCCAAGAAAAATAGTACTTTATGTGCTCAAACACACAACTTGTGTGACTTCAAATTTTGAAGCTCGATAGCTTCGGCAAATGAAGACCAACTTTGTTAAACAAAGTGTCAAATTAGTTAGCTCGACGAGATTTTGAATATGTCCCAACACATCATGATTGCATCTTGTTGAATTTCCAAGAAAAATAGTACTTTATGTGCTCAAACACACAACTTTTGTGACTTTTCAAACTTTGAAGCTCGATAACTTCGGCAAATGTGGACCAAATTTCTTAAACAAAGTGTCAAAGTAATCACCACAACGAGATTTTAAAGATGTCACAACACATCATTTTTACATCTTGTTGAACTTCCAAGAAAAATAGTACTTTATGTGCTCAAACACACAACTTTTGTGACTTTTCCAATTTTGAAGCTCGATAACTTCGGCAAATGTGGACCAAATTTGTTAAACAAAGTGTCAAATTAATTAGCTCGACGAGATTTTGAATATGTCACAACACATCATGATTGCATCTTGTTGAATTTCCAAGAAAAATAGTACTTTATGTGCTCAAACACACAACTTTTGTGACTTTTCAAACTTTGAAGCTCGATAGCTTCGGCAAATGAAGACCAAATTTGTTAAACAAAGTGTCAAATTAATCAGCTCGACAAGGTTATGAAGATGTCACAACACACCATGATTACATCTTGTTGAACTTCCAAGAAAAATAGTACTTTATGTGCTCAAACACACATATTTTGTGACTTTTCAAACTTTGAAGCTCGATAACTTCGGCAAATGTGGACCAAATTTGTTAAACAAAGTGTCAAATTAATCAGCCCGACGAGATTTTGAATATGTCACAACACATCATGATTGCATCTTGTTGAATTTCCAAGAAAAATAGTACTTTATGTGCTCAAACACACATATTTTGTGACTTTTCAAACTTTGCAGCTCGATAACTTTGGCAAAAGTGGACCAAATTTGTTAACCAAAGTGTCAAATTAATCAGCTCGACGAGATCTTTAAAATGACACAACAATTCATGATTGCATCTTGTTGAATTTCCAAGAAAAATAGTACTTTATGTGCTCAAACACACAACTTTTGTGACTTTTCAAACTTTGAAGCTCGATAACTTCGGCAAATGTGGACCAAATTTCTTAAACAAAGTGTCAAAGTAATCACCACAACGAGATTTTAAAGATGTCACAACACATCATTTTTACATCTTGTTGAACTTCCAAGAAAAATAGTACTTTATGTGCTCAAACACACAACTTTTGTGACTTTTCCAATTTTGAAGCTCGATAACTTCGGCAAATGTGGACCAAATTTGTTAACCAAAGTGTCAAATTAATCAGCTCGACGAGAACTTTAAAATGACATAACAATTCATGATTGCATCTTGTTGAATTTCCAAGAAAAATAGTACTTTATGTGCTCAAACACACAACTTTTGTGACTTTTCAAACTTTGAAGCTCGATAGCTTCGGCAAATGAAGACCAAATTTGTTAAACAAAGTGTCAAATTAATCAGCTCGACAAGGTTATGAAGATGTCACAACACACCATGATTACATCTTGTTGAACTTCCAAGAAAAATAGTACTTTATGTGCTCAAACACACAACTTTTGTGACTTTTCAAACTTTGAAGCTCGATGGCTTCGGCAAATGAAGACCAAATTTGTTAAACAAAGTGTCAAATTAATCAGCTCGACGAGATTTTGAAGATGTCACAACACATCATGATTGCATCTTGTTGAATTTCCAAGAAAAATAGTACTGTATGTGCTCAAACACACATATTTTGTGACTTTTCAAACTTTGCAGCTCGATAACTTTGGCAAAAGTGGACCAAATTTGTTAACCAAAGTGTCAAATTAATCAGCTCGACGAGATCTTTAAAATGACACAACAATTCATGATTGCATCTTGTTGAATTTCCAAGAAAAATAGTACTTTATGTGCTCAAACACACAACTGTTGTGACTTTTCCAATTTTGAAGCTCGATAACTTTGGCAAATGTGGACCAAATTTCTTAAACAAAGTGTCAAATTAATCAGCTCAACAAGGTTATGAAGATGTCACAACACACCATGATTACATCTTGTTGAACTTCCAAGAAAAATAGTACTTTATGTGCTCAAACACACAACTTTTGTGACTTTTCAAACTTTGAAGCTCGATAACTTCGGCAAATGTGGACCAAATTTCTTAAACAAAGTGTCAAAGTAATCACCACCACGAGATTTTAAAGATGTCACAACACATCATTTTTACATCTTGTTGAACTTCCAAGAAAAATAGTACTTTATGTGCTCAAACACACAACTTTTGTGACTTTTCCAATTTTGAAGCTCGATAACTTTGGCAAATGTGGACCAAATTTGTTAACCAAAGTGTCAAATTAATCATCTCGACGAGATCTTTAAAATGACACAACAAATCATGATTGCATCTTGTTGAATTTCCAAGAAAAATAGTACTTTATGTGCTCAAACACACAACTTTTGTGACTTTTCCAATTTTGAAGCTCGATAACTTCGGCAAATGTGGACCAAATTTGCTAACCAAAGTGTCAAATTCATCAGCTCGACGAGATCTTTAAAATGACACAACAATTCATGATTGCATCTTGTTGAATTTCCAAGAAAAATAGTACTTTATGTGCTCAAACACACAACTTTTGTGACTTTTCAAACTTTGAAGCTCGATAGCTTCGGCAAATGAAGACCAACTTTGTTAAACAAAGTGTCAAATTAATCAGCTCAACAAGGTTATGAAGATGTCACAACACACCATGATTACATCTTCTTGAACTTCCAAGAAAAATAGTACTTTATGTGCTCAAACACACAACTTTTGTGACTTTTCAAACTTTGAAGCTCGATAACTTCGGCAAATGTGGACCAAATTTCTTAAACAAAGTGTCAAAGTAATCACCACAACGAGATTTTAAAGATGTCACAACACATCATTTTTACATCTTGTTGAACTTCCAAGAAAAATAGTACTTTATGTGCTCAAACACACAACTTTTGTGACTTTTCCAATTTTGAAGCTCGATAACTTCGGCAAATGTGGACCAAATTTGTTAACCAAAGTGTCAAATTAATCAGCTCGACGAGAACTTTAAAATGACACAACAATTCATGATTGCATCTTGTTGAATTTCCAAGAAAAATAGTACTTTATGTGCTCAAACACACAACTTTTGTGACTTTTCAAACTTTGAAGCTCGATAGCTTCGGCAAATGAAGACCAAATTTGTGAAACAAAGTGTCAAATTAATCAGCTCGACAAGGTTATGAAGATGTCACAACACACCATGATTACATCTTGTTGAACTTCCAAGAAAAATAGTACTTTATGTGCTCAAACACACAACTTTTGTGACTTTTCAAACTTTGAAGCTCGATGGCTTCGGCAAATGAAGACCAAATTTGTTAAACAAAGTGTCAAATTAATCAGCTCGACGAGATTTTGAAGATGTCACAACACATCATGATTGCATCTTGTTGAATTTCCACGAAAAATAGTACTTTATGTGCTCAAACACACAACTTTTGTGACTTTTCTAAATTTGAAGCTCGATAACTTTGGCAAATGTGGACCAAATTTGTTAACCAAAGTGTCAAATTAATCAGCTCGACGAGATCTTTAAAATGACACAACAATTCAAGATTGCATCTTGTTGAATTTCCAAGAAAAATAGTACTTTATGTGCTCAAACACACATATTTTGTGACTTTTAAAACTCTGAAGCTCGATAACTTTGGCAAATGTTGACCAAATTTGTTACACAAAGTGTCAAAGTAATCACCTCAACGAGATTTTGAAGATGTCACAACACATCATGATTACATCTTGTTGAACTTCCAAGAAAAATAGTACTTTATGTGCTCAAACACACATATTTTGTGACTTTTCAAACTTTGAAGCTCGATAACTTTGGCAAATGTTGACCAAATTTGTTAAACAAAGTGTCAAATTAATTAGCTCGACGAGATTTTGAATATGTCACAACACATCATGATTGCATCTTGTTGAATTTCCAAGAAAAATAGTACTTTATGTGCTCAAACACACAACTTGTGTGACTTCAAATTTTGAAGCTCGATAGCTTCGGCAAATGAAGACCAACTTTGTTAAACAAAGTGTCAAATTAGTTAGCTCGACGAGATTTTGAATATGTCACAACACATCATGATTGCATCTTGTTGAATTTCCAAGAAAAATAGTACTTTATGTGCTCAAACACACAACTTTTGTGACTTTTCAAACTTTGAAGCTCGATAGCTTCGGCAAATGAAGACCAAATTTGTTAAACAAAGTGTCAAAGTAATCACCTCAACGAGATTTTAAAGATGTCACAACACATCATTTTTACATCTTGTTGAACTTCCAAGAAAAATAGTACTTTATGTGCTCAAACACACAACTTGTGTGACTTCAAATTTTGAAGCTCGATAGCTTCGGCAAATGAAGACCAACTTTGTTAAACAAAGTGTCAAATTAGTTAGCTCGACGAGATTTTGAATATGTCCCAACACATCATGATTGCATCTTGTTGAATTTCCAAGAAAAATAGTACTTTATGTGCTCAAACACACAACTTTTGTGACTTTTCAAACTTTGAAGCTCGATAACTTCGGCAAATGTGGACCAAATTTCTTAAACAAAGTGTCAAAGTAATCACCACAACGAGATTTTAAAGATGTCACAACACATCATTTTTACATCTTGTTGAACTTCCAAGAAAAATAGTACTTTATGTGCTCAAACACACAACTTTTGTGACTTTTCCAATTTTGAAGCTCGATAACTTCGGCAAATGTGGACCAAATTTGTTAAACAAAGTGTCAAATTAATTAGCTCGACGAGATTTTGAATATGTCACAACACATCATGATTGCATCTTGTTGAATTTCCAAGAAAAATAGTACTTTATGTGCTCAAACACACAACTTTTGTGACTTTTCAAACTTTGAAGCTCGATAGCTTCGGCAAATGAAGACCAAATTTGTTAAACAAAGTGTCAAATTAATCAGCTCGACAAGGTTATGAAGATGTCACAACACACCATGATTACATCTTGTTGAACTTCCAAGAAAAATAGTACTTTATGTGCTCAAACACACATATTTTGTGACTTTTCAAACTTTGAAGCTCGATAACTTCGGCAAATGTGGACCAAATTTGTTAAACAAAGTGTCAAATTAATCAGCCCGACGAGATTTTGAATATGTCACAACACATCATGATTGCATCTTGTTGAATTTCCAAGAAAAATAGTACTTTATGTGCTCAAACACACATATTTTGTGACTTTTCAAACTTTGCAGCTCGATAACTTTGGCAAAAGTGGACCAAATTTGTTAACCAAAGTGTCAAATTAATCAGCTCGACGAGATCTTTAAAATGACACAACAATTCATGATTGCATCTTGTTGAATTTCCAAGAAAAATAGTACTTTATGTGCTCAAACACACAACTTTTGTGACTTTTCAAACTTTGAAGCTCGATAACTTCGGCAAATGTGGACCAAATTTCTTAAACAAAGTGTCAAAGTAATCACCACAACGAGATTTTAAAGATGTCACAACACATCATTTTTACATCTTGTTGAACTTCCAAGAAAAATAGTACTTTATGTGCTCAAACACACAACTTTTGTGACTTTTCCAATTTTGAAGCTCGATAACTTCGGCAAATGTGGACCAAATTTGTTAACCAAAGTGTCAAATTAATCAGCTCGACGAGAACTTTAAAATGACATAACAATTCATGATTGCATCTTGTTGAATTTCCAAGAAAAATAGTACTTTATGTGCTCAAACACACAACTTTTGTGACTTTTCAAACTTTGAAGCTCGATAGCTTCGGCAAATGAAGACCAAATTTGTTAAACAAAGTGTCAAATTAATCAGCTCGACAAGGTTATGAAGATGTCACAACACACCATGATTACATCTTGTTGAACTTCCAAGAAAAATAGTACTTTATGTGCTCAAACACACAACTTTTGTGACTTTTCAAACTTTGAAGCTCGATGGCTTCGGCAAATGAAGACCAAATTTGTTAAACAAAGTGTCAAATTAATCAGCTCGACGAGATTTTGAAGATGTCACAACACATCATGATTGCATCTTGTTGAATTTCCAAGAAAAATAGTACTTTATGTGCTCAAACACACATATTTTGTGACTTTTCAAACTTTGCAGCTCGATAACTTTGGCAAAAGTGGACCAAATTTGTTAACCAAAGTGTCAAATTAATCAGCTCGACGAGATCTTTAAAATGACACAACAATTCATGATTGCATCTTGTTGAATTTCCAAGAAAAATAGTACTTTATGTGCTCAAACACACAACTGTTGTGACTTTTCCAATTTTGAAGCTCGATAACTTTGGCAAATGTGGACCAAATTTCTTAAACAAAGTGTCAAATTAATCAGCTCAACAAGGTTATGAAGATGTCACAACACACCATGATTACATCTTGTTGAACTTCCAAGAAAAATAGTACTTTATGTGCTCAAACACACAACTTTTGTGACTTTTCAAACTTTGAAGCTCGATAACTTCGGCAAATGTGGACCAAATTTCTTAAACAAAGTGTCAAAGTAATCACCACCACGAGATTTTAAAGATGTCACAACACATCATTTTTACATCTTGTTGAACTTCCAAGAAAAATAGTACTTTATGTGCTCAAACACACAACTTTTGTGACTTTTCCAATTTTGAAGCTCGATAACTTTGGCAAATGTGGACCAAATTTGTTAACCAAAGTGTCAAATTAATCATCTCGACGAGATCTTTAAAATGACACAACAAATCATGATTGCATCTTGTTGAATTTCCAAGAAAAATAGTACTTTATGTGCTCAAACACACAACTTTTGTGACTTTTCCAATTTTGAAGCTCGATAACTTCGGCAAATGTGGACCAAATTTGCTAACCAAAGTGTCAAATTCATCAGCTCGACGAGATCTTTAAAATGACACAACAATTCATGATTGCATCTTGTTGAATTTCCAAGAAAAATAGTACTTTATGTGCTCAAACACACAACTTTTGTGACTTTTCAAACTTTGAAGCTCGATAACTTCGGCAAATGTGGACCAAATTTGTTAAACAAAGTGTCAAATTAATTAGCTCGACGAGATTTTGAATATGTCACAACACATCATGATTGCATCTTGTTGAATTTCCAAGAAAAATAGTACTTTATGTGCTCAAACACACATATTTTGTGACTTTTCAAACTCTGAAGCTCGATAACTTTGGCAAATGTGGACCAAATTTGTTACACAAAGTGTCAAAGTAATCACCTCAACGAGATTTTGAAGATGTCACAACACATCATGATTACATCTTGTTGAACTTCCAAGAAAAATAGTACTTTATGTGCTCAAACACACATATTTTGTGACTTTTCAAACTTTGAAGCTCGATAACTTTGGCAAATGTTGACCAAATTTGTTAAACAAAGTGTCAAATTAATTAGCTCGACGAGATTTTGAATATGTCACAACACATCATGATTGCATCTTGTTGAATTTCCAAGAAAAATAGTACTTTATGTGCTCAAACACACAACTTGTGTGACTTCAAATTTTGAAGCTCGATAGCTTCGGCAAATGAAGACCAACTTTGTTAAACAAAGTGTCAAATTAGTTAGCTCGACGAGATTTTGAATATGTCACAACACATCATGATTGCATCTTGTTGAATTTCCAAGAAAAATAGTACTTTATGTGCTCAAACACACAACTTTTGTGACTTTTCAAACTTTGAAGCTCGATAGCTTCGGCAAATGAAGACCAAATTTGTTAAACAAAGTGTCAAAGTAATCACCTCAACGAGATTTTAAAGATGTCACAACACATCATTTTTACATCTTGTTGAACTTCCAAGAAAAATAGTACTTTATGTGCTCAAACACACAACTTGTGTGACTTCAAATTTTGAAGCTCGATAGCTTCGGCAAATGAAGACCAACTTTGTTAAACAAAGTGTCAAATTAGTTAGCTCGACGAGATTTTGAATATGTCCCAACACATCATGATTGCATCTTGTTGAATTTCCAAGAAAAATAGTACTTTATGTGCTCAAACACACAACTTTTGTGACTTTTCAAACTTTGAAGCTCGATAACTTCGGCAAATGTGGACCAAATTTCTTAAACAAAGTGTCAAAGTAATCACCACAACGAGATTTTAAAGATGTCACAACACATCATTTTTACATCTTGTTGAACTTCCAAGAAAAATAGTACTTTATGTGCTCAAACACACAACTTTTGTGACTTTTCCAATTTTGAAGCTCGATAACTTCGGCAAATGTGGACCAAATTTGTTAAACAAAGTGTCAAATTAATTAGCTCGACGAGATTTTGAATATGTCACAACACATCATGATTGCATCTTGTTGAATTTCCAAGAAAAATAGTACTTTATGTGCTCAAACACACAACTTTTGTGACTTTTCAAACTTTGAAGCTCGATAGCTTCGGCAAATGAAGACCAAATTTGTTAAACAAAGTGTCAAATTAATCAGCTCGACAAGGTTATGAAGATGTCACAACACACCATGATTACATCTTGTTGAACTTCCAAGAAAAATAGTACTTTATGTGCTCAAACACACATATTTTGTGACTTTTCAAACTTTGAAGCTCGATAACTTCGGCAAATGTGGACCAAATTTGTTAAACAAAGTGTCAAATTAATCAGCCCGACGAGATTTTGAATATGTCACAACACATCATGATTGCATCTTGTTGAATTTCCAAGAAAAATAGTACTTTATGTGCTCAAACACACATATTTTGTGACTTTTCAAACTTTGCAGCTCGATAACTTTGGCAAAAGTGGACCAAATTTGTTAACCAAAGTGTCAAATTAATCAGCTCGACGAGATCTTTAAAATGACACAACAATTCATGATTGCATCTTGTTGAATTTCCAAGAAAAATAGTACTTTATGTGCTCAAACACACAACTTTTGTGACTTTTCAAACTTTGAAGCTCGATAACTTCGGCAAATGTGGACCAAATTTCTTAAACAAAGTGTCAAAGTAATCACCACAACGAGATTTTAAAGATGTCACAACACATCATTTTTACATCTTGTTGAACTTCCAAGAAAAATAGTACTTTATGTGCTCAAACACACAACTTTTGTGACTTTTCCAATTTTGAAGCTCGATAACTTCGGCAAATGTGGACCAAATTTGTTAACCAAAGTGTCAAATTAATCAGCTCGACGAGAACTTTAAAATGACATAACAATTCATGATTGCATCTTGTTGAATTTCCAAGAAAAATAGTACTTTATGTGCTCAAACACACAACTTTTGTGACTTTTCAAACTTTGAAGCTCGATAGCTTCGGCAAATGAAGACCAAATTTGTTAAACAAAGTGTCAAATTAATCAGCTCGACAAGGTTATGAAGATGTCACAACACACCATGATTACATCTTGTTGAACTTCCAAGAAAAATAGTACTTTATGTGCTCAAACACACAACTTTTGTGACTTTTCAAACTTTGAAGCTCGATGGCTTCGGCAAATGAAGACCAAATTTGTTAAACAAAGTGTCAAATTAATCAGCTCGACGAGATTTTGAAGATGTCACAACACATCATGATTGCATCTTGTTGAATTTCCAAGAAAAATAGTACTTTATGTGCTCAAACACACATATTTTGTGACTTTTCAAACTTTGCAGCTCGATAACTTTGGCAAAAGTGGACCAAATTTGTTAACCAAAGTGTCAAATTAATCAGCTCGACGAGATCTTTAAAATGACACAACAATTCATGATTGCATCTTGTTGAATTTCCAAGAAAAATAGTACTTTATGTGCTCAAACACACAACTGTTGTGACTTTTCCAATTTTGAAGCTCGATAACTTTGGCAAATGTGGACCAAATTTCTTAAACAAAGTGTCAAATTAATCAGCTCAACAAGGTTATGAAGATGTCACAACACACCATGATTACATCTTGTTGAACTTCCAAGAAAAATAGTACTTTATGTGCTCAAACACACAACTTTTGTGACTTTTCAAACTTTGAAGCTCGATAACTTCGGCAAATGTGGACCAAATTTCTTAAACAAAGTGTCAAAGTAATCACCACCACGAGATTTTAAAGATGTCACAACACATCATTTTTACATCTTGTTGAACTTCCAAGAAAAATAGTACTTTATGTGCTCAAACACACAACTTTTGTGACTTTTCCAATTTTGAAGCTCGATAACTTTGGCAAATGTGGACCAAATTTGTTAACCAAAGTGTCAAATTAATCATCTCGACGAGATCTTTAAAATGACACAACAAATCATGATTGCATCTTGTTGAATTTCCAAGAAAAATAGTACTTTATGTGCTCAAACACACAACTTTTGTGACTTTTCCAATTTTGAAGCTCGATAACTTCGGCAAATGTGGACCAAATTTGCTAACCAAAGTGTCAAATTCATCAGCTCGACGAGATCTTTAAAATGACACAACAATTCATGATTGCATCTTGTTGAATTTCCAAGAAAAATAGTACTTTATGTGCTCAAACACACAACTTTTGTGACTTTTCAAACTTTGAAGCTCGATAACTTCGGCAAATGTGGACCAAATTTGTTAAACAAAGTGTCAAATTAATTAGCTCGACGAGATTTTGAATATGTCACAACACATCATGATTGCATCTTGTTGAATTTCCAAGAAAAATAGTACTTTATGTGCTCAAACACACATATTTTGTGACTTTTCAAACTCTGAAGCTCGATAACTTTGGCAAATGTGGACCAAATTTGTTACACAAAGTGTCAAAGTAATCACCTCAACGAGATTTTGAAGATGTCACAACACATCATGATTACATCTTGTTGAACTTCCAAGAAAAATAGTACTTTATGTGCTCAAACACACAACTTGTGTGACTTCAAATTTTGAAGCTCGATAACTTCGGCAAATGTGGACCAAATTTGCTAACCAAAGTGTCAAATTCATCAGCTCGACGAGATCTTTAAAATGACACAACAATTCATGATTGCATCTTGTTGAATTTCCAAGAAAAATAGTACTTTATGTGCTCAAACACACAACTTTTGTGACTTTTCAAACTTTGAAGCTCGATAACTTCGGCAAATGTGGACCAAATTTGTTAAACAAAGTGTCAAATTAATTAGCTCGACGAGATTTTGAATATGTCACAACACATCATGATTGCATCTTGTTGAATTTCCAAGAAAAATAGTACTTTATGTGCTCAAACACACAACTTGTGTGACTTCAAATTTTGAAGCTCGATAACTTCGGCAAATGTGGACCAAATTTGCTAACCAAAGTGTCAAATTCATCAGCTCGACGAGATCTTTAAAATGACACAACAATTCATGATTGCATCTTGTTGAATTTCCAAGAAAAATAGTACTTTATGTGCTCAAACACACAACTTTTGTGACTTTTCAAACTTTGAAGCTCGATAGCTTCGGCAAATGAAGACCAACTTTGTTAAACAAAGTGTCAAATTAATCAGCTCAACAAGGTTATGAAGATGTCACAACACACCATGATTACATCTTCTTGAACTTCCAAGAAAAATAGTACTTTATGTGCTCAAACACACAACTTTTGTGACTTTTCAAACTTTGAAGCTCGATAACTTCGGCAAATGTGGACCAAATTTCTTAAACAAAGTGTCAAAGTAATCACCACAACGAGATTTTAAAGATGTCACAACACATCATTTTTACATCTTGTTGAACTTCCAAGAAAAATAGTACTTTATGTGCTCAAACACACAACTTTTGTGACTTTTCCAATTTTGAAGCTCGATAACTTCGGCAAATGTGGACCAAATTTGTTAACCAAAGTGTCAAATTAATCAGCTCGACGAGAACTTTAAAATGACACAACAATTCATGATTGCATCTTGTTGAATTTCCAAGAAAAATAGTACTTTATGTGCTCAAACACACAACTTTTGTGACTTTTCAAACTTTGAAGCTCGATAGCTTCGGCAAATGAAGACCAAATTTGTTAAACAAAGTGTCAAATTAATCAGCTCGACAAGGTTATGAAGATGTCACAACACACCATGATTACATCTTGTTGAACTTCCAAGAAAAATAGTACTTTATGTGCTCAAACACACAACTTTTGTGACTTTTCAAACTTTGAAGCTCGATGGCTTCGGCAAATGAAGACCAAATTTGTTAAACAAAGTGTCAAATTAATCAGCTCGACGAGATTTTGAAGATGTCACAACACATCATGATTGCATCTTGTTGAATTTCCACGAAAAATAGTACTTTATGTGCTCAAACACACAACTTTTGTGACTTTTCTAAATTTGAAGCTCGATAACTTTGGCAAATGTGGACCAAATTTGTTAACCAAAGTGTCAAATTAATCAGCTCGACGAGATCTTTAAAATGACACAACAATTCAAGATTGCATCTTGTTGAATTTCCAAGAAAAATAGTACTTTATGTGCTCAAACACACATATTTTGTGACTTTTAAAACTCTGAAGCTCGATAACTTTGGCAAATGTTGACCAAATTTGTTACACAAAGTGTCAAAGTAATCACCTCAACGAGATTTTGAAGATGTCACAACACATCATGATTACATCTTGTTGAACTTCCAAGAAAAATAGTACTTTATGTGCTCAAACACACATATTTTGTGACTTTTCAAACTTTGAAGCTCGATAACTTTGGCAAATGTTGACCAAATTTGTTAAACAAAGTGTCAAATTAATCAGCTCGACGAGATTTTGAATATGTCACAACACATCATGATTGCATCTTGTTGAATTTCCAAGAAAAATAGTACTTTATGTGCTCAAACACACATATTTTGTGACTTTTCAAACTTTGAAGCTCGATAACTTTGGCAAAAGTGGACCAAATTTGTTAACCAAAGTGTCAAATTAATCAGCTCGACGAGATCTTTAAAATGACACAACAATTCATGATTGCATCTTGTTGAATTTCCAAGAAAAATAGTACTTTATGTGCTCAAACACACAACTTTTGTGACTTTTCAAACTTTGAAGCTCGATAGCTTCGGCAAATGAAGACCAAATTTGTTAAACAAAGTGTCAAATTAATCAGCTCGACGAGATTTTGAATATGTCCCAACACATCATGATTGCATCTTGTTGAATTTCCAAGAAAAATAGTACTTTATGTGCTCAAACACATATATTTTGTGACTTTTCAAACTTTGCAGCTCGATAACTTTGGCAAAAGTGGACCAAATTTGTTAACCAAAGTGTCAAATTAATCAGCTCGACGAGATCTTTAAAATGACACAACAATTCATGATTGCATCTTGTTGAATTTCCAAGAAAAATAGTACTTTATGTGCTCAAACACACAACTGTTGTGACTTTTCCAATTTTGAAGCTCGATAACTTTGGCAAATGTGGACCAAATTTCTTAAACAAAGTGTCAAATTAATCAGCTCAACAAGGTTATGAAGATGTCACAACACACCATGATTACATCTTGTTGAACTTCCAAGAAAAATAGTACTTTATGTGCTCAAACACACAACTTTTGTGACTTTTCAAACTTTGAAGCTCGATAACTTCGGCAAATGTGGACCAAATTTCTTAAACAAAGTGTCAAAGTAATCACCACCACGAGATTTTAAAGATGTCACAACACATCATTTTTACATCTTGTTGAACTTCCAAGAAAAATAGTACTTTATGTGCTCAAACACACAACTTTTGTGACTTTTCCAATTTTGAAGCTCGATAACTTTGGCAAATGTGGACCAAATTTGTTAACCAAAGTGTCAAATTAATCATCTCGACGAGATCTTTAAAATGACACAACAAATCATGATTGCATCTTGTTGAATTTCCAAGAAAAATAGTACTTTATGTGCTCAAACACACAACTTTTGTGACTTTTCCAATTTTGAAGCTCGATAACTTCGGCAAATGTGGACCAAATTTGCTAACCAAAGTGTCAAATTCATCAGCTCGACGAGATCTTTAAAATGACACAACAATTCATGATTGCATCTTGTTGAATTTCCAAGAAAAATAGTACTTTATGTGCTCAAACACACAACTTTTGTGACTTTTCAAACTTTGAAGCTCGATAACTTCGGCAAATGTGGACCAAATTTGTTAAACAAAGTGTCAAATTAATTAGCTCGACGAGATTTTGAATATGTCACAACACATCATGATTGCATCTTGTTGAATTTCCAAGAAAAATAGTACTTTATGTGCTCAAACACACATATTTTGTGACTTTTCAAACTCTGAAGCTCGATAACTTTGGCAAATGTGGACCAAATTTGTTACACAAAGTGTCAAAGTAATCACCTCAACGAGATTTTGAAGATGTCACAACACATCATGATTACATCTTGTTGAACTTCCAAGAAAAATAGTACTTTATGTGCTCAAACACACAACTTGTGTGACTTCAAATTTTGAAGCTCGATAACTTCGGCAAATGTGGACCAAATTTGCTAACCAAAGTGTCAAATTCATCAGCTCGACGAGATCTTTAAAATGACACAACAATTCATGATTGCATCTTGTTGAATTTCCAAGAAAAATAGTACTTTATGTGCTCAAACACACAACTTTTGTGACTTTTCAAACTTTGAAGCTCGATAACTTCGGCAAATGTGGACCAAATTTGTTAAACAAAGTGTCAAATTAATTAGCTCGACGAGATTTTGAATATGTCACAACACATCATGATTGCATCTTGTTGAATTTCCAAGAAAAATAGTACTTTATGTGCTCAAACACACAACTTGTGTGACTTCAAATTTTGAAGCTCGATAGCTTCGGCAAATGAAGACCAACTTTGTTAAACAAAGTGTCAAATTAGTTAGCTCGACGAGATTTTGAATATGTCCCAACACATCATGATTGCATCTTGTTGAATTTCCAAGAAAAATAGTACTTTATGTGCTCAAACACACATATTTTGTGACTTTTCAAACTTTGAAGCTCGATAACTTCGGCAAATGTGGACCAAATTTGTTAAACAAAGTGTCAAATTAATCAGCCCGACGAGATTTTGAATATGTCACAACACATCATGATTGCATCTTGTTGAATTTCCAAGAAAAATAGTACTTTATGTGCTCAAACACACATATTTTGTGACTTTTAAAACTCTGAAGCTCGATAACTTTGGCAAATGTTGACCAAATTTGTTACACAAAGTGTCAAAGTAATCACCTCAACGAGATCTTTAAAATGACACAACAATTCATGATTGCATCTTGTTGAATTTCCAAGAAAAATAGTACTTTATGTGCTCAAACACACAACTGTTGTGACTTTTCCAATTTTGAAGCTCGATAACTTTGGCAAATGTGGACCAAATTTCTTAAACAAAGTGTCAAATTAATCAGCTCGACGAGATTTTGAATATGTCACAACACATCATGATTGCATCTTGTTGAATTTCCAAGAAAAATAGTACTTTATGTGCTCAAACACACATATTTTGTGACTTTTCAAACTTTGAAGCTCGATAACTTTGGCAAAAGTGGACCAAATTTGTTAACCAAAGTGTCAAATTAATCAGCTCGACGAGATCTTTAAAATGACACAACAATTCATGATTGCATCTTGTTGAATTTCCAAGAAAAATAGTACTTTATGTGCTCAAACACACAACTTTTGTGACTTTTCAAACTTTGAAGCTCGATAGCTTCGGCAAATGAAGACCAAATTTGTTAAACAAAGTGTCAAATTAATCAGCTCGACGAGATTTTGAATATGTCCCAACACATCATGATTGCATCTTGTTGAATTTCCAAGAAAAATAGTACTTTATGTGCTCAAACACACATATTTTGTGACTTTTCAAACTTTGCAGCTCGATAACTTTGGCAAAAGTGGACCAAATTTGTTAACCAAAGTGTCAAATTAATCAGCTCGACGAGATCTTTAAAATGACACAACAATTCATGATTGCATCTTGTTGAATTTCCAAGAAAAATAGTACTTTATGTGCTCAAACACACAACTGTTGTGACTTTTCCAATTTTGAAGCTCGATAACTTTGGCAAATGTGGACCAAATTTCTTAAACAAAGTGTCAAGTTAATCAGCTCAACAAGGTTATGAAGATGTCACAACACACCATGATTACATCTTGTTGAACTTCCAAGAAAAATAGTACTTTATGTGCTCAAACACACAACTTTTGTGACTTTTCAAACTTTGAAGCTCGATAACTTCGGCAAATGTGGACCAAATTTCTTAAACAAAGTGTCAAAGTAATCACCACCACGAGATTTTAAAGATGTCACAACACATCATTTTTACATCTTGTTGAACTTCCAAGAAAAATAGTACTTTATGTGCTCAAACACACAACTTTTGTGACTTTTCCAATTTTGAAGCTCGATAACTTTGGCAAATGTGGACCAAATTTGTTAACCAAAGTGTCAAATTAATCATCTCGACGAGATCTTTAAAATGACACAACAAATCATGATTGCATCTTGTTGAATTTCCAAGAAAAATAGTACTTTATGTGCTCAAACACACAACTTTTGTGACTTTTCCAATTTTGAAGCTCGATAACTTCGGCAAATGTGGACCAAATTTGCTAACCAAAGTGTCAAATTCATCAGCTCGACGAGATCTTTAAAATGACACAACAATTCATGATTGCATCTTGTTGAATTTCCAAGAAAAATAGTACTTTATGTGCTCAAACACACAACTTTTGTGACTTTTCAAACTTTGAAGCTCGATAACTTCGGCAAATGTGGACCAAATTTGTTAAACAAAGTGTCAAATTAATTAGCTCGACGAGATTTTGAATATGTCACAACACATCATGATTGCATCTTGTTGAATTTCCAAGAAAAATAGTACTTTATGTGCTCAAACACACATATTTTGTGACTTTTCAAACTCTGAAGCTCGATAACTTTGGCAAATGTGGACCAAATTTGTTACACAAAGTGTCAAAGTAATCACCTCAACGAGATTTTGAAGATGTCACAACACATCATGATTACATCTTGTTGAACTTCCAAGAAAAATAGTACTTTATGTGCTCAAACACACAACTTGTGTGACTTCAAATTTTGAAGCTCGATAACTTCGGCAAATGTGGACCAAATTTGCTAACCAAAGTGTCAAATTCATCAGCTCGACGAGATCTTTAAAATGACACAACAATTCATGATTGCATCTTGTTGAATTTCCAAGAAAAATAGTACTTTATGTGCTCAAACACACAACTTTTGTGACTTTTCAAACTTTGAAGCTCGATAACTTCGGCAAATGTGGACCAAATTTGTTAAACAAAGTGTCAAATTAATTAGCTCGACGAGATTTTGAATATGTCACAACACATCATGATTGCATCTTGTTGAATTTCCAAGAAAAATAGTACTTTATGTGCTCAAACACACAACTTGTGTGACTTCAAATTTTGAAGCTCGATAGCTTCGGCAAATGAAGACCAACTTTGTTAAACAAAGTGTCAAATTAGTTAGCTCGACGAGATTTTGAATATGTCCCAACACATCATGATTGCATCTTGTTGAATTTCCAAGAAAAATAGTACTTTATGTGCTCAAACACACATATTTTGTGACTTTTCAAACTTTGAAGCTCGATAACTTCGGCAAATGTGGACCAAATTTGTTAAACAAAGTGTCAAATTAATCAGCCCGACGAGATTTTGAATATGTCACAACACATCATGATTGCATCTTGTTGAATTTCCAAGAAAAATAGTACTTTATGTGCTCAAACACACATATTTTGTGACTTTTCAAATTTTGCAGCTCGATAACTTTGGCAAAAGTGGACCAAATTTGTTAACCAAAGTGTCAAATTAATCAGCTCGACGAGATCTTTAAAATGACACAACAATTCATGATTGCATCTTGTTGAATTTCCAAGAAAAATAGTACTTTATGTGCTCAAACACACAACTTTTGTGACTTTTCAAACTTTGAAGCTCGATAGCTTCGGCAAATGAAGACCAAATTTGTTAAACAAAGTGTCAAAGTAATCACCTCAACGAGATTTTAAAGATGTCACAACACATCATTTTTACATCTTGTTGAACTTCCAAGAAAAATAGTACTTTATGTGCTCAAACACACAACTTGTGTGACTTCAAATTTTGAAGCTCGATAGCTTCGGCAAATGAAGACCAACTTTGTTAAACAAAGTGTCAAATTAGTTAGCTCGACGAGATTTTGAATATGTCCCAACACATCATGATTGCATCTTGTTGAATTTCCAAGAAAAATAGTACTTTATGTGCTCAAACACACATATTTTGTGACTTTTCAAACTTTGAAGCTCGATAACTTCGGCAAATGTGGACCAAATTTGTTAAACAAAGTGTCAAATTAATCAGCTCGACGAGATTTTGAATATGTCACAACACATCATGATTGCATCTTGTTGAATTTCCAAGAAAAATAGTACTTTATGTGCTCAAACACACATATTTTGTGACTTTTCAAACTTTGAAGCTCGATAACTTTGGCAAAAGTGGACCAAATTTGTTAACCAAAGTGTCAAATTAATCAGCTCGACGAGATCTTTAAAATGACACAACAATTCATGATTGCATCTTGTTGAATTTCCAAGAAAAATAGTACTTTATGTGCTCAAACACACAACTTTTGTGACTTTTCAAACTTTGAAGCTCGATAGCTTCGGCAAATGAAGACCAAATTTGTTAAACAAAGTGTCAAATTAATCAGCTCGACAAGGTTATGAAGATGTCACAACACACCATGATTACATCTTGTTGAACTTCCAAGAAAAATAGTACTTTATGTGCTCAAACACACAACTTTTGTGACTTTTCTAAATTTGAAGCTCGATAACTTTGGCAAATGTGGACCAAATTTGTTAACCAAAGTGTCAAATTAATCAGCTCGACGAGATCTTTAAAATGACACAACAATTCAAGATTGCATCTTGTTGAATTTCCAAGAAAAATAGTACTTTATGTGCTCAAACACACATATTTTGTGACTTTTAAAACTCTGAAGCTCGATAACTTTGGCAAATGTTGACCAAATTTGTTAAACAAAGTGTCAAATTAATCAGCTCGACGAGATTTTGAATATGTCACAACACATCATGATTGCATCTTGTTGAATTTCCAAGAAAAATAGTACTTTATGTGCTCAAACACACAACTTTTGTGACTTTTCAAACTTTGAAGCTCGATATCTTCGGCAAATGAAGACCAAATTTGTTAAACAAAGTGTCAAATTAATCAGCTCGACAAGGTTATGAAGATGTCACAACACACCATGATTACATCTTGTTGAACTTCCAAGAAAAATAGTACTTTAAGTGCTCAAACACACAACTTTTGTGACTTTTCAAACTTTGAAGCTCGATAGCTTCGGCAAATGAGGACCAAATTTGTTAAACAGAGTGTCAAATTAATCAGCTCAACAAGGTTATGAAGATGTCACAACACACCATGATTACATCTTGTTGAACTTCCAAGAAATATAGTACTTTATGTGCTCAAACACACATATTTTGTGACTTTTAAAACTCTGAAGCTCGATAACTTTGGCAAATGTTGACCAAATTTGTTACACAAAGTGTCAAAGTAATCACCTCAACGAGATTTTGAAGATGTCACAACACATCATGATTACATCTTGTTGAACTTCCAAGAAAAATAGCACTTTATGTGCTCAAACACACAACTTTTGTGACTTTTCAAACTTTGAAGCTCGATAACTTCGGCAAATGTGGACCAAATTTCTTAAACAAAGTGTCAAATTAATCACCTCAACGAGATTTTAAAGATGTCACAACACATCATTTTTACATCTTGTTGAACTTCCAAGAAAAATAGTACTTTATCTGCTCAAACACACAACTTGTGTGACTTCAAATTTTGAAGCTCGATAGCTTCGGCAAATGAAGACCAAATTTGTTAAACAAAGTGTCAAATTAATCAGCTCGACGAGATTTTGAATATGTCACAAAACATCATGATTGCATTTTGTTGAATTTCCAAGAAAAATAGTACTTTATGTGCTCAAACACACAACTTTTGTGACTTTTCAAACTTTGAAGCTCGATAGCTTCGGCAAATGAGGACCAAATTTGTTAAACAGAGTGTCAAATTAATCAGCTCGACGAGATTTTGAATATGTCACAACACATCATAATTGCATCTTGTTGAATTTCCAAGAAAAATAGTACTTTATGTGCTCACACACACAACTTTTGTGACTTTTCCAATTTTGAAGCTCGATAACTTCGGCAAATGAGGACCAAATTTGTTAAACAAAGTGTCAAATTAATCAGCTCGACGAGATTTTGAAGATGTCACTACACATCATGATTACATCTTGTTGAACTTCCAAGAAAAATAGTACTTTATGTGCTCAAACACACAACTTTTGTGACTTTTCAAACTTTGAAGCTCGATAGCTTCGGCAAATGAGGACCAAATTTGTTAAACAGAGTGTCAAATTAATCAGCTCGACGAGATTTTGAATATGTCCCAACACATCATGATTGCATCTTGTTGAATTTCCAAGAAAAATAGTACTTTATGTGCTCAAACACACATATTTTGTGACTTTTCAAACTTTGAAGCTCGATAACTTCGGCAAATGTGGACCAAATTTCTTAAACAAAGTGTCAAATTAATCAGCTCATCGAGATTTTGAAGATGTCACAAAACATCATGATTGCATCTTGTTGAATTTCCAAGAAAAATAGTACTTTATGTGCTCAAACACACAACTTTTGTGACTTTTCTAAATTTGAAGCTCGATAACTTTGGCAAATGTGGACCAAATTTGTTAACCAAAGTGTCAAATTAATCAGCTCGACGAGATCTTTAAAATGACACAACAATTCAAGATTGCATCTTGTTGAATTTCCAAGAAAAATAGTACTTTATGTGCTCAAACACACATATTTTGTGACTTTTCAAACTTAGAAGCTCGATAACTTTGGCAAATGTTGACCAAATTTGTTAAACAAAGTGTCAAATTAATCAGCTCGACGAGATTTTGAATATGTCACAACACATCATGATTGCATCTTGTTGAATTTCCAAGAAAAATAGTACTTTATGTGCTCAAACACACATATTTTGTGACTTTTCAAACTTTGAAGCTCGATAACTTTGGCAAAAGTGGACCAAATTTGTTAACCAAAGTGTCAAATTAATCAGCTCGACGAGATCTTTAAAATGACACAACAATTCATGATTGCATCTTGTTGAATTTCCAAGAAAAATAGTACTTTATGTGCTCAAACACACAACTTTTGTGACTTTTCAAACTTTGAAGCTCGATAGCTTCGGCAAATGAAGACCACATTTGTTAAACAAAGTGTCAAATTAATCAGCTCGACAAGGTTATGAAGATGTCACAACACACCATGATTACATCTTGTTGAACTTCCCAGAAAAATAGTACTTTATGTGCTCAAACACACAACTTTTGTGACTTTTCAAACTTTGAAGCTCGATAGCTTCGGCAAATGAAGACCAAATTTGTTAAACAAAGTTTCAAATTAATCAGCTCGACGAGATTTTGAATATGTCACAAAACATCATGATTGCATCTTGTTGAATTTCCAAGAAAAATAGTACTTTATGTGCTCAAACACACAACTTTTGTGACTTTTCAAACTTTGAAGCTCGATAGCTTCGGCAAATGAGGACCAAATTTGTTAAACAGAGTGTCAAATTAATCAGCTCGACGAGATTTTGAATATGTCACAACACATCATAATTGCATCTTGTTGAATTTCCAAGAAAAATAGTACTTTATGTGCTCAAACACAAAACTTTTGTGACTTTTCCAATTTTGAAGCTCGATAACTTCGGCAAATGAGGACCAAATTTGTTAAACAAAGTGTCAAATTAATCAGCTCGACGAGATTTTGAAGATGTCACTACACATCATGATTACATCTTGTTGAACTTCCAAGAAAAATAGTACTTTATGTGCTCAAACACACAACTTTTGTGACTTTTCAAACTTTGAAGCTCGATAGCTTCGGCAAATGAAGACCAAATTTGTTAAACAAAGTGTCAAATTAATCAGCTCGACGAGATTTTGAATATGTCACAACACATCATGATTGCATCTTGTTGAATTTCCAAGAAAAATAGTACTTTATGTGCTCAAACACACAACTTTTGTGACTTTTCCAATTTTGAAGCTCGATAACTTTGGCAAATGTGGACCAAATTTCTTAAACAAAGTGTCAAATTAATCAGCTCAACAAGGTTATGAAGATGTCACAACACACCATGATTACATCTTGTTGAACTTCCAAGAAATATAGTACTTTATGTGCTCAAACACACATATTTTGTGACTTTTAAAACTCTGAAGCTCGATAACTTTGGCAAATGTTGACCAAATTTGTTACACAAAGTGTCAAAGTAATCACCTCAACGAGATTTTGAAGATGTCACAACACATCATGATTACATCTTGTTGAACTTCCAAGAAAAATAGTACTTTATGTGCTCAAACACACAACTTTTGTGACTTTTCAAACTTTGAAGCTCGATAACTTCGGCAAATGTGGACCAAATTTCTTAAACAAAGTGTCAAATTAATCACCTCAACGAGATTTTAAAGATGTCACAACACATCATTTTTACATCTTGTTGAACTTCCAAGAAAAATAGTAGTTTATGTGCTCAAACACACAACTTGTGTGACTTCAAATTTTGAAGCTCGATAGCTTCGGCAAATGAAGACCAACTTTGTTAAACAAAGTGTCAAATTAGTTAGCTCGACGAGATTTTGAATATGTCCCAACACATCATGATTGTATCTTGTTGAATTTCCAAGAAAAATAGTACTTTATGTGCTCAAACACACAAATTTTGTGACTTTTCAAACTTTGAAGCTCGATAACTTCGGCAAATGTGGACCAAATTTGTTAAACAAAGTGTCAAATTAATCAGCTCGACGAGATTTTGAATATGTCACAACACATCATGATTGCATCTTGTTGAATTTCCAAGAAAAATAATACTTTATATGCTCAAACACACATATTTTGTGACTTTTCAAACTTTGAAGCTCGATAACTTTGGCAAAAGTGGACCAAATTTGTTAACCAAAGTGTCAAATTAATCAGCTCGACGAGATCTTTAAAATGACACAACAATTCATGATTGCATCTTGTTGAATTTCCAAGAAAAATAGTACTTTACGTGCTCAAACACACAACTTTTGTGACTTTTCAAACTTTGAAGCTCGATAGCGTCGGCAAATGAAGACCAAATTTGTTAAACAAAGTGTCAAATTAATCAGCTCGACAAGGTTATGAAGATGTCACAACACACCATGATTACATCTTGTTGAACTTCCAAGAAAAATAGTACTTTATGTGCTCAAACACACAACTTTTGTGACTTTTCAAACTTTGAAGCTCGATAGCTTCGGCAAATGAAGACCAAATTTGTTAAACAAAGTGTCAAATTAATCAGCTCGACGAGATTTTGAATATGTCACAACACATCATGATTGCATCTTGTTGAATTTCCAAGAAAAATAGTACTTTATGTGCTCAAACACACAACTTTTGTGACTTTTCAAACTTTGAAGCTCGATAGCTTCGGCAAATGAGGACCAAATTTGTTAAACAGAGTGTCAAATTAATCAGCTCGACGAGATTTTGAATATGTCACAACACATCATAATTGCATCTTGTTGAATTTCCAAGAAAAATAGTACTTTATGTGCTCAAACACACATATTTTGTGACTTTTAAAACTCTGAAGCTCGATAGCTTTGGCAAATGTTGACCAAATTTGTTACACAAAGTGTCAAAGTAATCACCTCAACGAGATTTTGAATATGTCACAAAACATCATGATTGCATCTTGTTGAATTTCCAAGAAAAATAGTACTTTATGTGCTCAAACACACAACTTTTGTGACTTTTCAAACTTTGAAGCTCGATAGCTTCGGCAAATGAGGACCAAATTTGTTAAACAGAGTGTCAAATTAATCAGCTCGACGAGATTTTGAATATGTCACAACACATCATAATTGCATCTTGTTGAATTTCCAAGAAAAATAGTACTTTATGTGCTCAAACACACAACTTTTGTGACTTTTCCAATTTTGAAGCTCGATAACTTCGGCAAATGAGGACCAAATTTGTTAAACAAAGTGTCAAATTAATCAGCTCGACGAGATTTTGAAGATGTCACTACACATCATGATTACATCTTGTTGAACTTCCAAGAAAAATAGTACTTTATGTGCTCAAACACACAACTTTTGTGACTTTTCAAACTTTGAAGCTCGATAGCTTCGGCAAATGAAGACCAAATTTGTTAAACAAAGTGTCAAATTAATCAGCTCGACGAGATTTTGAATATGTCACAACACATCATGATTGCATCTTGTTGAATTTCCAAGAAAAATAGTACTTTATGTGCTCAAACACACAACTTTTGTGACTTTTCCAATTTTGAAGCTCGATAACTTTGGCAAATGTGGACCAAATTTCTTAAACAAAGTGTCAAATTAATCAGCTCAACAAGGTTATGAAGATGTCACAACACACCATGATTACATCTTGTTGAACTTCCAAGAAATATAGTACTTTATGTGCTCAAACACACATATTTTGTGACTTTTAAAACTCTGAAGCTCGATAACTTTGGCAAATGTTGACCAAATTTGTTACACAAAGTGTCAAAGTAATCACCTCAACGAGATTTTGAAGATGTCACAACACATCATGATTACATCTTGTTGAACTTCCAAGAAAAATAGTACTTTATGTGCTCAAACACACAACTTTTGTGACTTTTCAAACTTTGAAGCTCGATAACTTCGGCAAATGTGGACCAAATTTCTTAAACAAAGTGTCAAATTAATCACCTCAACGAGATTTTGAAGATGTCACAACACATCATGATTACATCTTGTTGAATTTCCAAGAAAAATAGTACTTTATGTGCTCAAACACACAACTTTTGTGACTTTTCAAATTTTGAAGCTCGATAGCTTCGGCAAATGAGGACCAAATTTGTTAACCAAAGTGTCAAATTAATCAGCTCGACGAGATCTTTAAAATGACAGAACAATTCATGATTGCATCTTGTTGAATTTCCAAGAAAAATAGTACTTTATGTGCTCAAACACACAACTTTTGTGACTTTTCAAACTTTGAAGCTCGATAGCTTCGGCAAATGAAGACCAAATTTGTTAAACAAAGTGTCAAATTAATCAGCTCGACAAGGTTATGAAGATGTCACAACACACCATGATTACATCTTGTTGAACTTCCAAGAAAAATAGTACTTTATGTGCTCAAACACACAACTTTTGTGACTTTTCAAACTTTGAAGCTCGATAGCTTCGGCAAATGAAGACCAAATTTGTTAAACAAAGTGTCAAATTAATCAGCTCGACAAGGTTATGAAGATGTCACAACACACCATGATTACATCTTGTTGAACTTCCAAGAAAAATAGTACTTTATATGCTCAAACACACAACTTTTGTGACTTTTCAAACTTTGAAGCTCGATAGCTTCGGCAAATGAAGACCAAATTTGTTAAACAAAGTGTCAAATTAATCAGCTCGACGAGATTTTGAATATGTCACAACACATCATGATTGCATCTTGTTGAATTTCCAAGAAAAATAGTACTTTATGTGCTCAAACACACATATTTTGTGACTTTTCAAACTTTGAAGCTCGATAACTTCGGCAAATGTGGACCAAAGTTCTTAAACAAAGTGTCAAATTAATCAGCTCATCGAGATTTTGAAGATGTCACAAAACATCATGATTGCATCTTGTTGAATTTCCAAGAAAAATAGTACTTTATATGCTCAAACACACATATTTTGTGACTTTTCAAACTTTGAAGCTCGATAACTTTGGCAAATGTGGACCAAATTTGTTAACCAAAGTGTCAAATTAATCAGCTCGACGAGATCTTTAAAATGACACAACAATTCATAATTGCGTCTTGTTGAATTTCCAAGAAAAATAGTACTTTATGTGCTCAAACACACATATTTTGTGATTTTTCAAACTTTGAAGCTCGACAGCTTCGGCAAATGAAGACCAAATTTGTTAAACAAAGTGTCAAATTAATCAGCTCGACGTGATTTTGAATATGTCACAACACATCATGATTGCATCTTGTTGAATTTCCAAGAAAAATAGTACTTTATGTGCTCAAACACACAACTTTTGTGACTTTTCAAATTTTGAAGCTCGATAGCTTCGGCAAATGAGGACCAAATTTGTTAACCAAAGTGTAAAATTAATCAGCTCGACGAGATCTTTAAAATGGCACAACAATTCATAATTGCATCTTGTTGAATTTCCAAGAAAAATAGTACTTTATATGCTCAAACACACATATTTTGTGACTTTTCAAACTTTGAAGCTCGATAACTTTGGCAAATGTGGACCAAATTTGTTAACCAAAGTGTCAAATTAATCAGCTCGACGAGATCTTTAAAATGGCACAACAATTCATAATTGCATCTTGTTGAATTTCCAAGAAAAATAGTACTTTATGTGCTCAAACACACAACTTTTGTGACTTTTCCAATTTTGAAGCTCGATAACTTTGGCAAATGTGGACCAAATTTGTTAACCAAAGTGTCAAATTAATCAGCTCGACGAGGTCTTTAAAATGGCACAACACATCATGATTGCATCTTGTTGAATTTCCAAGAAAAATAATACTTTATATGCTCAAACACACATATTTTGTGACTTTTCAAACTTTGAAGCTCGATAACTTTGGCAAAAGTGGACCAAATTTGTTAACCAAAGTGTCAAATTAATCAGCTCGACGAGATCTTTAAAATGACACAACAATTCATGATTGCATCTTGTTGAATTTCCAAGAAAAATAGTACTTTACGTGCTCAAACACACAACTTTTGTGACTTTTCAAACTTTGAAGCTCGATAGCTTCGGCAAATGAAGACCAAATTTGTTAAACAAAGTGTCAAATTAATCAGCTCGACAAGGTTATGAAGATGTCACAACACACCATGATTACATCTTGTTGAACTTCCAAGAAAAATAGTACTTTATGTGCTCAAACACACAACTTTTGTGACTTTTCAAACTTTGAAGCTCGATAGCTTCGGCAAATGAAGACCAAATTTGTTAAACAAAGTGTCAAATTAATCAGCTCGACGAGATTTTGAATATGTCACAACACATCATGATTGCATCTTGTTGAATTTCCAAGAAAAATAGTACTTTATGTGCTCAAACACACAACTTTTGTGACTTTTCAAACTTTGAAGCTCGATAACTTCGGCAAATGTGGACCAAATTTCTTAAACAAAGTGTCAAATTAATCACCTCAACGAGATTTTAAAGATGTCACAACACATCATTTTTACATCTTGTTGAACTTCCAAGAAAAATAGTACTTTATCTGCTCAAACACACAACTTGTGTGACTTCAAATTTTGAAGCTCGATAGCTTCGGCAAATGAAGACCAAATTTGTTAAACAAAGTGTCAAATTAATCAGCTCGACGAGATTTTGAATATGTCACAAAACATCATGATTGCATTTTGTTGAATTTCCAAGAAAAATAGTACTTTATGTGCTCAAACACACAACTTTTGTGACTTTTCAAACTTTGAAGCTCGATAGCTTCGGCAAATGAGGACCAAATTTGTTAAACAGAGTGTCAAATTAATCAGCTCGACGAGATTTTGAATATGTCACAACACATCATAATTGCATCTTGTTGAATTTCCAAGAAAAATAGTACTTTATGTGCTCACACACACAACTTTTGTGACTTTTCCAATTTTGAAGCTCGATAACTTCGGCAAATGAGGACCAAATTTGTTAAACAAAGTGTCAAATTAATCAGCTCGACGAGATTTTGAAGATGTCACTACACATCATGATTACATCTTGTTGAACTTCCAAGAAAAATAGTACTTTATGTGCTCAAACACACAACTTTTGTGACTTTTCAAACTTTGAAGCTCGATAGCTTCGGCAAATGAGGACCAAATTTGTTAAACAGAGTGTCAAATTAATCAGCTCGACGAGATTTTGAATATGTCCCAACACATCATGATTGCATCTTGTTGAATTTCCAAGAAAAATAGTACTTTATGTGCTCAAACACACATATTTTGTGACTTTTCAAACTTTGAAGCTCGATAACTTCGGCAAATGTGGACCAAATTTCTTAAACAAAGTGTCAAATTAATCAGCTCATCGAGATTTTGAAGATGTCACAAAACATCATGATTGCATCTTGTTGAATTTCCAAGAAAAATAGTACTTTATGTGCTCAAACACACAACTTTTGTGACTTTTCTAAATTTGAAGCTCGATAACTTTGGCAAATGTGGACCAAATTTGTTAACCAAAGTGTCAAATTAATCAGCTCGACGAGATCTTTAAAATGACACAACAATTCAAGATTGCATCTTGTTGAATTTCCAAGAAAAATAGTACTTTATGTGCTCAAACACACATATTTTGTGACTTTTCAAACTTAGAAGCTCGATAACTTTGGCAAATGTTGACCAAATTTGTTAAACAAAGTGTCAAATTAATCAGCTCGACGAGATTTTGAATATGTCACAACACATCATGATTGCATCTTGTTGAATTTCCAAGAAAAATAGTACTTTATGTGCTCAAACACACATATTTTGTGACTTTTCAAACTTTGAAGCTCGATAACTTTGGCAAAAGTGGACCAAATTTGTTAACCAAAGTGTCAAATTAATCAGCTCGACGAGATCTTTAAAATGACACAACAATTCATGATTGCATCTTGTTGAATTTCCAAGAAAAATAGTACTTTATGTGCTCAAACACACAACTTTTGTGACTTTTCAAACTTTGAAGCTCGATAGCTTCGGCAAATGAAGACCACATTTGTTAAACAAAGTGTCAAATTAATCAGCTCGACAAGGTTATGAAGATGTCACAACACACCATGATTACATCTTGTTGAACTTCCCAGAAAAATAGTACTTTATGTGCTCAAACACACAACTTTTGTGACTTTTCAAACTTTGAAGCTCGATAGCTTCGGCAAATGAAGACCAAATTTGTTAAACAAAGTTTCAAATTAATCAGCTCGACGAGATTTTGAATATGTCACAAAACATCATGATTGCATCTTGTTGAATTTCCAAGAAAAATAGTACTTTATGTGCTCAAACACACAACTTTTGTGACTTTTCAAACTTTGAAGCTCGATAGCTTCGGCAAATGAGGACCAAATTTGTTAAACAGAGTGTCAAATTAATCAGCTCGACGAGATTTTGAATATGTCACAACACATCATAATTGCATCTTGTTGAATTTCCAAGAAAAATAGTACTTTATGTGCTCAAACACAAAACTTTTGTGACTTTTCCAATTTTGAAGCTCGATAACTTCGGCAAATGAGGACCAAATTTGTTAAACAAAGTGTCAAATTAATCAGCTCGACGAGATTTTGAAGATGTCACTACACATCATGATTACATCTTGTTGAACTTCCAAGAAAAATAGTACTTTATGTGCTCAAACACACAACTTTTGTGACTTTTCAAACTTTGAAGCTCGATAGCTTCGGCAAATGAAGACCAAATTTGTTAAACAAAGTGTCAAATTAATCAGCTCGACGAGATTTTGAATATGTCACAACACATCATGATTGCATCTTGTTGAATTTCCAAGAAAAATAGTACTTTATGTGCTCAAACACACAACTTTTGTGACTTTTCCAATTTTGAAGCTCGATAACTTTGGCAAATGTGGACCAAATTTCTTAAACAAAGTGTCAAATTAATCAGCTCAACAAGGTTATGAAGATGTCACAACACACCATGATTACATCTTGTTGAACTTCCAAGAAATATAGTACTTTATGTGCTCAAACACACATATTTTGTGACTTTTAAAACTCTGAAGCTCGATAACTTTGGCAAATGTTGACCAAATTTGTTACACAAAGTGTCAAAGTAATCACCTCAACGAGATTTTGAAGATGTCACAACACATCATGATTACATCTTGTTGAACTTCCAAGAAAAATAGTACTTTATGTGCTCAAACACACAACTTTTGTGACTTTTCAAACTTTGAAGCTCGATAACTTCGGCAAATGTGGACCAAATTTCTTAAACAAAGTGTCAAATTAATCACCTCAACGAGATTTTAAAGATGTCACAACACATCATTTTTACATCTTGTTGAACTTCCAAGAAAAATAGTAGTTTATGTGCTCAAACACACAACTTGTGTGACTTCAAATTTTGAAGCTCGATAGCTTCGGCAAATGAAGACCAACTTTGTTAAACAAAGTGTCAAATTAGTTAGCTCGACGAGATTTTGAATATGTCCCAACACATCATGATTGTATCTTGTTGAATTTCCAAGAAAAATAGTACTTTATGTGCTCAAACACACAAATTTTGTGACTTTTCAAACTTTGAAGCTCGATAACTTCGGCAAATGTGGACCAAATTTGTTAAACAAAGTGTCAAATTAATCAGCTCGACGAGATTTTGAATATGTCACAACACATCATGATTGCATCTTGTTGAATTTCCAAGAAAAATAATACTTTATATGCTCAAACACACATATTTTGTGACTTTTCAAACTTTGAAGCTCGATAACTTTGGCAAAAGTGGACCAAATTTGTTAACCAAAGTGTCAAATTAATCAGCTCGACGAGATCTTTAAAATGACACAACAATTCATGATTGCATCTTGTTGAATTTCCAAGAAAAATAGTACTTTACGTGCTCAAACACACAACTTTTGTGACTTTTCAAACTTTGAAGCTCGATAGCGTCGGCAAATGAAGACCAAATTTGTTAAACAAAGTGTCAAATTAATCAGCTCGACAAGGTTATGAAGATGTCACAACACACCATGATTACATCTTGTTGAACTTCCAAGAAAAATAGTACTTTATGTGCTCAAACACACAACTTTTGTGACTTTTCAAACTTTGAAGCTCGATAGCTTCGGCAAATGAAGACCAAATTTGTTAAACAAAGTGTCAAATTAATCAGCTCGACGAGATTTTGAATATGTCACAACACATCATGATTGCATCTTGTTGAATTTCCAAGAAAAATAGTACTTTATGTGCTCAAACACACAACTTTTGTGACTTTTCAAACTTTGAAGCTCGATAGCTTCGGCAAATGAGGACCAAATTTGTTAAACAGAGTGTCAAATTAATCAGCTCGACGAGATTTTGAATATGTCACAACACATCATAATTGCATCTTGTTGAATTTCCAAGAAAAATAGTACTTTATGTGCTCAAACACACATATTTTGTGACTTTTAAAACTCTGAAGCTCGATAGCTTTGGCAAATGTTGACCAAATTTGTTACACAAAGTGTCAAAGTAATCACCTCAACGAGATTTTGAATATGTCACAAAACATCATGATTGCATCTTGTTGAATTTCCAAGAAAAATAGTACTTTATGTGCTCAAACACACAACTTTTGTGACTTTTCAAACTTTGAAGCTCGATAGCTTCGGCAAATGAGGACCAAATTTGTTAAACAGAGTGTCAAATTAATCAGCTCGACGAGATTTTGAATATGTCACAACACATCATAATTGCATCTTGTTGAATTTCCAAGAAAAATAGTACTTTATGTGCTCAAACACACAACTTTTGTGACTTTTCCAATTTTGAAGCTCGATAACTTCGGCAAATGAGGACCAAATTTGTTAAACAAAGTGTCAAATTAATCAGCTCGACGAGATTTTGAAGATGTCACTACACATCATGATTACATCTTGTTGAATTTCCAAGAAAAATAGTACTTTATGTGCTCAAACACACAACTTTTGTGACTTTTCAAACTTTGAAGCTCGATAGCTTCGGCAAATGAAGACCAAATTTGTTAAACAAAGTGTCAAATTAATCAGCTCGACGAGATTTTGAATATGTCACAACACATCATGATTGCATCTTGTTGAATTTCCAAGAAAAATAGTACTTTATGTGCTCAAACACACAACTTTTGTGACTTTTCCAATTTTGAAGCTCGATAACTTTGGCAAATGTGGACCAAATTTCTTAAACAAAGTGTCAAATTAATCAGCTCAACAAGGTTATGAAGATGTCACAACACACCATGATTACATCTTGTTGAACTTCCAAGAAATATAGTACTTTATGTGCTCAAACACACATATTTTGTGACTTTTAAAACTCTGAAGCTCGATAACTTTGGCAAATGTTGACCAAATTTGTTACACAAAGTGTCAAAGTAATCACCTCAACGAGATTTTGAAGATGTCACAACACATCATGATTACATCTTGTTGAACTTCCAAGAAAAATAGTACTTTATGTGCTCAAACACACAACTTTTGTGACTTTTCAAACTTTGAAGCTCGATAACTTCGGCAAATGTGGACCAAATTTCTTAAACAAAGTGTCAAATTAATCACCTCAACGAGATTTTGAAGATGTCACAACACATCATGATTACATCTTGTTGAATTTCCAAGAAAAATAGTACTTTATGTGCTCAAACACACAACTTTTGTGACTTTTCAAATTTTGAAGCTCGATAGCTTCGGCAAATGAGGACCAAATTTGTTAACCAAAGTGTCAAATTAATCAGCTCGACGAGATCTTTAAAATGACAGAACAATTCATGATTGCATCTTGTTGAATTTCCAAGAAAAATAGTACTTTATGTGCTCAAACACACAACTTTTGTGACTTTTCAAACTTTGAAGCTCGATAGCTTCGGCAAATGAAGACCAAATTTGTTAAACAAAGTGTCAAATTAATCAGCTCGACAAGGTTATGAAGATGTCACAACACACCATGATTACATCTTGTTGAACTTCCAAGAAAAATAGTACTTTATGTGCTCAAACACACAACTTTTGTGACTTTTCAAACTTTGAAGCTCGATAGCTTCGGCAAATGAAGACCAAATTTGTTAAACAAAGTGTCAAATTAATCAGCTCGACAAGGTTATGAAGATGTCACAACACACCATGATTACATCTTGTTGAACTTCCAAGAAAAATAGTACTTTATATGCTCAAACACACAACTTTTGTGACTTTTCAAACTTTGAAGCTCGATAGCTTCGGCAAATGAAGACCAAATTTGTTAAACAAAGTGTCAAATTAATCAGCTCGACGAGATTTTGAATATGTCACAACACATCATGATTGCATCTTGTTGAATTTCCAAGAAAAATAGTACTTTATGTGCTCAAACACACATATTTTGTGACTTTTCAAACTTTGAAGCTCGATAACTTCGGCAAATGTGGACCAAAGTTCTTAAACAAAGTGTCAAATTAATCAGCTCATCGAGATTTTGAAGATGTCACAAAACATCATGATTGCATCTTGTTGAATTTCCAAGAAAAATAGTACTTTATATGCTCAAACACACATATTTTGTGACTTTTCAAACTTTGAAGCTCGATAACTTTGGCAAATGTGGACCAAATTTGTTAACCAAAGTGTCAAATTAATCAGCTCGACGAGATCTTTAAAATGACACAACAATTCATAATTGCGTCTTGTTGAATTTCCAAGAAAAATAGTACTTTATGTGCTCAAACACACATATTTTGTGATTTTTCAAACTTTGAAGCTCGACAGCTTCGGCAAATGAAGACCAAATTTGTTAAACAAAGTGTCAAATTAATCAGCTCGACGTGATTTTGAATATGTCACAACACATCATGATTGCATCTTGTTGAATTTCCAAGAAAAATAGTACTTTATGTGCTCAAACACACAACTTTTGTGACTTTTCAAATTTTGAAGCTCGATAGCTTCGGCAAATGAGGACCAAATTTGTTAACCAAAGTGTAAAATTAATCAGCTCGACGAGATCTTTAAAATGGCACAACAATTCATAATTGCATCTTGTTGAATTTCCAAGAAAAATAGTACTTTATATGCTCAAACACACATATTTTGTGACTTTTCAAACTTTGAAGCTCGATAACTTTGGCAAATGTGGACCAAATTTGTTAACCAAAGTGTCAAATTAATCAGCTCGACGAGATCTTTAAAATGGCACAACAATTCATAATTGCATCTTGTTGAATTTCCAAGAAAAATAGTACTTTATGTGCTCAAACACACAACTTTTGTGACTTTTCCAATTTTGAAGCTCGATAACTTTGGCAAATGTGGACCAAATTTGTTAACCAAAGTGTCAAATTAATCAGCTCGACGAGGTCTTTAAAATGGCACAACACATCATGATTGCATCTTGTTGAATTTCCAAGAAAAATAATACTTTATATGCTCAAACACACATATTTTGTGACTTTTCAAACTTTGAAGCTCGATAACTTTGGCAAATGTGGACCAAATTTGTTAACCAAAGTGTCAAATTAATCAGCTCGACAAGATCTTTAAAATGGCACAACAATTCATAATTGCATCTTGTTGAATTTCCAAGAAAAATAGTACTTTACGTGCTCAAACACACAACTTTTGTGACTTTTCAAACTTTGAAGCTCGATAGCTTCGGCAAATGAAGACCAAATTTGTTAAACAAAGTGTCAAATTAATCAGCTCGACAAGGTTATGAAGATGTCACAACACACCATGATTACATCTTGTTGAACTTCCAAGAAAAATAGTACTTTATGTGCTCAAACACACAACTTTTGTGACTTTTCAAACTTTGAAGCTCGATAGCTTCGGCAAATGAAGACCAAATTTGTTAAACAAAGTGTCAAATTAATCAGCTCGACGAGATTTTGAATATGTCACAACACATCATGATTGCATCTTGTTGAATTTCCAAGAAAAATAGTACTTTATGTGCTCAAACACACAACTTTTGTGACTTTTCAAACTTTGAAGCTCGATAGCTTCGGCAAATGAGGACCAAATTTGTTAAACAGAGTGTCAAATTAATCAGCTCGACGAGATTTTGAATATGTCACAACACATCATAATTGCATCTTGTTGAATTTCCAAGAAAAATAGTACTTTATGTGCTCAAACACACATATTTTGTGACTTTTAAAACTCTGAAGCTCGATAACTTTGGCAAATGTTGACCAAATTTGTTACACAAAGTGTCAAAGTAATCACCTCAACGAGATTTTGAAGATGTCACAACACATCATGATTACATCTTGTTGAACTTCCAAGAAAAATAGTACTTTATGTGCTCAAACACAGATATTTTGTGACTTTTCAAACTTTGAAGCTCGATAACTTCGGCAAATGTGGACCAAATTTCTTAAACAAAGTGTCAAATTAATCAGCTCATCGAGATTTTGAAGATGTCACAAAACATCATGATTACATCTTTTTGAATTTCCAAGAAAAATAGTACTTTATGTGCTCAAACACAGATATTTTGTGACTTTTCAAACTTTGAAGCTCGATAACTTTGGCAAATGTTGACCAAATTTGTTAAACAAAGTGTCAAATTAATCAGGTCGACGAGATTTTGAATATGTCACAACACATCATGATTGCATCTTGTTGAATTTCCAAGAAAAATAGTACTTTATGTGCTCAAACACACATATTTTGTGACTTTTCAAACTTTGAAGCTCGATAACTTTGGCAAAAGTGGACCAAATTTGTTAACCAAAGTGTCAAATTAATCAGCTCGACGAGATCTTTAAAATGACAGAACAATTCATGATTGCATCTTGTTGAATTTCCAAGAAAAATAGTACTTTATGTGCTCAAACACACAACTTTTGTGACTTTTCAAACTTTGAAGCTCGATAGCTTCGGCAAATGAAGACCAAATTTGTTAAACAAAGTGTCAAATTAATCAGCTCGACAAGGTTATGAAGATGTCACAACACACCATGATTACATCTTGTTGAACTTCCAAGAAAAATAGTACTTTATGTGCTCAAACACACAACTTTTGTGACTTTTCAAACTTTGAAGCTCGATAGCTTCGGCAAATGAAGACCAAATTTGTTAAACAAAGTGTCAAATTAATCAGCTCGACAAGGTTATGAAGATGTCACAACACACCATGATTACATCTTGTTGAACTTCCAAGAAAAATAGTACTTTATATGCTCAAACACACAACTTTTGTGACTTTTCAAACTTTGAAGCTCGATAGCTTCGGCAAATGAAGACCAAATTTGTTAAACAAAGTGTCAAATTAATCAGCTCGACGAGATTTTGAATATGTCACAACACATCATGATTGCATCTTGTTGAATTTCCAAGAAAAATAGTACTTTATGTGCTCAAACACACAACTTGTGTGACTTCAAATTTTGAAGCTCGATAGCTTCGGCAAATGAAGACCAACTTTGTTAAACAAAGTGTCAAATTAATTAGCTCGACGAGATTTTGAATATGTCCCAACACATCATGATTGCATCTTGTTGAATTTCCAAGAAAAATAGTACTTTATGTGCTCAAACACACATATTTTGTGACTTTTCAAACTTTGAAGCTCGATAACTTCGGCAAATGTGGACCAAAGTTCTTAAACAAAGTGTCAAATTAATCAGCTCATCGAGATTTTGAAGATGTCACAAAACATCATGATTGCATCTTGTTGAATTTCCAAGAAAAATAGTACTTTATATGCTCAAACACACATATTTTGTGACTTTTCAAACTTTGAAGCTCGATAACTTTGGCAAATGTGGACCAAATTTGTTAACCAAAGTGTCAAATTAATCAGCTCGACGAGATCTTTAAAATGACACAACAATTCATAATTGCGTCTTGTTGAATTTCCAAGAAAAATAGTACTTTATGTGCTCAAACACACATATTTTGTGATTTTTCAAACTTTGAAGCTCGACAGCTTCGGCAAATGAAGACCAAATTTGTTAAACAAAGTGTCAAATTAATCAGCTCGACGTGATTTTGAATATGTCACAACACATCATGATTGCATCTTGTTGAATTTCCAAGAAAAATAGTACTTTATGTGCTCAAACACACAACTTTTGTGACTTTGCAAATTTTGAAGCTCGATAGCTTCAGCAAATGAGGACCAAATTTGTTAACCAAAGTGTCAAATTAATCAGCTCGACGAAATCTTTAAAATGGCACAACAATTCATAATTGCATCTTGTTGAATTTCCAAGAAAAATAGTACTTTATATGCTCAAACACACATATTTTGTGACTTTTCAAACTTTGAAGCTCGATAACTTTGGCAAATGTGGACCAAATTTGTTAACCAAAGTGTCAAATTAATCAGCTCGACGAGATCTTTAAAATGGCACAACAATTCATAATTGCATCTTGTTGAATTTCCAAGAAAAATAGTACTTTATGTGCTCAAACACACAACTTTTGTGACTTTTCCAATTTTGAAGCTCGATAACTTTGGCAAATGTGGACCAAATTTGTTAACCAAAGTGTCAAATTAATCAGCTCGACGAGGTCTTTAAAATGGCAAAACAATTCATAATTGCATCTTGTTGAATTTCCAAGAAAAATAATACTTTATATGCTCAAACACACATATTTTGTGACTTTTCAAACTTTGAAGCTCGATAACTTTGGCAAATGTGGACCAAATTTGTTAACCAAAGTGTCTAATTAATCAGCTCGACGAGATCTTTAAAATGACACAACAATTCATAATTGCATCTTGTTGAATTTCCAAGAAAAATAGTACTTTATGTGCTCAAACACACAACTTTTGTGACTTTTCAAACTTTGAAGCTCGATAGCTTCGGCAAATGAAGACCAAATTTGTTAAACAAAGTGTCAAATTAATCAGCTCGACGAGATTTTGAATATGTCACAACACATCATGATTGCATCTTGTTGAATTTCCAAGAAAAATAGTACTTTATGTGCTCAAACACACAACTTTTGTGACTTTTCAAACTTTGAAGCTCGATAGCTTCGGCAAATGAGGACCAAATTTGTTAAACAGAGTGTAAAATTAATCAGCTCGACGAGATTTTGAATATGTCACAACACATCATGATTGCATCTTGTTGAATTTCCAAGAAAAGTAGTACTTTATGTGCTCAAACACACAACTTTTGTGACTTTTCAAACTTTGAAGCTCGATAGCTTCGGCAAATGAGGACCAAATTTGTTAAACAGAGTGTAAAATTAATCAGCTCGACGAGATTTTGAATATGTCACAACACATCATGATTGCATCTTGTTGAATTTCCAAGAAAAATAGTACTTTATGTGCTCAAACACACATATTTTGTGACTTTTCAAACTTTGAAGCTCGATAACTTTGGCAAAAGTGGACCAAATTTGTTAACCAAAGTGTCAAATTAATCAGCTCGACGAGATCTTTAAAATGACACAACAATTCATGATTGCATCTTGTTGAATTTCCAAGAAAAATAGTACTTTATGTGCTCAAACACACAACTTTTTGTGACTTTTCAAACTTTGAAGCTCGATAGCTTCGGCAAATGAAGACCAAATTTGTTAAACAAAGTGTCAAATTAATCAGCTCGACAAGGTTATGAAGATGTCACAACACACCATGATTACATCTTGTTGAACTTCCAAGAAAAATAGTACTTTATATGCTCAAACACACAACTTTTGTGACTTTTCAAACTTTGAAGCTCGATAACTTCGGCAAATGAGGACCAAATTTGTTAAACAGAGTGTAAAATTAATCAGCTCGACGAGATTTTGAATATGTCACAACACATCATGATTGCATCTTGTTGAATTTCCAAGAAAAGTAGTACTTTATGTGCTCAAACACACATATTTTGTGACTTTTCAAACTTTGAAGCTCGATAACTTTGGCAAATGTGGACCAAATTTGTTAACCAAAGTGTCTAATTAATCAGCTCGACGAGATTTTGAATATGTCACAACACATCATGATTGCATCTTGTTGAATTTCCAAGAAAAATAGTACTTTATGTGCTCAAACACACATATTTTGTGACTTTTCAAACTTTGAAGCTCGATAACTTTGGCAAAAGTGGACCAAATTTGTTAACCAAAGTGTCAAATTAATCAGCTCGACGAGATCTTTAAAATGACACAACAATTCATGATTGCATCTTGTTGAATTTCCAAGAAAAATAGTACTTTATGTGCTCAAACACACAACTTTTGTGACTTTTCAAACTTTGAAGCTCGATAGCTTCGGCAAATGAGGACCAAATTTGTTAAACAGAGTGTAAAATTAATCAGCTCGACGAGATTTTGAATATGTCACAAAACATCATGATTGCATCTTGTTGAATTTCCAAGAAAAATAGTACTTTATATGCTCAAACACACATATTTTGTGACTTTTCAAACTTTGAAGCTCGATAGCTTCGGCAAATGAAGACCAAATTTGTTAACCAAAGTGTCAAATTAATCAGCTCGACGAGATCTTTAAAATGACACAACAATTCATAATTGCATCTTGTTGAATTTCCAAGAAAAATAGTACTTTATGTGCACAAACACACAACTTTTGTGACTTTTCCAATTTTGAAGCTCGATAACTTTGGCAAATGTGGACCAAATTTGTTAACCAAAGTGTCAAATTAATCAGCTCGACGAGATCTTTAAAATGGCACAACAATTAATAATTGCATCTTGTTGAATTTCCAAGAAAAATAGTACTTTATATGCTCAAACACACATATTTTGTGACTTTTCAAACTTTGAAGCTCGATAACTTTGGCAAATGTGGACCAAATTTGTTAACCAAAGTGTCTAATTAATCAGCTCGACGAGATCTTTAAAATGGCACAACAATTCATAATTGCATCTTGTTGAATTTCCAAGAAAAATAGTACTTTATATGCTCAAACACACATATTTTGTGACTTTTCAAACTTTGAAGCTCGATAGCTTCGGCAAATGAAGACCAAATTTGTTAAACAAAGTGTCAAATTAATCAGCTCGACAAGGTTATGAAGATGTCACAACACACCATGATTACATCTTGTTGAACTTCCAAGAAAAATAGTACTTTATGTGCTCAAACACACATATTTTGTGACTTTTCAAATTTTGAAGCTCGATAACTTCGGCAAATGAGGACCAAATTTGTTAAACAGAGTGTCAAATTAATCAGCTCGACGAGATTTTGAATATGTCACAACACATCATAATTGCATCTTGTTGAATTTCCAAGAAAAATAGTACTTTATGTGCTCAAACACACATATTTTGTGACTTTTAAAACTCTGAAGCTCGATAACTTTGGCAAATGTTGACCAAATTTGTTACACAAAGTGTCAAAGTAATCACCTCAACGCGATTTTGAAGATGTCACAACACATCATGATTACATCTTGTTGAACTTCCAAGAAAAATAGTACTTTATGTGCTCAAACACACATATTTTGTGATTTTTCAAACTTTGAAGCTCGACAGCTTCGGCAAATGAAGACCAAATTTGTTAAACAAAGTGTCAAATTAATCAGCTCGACGTGATTTTGAATATGTCACAACACATCATGATTGCATCTTGTTGAATTTCCAAGAAAAATAGTACTTTATGTGCTCAAACACACAACTTTTGTGACTTTGCAAATTTTGAAGCTCGATAGCTTCAGCAAATGAGGACCAAATTTGTTAACCAAAGTGTCAAATTAATCAGCTCGACGAAATCTTTAAAATGGCACAACAATTCATAATTGCATCTTGTTGAATTTCCAAGAAAAATAGTACTTTATATGCTCAAACACACATATTTTGTGACTTTTCAAACTTTGAAGCTCGATAACTTTGGCAAATGTGGACCAAATTTGTTAACCAAAGTGTCAAATTAATCAGCTCGACGAGATCTTTAAAATGGCACAACAATTCATAATTGCATCTTGTTGAATTTCCAAGAAAAATAGTACTTTATGTGCTCAAACACACAACTTTTGTGACTTTTCCAATTTTGAAGCTCGATAACTTTGGCAAATGTGGACCAAATTTGTTAACCAAAGTGTCAAATTAATCAGCTCGACGAGGTCTTTAAAATGGCACAACAATTCATAATTGCATCTTGTTGAATTTCCAAGAAAAATAATACTTTATATGCTCAAACACACATATTTTGTGACTTTTCAAACTTTGAAGCTCGATAACTTTGGCAAATGTGGACCAAATTTGTTAACCAAAGTGTCTAATTAATCAGCTCGACGAGATCTTTAAAATGACACAACAATTCATAATTGCATCTTGTTGAATTTCCAAGAAAAATAGTACTTTATGTGCTCAAACACACAACTTTTGTGACTTTTCAAACTTTGAAGCTCGATAGCTTCGGCAAATGAAGACCAAATTTGTTAAACAAAGTGTCAAATTAATCAGCTCGACGAGATTTTGAATATGTCACAACACATCATGATTGCATCTTGTTGAATTTCCAAGAAAAATAGTACTTTATGTGCTCAAACACACAACTTTTGTGACTTTTCAAACTTTGAAGCTCGATAGCTTCGGCAAATGAGGACCAAATTTGTTAAACAGAGTGTAAAATTAATCAGCTCGACGAGATTTTGAATATGTCACAACACATCATGATTGCATCTTGTTGAATTTCCAAGAAAAGTAGTACTTTATGTGCTCAAACACACAACTTTTGTGACTTTTCAAACTTTGAAGCTCGATAGCTTCGGCAAATGAGGACCAAATTTGTTAAACAGAGTGTAAAATTAATCAGCTCGACGAGATTTTGAATATGTCACAACACATCATGATTGCATCTTGTTGAATTTCCAAGAAAAATAGTACTTTATGTGCTCAAACACACATATTTTGTGACTTTTCAAACTTTGAAGCTCGATAACTTTGGCAAAAGTGGACCAAATTTGTTAACCAAAGTGTCAAATTAATCAGCTCGACGAGATCTTTAAAATGACACAACAATTCATGATTGCATCTTGTTGAATTTCCAAGAAAAATAGTACTTTATGTGCTCAAACACACAACTTTTTGTGACTTTTCAAACTTTGAAGCTCGATAGCTTCGGCAAATGAAGACCAAATTTGTTAAACAAAGTGTCAAATTAATCAGCTCGACAAGGTTATGAAGATGTCACAACACACCATGATTACATCTTGTTGAACTTCCAAGAAAAATGGTACTTTATGTGCTCAAACACACAACTTTTGTGACTTTTCAAACTTTGAAGCTCGATAGCTTCGGCAAATGAAGACCAAATTTGTTAAACAAAGTGTCAAATTAATCAGCTCGACAAGGTTATGAAGATGTCACAACACACCATGATTACATCTTGTTGAACTTCCAAGAAAAATAGTACTTTATATGCTCAAACACACAACTTTTGTGACTTTTCAAACTTTGAAGCTCGATAACTTCGGCAAATGAGGACCAAATTTGTTAAACAGAGTGTAAAATTAATCAGCTCGACGAGATTTTGAATATGTCACAACACATCATGATTGCATCTTGTTGAATTTCCAAGAAAAGTAGTACTTTATGTGCTCAAACACACATATTTTGTGACTTTTCAAACTTTGAAGCTCGATAACTTTGGCAAATGTGGACCAAATTTGTTAACCAAAGTGTCTAATTAATCAGCTCGACGAGATTTTGAATATGTCACAACACATCATGATTGCATCTTGTTGAATTTCCAAGAAAAATAGTACTTTATGTGCTCAAACACACATATTTTGTGACTTTTCAAACTTTGAAGCTCGATAACTTTGGCAAAAGTGGACCAAATTTGTTAACCAAAGTGTCAAATTAATCAGCTCGACGAGATCTTTAAAATGACACAACAATTCATGATTGCATCTTGTTGAATTTCCAAGAAAAATAGTACTTTATGTGCTCAAACACACAACTTTTGTGACTTTTCAAACTTTGAAGCTCGATAGCTTCGGCAAATGAGGACCAAATTTGTTAAACAGAGTGTAAAATTAATCAGCTCGACGAGATTTTGAATATGTCACAAAACATCATGATTGCATCTTGTTGAATTTCCAAGAAAAATAGTACTTTATATGCTCAAACACACATATTTTGTGACTTTTCAAACTTTGAAGCTCGATAGCTTCGGCAAATGAAGACCAAATTTGTTAACCAAAGTGTCAAATTAATCAGCTCGACGAGATCTTTAAAATGACACAACAATTCATAATTGCATCTTGTTGAATTTCCAAGAAAAATAGTACTTTATGTGCACAAACACACAACTTTTGTGACTTTTCCAATTTTGAAGCTCGATAACTTTGGCAAATGTGGACTAAATTTGTTAACCAAAGTGTCAAATTAATCAGCTCGACGAGATCTTTAAAATGGCACAACAATTAATAATTGCATCTTGTTGAATTTCCAAGAAAAATAGTACTTTATATGCTCAAACACACATATTTTGTGACTTTTCAAACTTTGAAGCTCGATAACTTTGGCAAATGTGGACCAAATTTGTTAACCAAAGTGTCTAATTAATCAGCTCGACGAGATCTTTAAAATGGCACAACAATTCATAATTGCATCTTGTTGAATTTCCAAGAAAAATAGTACTTTATATGCTCAAACACACATATTTTGTGACTTTTCAAACTTTGAAGCTCGATAGCTTCGGCAAATGAAGACCAAATTTGTTAAACAAAGTGTCAAATTAATCAGCTCGACAAGGTTATGAAGATGTCACAACACACCATGATTACATCTTGTTGAACTTCCAAGAAAAATAGTACTTTATGTGCTCAAACACACATATTTTGTGACTTTTCAAATTTTGAAGCTCGATAACTTCGGCAAATGAGGACCAAATTTGTTAAACAGAGTGTCAAATTAATCAGCTCGACGAGATTTTGAATATGTCACAACACATCATAATTGCATCTTGTTGAATTTCCAAGAAAAATAGTACTTTATGTGCTCAAACACACATATTTTGTGACTTTTAAAACTCTGAAGCTCGATAACTTTGGCAAATGTTGACCAAATTTGTTACACAAAGTGTCAAAGTAATCACCTCAACGCGATTTTGAAGATGTCACAACACATCATGATTACATCTTGTTGAACTTCCAAGAAAAATAGTACTTTATGTGCTCAAACACACAACTTTTGTGACTTTTCAAACTTTGAAGCTCGATAGCTTCGGCAAATGAGGACCAACTTTGTTACACAGAGTGTCAAATTAATCAGCTCGACGAGATTTTGAATATGTCCCAACACATCATGATTGCATCTTGTTGAATTTCCAAGAAAAATAGTACTTTATATGCTCAAACACACATATTTTGTGACTTTTCAAACTTTGAAGCTCGATAGCTTCGGCAAATGAAGACCAAATTTGTTAACCAAAGTGTCAAATTAATCAGCTCGACGAGATCTTTAAAATGACACAACAATTCATGATTGCATCTTGTTGAATTTCCAAGAAAAATAGTACTTTATGTGCTCAAACACACAACTTTTGTGACTTTTCAAACTTTGAAGCTCGATAGCTTCGGCAAATGAGGACCAAATTTGTTAAACAGAGTGTAAAATTAATCAGCTCGACGAGATTTTGAATATGTCACAAAACATCATGATTGCATCTTGTTGAATTTCCAAGAAAAATAGTACTTTATATGCTCAAACACACATATTTTGTGACTTTTCAAACTTTGAAGCTCGATAACTTTGGCAAATGTGGACCAAATTTGTTAACCAAAGTGTCTAATTAATCAGCTCGACGAGATCTTTAAAATGGCACAACAATTCATAATTGCATCTTGTTGAATTTCCAAGAAAAATAGTACTTTATATGCTCAAACACACATATTTTGTGACTTTTCAAACTTTGAAGCTCGATAGCTTCGGCAAATGAAGACCAAATTTGTTAAACAAAGTGTCAAATTAATCAGCTCGACAAGGTTATGAAGATGTCACAACACACCATGATTACATCTTGTTGAACTTCCAAGAAAAATAGTACTTTATGTGCTCAAACACACATATTTTGTGACTTTTCAAATTTTGAAGCTCGATAACTTCGGCAAATGAGGACCAAATTTGTTAAACAGAGTGTCAAATTAATCAGCTCGACGAGATTTTGAATATGTCACAACACATCATAATTGCATCTTGTTGAATTTCCAAGAAAAATAGTACTTTATGTGCTCAAACACACATATTTTGTGACTTTTAAAACTCTGAAGCTCGATAACTTTGGCAAATGTTGACCAAATTTGTTACACAAAGTGTCAAAGTAATCACCTCAACGCGATTTTGAAGATGTCACAACACATCATGATTACATCTTGTTGAACTTCCAAGAAAAATAGTACTTTATGTGCTCAAACACACAACTTTTGTGACTTTTCAAACTTTGAAGCTCGATAGCTTCGGCAAATGAGGACCAAATTTGTTAAACAGAGTGTCAAATTAATCAGCTCGACGAGATTTTGAATATGTCCCAACACATCATGATTGCATCTTGTTGAATTTCCAAGAAAAATAGTACTTTATATGCTCAAACACACATATTTTGTGACTTTTCAAACTTTGAAGCTCGATAACTTTGGCAAATGTGGACCAAATTTGTTAACCAAAGTGTCAAATTAATCAGCTCGACGAGATCTTTAAAATGACACAACAATTCATAATTGCGTCTTGTTGAATTTCCAAGAAAAATAGTACTTTATGTGCTCAAACACACATATTTTGTGACTTTTCAAACTTTGAAGCTCGACAGCTTCGGCAAATGAAGACCAAATTTGTTAAACAAAGTGTCAAATTAATCAGCTCGACGTGATTTTGAATATGTCACAACACATCATGATTGCATCTTGTTGAATTTCCAAGAAAAATAGTACTTTATGTGCTCAAACACACAACTTTTGTGACTTTTCAAACTTTGAAGCTCGATAGCTTCGGCAAATGAGGACCAACTTTGTTACACAGAGTGTCAAATTAATCAGCTCGACGAGATTTTGAATATGTCCCAACACATCATGATTGCATCTTGTTGAATTTCCAAGAAAAATAGTACTTTATGTGCACAAACACACAACTTTTGTGACTTTTCCAATTTTGAAGCTCGATAACTTTGGCAAATGTGGACCAAATTTGTTAACCAAAGTGTCAAATTAATCAGCTCGACGAGATCTTTAAAATGGCACAACAATTAATAATTGCATCTTGTTGAATTTCCAAGAAAAATAGTACTTTATATGCTCAAACACACATATTTTGTGACTTTTCAAACTTTGAAGCTCGATAACTTTGGCAAATGTGGACCAAATTTGTTAACCAAAGTGTCTAATTAATCAGCTCGACGAGATCTTTAAAATGGCACAACAATTCATAATTGCATCTTGTTGAATTTCCAAGAAAAATAGTACTTTATATGCTCAAACACACATATTTTGTGACTTTTCAAACTTTGAAGCTCGATAGCTTCGGCAAATGAAGACCAAATTTGTTAAACAAAGTGTCAAATTAATCAGCTCGACAAGGTTATGAAGATGTCACAACACACCATGATTACATCTTGTTGAACTTCCAAGAAAAATAGTACTTTATGTGCTCAAACACACATATTTTGTGACTTTTCAAATTTTGAAGCTCGATAACTTCGGCAAATGAGGACCAAATTTGTTAAACAGAGTGTCAAATTAATCAGCTCGACGAGATTTTGAATATGTCACAACACATCATAATTGCATCTTGTTGAATTTCCAAGAAAAATAGTACTTTATGTGCTCAAACACACATATTTTGTGACTTTTAAAACTCTGAAGCTCGATAACTTTGGCAAATGTTGACCAAATTTGTTACACAAAGTGTCAAAGTAATCACCTCAACGCGATTTTGAAGATGTCACAACACATCATGATTACATCTTGTTGAACTTCCAAGAAAAATAGTACTTTATGTGCTCAAACACACAACTTTTGTGACTTTTCAAACTTTGAAGCTCGATAGCTTCGGCAAATGATGACCAAATTTGTTAAACAGAGTGTCAAATTAATCAGCTCGACGAGATTTTGAATATGTCCCAACACATCATGATTGCATCTTGTTGAATTTCCAAGAAAAATAGTACTTTATATGCTCAAACACACATATTTTGTGACTTTTCAAACTTTGAAGCTCGATAACTTTGGCAAATGTGGACCAAATTTGTTAACCAAAGTGTCAAATTAATCAGCTCGACGAGATCTTTAAAATGACACAACAATTCATAATTGCGTCTTGTTGAATTTCCAAGAAAAATAGTACTTTATGTGCTCAAACACACATATTTTGTGACTTTTCAAACTTTGAAGCTCGATAGCTTCGGCAAATGAGGACCAAATTTGTTAACCAAAGTGTCAAATTAATCAGCTCGACGAGATCTTTAAAATGGCACAACAATTCATAATTGCATCTTGTTGAATTTCCAAGAAAAATAGTACTTTATGTGCTCAAACACACATATTTTGTGACTTTTCAAACTCTGAAGCTCGATAACTTTGGCAAATGTGGACCAAATTTGTTAACCAAAGTGTCTAATTAATCAGCTCGACGAGATTTTGAATATGTCACAACACATCATGATTGCATCTTGTTGAATTTCCAAGAAAAATAGTACTTTATGTGCTCAAACACACATATTTTGTGACTTTTCAAACTTTGAAGCTCGATAACTTTGGCAAAAGTGGACCAAATTTGTTAACCAAAGTGTCAAATTAATCAGCTCGACGAGATCTTTAAAATGACACAACAATTCATGATTGCATCTTGTTGAATTTCCAAGAAAAATAGTACTTTATATGCTCAAACACACATATTTTGTGACTTTTCAAACTTTGAAGCTCGATAACTTTGGCAAATGTGGACCAAATTTGTTAACCAAAGTGTCTAATTAATCAGCTCGACGAGATCTTTAAAATGGCACAACAATTCATAATTGCATCTTGTTGAATTTCCAAGAAAAATAGTACTTTATATGCTCAAACACACATATTTTGTGACTTTTCAAACTTTGAAGCTCGATAACTTTGGCAAATGTGGACCAAATTTGTTAACCAAAGTGTCTAATTAATCAGCTCGACGAGATCTTTAAAATGGCACAACAATTCATAATTGCATCTTGTTGAATTTCCAAGAAAAATAGTACTTTATATGCTCAAACACACATATTTTGTGACTTTTCAAACTTTGAAGCTCGATAGCTTCGGCAAATGAAGACCAAATTTGTTAAACAAAGTGTCTAATTAATCAGCTCGACAAGGTTATGAAGATGTCACAACACACCATGATTACATCTTGTTGAACTTCCAAGAAAAATAGTACTTTATGTGCTCAAACACACATATTTTGTGACTTTTCAAATTTTGAAGCTCGATAACTTCGGCAAATGAGGACCAAATTTGTTAAACAGAGTGTCAAATTAATCAGCTCGACGAGATTTTGAATATGTCACAACACATCATAATTGCATCTTGTTGAATTTCCAAGAAAAATAGTACTTTATGTGCTCAAACACACATATTTTGTGACTTTTAAAACTCTGAAGCTCGATAACTTTGGCAAATGTTGACCAAATTTGTTACACAAAGTGTCAAAGTAATCACCTCAACGCGATTTTGAAGATGTCACAACACATCATGATTACATCTTGTTGAACTTCCAAGAAAAATAGTACTTTATGTGCTCAAACACACAACTTTTGTGACTTTTCAAACTTTGAAGCTCGATAGCTTCGGCAAATGAGGACCAAATTTGTTAAACAGAGTGTCAAATTAATCAGCTCGACGAGATTTTGAATATGTCCCAACACATCATGATTGCATCTTGTTGAATTTCCAAGAAAAATAGTACTTTATATGCTCAAACACACATATTTTGTGACTTTTCAAACTTTGAAGCTCGATAACTTTGGCAAATGTGGACCAAATTTGTTAACCAAAGTGTCAAATTAATCAGCTCGACGAGATCTTTAAAATGACACAACAATTCATAATTGCGTCTTGTTGAATTTCCAAGAAAAATAGTACTTTATGTGCTCAAACACACATATTTTGTGACTTTTCAAACTTTGAAGCTCGATAGCTTCGGCAAATGAGGACCAAATTTGTTAACCAAAGTGTCAAATTAATCAGCTCGACGAGATCTTTAAAATGGCACAACAATTCATAATTGCATCTTGTTGAATTTCCAAGAAAAATAGTACTTTATGTGCTCAAACACACATATTTTGTGACTTTTCAAACTTTGAAGCTCGATAACTTTGGCAAATGTGGACCAAATTTGTTAACCAAAGTGTCTAATTAATCAGCTCGACGAGATTTTGAATATGTCACAACACATCATGATTGCATCTTGTTGAATTTCCAAGAAAAATAGTACTTTATGTGCTCAAACACACATATTTTGTGACTTTTCAAACTTTGAAGCTCGATAACTTTGGCAAAAGTGGACCAAATTTGTTAACCAAAGTGTCAAATTAATCAGCTCGACGAGATCTTTAAAATGACACAACAATTCATGATTGCATCTTGTTGAATTTCCAAGAAAAATAGTACTTTATATGCTCAAACACACATATTTTGTGACTTTTCAAACTTTGAAGCTCGATAACTTTGGCAAATGTGGACCAAATTTGTTAACCAAAGTGTCTAATTAATCAGCTCGACGAGATTTTGAATATGTCACAACACATCATGATTGCATCTTGTTGAATTTCCAAGAAAAATAGTACTTTATGTGCTCAAACACACATATTTTGTGACTTTTCAAACTTTGAAGCTCGATAACTTTGGCAAAAGTGGACCAAATTTGTTAACCAAAGTGTCAAATTAATCAGCTCGACGAGATCTTTAAAATGACACAACAATTCATGATTGCATCTTGTTGAATTTCCAAGAAAAATAGTACTTTATGTGCTCAAACACACAACTTTTGTGACTTTTCAAACTTTGAAGCTCGATAGCTTCGGCAAATGAGGACCAAATTTGTTAAACAGAGTGTAAAATTAATCAGCTCGACGAGATTTTGAATATGTCACAAAACATCATGATTGCATCTTGTTGAATTTCCTAGAAAAATAGTACTTTATGTGCTCAAACACACATATTTTGTGACTTTTCAAACTTTGAAGCTCGATAACTTTGGCAAAAGTGGACCAAATTTGTTAACCAAAGTGTCAAATTAATCAGCTCGACGAGATCTTTAAAATGACACAACAATTCATGATTGCATCTTGTTGAATTTCCAAGAAAAATAGTACTTTATATGCTCAAACACACATATTTTGTGACTTTTCAAACTTTGAAGCTCGATAACTTTGGCAAATGTGGACCAAATTTGTTAACCAAAGTGTCTAATTAATCAGCTCGACGAGATTTTGAATATGTCACAACACATCATGATTGCATCTTGTTGAATTTCCAAGAAAAATAGTACTTTATGTGCTCAAACACACATATTTTGTGACTTTTCAAACTTTGAAGCTCGATAACTTTGGCAAAAGTGGACCAAATTTGTTAACCAAAGTGTCAAATTAATCAGCTCGACGAGATCTTTAAAATGACACAACAATTCATGATTGCATCTTGTTGAATTTCCAAGAAAAATAGTACTTTATATGCTCAAACACACATATTTTGTGACTTTTCAAACTTTGAAGCTCGATAACTTTGGCAAATGTGGACCAAATTTGTTAACCAAAGTGTCTAATTAATCAGCTCGACGAGATCTTTAAAATGGCACAACAATTCATAATTGCATCTTGTTGAATTTCCAAGAAAAATAGTACTTTATATGCTCAAACACACATATTTTGTGACTTTTCAAACTTTGAAGCTCGATAACTTTGGCAAATGTGGACCAAATTTGTTAACCAAAGTGTCTAATTAATCAGCTCGACGAGATCTTTAAAATGGCACAACAATTCATAATTGCATCTTGTTGAATTTCCAAGAAAAATAGTACTTTATATGCTCAAACACACATATTTTGTGACTTTTCAAACTTTGAAGCTCGATAGCTTCGGCAAATGAAGACCAAATTTGTTAAACAAAGTGTCTAATTAATCAGCTCGACAAGGTTATGAAGATGTCACAACACACCATGATTACATCTTGTTGAACTTCCAAGAAAAATAGTACTTTATGTGCTCAAACACACATATTTTGTGACTTTTCAAATTTTGAAGCTCGATAACTTCGGCAAATGAGGACCAAATTTGTTAAACAGAGTGTCAAATTAATCAGCTCGACGAGATTTTGAATATGTCACAACACATCATAATTGCATCTTGTTGAATTTCCAAGAAAAATAGTACTTTATGTGCTCAAACACACATATTTTGTGACTTTTAAAACTCTGAAGCTCGATAACTTTGGCAAATGTTGACCAAATTTGTTACACAAAGTGTCAAAGTAATCACCTCAACGCGATTTTGAAGATGTCACAACACATCATGATTACATCTTGTTGAACTTCCAAGAAAAATAGTACTTTATGTGCTCAAACACACAACTTTTGTGACTTTTCAAACTTTGAAGCTCGATAGCTTCGGCAAATGAGGACCAAATTTGTTAAACAGAGTGTCAAATTAATCAGCTCGACGAGATTTTGAATATGTCCCAACACATCATGATTGCATCTTGTTGAATTTCCAAGAAAAATAGTACTTTATATGCTCAAACACACATATTTTGTGACTTTTCAAACTTTGAAGCTCGATAACTTTGGCAAATGTGGACCAAATTTGTTAACCAAAGTGTCAAATTAATCAGCTCGACGAGATCTTTAAAATGACACAACAATTCATAATTGCGTCTTGTTGAATTTCCAAGAAAAATAGTACTTTATGTGCTCAAACACACATATTTTGTGACTTTTCAAACTTTGAAGCTCGATAGCTTCGGCAAATGAGGACCAAATTTGTTAACCAAAGTGTCAAATTAATCAGCTCGACGAGATCTTTAAAATGGCACAACAATTCATAATTGCATCTTGTTGAATTTCCAAGAAAAATAGTACTTTATGTGCTCAAACACACATATTTTGTGACTTTTCAAACTTTGAAGCTCGATAACTTTGGCAAATGTGGACCAAATTTGTTAACCAAAGTGTCTAATTAATCAGCTCGACGAGATTTTGAATATGTCACAACACATCATGATTGCATCTTGTTGAATTTCCAAGAAAAATAGTACTTTATGTGCTCAAACACACATATTTTGTGACTTTTCAAACTTTGAAGCTCGATAACTTTGGCAAAAGTGGACCAAATTTGTTAACCAAAGTGTCAAATTAATCAGCTCGACGAGATCTTTAAAATGACACAACAATTCATGATTGCATCTTGTTGAATTTCCAAGAAAAATAGTACTTTATATGCTCAAACACACATATTTTGTGACTTTTCAAACTTTGAAGCTCGATAACTTTGGCAAATGTGGACCAAATTTGTTAACCAAAGTGTCTAATTAATCAGCTCGACGAGATTTTGAATATGTCACAACACATCATGATTGCATCTTGTTGAATTTCCAAGAAAAATAGTACTTTATGTGCTCAAACACACATATTTTGTGACTTTTCAAACTTTGAAGCTCGATAACTTTGGCAAAAGTGGACCAAATTTGTTAACCAAAGTGTCAAATTAATCAGCTCGACGAGATCTTTAAAATGACACAACAATTCATGATTGCATCTTGTTGAATTTCCAAGAAAAATAGTACTTTATGTGCTCAAACACACAACTTTTGTGACTTTTCAAACTTTGAAGCTCGATAGCTTCGGCAAATGAGGACCAAATTTGTTAAACAGAGTGTAAAATTAATCAGCTCGACGAGATTTTGAATATGTCACAAAACATCATGATTGCATCTTGTTGAATTTCCAAGAAAAATAGTACTTTATATGCTCAAACACACATATTTTGTGACTTTTCAAACTTTGAAGCTCGATAACTTTGGCAAATGTGGACCAAATTTGTTAACCAAAGTGTCAAATTAATCAGCTCGACGAGATCTTTAAAATGACACAACAATTCATAATTGCATCTTGTTGAATTTCCAAGAAAAATAGTACTTTATGTGCACAAACACACAACTTTTGTGACTTTTCCAATTTTGAAGCTCGATAACTTTGGCAAATGTGGACCAAATTTGTTAACCAAAGTGTCAAATTAATCAGCTCGAAGAGATCTTTAAAATGGCACAACAATTAATAATTGCATCTTGTTGAATTTCCAAGAAAAATAGTACTTTATATGCTCAAACACACATATTTTGTGACTTTTCAAACTTTGAAGCTCGATAACTTTGGCAAATGTGGACCAAATTTGTTAACCAAAGTGTCTAATTAATCAGCTCGACGAGATCTTTAAAATGGCACAACAATTCATAATTGCATCTTGTTGAATTTCCAAGAAAAATAGTACTTTATATGCTCAAACACACATATTTTGTGACTTTTCAAACTTTGAAGCTCGATAGCTTCGGCAAATGAAGACCAAATTTGTTAAACAAAGTGTCAAATTAATCAGCTCGACAAGGTTATGAAGATGTCACAACACACCATGATTACATCTTGTTGAACTTCCAAGAAAAATAGTACTTTATGTGCTCAAACACACATATTTTGTGACTTTTCAAATTTTGAAGCTCGATAACTTCGGCAAATGAGGACCAAATTTGTTAAACAGAGTGTCAAATTAATCAGCTCGACGAGATTTTGAATATGTCACAACACATCATAATTGCATCTTGTTGAATTTCCAAGAAAAATAGTACTTTATGTGCTCAAACACACATATTTTGTGACTTTTCAAACTTTGAAGCTCGATAACTTTGGCAAATGTGGACCAAATTTGTTAACCAAAGTGTCAAATTAATCAGCTCGACGAGATCTTTAAAATGACACAACAATTCATAATTGCGTCTTGTTGAATTTCCAAGAAAAATAGTACTTTATGTGCTCAAACACACATATTTTGTGACTTTTCAAACTTTGAAGCTCGACAGCTTCGGCAAATGAAGACCAAATTTGTTAAACAAAGTGTCAAATTAATCAGCTCGACGTGATTTTGAATATGTCACAACAAATCATGATTGCATCTTGTTGAATTTCCAAGAAAAATAGTACTTTATGTGCTCAAACACACAACTTTTGTGACTTTTCAAATTTTGAAGCTCGATAGCTTCGGCAAATGAGGACCAAATTTGTTAACCAAAGTGTCAAATTAATCAGCTCGACGAGATCTTTAAAATGGCACAACAATTCATAATTGCATCTTGTTGAATTTCCAAGAAAAATAGTACTTTATATGCTCAAACACACATATTTTGTGACTTTTCAAACTTTGAAGCTCGATAACTTTGGCAAATGTGGACCAAATTTGTTAACCAAAGTGTCAAATTAATCAGCTCGACGAGATCTTTAAAATGACACAACAATTCATAATTGCGTCTTGTTGAATTTCCAAGAAAAATAGTACTTTATGTGCTCAAACACACATATTTTGTGACTTTTCAAACTTTGAAGCTCGATAACTTTGGCAAATGTGGACCAAATTTGTTAACCAAAGTGTCAAATTAATCAGCTCGACGAGATCTTTAAAATGACACAACAATTCATAATTGCGTCTTGTTGAATTTCCAAGAAAAATAGTACTTTATGTGCTCAAACACACATATTTTGTGACTTTTCAAACTTTGAAGCTCGATAGCTTCGGCAAATGAGGACCAAATTTGTTAAACAGAGTGTAAAATTAATCAGCTCGACGAGATTTTGAATATGTCCCAACACATCATGATTGCATCTTGTTGAATTTCCAAGAAAAATAGTACTTTATGTGCTCAAACACAGATATTTTGTGACTTTTCACACTTTGAAGCTCGATAACTTTGGCAAATGAGGACCAAATTTGTTAAACAGAGTGTAAAATTAATCAGCTCGACGAGATTTTGAATATGTCCCAACACATCATGATTGCATCTTGTTGAATTTCCAAGAAAAATAGTACTTTATGTGCTCAAACACAGATATTTTGTGACTTTTCACACTTTGAAGCTCGATAACTTTGGCAAATGTTGACCAAATTTGTTAAACAAAGTGTCAAATTAATCAGCTCGACGAGATTTTGAATATGTCACAACACATCATGATTGCATCTTGTTGAATTTCCAAGAAAAATAGTACTTTATGTGCTCAAACACACATATTTTGTGACTTTTCAAACTTTGAAGCTCGATAACTTTGGCAAAAGTGGACCAAATTTGTTAACCAAAGTGTCAAATTAATCAGCTCGACGAGATCTTTAAAATGACACAACAATTCATGATTGCATCTTGTTGAATTTCCAAGAAAAATAGTACTTTATGTGCTCAAACACACAACTTTTGTGACTTTTCAAACTTTGAAGCTCGATAGCTTCGGCAAATGAGGACCAAATTTGTTAAACAAAGTGTCAAATTAATCAGCTCGACAAGGTTATGAAGATGTCACAACACACCATGATTACATCTTGTTGAACTTCCAAGAAAAATAGTACTTTATGTGCTCAAACACACAACTTTTGTGACTTTTCAAACTTTGAAGCTCGATAGCTTCGGCAAATGAAGACCAAATTTGTTAAACAAAGTGTCAAATTAATCAGCTCGACAAGGTTATGAAGATGTCACAACACACCATGATTACATCTTGTTGAACTTCCAAGAAAAATAGTACTTTATGTGCTCAAACACACAACTTTTGTGACTTTTCAAACTTTGAAGCTCGATAACTTTGGCAAAAGTGGACCAAATTTGTTAACCAAAGTGTCAAATTAATCAGCTCGACGAGATCTTTAAAATGACACAACAATTCATGATTGCATCTTGTTGAATTTCCAAGAAAAATAGTACTTTATGTGCTCAAACACACAACTTTTGTGACTTTTCAAACTTTGAAGCTCGATAGCTTCGGCAAATGAGGACCAAATTTGTTAAACAAAGTGTCAAATTAATCAGCTCGACAAGGTTATGAAGATGTCACAACACACCATGATTACATCTTGTTGAACTTCCAAGAAAAATAGTACTTTATGTGCTCAAACACACAACTTTTGTGACTTTTCAAACTTTGAAGCTCGATAGCTTCGGCAAATGAAGACCAAATTTGTTAAACAAAGTGTCAAATTAATCAGCTCGACAAGGTTATGAAGATGTCACAACACACCATGATTACATCTTGTTGAACTTCCAAGAAAAATAGTACTTTATGTGCTCAAACACACATATTTTGTGACTTTTCAAACTTTGAAGCTCGATAACTTCGGCAAATGTGGACCAAATTTCTTAAACAAAGTGTCAAATTAATCAGCTCATCGAGATTTTGAAGATGTCACAAAACATCATGATTGCATCTTGTTGAATTTCCAAGAAAAATAGTACTTTATGTGCTCAAACACAGATATTTTGTGACTTTTCAAACTTTGAAGCTCGATAACTTTGGCAAATGTTGACCAAATTTGTTAAACAAAGTGTCAAATTAATCAGCTCGACGAGATTTTGAATATGTCACAACACATCATGATTGCATCTTGTTGAATTTCCAAGAAAAATAGTACTTTATGTGCTCAAACACACATATTTTGTGACTTTTCAAACTTTGAAGCTCGATAACTTTGGCAAAAGTGGACCAAATTTGTTAACCAAAGTGTCAAATTAATCAGCTCGACGAGATCTTTAAAATGACACAACAATTCATGATTGCATCTTGTTGAATTTCCAAGAAAAATAGTACTTTATGTGCTCAAACACACAACTTTTTGTGACTTTTCAAACTTTGAAGCTCGATAGCTTCGGCAAATGAAGACCAAATTTGTTAAACAAAGTGTCAAATTAATCAGCTCGACAAGGTTATGAAGATGTCACAACACACCATGATTACATCTTGTTGAACTTCCAAGAAAAATAGTACTTTATGTGCTCAAACACACAACTTTTGTGACTTTTCAAACTTTGAAGCTCGATAGCTTCGGCAAATGAAGACCAAATTTGTTAAACAAAGTGTCAAATTAATCAGCTCGACAAGGTTATGAAGATGTCACAACACACCATGATTACATCTTGTTGAACTTCCAAGAAAAATAGTACTTTATGTGCTCAAACACACAACTTTTGTGACTTTTCAAACTTTGAAGCTCGATAGCTTCGGCAAATGAAGACCAAATTTGTTAAACAAAGTGTCAAATTAATCAGCTCGACGAGATTTTGAATATGTCACAACACATCATGATTGCATCTTGTTGAATTTCCAAGAAAAATAGTACTTTATGTGCTCAAACACACAACTTGTGTGACTTCAAATTTTGAAGCTCGATAGCTTCGGCAAATGAAGACCAACTTTGTTAAACAAAGTGTCAAATTAATTAGCTCGACGAGATTTTGAATATGTCCCAACACATCATGATTGCATCTTGTTGAATTTCCAAGAAAAATAGTACTTTATGTGCTCAAACACACAACTTTTGTGACTTTTCCAATTTTGAAGCTCGATAACTTTGGCAAATGTGGACCAAATTTGTTAACCAAAGTGTCAAATTAATCAGCTCGACGAGATCTTTAAAATGGCACAACAATTCATGATTACATCTTGTTGAACTTCCAAGAAAAATAGTACTTTATGTGCTCAAACACACAACTTTTGTGACTTTTCAAATTTTGAAGCTCGATAGCTTCGGCAAATGAAGACCAAATTTGTTAACCAAAGTGTCAAATTAATCAGCTCGACGAGATCTTTAAAATGGCACAACAATTCATAATTGCATCTTGTTGAATTTCCAAGAAAAATAGTACTTTATGTGCTCAAACACACATATTTTGTGACTTTTCAATCTTTGAAGCTCGATAGCTTCGGCAAATGAAGACCAAATTTGTTATACAAAGTGTCAAATTAATCAGCTCGACGAGATTTTGAATATGTCACAACACATCATGATTGCATCTTGTTGAATTTCCTAGAAAAATAGTACTTTATGTGCTCAAACACACAACTTTTGTGACTTTTCAAACTTTGAAGCTCGATAGCTTCGGCAAATGAAGACCAAATTTGTTAAACAAAGTGTCAAATTAATCAGCTCGACAAGGTTATGAAGATGTCACAACACAGCATGATTACATCTTGTTGATCTTCCAAGAAAAATAGTACTTTATATGCTCAAACACACAACTTTTGTGACTTTTCAAACTTTGAAGCTCGATAGCTTCGGCAAATGAAGACCAAATTTGTTAAACAGAGTGTCAAATTAATCAGCTCGACGAGATCTTTAAAATGGCACAACAATTAATAATTGCATCTTGTTGAATTTCCAAGAAAAATAGTACTTTATATGCTCAAACACACATATTTTGTGACTTTTCAAACTTTGAAGCTCGATAACTTTGGCAAATGTGGACCAAATTTGTTAACCAAAGTGTCTAATTAATCAGCTCGACGAGATCTTTAAAATGGCACAACAATTCATAATTGCATCTTGTTGAATTTCCAAGAAAAATAGTACTTTATATGCTCAAACACACATATTTTGTGACTTTTCAAACTTTGAAGCTCGATAGCTTCGGCAAATGAAGACCAAATTTGTTAAACAAAGTGTCAAATTAATCAGCTCGACAAGGTTATGAAGATGTCACAACACACCATGATTACATCTTGTTGAACTTCCAAGAAAAATAGTACTTTATGTGCTCAAACACACATATTTTGTGACTTTTCAAATTTTGAAGCTCGATAACTTCGGCAAATGAGGACCAAATTTGTTAAACAGAGTGTCAAATTAATCAGCTCGACGAGATTTTGAATATGTCACAACACATCATAATTGCATCTTGTTGAATTTCCAAGAAAAATAGTACTTTATGTGCTCAAACACACATATTTTGTGACTTTTAAAACTCTGAAGCTCGATAACTTTGGCAAATGTTGACCAAATTTGTTACACAAAGTGTCAAAGTAATCACCTCAACGAGATTTTGAAGATGTCACAACACATCATGATTACATCTTGTTGAACTTCCAAGAAAAATAGTACTTTATGTGCTCAAACACACAACTTTTGTGACTTTTCAAACTTTGAAGCTCGATAGCTTCGGCAAATGAGGACCAAATTTGTTAAACAGAGTGTCAAATTAATCAGCTCGACGAGATTTTGAATATGTCCCAACACATCATGATTGCATCTTGTTGAATTTCCAAGAAAAATAGTACTTTATATGCTCAAACACACATATTTTGTGACTTTTCAAACTTTGAAGCTCGATAACTTTGGCAAATGTGGACCAAATTTGTTAACCAAAGTGTCAAATTAATCAGCTCGACGAGATCTTTAAAATGACACAACAATTCATAATTGCGTCTTGTTGAATTTCCAAGAAAAATAATACTTTATATGCTCAAACACACATATTTTGTGACTTTTCAAACTTTGAAGCTCGATAGCTTCGGCAAATGAAGACCAAATTTGTTAAACAAAGTGTCAAATTAATCAGCTCGACAAGGTTATGAAGATGTCACAACACACCATGATTACATCTTGTTGAACTTCCAAGAAAAATAGTACTTTATGTGCTCAAACACACATATTTTGTGACTTTTCAAACTTTGAAGCTCGATAACTTCGGCAAATGTGGACCAAATTTCTTAAACAAAGTGTCAAATTAATCAGCTCATCGAGATTTTGAAGATGTCACAAAACATCATGATTGCATCTTGTTGAATTTCCAAGAAAAATAGTACTTTATGTGCTCAAACACACAACTTTTGTGACTTTTCAAACTTTGAAGCTCGATAACTTTGGCAAAAGTGGACCAAATTTGTTAACCAAAGTGTCAAATTAATCAGCTCGACGAGATCTTTAAAATGACACAACAATTCATGATTGCATCTTGTTGAATTTCCAAGAAAAATAGTACTTTATGTGCTCAAACACACAACTTTTGTGACTTTTCAAACTTTGAAGCTCGATAGCTTCGGCAAATGAGGACCAAATTTGTTAAACAAAGTGTCAAATTAATCAGCTCGACAAGGTTATGAAGATGTCACAACACACCATGATTACATCTTGTTGAACTTCCAAGAAAAATAGTACTTTATGTGCTCAAACACACAACTTTTGTTACTTTTCAAACTTTGAAGCTCGATAGCTTCGGCAAATGAAGACCAAATTTGTTAAACAAAGTGTCAAATTAATCAGCTCGACAAGGTTATGAAGATGTCACAACACACCATGATTACATCTTGTTGAACTTCCAAGAAAAATAGTACTTTATGTGCTCAAACACACAACTTTTGTGACTTTTCAAACTTTGAAGCTCGATAACTTTGGCAAAAGTGGACCAAATTTGTTAACCAAAGTGTCAAATTAATCAGCTCGACGAGATCTTTAAAATGACACAACAATTCATGATTGCATCTTGTTGAATTTCCAAGAAAAATAGTACTTTATGTGCTCAAACACACAACTTTTGTGACTTTTCAAACTTTGAAGCTCGATAACTTTGGCAAAAGTGGACCAAATTTGTTAACCAAAGTGTCAAATTAATCAGCTCGACGAGATCTTTAAAATGACACAACAATTCATGATTGCATCTTGTTGAATTTCCAAGAAAAATAGTACTTTATGTGCTCAAACACACAACTTTTGTGACTTTTCCAATTTTGAAGCTCGATAACTTTGGCAAATGTGGACCAAATTTGTTAACCAAAGTGTCAAATTAATCAGCTCGACGAGATCTTTAAAATGGCACAACAATTCATGATTACATCTTGTTGAACTTCCAAGAAAAATAGTACTTTATGTGCTCAAACACACAACTTTTGTGACTTTTCAAATTTTGAAGCTCGATAGCTTCGGCAAATGAAGACCAAATTTGTTAACCAAAGTGTCAAATTAATCAGCTCGACGAGATCTTTAAAATGGCACAACAATTCATAATTGCATCTTGTTGAATTTCCAAGAAAAATAGTACTTTATGTGCTCAAACACACAACTTTTGTGACTTTTCAAATTTTGAAGCTCGATAGCTTCGGCAAATGAAGACCAAATTTGTTAACCAAAGTGTCAAATTAATCAGCTCGACGAGATCTTTAAAATGGCACAACAATTCATAATTGCATCTTGTTGAATTTCCAAGAAAAATAGTACTTTATGTGCTCAAACACACAACTTTTGTGACTTTTCAAATTTTGAAGCTCGATAGCTTCGGCAAATGAAGACCAAATTTGTTATACAAAGTGTCAAATTAATCAGCTCGACGAGATTTTGAATATGTCACAACACATCATGATTGCATCTTGTTGAATTTCCTAGAAAAATAGTACTTTATGTGCTCAAACACACAACTTTTGTGACTTTTCAAACTTTGAAGCTCGATAGCTTCGGCAAATGAAGACCAAATTTGTTAAACAAAGTGTCAAATTAATCAGCTCGACAAGGTTATGAAGATGTCACAACACAGCATGATTACATCTTGTTGATCTTCCAAGAAAAATAGTACTTTATATGCTCAAACACACAACTTTTGTGACTTTTCAAACTTTGAAGCTCGATAACTTTGGCAAATGTGGACCAAATTTGTTAACCAAAGTGTCTAATTAATCAGCTCGACGAGATCTTTAAAATGGCACAACAATTCATAATTGCATCTTGTTGAATTTCCAAGAAAAATAGTACTTTATATGCTCAAACACACATATTTTGTGACTTTTCAAACTTTGAAGCTCGATAACTTTGGCAAATGTGGACCAAATTTGTTAACCAAAGTGTCTAATTAATCAGCTCGACGAGATCTTTAAAATGGCACAACAATTCATAATTGCATCTTGTTGAATTTCCAAGAAAAATAGTACTTTATATGCTCAAACACACATATTTTGTGACTTTTCAAACTTTGAAGCTCGATAGCTTCGGCAAATGAAGACCAAATTTGTTAAACAAAGTGTCAAATTAATCAGCTCGACAAGGTTATGAAGATGTCACAACACACCATGATTACATCTTGTTGAACTTCCAAGAAAAATAGTACTTTATGTGCTCAAACACACATATTTTGTGACTTTTCAAATTTTGAAGCTCGATAACTTCGGCAAATGAGGACCAAATTTGTTAAACAGAGTGTCAAATTAATCAGCTCGACGAGATTTTGAATATGTCACAACACATCATAATTGCATCTTGTTGAATTTCCAAGAAAAATAGTACTTTATGTGCTCAAACACACATATTTTGTGACTTTTAAAACTCTGAAGCTCGATAACTTTGGCAAATGTTGACCAAATTTGTTACACAAAGTGTCAAAGTAATCACCTCAACGAGATTTTGAAGATGTCACAACACATCATGATTACATCTTGTTGAACTTCCAAGAAAAATAGTACTTTATGTGCTCAAACACACAACTTTTGTGACTTTTCAAACTTTGAAGCTCGATAGCTTCGGCAAATGAGGACCAAATTTGTTAAACAGAGTGTCAAATTAATCAGCTCGACGAGATTTTGAATATGTCCCAACACATCATGATTGCATCTTGTTGAATTTCCAAGAAAAATAGTACTTTATATGCTCAAACACACATATTTTGTGACTTTTCAAACTTTGAAGCTCGATAACTTTGGCAAATATGGACCAAATTTGTTAACCAAAGTGTCAAATTAATCAGCTCGACGAGATCTTTAAAATGACACAACAATTCATAATTGCGTCTTGTTGAATTTCCAAGAAAAATAGTACTTTATGTGCTCAAACACACATATTTTGTGACTTTTCAAACTTTGAAGCTCGACAGCTTCGGCAAATGAAGACCAAATTTGTTAAACAAAGTGTCAAATTAATCAGCTCGACGTGATTTTGAATATGTCACAACACATCATGATTGCATCTTGTTGAATTTCCAAGAAAAATAGTACTTTATGTGCTCAAACACACAACTTTTGTGACTTTTCCAATTTTGAAGCTCGATAACTTTGGCAAATGTGGACCAAATTTGTTAACCAAAGTGTCAAATTAATCAGCTCGACGAGATCTTTAAAATGGCACAACAATTCATAATTGCATCTTGTTGAATTTCCAAGAAAAATAATACTTTATATGCTCAAACACACATATTTTGTGACTTTTCAAACTTTGAAGCTCGATAGCTTCGGCAAATGAAGACCAAATTTGTTAAACAAAGTGTCAAATTAATCAGCTCGACAAGGTTATGAAGATGTCACAACACACCATGATTACATCTTGTTGAACTTCCAAGAAAAATAGTACTTTATGTGCTCAAACACACATATTTTGTGACTTTTCAAACTTTGAAGCTCGATAACTTCGGCAAATGTGGACCAAATTTCTTAAACAAAGTGTCAAATTAATCAGCTCATCGAGATTTTGAAGATGTCACAAAACATCATGATTGCATCTTGTTGAATTTCCAAGAAAAATAGTACTTTATGTGCTCAAACACAGATATTTTGTGACTTTTCAAACTTTGAAGCTCGATAACTTTGGCAAATGTTGACCAAATTTGTTAAACAAAGTGTCAAATTAATCAGCTCGACGAGATTTTGAATATGTCACAACACATCATGATTGCATCTTGTTGAATTTCCAAGAAAAATAGTACTTTATGTGCTCAAACACACATATTTTGTGACTTTTCAAACTTTGAAGCTCGATAACTTTGGCAAAAGTGGACCAAATTTGTTAACCAAAGTGTCAAATTAATCAGCTCGACGAGATCTTTAAAATGACACAACAATTCATGATTGCATCTTGTTGAATTTCCAAGAAAAATAGTACTTTATGTGCTCAAACACACAACTTTTTGTGACTTTTCAAACTTTGAAGCTCGATAGCTTCGGCAAATGAAGACCAAATTTGTTAAACAAAGTGTCAAATTAATCAGCTCGACAAGGTTATGAAGATGTCACAACACACCATGATTACATCTTGTTGAACTTCCAAGAAAAATAGTACTTTATGTGCTCAAACACACAACTTTTGTGACTTTTCAAACTTTGAAGCTCGATAGCTTCGGCAAATGAAGACCAAATTTGTTAAACAAAGTGTCAAATTAATCAGCTCGACAAGGTTATGAAGATGTCACAACACACCATGATTACATCTTGTTGAACTTCCAAGAAAAATAGTACTTTATGTGCTCAAACACACAACTTTTGTGACTTTTCAAACTTTGAAGCTCGATAGCTTCGGCAAATGAAGACCAAATTTGTTAAACAAAGTGTCAAATTAATCAGCTCGACGAGATTTTGAATATGTCACAACACATCATGATTGCATCTTGTTGAATTTCCAAGAAAAATAGTACTTTATGTGCTCAAACACACAACTTGTGTGACTTCAAATTTTGAAGCTCGATAGCTTCGGCAAATGAAGACCAACTTTGTTAAACAAAGTGTCAAATTAATTAGCTCGACGAGATTTTGAATATGTCCCAACACATCATGATTGCATCTTGTTGAATTTCCAAGAAAAATAGTACTTTATGTGCTCAAACACACAACTTTTGTGACTTTTCCAATTTTGAAGCTCGATAACTTTGGCAAATGTGGACCAAATTTGTTAACCAAAGTGTCAAATTAATCAGCTCGACGAGATCTTTAAAATGGCACAACAATTCATGATTACATCTTGTTGAACTTCCAAGAAAAATAGTACTTTATGTGCTCAAACACACAACTTTTGTGACTTTTCAAATTTTGAAGCTCGATAGCTTCGGCAAATGAAGACCAAATTTGTTAAACAAAGTGTCAAATTAATCAGCTCGACGAGATCTTTAAAATGGCACAACAATTCATAATTGCATCTTGTTGAATTTCCAAGAAAAATAGTACTTTATGTGCTCAAACTCACATATTTTGTGACTTTTCAATCTTTGAAGCTCGATAGCTTCGGCAAATGAAGACCAAATTTGTTATACAAAGTGTCAAATTAATCAGCTCGACGAGATTTTGAATATGTCACAACACATCATGATTGCATCTTGTTGAATTTCCTAGAAAAATAGTACTTTATGTGCTCAAACACACAACTTTTGTGACTTTTCAAACTTTGAAGCTCGATAGCTTCGGCAAATGAAGACCAAATTTGTTAAACAAAGTGTCAAATTAATCAGCTCGACAAGGTTATGAAGATGTCACAACACAGCATGATTACATCTTGTTGATCTTCCAAGAAAAATAGTACTTTATATGCTCAAACACACAACTTTTGTGACTTTTCAAACTTTGAAGCTCGATAGCTTCGGCAAATGAAGACCAAATTTGTTAAACAGAGTGTCAAATTAATCAGCTCGACGAGATCTTTAAAATGGCACAACAATTAATAATTGCATCTTGTTGAATTTCCAAGAAAAATAGTACTTTATATGCTCAAACACACATATTTTGTGACTTTTCAAACTTTGAAGCTCGATAACTTTGGCAAATGTGGACCAAATTTGTTAACCAAAGTGTCTAATTAATCAGCTCGACGAGATCTTTAAAATGGCACAACAATTCATAATTGCATCTTGTTGAATTTCCAAGAAAAATAGTACTTTATATGCTCAAACACACATATTTTGTGACTTTTCAAACTTTGAAGCTCGATAGCTTCGGCAAATGAAGACCAAATTTGTTAAACAAAGTGTCAAATTAATCAGCTCGACAAGGTTATGAAGATGTCACAACACACCATGATTACATCTTGTTGAACTTCCAAGAAAAATAGTACTTTATGTGCTCAAACACACATATTTTGTGACTTTTCAAATTTTGAAGCTCGATAACTTCGGCAAATGAGGACCAAATTTGTTAAACAGAGTGTCAAATTAATCAGCTCGACGAGATTTTGAATATGTCACAACACATCATAATTGCATCTTGTTGAATTTCCAAGAAAAATAGTACTTTATGTGCTCAAACACACATATTTTGTGACTTTTAAAACTCTGAAGCTCGATAACTTTGGCAAATGTTGACCAAATTTGTTACACAAAGTGTCAAAGTAATCACCTCAACGAGATTTTGAAGATGTCACAACACATCATGATTACATCTTGTTGAACTTCCAAGAAAAATAGTACTTTATGTGCTCAAACACACAACTTTTGTGACTTTTCAAACTTTGAAGCTCGATAGCTTCGGCAAATGAGGACCAAATTTGTTAAACAGAGTGTCAAATTAATCAGCTCGACGAGATTTTGAATATGTCCCAACACATCATGATTGCATCTTGTTGAATTTCCAAGAAAAATAGTACTTTATATGCTCAAACACACATATTTTGTGACTTTTCAAACTTTGAAGCTCGATAACTTTGGCAAATATGGACCAAATTTGTTAACCAAAGTGTCAAATTAATCAGCTCGACGAGATCTTTAAAATGACACAACAATTCATAATTGCGTCTTGTTGAATTTCCAAGAAAAATAGTACTTTATGTGCTCAAACACACATATTTTGTGACTTTTCAAACTTTGAAGCTCGACAGCTTCGGCAAATGAAGACCAAATTTGTTAAACAAAGTGTCAAATTAATCAGCTCGACGTGATTTTGAATATGTCACAACACATCATGATTGCATCTTGTTGAATTTCCAAGAAAAATAGTACTTTATGTGCTCAAACACACAACTTTTGTGACTTTTCCAATTTTGAAGCTCGATAACTTTGGCAAATGTGGACCAAATTTGTTAACCAAAGTGTCAAATTAATCAGCTCGACGAGATCTTTAAAATGGCACAACAATTCATAATTGCATCTTGTTGAATTTCCAAGAAAAATAATACTTTATATGCTCAAACACACATATTTTGTGACTTTTCAAACTTTGAAGCTCGATAGCTTCGGCAAATGAAGACCAAATTTGTTAAACAAAGTGTCAAATTAATCAGCTCGACAAGGTTATGAAGATGTCACAACACACCATGATTACATCTTGTTGAACTTCCAAGAAAAATAGTACTTTATGTGCTCAAACACACATATTTTGTGACTTTTCAAACTTTGAAGCTCGATAACTTCGGCAAATGTGGACCAAATTTCTTAAACAAAGTGTCAAATTAATCAGCTCATCGAGATTTTGAAGATGTCACAAAACATCATGATTGCATCTTGTTGAATTTCCAAGAAAAATAGTACTTTATGTGCTCAAACACAGATATTTTGTGACTTTTCAAACTTTGAAGCTCGATAACTTTGGCAAATGTTGACCAAATTTGTTAAACAAAGTGTCAAATTAATCAGCTCGACGAGATTTTGAATATGTCACAACACATCATGATTGCATCTTGTTGAATTTCCAAGAAAAATAGTACTTTATGTGCTCAAACACACATATTTTGTGACTTTTCAAACTTTGAAGCTCGATAACTTTGGCAAAAGTGGACCAAATTTGTTAACCAAAGTGTCAAATTAATCAGCTCGACGAGATCTTTAAAATGACACAACAATTCATGATTGCATCTTGTTGAATTTCCAAGAAAAATAGTACTTTATGTGCTCAAACACACAACTTTTTGTGACTTTTCAAACTTTGAAGCTCGATAGCTTCGGCAAATGAAGACCAAATTTGTTAAACAAAGTGTCAAATTAATCAGCTCGACAAGGTTATGAAGATGTCACAACACACCATGATTACATCTTGTTGAACTTCCAAGAAAAATAGTACTTTATGTGCTCAAACACACAACTTTTGTGACTTTTCAAACTTTGAAGCTCGATAGCTTCGGCAAATGAAGACCAAATTTGTTAAACAAAGTGTCAAATTAATCAGCTCGACAAGGTTATGAAGATGTCACAACACACCATGATTACATCTTGTTGAACTTCCAAGAAAAATAGTACTTTATGTGCTCAAACACACAACTTTTGTGACTTTTCAAACTTTGAAGCTCGATAGCTTCGGCAAATGAAGACCAAATTTGTTAAACAAAGTGTCAAATTAATCAGCTCGACGAGATTTTGAATATGTCACAACACATCATGATTGCATCTTGTTGAATTTCCAAGAAAAATAGTACTTTATGTGCTCAAACACACAACTTGTGTGACTTCAAATTTTGAAGCTCGATAGCTTCGGCAAATGAAGACCAACTTTGTTAAACAAAGTGTCAAATTAATTAGCTCGACGAGATTTTGAATATGTCCCAACACATCATGATTGCATCTTGTTGAATTTCCAAGAAAAATAGTACTTTATGTGCTCAAACACACAACTTTTGTGACTTTTCCAATTTTGAAGCTCGATAACTTTGGCAAATGTGGACCAAATTTGTTAACCAAAGTGTCAAATTAATCAGCTCGACGAGATCTTTAAAATGGCACAACAATTCATGATTACATCTTGTTGAACTTCCAAGAAAAATAGTACTTTATGTGCTCAAACACACAACTTTTGTGACTTTTCAAATTTTGAAGCTCGATAGCTTCGGCAAATGAAGACCAAATTTGTTAAACAAAGTGTCAAATTAATCAGCTCGACGAGATCTTTAAAATGGCACAACAATTCATAATTGCATCTTGTTGAATTTCCAAGAAAAATAGTACTTTATGTGCTCAAACACACATATTTTGTGACTTTTCAATCTTTGAAGCTCGATAGCTTCGGCAAATGAAGACCAAATTTGTTATACAAAGTGTCAAATTAATCAGCTCGACGAGATTTTGAATATGTCACAACACATCATGATTGCATCTTGTTGAATTTCCTAGAAAAATAGTACTTTATGTGCTCAAACACACAACTTTTGTGACTTTTCAAACTTTGAAGCTCGATAGCTTCGGCAAATGAAGACCAAATTTGTTAAACAAAGTGTCAAATTAATCAGCTCGACAAGGTTATGAAGATGTCACAACACAGCATGATTACATCTTGTTGATCTTCCAAGAAAAATAGTACTTTATATGCTCAAACACACAACTTTTGTGACTTTTCAAACTTTGAAGCTCGATAGCTTCGGCAAATGAAGACCAAATTTGTTAAACAGAGTGTCAAATTAATCAGCTCGACGAGATCTTTAAAATGGCACAACAATTAATAATTGCATCTTGTTGAATTTCCAAGAAAAATAGTACTTTATATGCTCAAACACACATATTTTGTGACTTTTCAAACTTTGAAGCTCGATAGCTTCGGCAAATGAAGACCAAATTTGTTAAACAAAGTGTCAAATTAATCAGCTCGACAAGGTTATGAAGATGTCACAACACACCATGATTACATCTTGTTGAACTTCCAAGAAAAATAGTACTTTATGTGCTCAAACACACATATTTTGTGACTTTTCAAATTTTGAAGCTCGATAACTTCGGCAAATGAGGACCAAATTTGTTAAACAGAGTGTCAAATTAATCAGCTCGACGAGATTTTGAATATGTCACAACACATCATAATTGCATCTTGTTGAATTTCCAAGAAAAATAGTACTTTATGTGCTCAAACACACATATTTTGTGACTTTTAAAACTCTGAAGCTCGATAACTTTGGCAAATGTTGACCAAATTTGTTACACAAAGTGTCAAAGTAATCACCTCAACGAGATTTTGAAGATGTCACAACACATCATGATTACATCTTGTTGAACTTCCAAGAAAAATAGTACTTTATGTGCTCAAACACACAACTTTTGTGACTTTTCAAACTTTGAAGCTCGATAGCTTCGGCAAATGAGGACCAAATTTGTTAAACAGAGTGTCAAATTAATCAGCTCGACGAGATTTTGAATATGTCCCAACACATCATGATTGCATCTTGTTGAATTTCCAAGAAAAATAGTACTTTATATGCTCAAACACACATATTTTGTGACTTTTCAAACTTTGAAGCTCGATAACTTTGGCAAATGTGGACCAAATTTGTTAACCAAAGTGTCAAATTAATCAGCTCGACGAGATCTTTAAAATGACACAACAATTCATAATTGCGTCTTGTTGAATTTCCAAGAAAAATAGTACTTTATGTGCTCAAACACACATATTTTGTGACTTTTCAAACTTTGAAGCTCGACAGCTTCGGCAAATGAAGACCAAATTTGTTAAACAAAGTGTCAAATTAATCAGCTCGACGTGATTTTGAATATGTCACAACACATCATGATTGCATCTTGTTGAATTTCCAAGAAAAATAGTACTTTATGTGCTCAAACACACAACTTTTGTGACTTTTCCAATTTTGAAGCTCGATAACTTTGGCAAATGTGGACCAAATTTGTTAACCAAAGTGTCAAATTAATCAGCTCGACGAGATCTTTAAAATGGCACAACAATTCATAATTGCATCTTGTTGAATTTCCAAGAAAAATAATACTTTATATGCTCAAACACACATATTTTGTGACTTTTCAAACTTTGAAGCTCGATAACTTTGGCAAATGTGGACCAAATTTGTTAACCAAAGTGTCTAATTAATCAGCTCGACGAGATCTTTAAAATGACACAACAATTCATAATTGCATCTTTTTGAATTTCCAAGAAAAATAGTACTTTATGTGCTCAAACACACAACTTTTGTGACTTTTCAAACTTTGAAGCTCGATAACTTCGGCAAATGTGGACCAAATTTCTTAAACAAAGTGTCAAATTAATCAGCTCATCGAGATTTTGAAGATGTCACAAAACATCATGATTGCATCTTGTTGAATTTCCAAGAAAAATAGTACTTTATGTGCTCAAACACAGATATTTTGTGACTTTTCAAACTTTGAAGCTCGATAACTTTGGCAAATGTTGACCAAATTTGTTAAACAAAGTGTCAAATTAATCAGCTCGACGAGATTTTGAATATGTCACAACACATCATGATTGCATCTTGTTGAATTTCCAAGAAAAATAGTACTTTATATGCTCAAACACACATATTTTGTGACTTTTCAAACTTTGAAGCTCGATAGCTTCGGCAAATGAAGACCAAATTTGTTAAACAAAGTGTCAAATTAATCAGCTCGACGAGATTTTGAATATGTCACAACACATCATGATTGCACCTTGTTGAATTACCAAGAAAAATAGTACTTTATGTGCTCAAACACACATATTTTGTGACTTTTCAAACTTTGAAGCTCGATAGCTTCGGCAAATGAGGACCAAATTTGTTAAACAGAGTGTAAAATTAATCAGCTCGACGAGATTTTGAATATGTCACAACACATCATGATTGCATCTTGTTGAATTTCCAAGAAAAGTAGTACTTTATGTGCTCAAACACACAACTTTTGTGACTTTTCAAACTTTGAAGCTCGATAGCTTCGGCAAATGAGGACCAAATTTGTTAAACAGAGTGTAAAATTAATCAGCTCGACGAGATTTTGAATATGTCACAACACATCATGATTGCATCTTGTTGAATTTCCAAGAAAAATAGTACTTTATGTGCTCAAACACACATATTTTGTGACTTTTCAAACTTTGAAGCTCGATAACTTTGGCAAAAGTGGACCAAATTTGTTAACCAAAGTGTCAAATTAATCAGCTCGACGAGATCTTTAAAATGACACAACAATTCATGATTGCATCTTGTTGAATTTCCAAGAAAAATAGTACTTTATGTGCTCAAACACACAACTTTTTGTGACTTTTCAAACTTTGAAGCTCGATAGCTTCGGCAAATGAAGACCAAATTTGTTAAACAAAGTGTCAAATTAATCAGCTCGACAAGGTTATGAAGATGTCACAACACACCATGATTACATCTTGTTGAACTTCCAAGAAAAATAGTACTTTATGTGCTCAAACACACAACTTTTGTGACTTTTCCAATTTTGAAGCTCGATAACTTTGGCAAATGTGGACCAAATTTGTTAACCAAAGTGTCAAATTAATCAGCTCGACAAGATCTTTAAAATGGCACAACAATTCATAATTGCATCTTGTTGAATTTCCAAGAAAAATAATACTTTATATGCTCAAACACACATATTTTGTGACTTTTCAAACTTTGAAGCTCGATAACTTTGGCAAATGTGGACCAAATTTGTTAACCAAAGTGTCTAATTAATCAGCTCGACGAGATCTTTAAAATGACACAACAATTCATAATTGCATCTTGTTGAATTTCCAAGAAAAATAGTACTTTATGTGCTCAAACACACAACTTTTGTGACTTTTCAAACTTTGAAGCTCGATAGCTTCGGCAAATGAAGACCAAATTTGTTAAACAAAGTGTCAAATTAATCAGCTCGACGAGATTTTGAATATGTCACAACACATCATGATTGCATCTTGTTGAATTACCAAGAAAAATAGTACTTTATGTGCTCAAACACACAACTTTTATGACTTTTCAAACTTTGAAGCTCGATAGCTTCGGCAAATCAGGACCAAATTTGTTAAACAGAGTGTAAAATTAATCAGCTCGACGAGATTTTGAATATGTCCCAACACATCATGATTGCATCTTGTTGAATTTCCAAGAAAAATAGTACTTTATGTGCTCAAACACACATATTTTGTGACTTTTCAAACTTTGAAGCTCGATAGCTTCGGCAAATGAGGACCAAATTTGTTAAACAGAGAGTCAAATTAATCAGCTCGACGAGATTTTGAATATGTCCCAACACATCATGATTGCATCTTGTTGAATTTCCAAGAAAAATAGTACTTTATGTGCTCAAACACACATATTTTGTGACTTTTCAAACTTTGAAGCTCGATAACTTCGGCAAATGTGGACCAAATTTCTTAAACAAAGTGTCAAATTAATCAGCTCATCGAGATTTTGAAGATGTCACAAAACATCATGATTGCATCTTGTTGAATTTCCAAGAAAAATAGTACTTTATGTGCTCAAACACAGATATTTTGTGACTTTTCAAACTTTGAAGCTCGATAACTTTGGCAAATGTTGACCAAATTTGTTAAACAAAGTGTCAAATTAATCAGCTCGACGAGATTTTGAATATGTCACAACACATCATGATTGCATCTTGTTGAATTTCCAAGAAAAATAGTACTTTATGTGCTCAAACACACATATTTTGTGACTTTTCAAACTTTGAAGCTCGATAACTTTGGCAAATGTGGACCAATTTTGTTAACCAAAGTGTCTAATTAATCAGCTCGACGAGATCTTTAAAATGGCACAACAATTCATAATTGCATCTTGTTGAATTTCCAAGAAAAATAGTACTTTATATGCTCAAACACACATATTTTGTGACTTTTCAAACTTTGAAGCTCGATAGCTTCGGCAAATGAAGACCAAATTTGTTAAACAAAGTGTCAAATTAATCAGCTCGACAAGGTTATGAAGATGTCACAACACACCATGATTACATCTTGTTGAACTTCCAAGAAAAATAGTACTTTATGTGCTCAAACACACATATTTTGTGACTTTTCAAATTTTGAAGCTCGATAACTTCGGCAAATGAGGACCAAATTTGTTAAACAGAGTGTCAAATTAATCAGCTCGACGAGATTTTGAATATGTCACAACACATCATAATTGCATCTTGTTGAATTTCCAAGAAAAATAGTACTTTATGTGCTCAAACACACATATTTTGTGACTTTTAAAACTCTGAAGCTCGATAACTTTGGCAAATGTTGACCAAATTTGTTACACAAAGTGTCAAAGTAATCACCTCAACGAGATTTTGAAGATGTCACAACACATCATGATTACATCTTGTTGAACTTCCAAGAAAAATAGTACTTTATGTGCTCAAACACACAACTTTTGTGACTTTTCAAACTTTGAAGCTCGATAGCTTCGGCAAATGAGGACCAAATTTGTTAAACAGAGTGTCAAATTAATCAGCTCGACGAGATTTTGAATATGTCCCAACACATCATGATTGCATCTTGTTGAATTTCCAAGAAAAATAGTACTTTATATGCTCAAACACACATATTTTGTGACTTTTCAAACTTTGAAGCTCGATAACTTTGGCAAATGTGGACCAAATTTGTTAACCAAAGTGTCAAATTAATCAGCTCGACGAGATCTTTAAAATGACACAACAATTCATAATTGCGTCTTGTTGAATTTCCAAGAAAAATAGTACTTTATGTGCTCAAACACACATATTTTGTGACTTTTCAAACTTTGAAGCTCGACAGCTTCGGCAAATGAAGACCAAATTTGTTAAACAAAGTGTCAAATTAATCAGCTCGACGTGATTTTGAATATGTCACAACACATCATGATTGCATCTTGTTGAATTTCCAAGAAAAATAGTACTTTATGTGCTCAAACACACAACTTTTGTGACTTTTCGAATTTTGAAGCTCGATAGCTTCGGCAAATGAGGACCAAATTTGTTAACCAAAGTGTCAAATTAATCAGCTCGACGAGATCTTTAAAATGGCACAACAATTCATAATTGCATCTTGTTGAATTTCCAAGAAAAATAGTACTTTATGTGCTCAAACACACAACTTTTGTGACTTTTCCAATTTTGAAGCTCGATAACTTTGGCAAATGTGGACCAAATTTGTTAACCAAAGTGTCAAATTAATCAGCTCGACGAGATCTTTAAAATGGCACAACAATTCATAATTGCATCTTGTTGAATTTCCAAGAAAAATAATACTTTATATGCTCAAACACACATATTTTGTGACTTTTCAAACTTTGAAGTTCGATAGCTTCGGCAAATGAAGACCAAATTTGTTAACCAAAGTGTCAAATTAATCAGCTCGACGAGATCTTTAAAATGGCACAACAATTCATAATTGGATCTTGTTGAATTTCCAAGAAAAATAGTACTTTATGTGCTCAAACACACATATTTTGTGACTTTTCAATCTTTGAAGCTCGATAGCTTCGGCAAATGAAGACCAAATTTGTTATACAAAGTGTCAAATTAATCAGCTCGACGAGATTTTGAATATGTCACAACACATCATGATTGCATCTTGTTGAATTTCCAAGAAAAATAGTACTTTATGTGCTCAAACACACAACTTTTGTGACTTTTCAAACTTTGAAGCTCGATAGCTTCGGCAAATGAAGACCAAATTTGTTAAACAAAGTGTCAAATTAATCAGCTCGACAAGGTTATGAAGATGTCACAACACACCATGATTACATCTTGTTGATCTTCCAAGAAAAATAGTACTTTATATGCTCAAACACACAACTTTTGTGACTTTTCAAACTTTGAAGCTCGATAGCTTCGGCAAATGAAGACCAAATTTGTTAAACAGAGTGTCAAATTAATCAGCTCGACGAGATCTTTAAAATGGCACAACAATTAATGATTGCATCTTGTTGAATTTCCAAGAAAAATAGTACTTTATGTGCTCAAACACACAACTTTTGTGACTTTTCGAATTTTGAAGCTCGATAGCTTCGGCAAATGAAGACCAAATTTGTTAAACAAAGTGTCAAATTAATCAGCTCGACAAGGTTATGAAGATGTCACAACACACCATGATTACATCTTGTTGAACTTCCAAGAAAAATAGTACTTTATGTGCTCAAACACACAACTTTTGTGACTTTTCCAATTTTGAAGCTCGATAACTTTGGCAAATGTGGACCAAATTTGTTAACCAAAGTGTCAAATTAATCAGCTCGACGAGATCTTTAAAATGGCACAACAATTCATAATTGCATCTTGTTGAATTTCCAAGAAAAATAATACTTTATATGCTCAAACACACATATTTTGTGACTTTTCAAACTTTGAAGCTCGATAACTTTGGCAAATGTGGACCAAATTTGTTAACCAAAGTGTCTAATTAATCAGCTCGACGAGATCTTTAAAATGACACAACAATTCATAATTGCATCTTTTTGAATTTCCAAGAAAAATAGTACTTTATGTGCTCAAACACACAACTTTTGTGACTTTTCAAACTTTGAAGCTCGATAGCTTCGGCAAATGAAGACCAAATTTGTTAAACAAAGTGTCAAATTAATCAGCTCGACGAGATTTTGAATATGTCACAACACATCATGATTGCACCTTGTTGAATTACCAAGAAAAATAGTACTTTATGTGCTCAAACACACATATTTTGTGACTTTTCAAACTTTGAAGCTCGATAGCTTCGGCAAATGAGGACCAAATTTGTTAAACAGAGTGTAAAATTAATCAGCTCGACGAGATTTTGAATATGTCACAACACATCATGATTGCATCTTGTTGAATTTCCAAGAAAAGTAGTACTTTATGTGCTCAAACACACAACTTTTGTGACTTTTCAAACTTTGAAGCTCGATAGCTTCGGCAAATGAGGACCAAATTTGTTAAACAGAGTGTAAAATTAATCAGCTCGACGAGATTTTGAATATGTCACAACACATCATGATTGCATCTTGTTGAATTTCCAAGAAAAATAGTACTTTATGTGCTCAAACACACATATTTTGTGACTTTTCAAACTTTGAAGCTCGATAACTTTGGCAAAAGTGGACCAAATTTGTTAACCAAAGTGTCAAATTAATCAGCTCGACGAGATCTTTAAAATGACACAACAATTCATGATTGCATCTTGTTGAATTTCCAAGAAAAATAGTACTTTATGTGCTCAAACACACAACTTTTTGTGACTTTTCAAACTTTGAAGCTCGATAGCTTCGGCAAATGAAGACCAAATTTGTTAAACAAAGTGTCAAATTAATCAGCTCGACAAGGTTATGAAGATGTCACAACACACCATGATTACATCTTGTTGAACTTCCAAGAAAAATAGTACTTTATGTGCTCAAACACACAACTTTTGTGACTTTTCCAATTTTGAAGCTCGATAACTTTGGCAAATGTGGACCAAATTTGTTAACCAAAGTGTCAAATTAATCAGCTCGACAAGATCTTTAAAATGGCACAACAATTCATAATTGCATCTTGTTGAATTTCCAAGAAAAATAATACTTTATATGCTCAAACACACATATTTTGTGACTTTTCAAACTTTGAAGCTCGATAACTTTGGCAAATGTGGACCAAATTTGTTAACCAAAGTGTCTAATTAATCAGCTCGACGAGATCTTTAAAATGACACAACAATTCATAATTGCATCTTGTTGAATTTCCAAGAAAAATAGTACTTTATGTGCTCAAACACACAACTTTTGTGACTTTTCAAACTTTGAAGCTCGATAGCTTCGGCAAATGAAGACCAAATTTGTTAAACAAAGTGTCAAATTAATCAGCTCGACGAGATTTTGAATATGTCACAACACATCATGATTGCATCTTGTTGAATTACCAAGAAAAATAGTACTTTATGTGCTCAAACACACAACTTTTATGACTTTTCAAACTTTGAAGCTCGATAGCTTCGGCAAATCAGGACCAAATTTGTTAAACAGAGTGTAAAATTAATCAGCTCGACGAGATTTTGAATATGTCCCAACACATCATGATTGCATCTTGTTGAATTTCCAAGAAAAATAGTACTTTATGTGCTCAAACACACATATTTTGTGACTTTTCAAACTTTGAAGCTCGATAGCTTCGGCAAATGAGGACCAAATTTGTTAAACAGAGAGTCAAATTAATCAGCTCGACGAGATTTTGAATATGTCCCAACACATCATGATTGCATCTTGTTGAATTTCCAAGAAAAATAGTACTTTATGTGCTCAAACACACATATTTTGTGACTTTTCAAACTTTGAAGCTCGATAACTTCGGCAAATGTGGACCAAATTTCTTAAACAAAGTGTCAAATTAATCAGCTCATCGAGATTTTGAAGATGTCACAAAACATCATGATTGCATCTTGTTGAATTTCCAAGAAAAATAGTACTTTATGTGCTCAAACACAGATATTTTGTGACTTTTCAAACTTTGAAGCTCGATAACTTTGGCAAATGTTGACCAAATTTGTTAAACAAAGTGTCAAATTAATCAGCTCGACGAGATTTTGAATATGTCACAACACATCATGATTGCATCTTGTTGAATTTCCAAGAAAAATAGTACTTTATGTGCTCAAACACACATATTTTGTGACTTTTCAAACTTTGAAGCTCGATAACTTTGGCAAAAGTGGACCAAATTTGTTAACCAAAGTGTCAAATTAATCAGCTCGACGAGATCTTTAAAATGACAGAACAATTCATGATTGCATCTTGTTGAATTTCCAAGAAAAATAGTACTTTATGTGCTCAAACACACAACTTTTGTGACTTTTCAAACTTTGAAGCTCGATAGCTTCGGCAAATGAAGACCAAATTTGTTAAACAAAGTGTCAAATTAATCAGCTCGACAAGGTTATGAAGATGTCACAACACACCATGATTACATCTTGTTGAACTTCCAAGAAAAATAGTACTTTATGTGCTCAAACACACAACTTTTGTGACTTTTCAAACTTTGAAGCTCGATAGCTTCGGCAAATGAAGACCAAATTTGTTAAACAAAGTGTCAAATTAATCAGCTCGACAAGGTTATGAAGATGTCACAACACACCATGATTACATCTTGTTGAACTTCCAAGAAAAATAGTACTTTATATGCTCAAACACACAACTTTTGTGACTTTTCAAACTTTGAAGCTCGATAGCTTCGGCAAATGAAGACCAAATTTGTTAAACAAAGTGTCAAATTAATCAGCTCGACGAGATTTTGAATATGTCACAACACATCATGATTGCATCTTGTTGAATTTCCAAGAAAAATAGTACTTTATGTGCTCAAACACACAACTTGTGTGACTTCAAATTTTGAAGCTCGATAGCTTCGGCAAATGAAGACCAACTTTGTTAAACAAAGTGTCAAATTAATTAGCTCGACGAGATTTTGAATATGTCCCAACACATCATGATTGCATCTTGTTGAATTTCCAAGAAAAATAGTACTTTATGTGCTCAAACACACATATTTTGTGACTTTTCAAACTTTGAAGCTCGATAACTTCGGCAAATGTGGACCAAAGTTCTTAAACAAAGTGTCAAATTAATCAGCTCATCGAGATTTTGAAGATGTCACAAAACATCATGATTGCATCTTGTTGAATTTCCAAGAAAAATAGTACTTTATATGCTCAAACACACATATTTTGTGACTTTTCAAACTTTGAAGCTCGATAACTTTGGCAAATGTGGACCAAATTTGTTAACCAAGTGTCAAATTAATCAGCTCGACGAGATCTTTAAAATGACACAACAATTCATAATTGCGTCTTGTTGAATTTCCAAGAAAAATAGTACTTTATGTGCTCAAACACACATATTTTGTGACTTTTCAAACTTTGAAGCTCGACAGCTTCGGCAAATGAAGACCAAATTTGTTAAACAAAGTGTCAAATTAATCAGCTCGACGTGATTTTGAATATGTCACAACACATCATGATTGCATCTTGTTGAATTTCCAAGAAAAATAGTACTTTATGTGCTCAAACACACAACTTTTGTGACTTTTCAAATTTTGAAGCTCGATAGCTTCGGCAAATGAAGACCAAATTTGTTAACCAAAGTGTCAAATTAATCAGCTCGACGAGATCTTTAAAATGGCACAACAATTCATAATTGCATCTTGTTGAATTTCCAAGAAAAATAGTACTTTATATGCTCAAACACACATATTTTGTGACTTTTCAAACTTTGAAGCTCGATAACTTTGGCAAATGTGGACCAAATTTGTTAACCAAAGTGTCAAATTAATCAGCTCGACGAGATCTTTAAAATGGCACAACAATTCATAATTGCATCTTGTTGAATTTCCAAGAAAAATAGTACTTTATGTGCTCAAACACACAACTTTTGTGACTTTTCAAACTTTGAAGCTCGATAGCTTCGGCAAATGAAGACCAAATTTGTTAAACAAAGTGTCAAATTAATCAGCTCGACGAGATTTTGAATATGTCACAACACATCATGATTGCATCTTGTTGAATTTCCAAGAAAAATAGTACTTTATGTGCTCAAACACACAACTTTTATGACTTTTCAAACTTTGAAGCTCGATAGCTTCGGCAAATGAGGACCAAATTTGTTAAACAGAGTGTAAAATTAATCAGCTCGACGAGATTTTGAATATGTCACAACACATCATGATTGCATCTTGTTGAATTTCCACGAAAAGTAGTACTTTATGTGCTCAAACACACAACTTTTGTGACTTTTCAAACTTTGAAGCTCGATAGCTTCGGCAAATGAGGACCAAATTTGTTAAACAGAGTGTAAAATTAATCAGCTCGACGAGATTTTGAATATGTCCCAACACATCATGATTGCATCTTGTTGAATTTCCAAGAAAAATAGTACTTTATGTGCTCAAACACACATATTTTGTGACTTTTCAAACTTTGAAGCTCGATAACTTCGGCAAATGTGGACCAAATTTCTTAAACAAAGTGTCAAATTAATCAGCTCATCGAGATTTTGAAGATGTCACAAAACATCATGATTGCATCTTGTTGAATTTCCAAGAAAAATAGTACTTTATGTGCTCAAACACAGATATTTTGTGACTTTTCAAACTTTGAAGCTCGATAACTTTGGCAAATGTTGACCAAATTTGTTAAACAAAGTGTCAAATTAATCAGCTCGACGAGATTTTGAATATGTCACAACACATCATGATTGCATCTTGTTGAATTTCCAAGAAAAATAGTACTTTATGTGCTCAAACACACATATTTTGTGACTTTTCAAACTTTGAAGCTCGATAACTTTGGCAAAAGTGGACCAAATTTGTTAACCAAAGTGTCAAATTAATCAGCTCGACGAGATCTTTAAAATGACACAACAATTCATGATTGCATCTTGTTGAATTTCCAAGAAAAATAGTACTTTATGTGCTCAAACACACAACTTTTTGTGACTTTTCAAACTTTGAAGCTCGATAGCTTCGGCAAATGAAGACCAAATTTGTTAAACAAAGTGTCAAATTAATCAGCTCGACAAGGTTATGAAGATGTCACAACACACCATGATTACATCTTGTTGAACTTCCAAGAAAAATAGTACTTTATGTGCTCAAACACACAACTTTTGTGACTTTTCAAACTTTGAAGCTCGATAGCTTCGGCAAATGAAGACCAAATTTGTTAAACAAAGTGTCAAATTAATCAGCTCGACAAGGTTATGAAGATGTCACAACACACCATGATTACATCTTGTTGAACTTCCAAGAAAAATAGTACTTTATGTGCTCAAACACACAACTTTTGTGACTTTTCAAACTTTGATGCTCGATAGCTTCGGCAAATGAAGACCAAATTTGTTAAACAAAGTGTCAAATTAATCAGCTCGACAAGGTTATGAAGATGTCACAACACACCATGATTACATCTTGTTGAACTTCCAAGAAAAATAGTACTTTATATGCTCAAACACACAACTTTTGTGACTTTTCAAACTTTGAAGCTCGATAGCTTCGGCAAATGAAGACCAAATTTGTTAAACAAAGTGTCAAATTAATCAGCTCGACGAGATTTTGAATATGTCACAACACATTATGATTGCATCTTGTTGAATTTCCAAGAAAAATAGTACTTTATGTGCTCAAACACACAACTTTTTGTGACTTTTCAAACTTTGAAGCTCGATAACTTTGGCAAAAGTGGACCAAATTTGTTAAACAAAGTGTCAAATTAATCAGCTCATCGAGATTTTGAAGATGTCACAAAACATCATGATTGCATCTTGTTGAATTTCCAAGAAAAATAGTACTTTATGTGCTCAAACACAGATATTTTGTGACTTTTCAAACTTTGAAGCTCGATAACTTTGGCAAATGTTGACCAAATTTGTTAAACAAAGTGTCAAATTAATCAGCTCGACGAGATTTTGAATATGTCACAACACATCATGATTGCATCTTGTTGAATTTCCAAGAAAAATAGTACTTTATATGCTCAAACACACATATTTTGTGACTTTTCAAACTTTGAAGCTCGATAACTTCGGCAAATGTGGACCAAATTTCTTAAACAAAGTGTCAAATTAATCAGCTCATCGAGATTTTGAAGATGTCACAAAACATCATGATTGCATCTTGTTGAATTTCCAAGAAAAATAGTACTTTATGTGCTCAAACACAGATATTTTGTGACTTTTCAAACTTTGAAGCTCGATAACTTTGGCAAATGTTGACCAAATTTGTTAAACAAAGTGTCAAATTAATCAGCTCGACGAGATTTTGAATATGTCACAACACATCATGATTGCATCTTGTTGAATTTCCAAGAAAAATAGTACTTTATGTGCTCAAACACACATATTTTGTGACTTTTCAAACTTTGAAGCTCGATAACTTTGGCAAAAGTGGACCAAATTTGTTAACCAAAGTGTCAAATTAATCAGCTCGACGAGATCTTTAAAATGACACAACAATTCATGATTGCATCTTGTTGAATTTCCAAGAAAAATAGTACTTTATGTGCTCAAACACACAACTTTTTGTGACTTTTCAAACTTTGAAGCTCGATAGCTTCGGCAAATGAAGACCAAATTTGTTAAACAAAGTGTCAAATTAATCAGCTCGACAAGGTTATGAAGATGTCACAACACACCATGATTACATCTTGTTGAACTTCCAAGAAAAATAGTACTTTATGTGCTCAAACACACAACTTTTGTGACTTTTCAAACTTTGAAGCTCGATAGCTTCGGCAAATGAAGACCAAATTTGTTAAACAAAGTGTCAAATTAATCAGCTCGACAAGGTTATGAAGATGTCACAACACACCATGATTACATCTTGTTGAACTTCCAAGAAAAATAGTACTTTATGTGCTCAAACACACAACTTTTGTGACTTTTCAAACTTTGAAGCTCGATAGCTTCGGCAAATGAAGACCAAATTTGTTAAACAAAGTGTCAAATTAATCAGCTCGACAAGGTTATGAAGATGTCACAACACACCATGATTACATCTTGTTGAACTTCCAAGAAAAATAGTACTTTATATGCTCAAACACACAACTTTTGTGACTTTTCAAACTTTGAAGCTCGATAGCTTCGGCAAATGAAGACCAAATTTGTTAAACAAAGTGTCAAATTAATCAGCTCGACGAGATTTTGAATATGTCACAACACATCATGATTGCATCTTGTTGAATTTCCAAGAAAAATAGTACTTTATGTGCTCAAACACACAACTTGTGTGACTTCAAATTTTGAAGCTCGATAGCTTCGGCAAATGAAGACCAACTTTGTTAAACAAAGTGTCAAATTAATTAGCTCGACGAGATTTTGAATATGTCCCAACACATCATGATTGCATCTTGTTGAATTTCCAAGAAAAATAGTACTTTATGTGCTCAAACACACATATTTTGTGACTTTTAAAACTCTGAAGCTCGATAACTTTGGCAAATGTTGACCAAATTTGTTACACAAAGTGTCAAAGTAATCACCTCAACGAGATTTTGAAGATGTCACAACACATCATGATTACATCTTGTTGAACTTCCAAGAAAAATAGTACTTTATGTGCTCAAACACACAACTTTTGTGACTTTTCAAACTTTGAAGCTCGATAGCTTCGGCAAATGAGGACCAAATTTGTTAAACAGAGTGTCAAATTAATCAGCTCGACGAGATTTTGAATATGTCACAACACATCATGATTGCATCTTGTTGAATTTCCAAGAAAAATAGTACTTTATGTGCTCAAACACACATATTTTGTGACTTTTCAAACTTTGAAGCTCGATAACTTTGGCAAAAGTGGACCAAATTTGTTAACCAAAGTGTCAAATTAATCAGCTCGACGAGATCTTTAAAATGACAGAACAATTCATGATTGCATCTTGTTGAATTTCCAAGAAAAATAGTACTTTATGTGCTCAAACACACAACTTTTGTGACTTTTCAAACTTTGAAGCTCGATAGCTTCGGCAAATGAAGACCAAATTTGTTAAACAAAGTGTCAAATTAATCAGCTCGACAAGGTTATGAAGATGTCACAACACACCATGATTACATCTTGTTGAACTTCCAAGAAAAATAGTACTTTATGTGCTCAAACACACAACTTTTGTGACTTTTCAAACTTTGAAGCTCGATAACTTTGGCAAATGTTGACCAAATTTGTTAAACAAAGTGTCAAATTAATCAGCTCGACGAGATTTTGAATATGTCACAACACATCATGATTGCATCTTGTTGAATTTCCAAGAAAAATAGTACTTTATGTGCTCAAACACACATATTTTGTGACTTTTCAAACTTTGAAGCTCGATAACTTTGGCAAAAGTGGACCAAATTTGTTAACCAAAGTGTCAAATTAATCAGCTCGACGAGATCTTTAAAATGACAGAACAATTCATGATTGCATCTTGTTGAATTTCCAAGAAAAATAGTACTTTATGTGCTCAAACACACAACTTTTGTGACTTTTCAAACTTTGAAGCTCGATAGCTTCGGCAAATGAAGACCAAATTTGTTAAACAAAGTGTCAAATTAATCAGCTCGACAAGGTTATGAAGATGTCACAACACACCATGATTACATCTTGTTGAACTTCCAAGAAAAATAGTACTTTATGTGCTCAAACACACAACTTTTGTGACTTTTCAAACTTTGAAGCTCGATAGCTTCGGCAAATGAAGACCAAATTTGTTAAACAAAGTGTCAAATTAATCAGCTCGACAAGGTTATGAAGATGTCACAACACACCATGATTACATCTTGTTGAACTTCCAAGAAAAATAGTACTTTATATGCTCAAACACACAACTTTTGTGACTTTTCAAACTTTGAAGCTCGATAGCTTCGGCAAACGAAGACCAAATTAGTTAAACAAAGTGTCAAATTAATCAGCTCGACGAGATTTTGAATATGTCACAACACATCATGATTGCATCTTGTTGAATTTCCAAGAAAAATAGTACTTTATGTTCTCAAACACAAAACTTGTGTGACTTCAAATTTTGAAGCTCGATAGCTTCGGCAAATGAAGACCAACTTTGTTAAACAAAGTGTCAAATTAATTAGCTCGACGAGATTTTGAATATGTCCCAACACATCATGATTGCATCTTGTTGAATTTCCAAGAAAAATAGTACTTTATGTGCTCAAACACACATATTTTGTGACTTTTCAAACTTTGAAGCTCGATAACTTCGGCAAATGTGGACCAAAGTTCTTAAACAAAGTGTCAAATTAATCAGCTCATCGAGATTTTGAAGATGTCACAAAACATCATGATTGCATCTTGTTGAATTTCCAAGAAAAATAGTACTTTATATGCTCAAACACACATATATTGTGACTTTTCAAACTTTGAAGCTCGATAACTTTGGCAAATGTGGACCAAATTTGTTAACCAAGTGTCAAATTAATCAGCTCGACGAGATCTTTAAAATGACACAACAATTCATAATTGCGTCTTGTTGAATTTCCAAGAAAAATAGTACTTTATGTGCTCAAACACACATATTTTGTGACTTTTCAAACTTTGAAGCTCGACAGCTTCGGCAAATGAAGACCAAATTTGTTAAACAAAGTGTCAAATTAATCAGCTCGACGTGATTTTGAATATGTCACAACACATCATGATTGCATCTTGTTGAATTTCCAAGAAAAATAGTACTTTATGTGCTCAAACACACAACTTTTGTGACTTTTCCAATTTTGAAGCTCGATAACTTTGGCAAATGTGGACCAAATTTGTTAACCAAAGTGTCAAATTAATCAGCTCGACAAGATCTTTAAAATGGCACAACAATTCATAATTGCATCTTGTTGAATTTCCAAGAAAAATAGTACTTTATATGCTCAAACACACATATTTTGTGACTTTTCAAACTTTGAAGCTCGATAACTTTGGCAAATGTGGACCAAATTTGTTAACCAAAGTGTCAAATTAATCAGCTCGACGAGATCTTTAAAATGGCACAACAATTCATAATTGCATCTTGTTGAATTTCCAAGAAAAATAGTACTTTATGTGCTCAAACACACAACTTTTATGACTTTTCAAACTTTGAAGCTCGATAGCTTCGGCAAATGAGGACCAAATTTGTTAAACAGAGTGTAAAATTAATCAGCTCGACGAGATTTTGAATATGTCACAACACATCATGATTGCAACTTGTTGAATTTCCAAGAAAAGTAGTACTTTATGTGCTCAAACACACAACTTTTGTGACTTTTCAAACTTTGAAGCTCGATAGCTTCGGCAAATGAGGACCAAATTTGTTAAACAGAGTGTAAAATTAATCAGCTCGACGAGATTTTGAATATGTCACAACACATCATGATTGCATCTTGTTGAATTTCCAAGAAAAATAGTACTTTATGTGCTCAAACACACATATTTTGTGACTTTTCAAACTTTGAAGCTCGATAACTTTGGCAAAAGTGGACCAAATTTGTTAACCAAAGTGTCAAATTAATCAGCTCGACGAGATCTTTAAAATGACACAACAATTCATGATTGCATCTTGTTGAATTTCCAAGAAAAATAGTACTTTATGTGCTCAAACACACAACTTTTGTGACTTTTCAAACTTTGAAGCTCGATAGCTTCGGCAAATGAAGACCAAATTTGTTAAACAAAGTGTCAAATTAATCAGCTCGACGAGATTTTGAATATGTCACAACACATCATGATTGCATCTTGTTGAATTACCAAGAAAAATAGTACTTTATGTGCTCAAACACACAACTTTTATGACTTTTCAAACTTTGAAGCTCGATAGCTTCGGCAAATGAGGACCAAATTTGTTAAACAGAGTGTAAAATTAATCAGCTCGACGAGATTTTGAATATGTCCCAACACATCATGATTGCATCTTGTTGAATTTCCAAGAAAAATAGTACTTTATGTGCTCAAACACACATATTTTGTGACTTTTCAAACTTTGAAGCTCGATAGCTTCGGCAAATGAGGACCAAGTTTGTTAAACAGAGTGTCAAATTAATCAGCTCGACGAGATTTTGAATATGTCCCAACACATCATGATTGCATCTTGTTGAATTTCCAAGAAAAATAGTACTTTATGTGCTCAAACACACATATTTTGTGACTTTTCAAACTTTGAAGCTCGATAACTTCGGCAAATGTGGACCAAATTTCTTAAACAAAGTGTCAAATTAATCAGCTCATCGAGATTTTGAAGATGTCACAAAACATCATGATTGCATCTTGTTGAATTTCCAAGAAAAATAGTACTTTATGTGCTCAAACACAGATATTTTGTGACTTTTCAAACTTTGAAGCTCGATAACTTTGGCAAATGTTGACCAAATTTGTTAAACAAAGTGTCAAATTAATCAGCTCGACGAGATTTTGAATATGTCACAACACATCATGATTGCATCTTGTTGAATTTCCAAGAAAAATAGTACTTTATGTGCTCAAACACACATATTTTGTGACTTTTCAAACTTTGAAGCTCGATAACTTTGGCAAAAGTGGACCAAATTTGTTAACCAAAGTGTCAAATTAATCAGCTCGACGAGATCTTTAAAATGACACAACAATTCATGATTGCATCTTGTTGAATTTCCAAGAAAAATAGTACTTTATGTGCTCAAACACACAACTCTTTGTGACTTTTCAAACTTTGAAGCTCGATAGCTTCGGCAAATGAAGACCAAATTTGTTAAACAAAGTGTCAAATTAATCAGCTCGACAAGGTTATGAAGATGTCACAACACACCATGATTACATCTTGTTGAACTTCCAAGAAAAATAGTACTTTATGTGCTCAAACACACAACTTTTGTGACTTTTCAAACTTTGAAGCTCGATAGCTTCGGCAAATGAAGACCAAATTTGTTAAACAAAGTGTCAAATTAATCAGCTCGACGAGATTTTGAATATGTCACAACACATCATGATTGCATCTTGTTGAATTACCAAGAAAAATAGTACTTCATGTGCTCAAACACACAACTTTTATCACTTTTCAAACTTTGAAGCTCGATAGCTTCGGCAAATGAGGACCAAATTTGTTAAACAGAGTGTAAAATTAATCAGCTCGACGAGATTTTGAATATGTCACAACACATCATGATTGCATCTTGTTGAATTTCCAAGAAAAATAGTACTTTATGTGCTCAAACACACATATTTTGTGACTTTTCAAACTGTGAAGCTCGATAACTTTGGCAAAAGTGGACCAAATTTGTTAACCAAAGTGTCAAATTAATCAGCTCGACGAGATCTTTAAAATGACACAACAATTCATGATTGCATCTTGTTGAATTTCCAAGAAAAATAGTACTTTATGTGCTCAAACACACAACTTTTGTGACTTTTCAAACTTTGAAGCTCGATAGCTTCGGCAAATGAAGACCAAATTTGTTAAACAAAGTGTCAAATTAATCAGCTCGACGAGATTTTGAATATGTCACAACACATCATGATTGCATCTTGTTGAATTACCAAGAAAAATAGTACTTTATGTGCTCAAACACACAACTTTTATGACTTTTCAAACTTTGAAGCTCGATAGCTTCGGCAAATGAGGACCAAATTTGTTAAACAGAGTGTAAAATTAATCAGCTCGACGAGATTTTGAATATGTCCCAACACATCATGATTGCATCTTGTTGAATTACCAAGAAAAATAGTACTTTATGTGCTCAAACACACAACTTTTGTGACTTTTCAAACTTTGAAGCTCGATAGCTTCGGCAAATGAAGACCAAATTTGTTAAACAAAGTGTCAAATTAATCAGCTCGACGAGATTTTGAATATGTCCCAACACATCATGATTGCATCTTGTTGAATTTCCAAGAAAAATAGTACTTTATGTGCTCACACACACATATTTTGTGACTTTTCAAACTTTGAAGCTCGATAGCTTCGGCAAATGAGGACCAAATTTGTTAAACAGAGTGTCAAATTAATCAGCTCGACGAGATTTTGAATATGTCCCAACACATCATGATTGCATCTTGTTGAATTTCCAAGAAAAATAGTACTTTATGTGCTCAAACACACATATTTTGTGACTTTTCAAACTTTGAAGCTCGATAACTTTGGCAAAAGTGGACCAAATTTGTTAACCAAAGTGTCAAATTAATCAGCTCGACGAGATCTTTAAAATGACACAACAATTCATGATTGCATCTTGTTGAATTTCCAAGAAATATAGTACTTTATGTGCTCAAACACACAACTTTTTGTGACTTTTCAAACTTTGAAGCTCGATAGCTTCGGCAAATGAAGACCAAATTTGTTAAACAAAGTGTCAAATTAATCAGCTCGACAAGGTTATGAAGATGTCACAACACACCATGATTACATCTTGTTGAACTTCCAAGAAAAATAGTACTTTATGTGCTCAAACACACAACTTTTGTGACTTTTCAAACTTTGAAGCTCGATAGCTTCGGCAAATGAAGACCAAATTTGTTAAACAAAGTGTCAAATTAATCAGCTCGACAAGGTTATGAAGATGTCACAACACACCATGATTACATCTTGTTGAACTTCCAAGAAAAATAGTACTTTATGTGCTCAAACACACAACTTTTGTGACTTTTCAAACTTTGAAGCTCGATAGCTTCGGCAAATGAAGACCAAATTTGTTAAACAAAGTGTCAAATTAATCAGCTCGACAAGGTTATGAAGATGTCACAACACACCATGATTACATCTTGTTGAACTTCCAAGAAAAATAGTACTTTATATGCTCAAACACACAACTTTTGTGACTTTTCAAACTTTGAAGCTCGATAGCTTCGGCAAATGAAGACCAAATTTGTTAAACAAAGTGTCAAATTAATCAGCTCGACGAGATTTTGAATATGTCACAACACATCATGATTGCATCTTGTTGAATTTCCAAGAAAAATAGTACTTTATGTGCTCAAACACACAACTTGTGTGACTTCAAATTTTGAAGCTCGATAGCTTCGGCAAATGAAGACCAACTTTGTTAAACAAAGTGTCAAATTAATTAGCTCGACGAGATTTTGAATATGTCCCAACACATCATGATTGCATCTTGTTGAATTTCCAAGAAAAATAGTACTTTATGTGCTCAAACACACATATTTTGTGACTTTTCAAACTTTGAAGCTCGATAACTTCGGCAAATGTGGACCAAATTTCTTAAACAAAGTGTCAAATTAATCAGCTCATCGAGATTTTGAAGATGTCACAAAACATCATGATTGCATCTTGTTGAATTTCCAAGAAAAATAGTACTTTATGTGCTCAAACACAGATATTTTGTGACTTTTCAAACTTTGAAGCTCGATAACTTTGGCAAATGTTGGCCAAATTTGTTAAACAAAGTGTCAAATTAATCAGCTCGACGAGATTTTGAATATGTCACAACACATCATGATTGCATCTTGTTGAATTTCCAAGAAAAATAGTACTTTATGTGCTCAAACACACAACTTTTGTGACTTTTCCAATTTTGAAGCTCGATAACTTTGGCAAATGTGGACCAAATTTGTTAACCAAAGTGTCAAATTAATCAGCTCGACGAGATCTTTAAAATGGCACAACAATTCATAATTGCATCTTGTTGAATTTCCAAGAAAAATAGTACTTTATATGCTCAAACACACATATTTTGTGACTTTTCAAAATTTGAAGCTCGATAACTTTGGCAAATGTGGACCAAACTTGTTAACCAAAGTGTCAAATTAATCAGCTCGACGAGATCTTTAAAATGGCACAACAATTCATAATTGCATCTTGTTGAATTTCCAAGAAAAATAGTACTTTATGTGCTCAAACACACAACTTTTGGGACTTTTCAAACTTTGAAGCTCGATAGCTTCGGCAAATGAAGACCAAATTTGTTAAACAAAGTGTCAAATTAATCAGCTCGACAAGGTTATGAAGATGTCATAACACACCATGATTACATCTTGTTGAACTTCCAAGAAAAATAGTACTTTATGTGCTCAAACACACAACTTTTGTGACTTTTCAAACTTTGAAGCTCGATAGCTTCGGCAAATGAAGACCAAATTTGTTAAACAAAGTGTCAAATTAATCAGCTCGACAAGGTTATGAAGATGTCACAACACACCATGATTACATCTTGTTGAACTTCCAAGAAAAATAGTACTTTATATGCTCAAACACACAACTTTTGTGACTTTTCAAACTTTGAAGCTCGATAGCTTCGGCAAATGAAGACCAAATTTGTTAAACAAAGTGTCAAATTAATCAGCTCGACGAGATTTTGAATATGTCACAACACATCATGATTGCATCTTGTTGAATTACCAAGAAAAATAGTACTTCATGTGCTCAAACACACAACTTTTATCACTTTTCAAACTTTGAAGCTCGATAGCTTCGGCAAATGAGGACCAAATTTGTTAAACAGAGTGTAAAATTAATCAGCTCGACGAGATTTTGAATATGTCACAACACATCATGATTGCATCTTGTTGAATTTCCAAGAAAAATAGTACTTTATGTGCTCAAACACACATATTTTGTGACTTTTCAAACTGTGAAGCTCGATAACTTTGGCAAAAGTGGACCAAATTTGTTAACCAAAGTGTCAAATTAATCAGCTCGACGAGATCTTTAAAATGACACAACAATTCATGATTGCATCTTGTTGAATTTCCAAGAAAAATAGTACTTTATGTGCTCAAACACACAACTTTTGTGACTTTTCAAACTTTGAAGCTCGATAGCTTCGGCAAATGAAGACCAAATTTGTTAAACAAAGTGTCAAATTAATCAGCTCGACGAGATTTTGAATATGTCACAACACATCATGATTGCATCTTGTTGAATTACCAAGAAAAATAGTACTTTATGTGCTCAAACACACAACTTTTATGACTTTTCAAACTTTGAAGCTCGATAGCTTCGGCAAATGAGGACCAAATTTGTTAAACAGAGTGTAAAATTAATCAGCTCGACGAGATTTTGAATATGTCCCAACACATCATGATTGCATCTTGTTGAATTTCCAAGAAAAATAGTACTTTATATGCTCAAACACACAACTTTTGTGACTTTTCAAACTTTGAAGCTCGATAGCTTCGGCAAATGAAGACCAAATTTGTTAAACAAAGTGTCAAATTAATCAGCTCGACGAGATTTTGAATATGTCACAACACATCATGATTGCATCTTGTTGAATTTCCAAGAAAAATAGTACTTTATGTGCTCAAACACACAACTTGTGTGACTTCAAATTTTGAAGCTCGATAGCTTCGGCAAATGAAGACCAACTTTGTTAAACAAAGTGTCAAATTAATTAGCTCGACGAGATTTTGAATATGTCCCAACACATCATGATTGCATCTTGTTAAATTTCCAAGAAAAATAGTACTTTATGTGCTCAAACACACAACTTTTGTGACTTTTCCAATTTTGAAGCTCGATAACTTTGGCAAATGTGGACCAAATTTGTTAACCAAAGTGTCAAATTAATCAGCTCGACGAGATCTTTAAAATGGCACAACAATTCATAATTGCATCTTGTTGAATTTCCAAGAAAAATAGTACTTTATATGCTCAAACACACATATTTTGTGACTTTTCAAAATTTGAAGCTCGATAACTTTGGCAAATGTGGACCAAACTTGTTAACCAAAGTGTCAAATTAATCAGCTCGACGAGATCTTTAAAATGGCACAACAATTCATAATTGCATCTTGTTGAATTTCCAAGAAAAATAGTACTTTATGTGCTCAAACACACAACTTTTGGGACTTTTCAAACTTTGAAGCTCGATAGCTTCGGCAAATGAAGACCAAATTTGTTAAACAAAGTGTCAAATTAATCAGCTCGACAAGGTTATGAAGATGTCATAACACACCATGATTACATCTTGTTGAACTTCCAAGAAAAATAGTACTTTATGTGCTCAAACACACAACTTTTGTGACTTTTCAAACTTTGAAGCTCGATAGCTTCGGCAAATGAAGACCAAATTTGTTAAACAAAGTGTCAAATTAATCAGCTCGACAAGGTTATGAAGATGTCACAACACACCATGATTACATCTTGTTGAACTTCCAAGAAAAATAGTACTTTATATGCTCAAACACACAACTTTTGTGACTTTTCAAACTTTGAAGCTCGATAGCTTCGGCAAATGAAGACCAAATTTGTTAAACAAAGTGTCAAATTAATCAGCTCGACGAGATTTTGAATATGTCACAACACATCATGATTGCATCTTGTTGAATTTCCAAGAAAAATAGTACTTTATGTGCTCAAACACACAACTTGTGTGACTTCAAATTTTGAAGCTCGATAGCTTCGGCAAATGAAGACCAACTTTGTTAAACAAAGTGTCAAATTAATTAGCTCGACGAGATTTTGAATATGTCCCAACACATCATGATTGCATCTTGTTGAATTTCCAAGAAAAATAGTACTTTATGTGCTCAAACACACATATTTTGTGACTTTTAAAACTCTGAAGCTCGATAACTTTGGCAAATGTTGACCAAATTTGTTACACAAAGTGTCAAAGTAATCACCTCAACGAGATTTTGAATATGTCACAACACATCATGATTGCATCTTGTTGAATTTCCAAGAAAAATAGTACTTTATGTGCTCAAACACACAACTTTTGTGACTTTTCAAATTTTGAAGCTCGATAGCTTCGGCAAATGAGGACCAAATTTGTTAACCAAAGTGTCAAATTAATCAGCTCGACGAGATTTTGAATATGTCACAACACATCATGATTGCATCTTGTTGAATTTCCAAGAAAAATAGTACTTTATGTGCTCAAACACACAACTTGTGTGACTTCAAATTTTGAAGCTCGATAGCTTCGGCAAATGAAGACCAACTTTGTTAAACAAAGTGTCAAATTAATTAGCTCGACGAGATTTTGAATATGTCCCAACACATCATGATTGCATCTTGTTAAATTTCCAAGAAAAATAGTACTTTATGTGCTCAAACACACAACTTTTGTGACTTTTCCAATTTTGAAGCTCGATAACTTTGGCAAATGTGGACCAAATTTGTTAACCAAAGTGTCAAATTAATCAGCTCGACGAGATCTTTAAAATGGCACAACAATTCATAATTGCATCTTGTTGAATTTCCAAGAAAAATAGTACTTTATATGCTCAAACACACATATTTTGTGACTTTTCAAAATTTGAAGCTCGATAACTTTGGCAAATGTGGACCAAATTTGTTAACCAAAGTGTCAAATTAATCAGCTCGACGAGATCTTTAAAGTGGCACAACAATTCATAATTGCATCTTGTTGAATTTCCAAGAAAAAGGGTACTTTATGTGCTCAAACACACAACTTTTGTGACTTTTCAAACTTTGAAGCTCGATAGCTTCGGCAAATGAAGACCAAATTTGTTAAACAAAGTGTCAAATTAATCAGCTCGACAAGGTTATGAAGATGTCACAACACACCATGATTACATCTTGTTGAACTTCCAAGAAAAATAGTACTTTATGTGCTCAAACACACAACTTTTGTGACTTTTCAAACTTTGAAGCTCGATAGCTTCGGCAAATGAAGACCAAATTTGTTAAACAAAGTGTCAAATTAATCAGCTCGACAAGGTTATGAAGATGTCACAACACACCATGATTACATCTTGTTGAACTTCCAAGAAAAATAGTACTTTATATGCTCAAACACACAACTTTTGTGACTTTTCAAACTTTGAAGCTCGATAGCTTCGGCAAATGAAGACCAAATTTGTTAAACAAAGTGTCAAATTAATCAGCTCGACGAGATTTTGAATATGTCACAACACATCATGATTGCATCTTGTTGAATTTCCAAGAAAAATAGTACTTTATGTGCTCAAACACACAACTTGTGTGACTTCAAATTTTGAAGCTCGATAGCTTCGGCAAATGAAGACCAACTTTGTTAAACAAAGTGTCAAATTAATTAGCTCGACGAGATTTTGAATATGTCCCAACACATCATGATTGCATCTTGTTGAATTTCCAAGAAAAATAGTACTTTATGTGCTCAAACACACATATTTTGTGACTTTTAAAACTCTGAAACTCGATAACTTTGGCAAATGTTGACCAAATTTGTTACACAAAGTGTCAAAGTAATCACCTCAACGAGATTTTGAATATGTCACAACACATCATGATTGCATCTTGTTGAATTTCCAAGAAAAATAGTACTTTATGTGCTCAAACACACAACTTTTGTGACTTTTCAAATTTTGAAGCTCGATAGCTTCGGCAAATGAGGACCAAATTTGTTAACCAAAGTGTCAAATTAATCAGCTCGACGAGATCTTTAAAATGGCACAACAATTCATAATTGCATCTTGTTGAATTTCCAAGAAAAATAGTACTTTATATGCTCAAACACACATATTTTGTGACTTTTCAAACTTTGAAGCTCGATAACTTTGGCAAATGTGGACCAAATTTGTTAACCAAAGTGTCAAATTAATCAGCTCGACAAGATCTTTAAAATGGCATAACAATTCATAATTGCATCTTGTTGAATTTCCAAGAAAAATAATACTTTATATGCTCAAACACACATATTTTGTGACTTTTCAAACTTTGAAGCTCGATAACTTTGGCAAATGTGGACCAAATTTGTTAACCAAAGTGTCTAATTAATCAGCTCGACGAGATCTTTAAAATGACACAACAATTCATAATTGCATCTTGTTGAATTTCCAAGAAAAATAGTACTTTATGTGCTCAAACACACAACTTTTGTGACTTTTCAAACTTTGAAGCTCGATAGCTTCGGCAAATGAAGACCAAATTTGTTAAACAAAGTGTCAAATTAATCAGCTCGACGAGATTTTGAATATGTCACAACACATCATGATTGCATCTTGTTGAATTACCAAGAAAAATAGTACTTTATGTGCTCAAACACACAACTTTTATGACTTTTCAAACTTTGAAGCTCGATAGCTTCGGCAAATGAGGACCAAATTTGTTAAACAGAGTGTAAAATTAATCAGCTCGACGAGATTTTGAATATGTCACAACACATCATGATTGCATCTTGTTGAATTTCCAAGAAAAGTAGTACTTTATGTGCTCAAACACACAACTTTTGAGACTTTTCAAACTTTGAAGCTCGATAGCTTCGGCAAATGAAGACCAAATTTGTTAAACAAAGTGTCAAATTAATCAGCTCGACAAGGTTATGAAGATGTCACAACACACCATGATTACATCTTGTTGAACTTCCAAGAAAAATAGTACTTTATATGCTCAAACACACAACTTTTGTGACTTTTCAAACTTTGAAGCTCGATAGCTTCGGCAAATGAAGACCAAATTTGTTAAACAAAGTGTCAAATTAATCAGCTCGACGAGATTTTGAATATGTCACAACACATCATGATTGCATCTTGTTGAATTTCCAAGAAAAATAGTACTTTATGTGCTCAAACACACAACTTGTGTGACTTCAAATTTTGAAGCTCGATAGCTTCGGCAAATGAAGACCAACTTTGTTAAACAAAGTGTCAAATTAATTAGCTCGACGAGATTTTGAATATGTCCCAACACATCATGATTGCATCTTGTTGAATTTCCAAGAAAAATAGTACTTTATGTGCTCAAACACACATATTTTGTGACTTTTAAAACTCTGAAGCTCGATAACTTTGGCAAATGTTGACCAAATTTGTTACACAAAGTGTCAAAGTAATCACCTCAACGAGATTTTGAATATGTCACAACACATCATGATTGCATCTTGTTGAATTTCCAAGAAAAATAGTACTTTATGTGCTCAAACACACAACTTTTGTGACTTTTCAAATTTTGAAGCTCGATAGCTTCGGCAAATGAGGACCAAATTTGTTAACCAAAGTGTCAAATTAATCAGCTCGACGAGATCTTTAAAATGGCACAACAATTCATAATTGCATCTTGTTGAATTTCCAAGAAAAATAGTACTTTATATGCTCAAACACACATATTTTGTGACTTTTCAAACTTTGAAGCTCGATAACTTTGGCAAATGTGGACCAAATTTGTTAACCAAAGTGTCAAATTAATCAGCTCGACAAGATCTTTAAAATGGCACAACAATTCATAATTGCATCTTGTTGAATTTCCAAGAAAAATAATACTTTATATGCTCAAACACACATATTTTGTGACTTTTCAAACTTTGAAGCTCGATAACTTTGGCAAATGTGGACCAAATTTGTTAACCAAAGTGTCTAATTAATCAGCTCGACGAGATCTTTAAAATGACACAACAATTCATAATTGCATCTTGTTGAATTTCCAAGAAAAATAGTACTTTATGTGCTCAAACACACAACTTTTGTGACTTTTCAAACTTTGAAGCTCGATAGCTTCGGCAAATGAAGACCAAATTTGTTAAACAAAGTGTCAAATTAATCAGCTCGACGAGATTTTGAATATGTCACAACACATCATGATTGCATCTTGTTGAATTACCAAGAAAAATAGTACTTTATGTGCTCAAACACACAACTTTTATGACTTTTCAAACTTTGAAGCTCGATAGCTTCGGCAAATGAGGACCAAATTTGTTAAACAGAGTGTAAAATTAATCAGCTCGACGAGATTTTGAATATGTCACAACACATCATGATTGCATCTTGTTGAATTTCCAAGAAAAGTAGTACTTTATGTGCTCAAACACACAACTTTTGAGACTTTTCAAACTTTGAAGCTCGATAGCTTCGGCAAATGAGGACCAAATTTGTTAAACAGAGTGTAAAATTAATCAGCTCGACGAGATTTTGAATATGTCACAACACATCATGATTGCATCTTGTTGAATTTCCAAGAAAAATAGTACTTTATGTGCTCAAACACACATATTTTGTGACTTTTCAAACTTTGAAGCTCGATAACTTTGGAAAAAGTGGACCAAATTTGTTAACCAAAGTGTCAAATTAATCAGCTCGACGAGATCTTTAAAATGACACAACAATTCATGATTGCATCTTGTTGAATTTCCAAGAAAAATAGTACTTTATGTGCTCAAACACACAACTTTTGTGACTTTTCAAACTTTGAAGCTCGATAGCTTCGGCAAATGAAGACCAAATTTGTTAAACAAAGTGTCAAATTAATCAGCTCGACGAGATTTTGAATATGTCACAACACATCATGATTGCATCTTGTTGAATTACCAAGAAAAATAGTACTTTATGTGCTCAAACACACAACTTTTGTGACTTTTCAAACTTTGAAGCTCGATAGCTTCGGCAAATGAAGACCAAATTTGTTAAACAAAGTGTCAAATTAATCAGCTCGACGAGATTTTGAATATGTCACAACACATCATGATTGCATCTTGTTGAATTTCCAAGAAAAATAGTACTTTATGTGCTCAAACACACAACTTGTGTGACTTCAAATTTTGAAGCTCGATAGCTTCGGCAAATGAAGACCAACTTTGTTAAACAAAGTGTCAAATTAATTAGCTCGACGAGATTTTGAATATGTCCCAACACATCATGATTGCATCTTGTTGAATTTCCAAGAAAAATAGTACTTTATATGCTCAAACACACATATTTTGTGACTTTTCAAACTTTGAAGCTCGATAACTTCGGCAAATGAGGACCAAATTTGTTAAACAGAGTGTCAAATTAATCAGCTCGACGAGATTTTGAATATGTCACAACACATCATAATTGCATCTTGTTGAATTTCCAAGAAAAATAGTACTTTATGTGCTCAAACACACATATTTTGTGACTTTTAAAACTCTGAAGCTCGATAACTTTGGCAAATGTTGACCAAATTTGTTACACAAAGTGTCAAAGTAATCACCTCAACGAGATTTTGAAGATGTCACAACACATCATGATTACATCTTGTTGAACTTCCAAGAAAAATAGTACTTTATGTGCTCAAACACACAACTTTTGTGACTTTTCAAACTTTGAAGCTCGATAACTTCGGCAAATGTGGACCAAATTTCTTAAACAAAGTGTCAAATTAATCAGCTCATCGAGATTTTGAAGATGTCACAAAACATCATGATTGCATCTTGTTGAATTTCCAAGAAAAATAGTACTTTATGTGCTCAAACACAGATATTTTGTGACTTTTCAAACTTTGAAGCTCGATAACTTTGGCAAATGTTGACCAAATTTGTTAAACAAAGTGTCAAATTAATCAGCTCGACGAGTTTTTGAATATGTCACAACACATCATGATTGCATCTTGTTGAATTTCCAAGAAAAATAGTACTTTATGTGCTCAAACACACATATTTTGTGACTTTTCAAACTTTGAAGCTCGATAACTTTGGCAAAAGTGGACCAAATTTGTTAACCAAAGTGTCAAATTAATCAGCTCGACGAGATCTTTAAAATGACAGAACAATTCATGATTGCATCTTGTTGAATTTCCAAGAAAAATAGTACTTTATGTGCTCAAACACACAACTTTTGTGACTTTTCCAATTTTGAAGCTCGATAACTTTGGCAAATGTGGACCAAATTTGTTAACCAAAGTGTCAAATTAATCAGCTCGACGAGATCTTTAAAATGGCACAACAATTCATAATTGCATCTTGTTGAATTTCCAAGAAAAATAGTACTTTATATGCTCAAACACACATATTTTGTGACTTTTCAAAATTTGAAGCTCGATAACTTTGGCAAATGTGGACCAAACTTGTTAACCAAAGTGTCAAATTAATCAGCTCGACGAGATCTTTAAAATGGCACAACAATTCATAATTGCATCTTGTTGAATTTCCAAGAAAAATAGTACTTTATGTGCTCAAACACACAACTTTTGGGACTTTTCAAACTTTGAAGCTCGATAGCTTCGGCAAATGAAGACCAAATTTGTTAAACAAAGTGTCAAATTAATCAGCTCGACAAGGTTATGAAGATGTCATAACACACCATGATTACATCTTGTTGAACTTCCAAGAAAAATAGTACTTTATGTGCTCAAACACACAACTTTTGTGACTTTTCAAACTTTGAAGCTCGATAGCTTCGGCAAATGAAGACCAAATTTGTTAAACAAAGTGTCAAATTAATCAGCTCGACAAGGTTATGAAGATGTCACAACACACCATGATTACATCTTGTTGAACTTCCAAGAAAAATAGTACTTTATATGCTCAAACACACAACTTTTGTGACTTTTCAAACTTTGAAGCTCGATAGCTTCGGCAAATGAAGACCAAATTTGTTAAACAAAGTGTCAAATTAATCAGCTCGACGAGATTTTGAATATGTCACAACACATCATGATTGCATCTTGTTGAATTTCCAAGAAAAATAGTACTTTATGTGCTCAAACACACAACTTGTGTGACTTCAAATTTTGAAGCTCGATAGCTTCGGCAAATGAAGACCAACTTTGTTAAACAAAGTGTCAAATTAATTAGCTCGACGAGATTTTGAATATGTCCCAACACATCATGATTGCATCTTGTTGAATTTCCAAGAAAAATAGTACTTTATGTGCTCAAACACACATATTTTGTGACTTTTAAAACTCTGAAGCTCGATAACTTTGGCAAATGTTGACCAAATTTGTTACACAAAGTGTCAAAGTAATCACCTCAACGAGATTTTGAATATGTCACAACACATCATGATTGCATCTTGTTGAATTTCCAAGAAAAATAGTACTTTATGTGCTCAAACACACAACTTTTGTGACTTTTCAAATTTTGAAGCTCGATAGCTTCGGCAAATGAGGACCAAATTTGTTAACCAAAGTGTCAAATTAATCAGCTCGACGAGATTTTGAATATGTCACAACACATCATGATTGCATCTTGTTGAATTTCCAAGAAAAATAGTACTTTATGTGCTCAAACACACAACTTGTGTGACTTCAAATTTTGAAGCTCGATAGCTTCGGCAAATGAAGACCAACTTTGTTAAACAAAGTGTCAAATTAATTAGCTCGACGAGATTTTGAATATGTCCCAACACATCATGATTGCATCTTGTTAAATTTCCAAGAAAAATAGTACTTTATGTGCTCAAACACACAACTTTTGTGACTTTTCCAATTTTGAAGCTCGATAACTTTGGCAAATGTGGACCAAATTTGTTAACCAAAGTGTCAAATTAATCAGCTCGACGAGATCTTTAAAATGGCACAACAATTCATAATTGCATCTTGTTGAATTTCCAAGAAAAATAGTACTTTATATGCTCAAACACACATATTTTGTGACTTTTCAAAATTTGAAGCTCGATAACTTTGGCAAATGTGGACCAAATTTGTTAACCAAAGTGTCAAATTAATCAGCTCGACGAGATCTTTAAAGTGGCACAACAATTCATAATTGCATCTTGTTGAATTTCCAAGAAAAAGGGTACTTTATGTGCTCAAACACACAACTTTTGTGACTTTTCAAACTTTGAAGCTCGATAGCTTCGGCAAATGAAGACCAAATTTGTTAAACAAAGTGTCAAATTAATCAGCTCGACAAGGTTATGAAGATGTCACAACACACCATGATTACATCTTGTTGAACTTCCAAGAAAAATAGTACTTTATGTGCTCAAACACACAACTTTTGTGACTTTTCAAACTTTGAAGCTCGATAGCTTCGGCAAATGAAGACCAAATTTGTTAAACAAAGTGTCAAATTAATCAGCTCGACAAGGTTATGAAGATGTCACAACACACCATGATTACATCTTGTTGAACTTCCAAGAAAAATAGTACTTTATATGCTCAAACACACAACTTTTGTGACTTTTCAAACTTTGAAGCTCGATAGCTTCGGCAAATGAAGACCAAATTTGTTAAACAAAGTGTCAAATTAATCAGCTCGACGAGATTTTGAATATGTCACAACACATCATGATTGCATCTTGTTGAATTTCCAAGAAAAATAGTACTTTATGTGCTCAAACACACAACTTGTGTGACTTCAAATTTTGAAGCTCGATAGCTTCGGCAAATGAAGACCAACTTTGTTAAACAAAGTGTCAAATTAATTAGCTCGACGAGATTTTGAATATGTCCCAACACATCATGATTGCATCTTGTTGAATTTCCAAGAAAAATAGTACTTTATGTGCTCAAACACACATATTTTGTGACTTTTAAAACTCTGAAACTCGATAACTTTGGCAAATGTTGACCAAATTTGTTACACAAAGTGTCAAAGTAATCACCTCAACGAGATTTTGAATATGTCACAACACATCATGATTGCATCTTGTTGAATTTCCAAGAAAAATAGTACTTTATGTGCTCAAACACACAACTTTTGTGACTTTTCAAATTTTGAAGCTCGATAGCTTCGGCAAATGAGGACCAAATTTGTTAACCAAAGTGTCAAATTAATCAGCTCGACGAGATCTTTAAAATGGCACAACAATTCATAATTGCATCTTGTTGAATTTCCAAGAAAAATAGTACTTTATATGCTCAAACACACATATTTTGTGACTTTTCAAACTTTGAAGCTCGATAACTTTGGCAAATGTGGACCAAATTTGTTAACCAAAGTGTCAAATTAATCAGCTCGACAAGATCTTTAAAATGGCATAACAATTCATAATTGCATCTTGTTGAATTTCCAAGAAAAATAATACTTTATATGCTCAAACACACATATTTTGTGACTTTTCAAACTTTGAAGCTCGATAACTTTGGCAAATGTGGACCAAATTTGTTAACCAAAGTGTCTAATTAATCAGCTCGACGAGATCTTTAAAATGACACAACAATTCATAATTGCATCTTGTTGAATTTCCAAGAAAAATAGTACTTTATGTGCTCAAACACACAACTTTTGTGACTTTTCAAACTTTGAAGCTCGATAGCTTCGGCAAATGAAGACCAAATTTGTTAAACAAAGTGTCAAATTAATCAGCTCGACGAGATTTTGAATATGTCACAACACATCATGATTGCATCTTGTTGAATTACCAAGAAAAATAGTACTTTATGTGCTCAAACACACAACTTTTATGACTTTTCAAACTTTGAAGCTCGATAGCTTCGGCAAATGAGGACCAAATTTGTTAAACAGAGTGTAAAATTAATCAGCTCGACGAGATTTTGAATATGTCACAACACATCATGATTGCATCTTGTTGAATTTCCAAGAAAAGTAGTACTTTATGTGCTCAAACACACAACTTTTGAGACTTTTCAAACTTTGAAGCTCGATAGCTTCGGCAAATGAAGACCAAATTTGTTAAACAAAGTGTCAAATTAATCAGCTCGACAAGGTTATGAAGATGTCACAACACACCATGATTACATCTTGTTGAACTTCCAAGAAAAATAGTACTTTATATGCTCAAACACACAACTTTTGTGACTTTTCAAACTTTGAAGCTCGATAGCTTCGGCAAATGAAGACCAAATTTGTTAAACAAAGTGTCAAATTAATCAGCTCGACGAGATTTTGAATATGTCACAACACATCATGATTGCATCTTGTTGAATTTCCAAGAAAAATAGTACTTTATGTGCTCAAACACACAACTTGTGTGACTTCAAATTTTGAAGCTCGATAGCTTCGGCAAATGAAGACCAACTTTGTTAAACAAAGTGTCAAATTAATTAGCTCGACGAGATTTTGAATATGTCCCAACACATCATGATTGCATCTTGTTGAATTTCCAAGAAAAATAGTACTTTATGTGCTCAAACACACATATTTTGTGACTTTTAAAACTCTGAAGCTCGATAACTTTGGCAAATGTTGACCAAATTTGTTACACAAAGTGTCAAAGTAATCACCTCAACGAGATTTTGAATATGTCACAACACATCATGATTGCATCTTGTTGAATTTCCAAGAAAAATAGTACTTTATGTGCTCAAACACACAACTTTTGTGACTTTTCAAATTTTGAAGCTCGATAGCTTCGGCAAATGAGGACCAAATTTGTTAACCAAAGTGTCAAATTAATCAGCTCGACGAGATCTTTAAAATGGCACAACAATTCATAATTGCATCTTGTTGAATTTCCAAGAAAAATAGTACTTTATATGCTCAAACACACATATTTTGTGACTTTTCAAACTTTGAAGCTCGATAACTTTGGCAAATGTGGACCAAATTTGTTAACCAAAGTGTCAAATTAATCAGCTCGACAAGATCTTTAAAATGGCACAACAATTCATAATTGCATCTTGTTGAATTTCCAAGAAAAATAATACTTTATATGCTCAAACACACATATTTTGTGACTTTTCAAACTTTGAAGCTCGATAACTTTGGCAAATGTGGACCAAATTTGTTAACCAAAGTGTCTAATTAATCAGCTCGACGAGATCTTTAAAATGACACAACAATTCATAATTGCATCTTGTTGAATTTCCAAGAAAAATAGTACTTTATGTGCTCAAACACACAACTTTTGTGACTTTTCAAACTTTGAAGCTCGATAGCTTCGGCAAATGAAGACCAAATTTGTTAAACAAAGTGTCAAATTAATCAGCTCGACGAGATTTTGAATATGTCACAACACATCATGATTGCATCTTGTTGAATTACCAAGAAAAATAGTACTTTATGTGCTCAAACACACAACTTTTATGACTTTTCAAACTTTGAAGCTCGATAGCTTCGGCAAATGAGGACCAAATTTGTTAAACAGAGTGTAAAATTAATCAGCTCGACGAGATTTTGAATATGTCACAACACATCATGATTGCATCTTGTTGAATTTCCAAGAAAAGTAGTACTTTATGTGCTCAAACACACAACTTTTGAGACTTTTCAAACTTTGAAGCTCGATAGCTTCGGCAAATGAGGACCAAATTTGTTAAACAGAGTGTAAAATTAATCAGCTCGACGAGATTTTGAATATGTCACAACACATCATGATTGCATCTTGTTGAATTTCCAAGAAAAATAGTACTTTATGTGCTCAAACACACATATTTTGTGACTTTTCAAACTTTGAAGCTCGATAACTTTGGAAAAAGTGGACCAAATTTGTTAACCAAAGTGTCAAATTAATCAGCTCGACGAGATCTTTAAAATGACACAACAATTCATGATTGCATCTTGTTGAATTTCCAAGAAAAATAGTACTTTATGTGCTCAAACACACAACTTTTGTGACTTTTCAAACTTTGAAGCTCGATAGCTTCGGCAAATGAAGACCAAATTTGTTAAACAAAGTGTCAAATTAATCAGCTCGACGAGATTTTGAATATGTCACAACACATCATGATTGCATCTTGTTGAATTACCAAGAAAAATAGTACTTTATGTGCTCAAACACACAACTTTTGTGACTTTTCAAACTTTGAAGCTCGATAGCTTCGGCAAATGAAGACCAAATTTGTTAAACAAAGTGTCAAATTAATCAGCTCGACGAGATTTTGAATATGTCACAACACATCATGATTGCATCTTGTTGAATTTCCAAGAAAAATAGTACTTTATGTGCTCAAACACACAACTTGTGTGACTTCAAATTTTGAAGCTCGATAGCTTCGGCAAATGAAGACCAACTTTGTTAAACAAAGTGTCAAATTAATTAGCTCGACGAGATTTTGAATATGTCCCAACACATCATGATTGCATCTTGTTGAATTTCCAAGAAAAATAGTACTTTATATGCTCAAACACACATATTTTGTGACTTTTCAAACTTTGAAGCTCGATAACTTCGGCAAATGAGGACCAAATTTGTTAAACAGAGTGTCAAATTAATCAGCTCGACGAGATTTTGAATATGTCACAACACATCATAATTGCATCTTGTTGAATTTCCAAGAAAAATAGTACTTTATGTGCTCAAACACACATATTTTGTGACTTTTAAAACTCTGAAGCTCGATAACTTTGGCAAATGTTGACCAAATTTGTTACACAAAGTGTCAAAGTAATCACCTCAACGAGATTTTGAAGATGTCACAACACATCATGATTACATCTTGTTGAACTTCCAAGAAAAATAGTACTTTATGTGCTCAAACACACAACTTTTGTGACTTTTCAAACTTTGAAGCTCGATAACTTCGGCAAATGTGGACCAAATTTCTTAAACAAAGTGTCAAATTAATCAGCTCATCGAGATTTTGAAGATGTCACAAAACATCATGATTGCATCTTGTTGAATTTCCAAGAAAAATAGTACTTTATGTGCTCAAACACAGATATTTTGTGACTTTTCAAACTTTGAAGCTCGATAACTTTGGCAAATGTTGACCAAATTTGTTAAACAAAGTGTCAAATTAATCAGCTCGACGAGTTTTTGAATATGTCACAACACATCATGATTGCATCTTGTTGAATTTCCAAGAAAAATAGTACTTTATGTGCTCAAACACACATATTTTGTGACTTTTCAAACTTTGAAGCTCGATAACTTTGGCAAAAGTGGACCAAATTTGTTAACCAAAGTGTCAAATTAATCAGCTCGACGAGATCTTTAAAATGACAGAACAATTCATGATTGCATCTTGTTGAATTTCCAAGAAAAATAGTACTTTATGTGCTCAAACACACAACTTTTGTGACTTTTCAAACTTTGAAGCTCGATAGCTTCGGCAAATGAAGACCAAATTTGTTAAACAAAGTGTCAAATTAATCAGCGCGACAAGGTTATGAAGATGTCACAACACACCATGATTACATCTTGTTGAACTTCCAAGAAAAATAGTACTTTATGTGCTCAAACACACAACTTTTGTGACTTTTCAAACTTTGAAGCTCGATAGCTTCGGCAAATGAAGACCAAATTTGTTAAACAAAGTGTCAAATTAATCAGCTCGACAAGGTTATGAAGATGTCCCAACACATCATGATTGCATCTTGTTGAATTTCCAAGAAAAATAGTACTTTATGTGCTCAAACACACAACTTTTGTGACTTTTCCAATTTTGAAGCTCGATAACTTTGGCAAATGTGGACCAAATTTGTTAACCAAAGTGTCAAATTAATCAGCTCGACGAGATCTTTAAAATGGCACAACAATTCATAATTGCATCTTGTTGAATTTCCAAGAAAAATAGTACTTTATGTGCTCAAACACACAACTTTTGTGACTTTTCCAATTTTGAAGCTCGATAACTTTGGCAAATGTGGACCAAATTTGTTAACCAAAGTGACAAATTAATCAGCTCGACGAGATCTTTAAAATGGCACAACAATTCATAATTGCATCTTGTTGAATTTCCAAGAAAAATAATACTTTATATGCTCAAACACACATATTTTGTGACTTTTCAAACTTTGAAGCTCGATAGCTTCGGCAAATGAAGACCAAATTTGTTAAACAAAGTGTCAAATTAATCAGCTCGACAAGGTTATGAAGATGTCACAACACACCATGATTACATCTTGTTGAACTTCCAAGAAAAATAGTACTTTATGTGCTCAAACACACAACTTTTGTGACTTTTCAAACTTTGAAGCTCGATAGCTTCGGCAAATGAAGACCAAATTTGTTAACCAAAGTGTCAAATTAATCAGCTCGACGAGATCTTTAAAATGGCACAACAATTCATAATTGCATCTTGTTGAATTTCCAAGAAAAATAGTACTTTATGTGCTCAAACACACATATTTTGTGACTTTTCAAACTTTGAAGCTCGATAGCTTCGGCAAATGAAGACCAAATTTGTTATACAAAGTGTCAAATTAATCAGCTCGACGAGATTTTGAATATGTCACAACACATCATGATTGCATCTTGTTGAATTTCCAAGAAAAATAGTACTTTATGTGCTCAAACACACAACTTTTGTGACTTTTCAAACTTTGAAGCTCGATAGCTTCGGAAAATGAAGACCAAATTTGTTAAACAAAGTGTCAAATTAATCAGCTCGACAAGGTTATGAAGATGTCACAACACACCATGATTACATCTTGTTGATCTTCCAAGAAAAATAGTACTTTATATGCTCAAACACACAACTTTTGTGACTTTTCAAACTTTGAAGCTCGATAGCTTCGGCAAATGAAGGCCAAATTTGTTAAACAAAGTGTCAAATTAATCAGCTCGACGAGATTTTGAATATGTCACAACACATCATGATTGCATCTTGTTGAATTTCCAAGAAAAATAGTACTTTATGTGCTCAAACACACATATTTTGTGACTTTTCAAACTTTGAAGCTCGATAACTTCGGCAAATGTGGACCAAAGTTCTTAAACAAAGTGTCAAATTAATCAGCTCATCGAGATTTTGAAGATGTCACAAAACATCATGATTGCATCTTGTTGAATTTCCAAGAAAAATAGTACTTTATATGCTCAAACACACATATTTTGTGACTTTTCAAACTTTGAAGCTCGACAGCTTCGGCAAATGAAGACCAAATTTGTTAAACAAAGTGTCAAATTAATCAGCTCGACGTGATTTTGAATATGTCACAACACATCATGATTGCATCTTGTTGAATTTCCAAGAAAAATAGTACTTTATGTGCTCAAACACACAACTTTTGTGACTTTTCAAATTTTGAAGCTCGATAGCTTCGGCAAATGAGAACCAAATTTGTTAACCAAAGTGTCAAATTAATCAGCTCGACGAGATCTTTAAAATGACACAACAATTCATGATTGCATCTTGTTGAATTTCCAAGAAAAATAGTACTTTATGTGCTCAAACACACAACTTTTGTGACTTTTCAAACTTTGAAGCTCGATAGCTTCGGCAAATGAAGACCAAATTTGTTAAACAAAGTGTCAAATTAATCAGCTCGACGAGATTTTGAATATGTCACAACACATCATGATTGCATCTTGTTGAATTACCAAGAAAAATAGTACTTTATGTGCTCAAACACACAACTTTTGTGACTTTTCAAACTTTGAAGCTCGATAGCTTCGGCAAATGAAGACCAAATTTGTTAAACAAAGTGTCAAATTAATCAGCTCGACGAGATTTTGAATATGTCACAACACATCATGATTGCATCTTGTTGAATTTCCAAGAAAAATAGTACTTTATGTGCTCAAACACACAACTTGTGTGACTTCAAATTTTGAAGCTCGATAGCTTCGGCAAATGAAGACCAACTTTGTTAAACAAAGTGTCAAATTAATTAGCTCGACGAGATTTTGAATATGTCCCAACACATCATGATTGCATCTTGTTGAATTTCCAAGAAAAATAGTACTTTATATGCTCAAACACACATATTTTGTGACTTTTCAAACTTTGAAGCTCGATAACTTCGGCAAATGAGGACCAAATTTGTTAAACAGAGTGTCAAATTAATCAGCTCGACGAGATTTTGAATATGTCACAACACATCATAATTGCATCTTGTTGAATTTCCAAGAAAAATAGTACTTTATGTGCTCAAACACACATATTTTGTGACTTTTAAAACTCTGAAGCTCGATAACTTTGGCAAATGTTGACCAAATTTGTTACACAAAGTGTCAAAGTAATCACCTCAACGAGATTTTGAAGATGTCACAACACATCATGATTACATCTTGTTGAACTTCCAAGAAAAATAGTACTTTATGTGCTCAAACACACAACTTTTGTGACTTTTCAAACTTTGAAGCTCGATAACTTCGGCAAATGTGGACCAAATTTCTTAAACAAAGTGTCAAATTAATCAGCTCATCGAGATTTTGAAGATGTCACAAAACATCATGATTGCATCTTGTTGAATTTCCAAGAAAAATAGTACTTTATGTGCTCAAACACACATATTTTGTGACTTTTCAAACTTTGAAGCTCGATAACTTTGGCAAAAGTGGACCAAATTTGTTAACCAAAGTGTCAAATTAATCAGCTCGACGAGATCTTTAAAATGACAGAACAATTCATGATTGCATCTTGTTGAATTTCCAAGAAAAATAGTACTTTATGTGCTCAAACACACAACTTTTGTGACTTTTCAAACTTTGAAGCTCGATAGCTTCGGCAAATGAAGACCAAATTTGTTAAACAAAGTGTCAAATTAATCAGCGCGACAAGGTTATGAAGATGTCACAACACACCATGATTACATCTTGTTGAACTTCCAAGAAAAATAGTACTTTATGTGCTCAAACACACAACTTTTGTGACTTTTCAAACTTTGAAGCTCGATAGCTTCGGCAAATGAAGACCAAATTTGTTAAACAAAGTGTCAAATTAATCAGCTCGACAAGGTTATGAAGATGTCCCAACACATCATGATTGCATCTTGTTGAATTTCCAAGAAAAATAGTACTTTATGTGCTCAAACACACAACTTTTGTGACTTTTCCAATTTTGAAGCTCGATAACTTTGGCAAATGTGGACCAAATTTGTTAACCAAAGTGTCAAATTAATCAGCTCGACGAGATCTTTAAAATGGCACAACAATTCATAATTGCATCTTGTTGAATTTCCAAGAAAAATAGTACTTTATGTGCTCAAACACACAACTTTTGTGACTTTTCCAATTTTGAAGCTCGATAACTTTGGCAAATGTGGACCAAATTTGTTAACCAAAGTGACAAATTAATCAGCTCGACGAGATCTTTAAAATGGCACAACAATTCATAATTGCATCTTGTTGAATTTCCAAGAAAAATAATACTTTATATGCTCAAACACACATATTTTGTGACTTTTCAAACTTTGAAGCTCGATAGCTTCGGCAAATGAAGACCAAATTTGTTAAACAAAGTGTCAAATTAATCAGCTCGACAAGGTTATGAAGATGTCACAACACACCATGATTACATCTTGTTGAACTTCCAAGAAAAATAGTACTTTATGTGCTCAAACACACAACTTTTGTGACTTTTCAAACTTTGAAGCTCGATAGCTTCGGCAAATGAAGACCAAATTTGTTAACCAAAGTGTCAAATTAATCAGCTCGACGAGATCTTTAAAATGGCACAACAATTCATAATTGCATCTTGTTGAATTTCCAAGAAAAATAGTACTTTATGTGCTCAAACACACATATTTTGTGACTTTTCAAACTTTGAAGCTCGATAGCTTCGGCAAATGAAGACCAAATTTGTTATACAAAGTGTCAAATTAATCAGCTCGACGAGATTTTGAATATGTCACAACACATCATGATTGCATCTTGTTGAATTTCCAAGAAAAATAGTACTTTATGTGCTCAAACACACAACTTTTGTGACTTTTCAAACTTTGAAGCTCGATAGCTTCGGAAAATGAAGACCAAATTTGTTAAACAAAGTGTCAAATTAATCAGCTCGACAAGGTTATGAAGATGTCACAACACACCATGATTACATCTTGTTGATCTTCCAAGAAAAATAGTACTTTATATGCTCAAACACACAACTTTTGTGACTTTTCAAACTTTGAAGCTCGATAGCTTCGGCAAATGAAGGCCAAATTTGTTAAACAAAGTGTCAAATTAATCAGCTCGACGAGATTTTGAATATGTCACAACACATCATGATTGCATCTTGTTGAATTTCCAAGAAAAATAGTACTTTATGTGCTCAAACACACATATTTTGTGACTTTTCAAACTTTGAAGCTCGATAACTTCGGCAAATGTGGACCAAAGTTCTTAAACAAAGTGTCAAATTAATCAGCTCATCGAGATTTTGAAGATGTCACAAAACATCATGATTGCATCTTGTTGAATTTCCAAGAAAAATAGTACTTTATATGCTCAAACACACATATTTTGTGACTTTTCAAACTTTGAAGCTCGACAGCTTCGGCAAATGAAGACCAAATTTGTTAAACAAAGTGTCAAATTAATCAGCTCGACGTGATTTTGAATATGTCACAACACATCATGATTGCATCTTGTTGAATTTCCAAGAAAAATAGTACTTTATGTGCTCAAACACACAACTTTTGTGACTTTTCAAATTTTGAAGCTCGATAGCTTCGGCAAATGAGAACCAAATTTGTTAACCAAAGTGTCAAATTAATCAGCTCGACGAGATCTTTAAAATGACACAACAATTCATGATTGCATCTTGTTGAATTTCCAAGAAAAATAGTACTTTATGTGCTCAAACACACAACTTTTGTGACTTTTCAAACTTTGAAGCTCGATAGCTTCGGCAAATGAAGACCAAATTTGTTAAACAAAGTGTCAAATTAATCAGCTCGACGAGATTTTGAATATGTCACAACACATCATGATTGCATCTTGTTGAATTACCAAGAAAAATAGTACTTTATGTGCTCAAACACACAACTTTTGTGACTTTTCAAACTTTGAAGCTCGATAGCTTCGGCAAATGAAGACCAAATTTGTTAAACAAAGTGTCAAATTAATCAGCTCGACGAGATTTTGAATATGTCACAACACATCATGATTGCATCTTGTTGAATTTCCAAGAAAAATAGTACTTTATGTGCTCAAACACACAACTTGTGTGACTTCAAATTTTGAAGCTCGATAGCTTCGGCAAATGAAGACCAACTTTGTTAAACAAAGTGTCAAATTAATTAGCTCGACGAGATTTTGAATATGTCCCAACACATCATGATTGCATCTTGTTGAATTTCCAAGAAAAATAGTACTTTATATGCTCAAACACACATATTTTGTGACTTTTCAAACTTTGAAGCTCGATAACTTCGGCAAATGAGGACCAAATTTGTTAAACAGAGTGTCAAATTAATCAGCTCGACGAGATTTTGAATATGTCACAACACATCATAATTGCATCTTGTTGAATTTCCAAGAAAAATAGTACTTTATGTGCTCAAACACACATATTTTGTGACTTTTAAAACTCTGAAGCTCGATAACTTTGGCAAATGTTGACCAAATTTGTTACACAAAGTGTCAAAGTAATCACCTCAACGAGATTTTGAAGATGTCACAACACATCATGATTACATCTTGTTGAACTTCCAAGAAAAATAGTACTTTATGTGCTCAAACACACAACTTTTGTGACTTTTCAAACTTTGAAGCTCGATAACTTCGGCAAATGTGGACCAAATTTCTTAAACAAAGTGTCAAATTAATCAGCTCATCGAGATTTTGAAGATGTCACAAAACATCATGATTGCATCTTGTTGAATTTCCAAGAAAAATAGTACTTTATGTGCTCAAACACAGATATTTTGTGACTTTTCAAACTTTGAAGCTCGATAACTTTGGCAAATGTTGACCAAATTTGTTAAACAAAGTGTCAAATTAATCAGCTCGACGAGATTTTGAATATGTCACAACACATCATGATTGCATCTTGTTGAATTTCCAAGAAAAATAGTACTTTATGTGCTCAAACACACATATTTTGTGACTTTTCAAACTTTGAAGCTCGATAACTTTGGCAAAAGTGGACCAAATTTGTTAACCAAAGTGTCAAATTAATCAGCTCGACGAGATCTTTAAAATGACAGAACAATTCATGATTGCATCTTGTTGAATTTCCAAGAAAAATAGTACTTTATGTGCTCAAACACACAACTTTTGTGACTTTTCAAACTTTGAAGCTCGATAGCTTCGGCAAATGAAGACCAAATTTGTTAAACAAAGTGTCAAATTAATCAGCGCGACAAGGTTATGAAGATGTCACAACACACCATGATTACATCTTGTTGAACTTCCAAGAAAAATAGTACTTTATGTGCTCAAACACACAACTTTTGTGACTTTTCAAACTTTGAAGCTCGATAGCTTCGGCAAATGAAGACCAAATTTGTTAAACAAAGTGTCAAATTAATCAGCTCGACAAGGTTATGAAGATGTCCCAACACATCATGATTGCATCTTGTTGAATTTCCAAGAAAAATAGTACTTTATGTGCTCAAACACACAACTTTTGTGACTTTTCCAATTTTGAAGCTCGATAACTTTGGCAAATGTGGACCAAATTTGTTAACCAAAGTGTCAAATTAATCAGCTCGACGAGATCTTTAAAATGGCACAACAATTCATAATTGCATCTTGTTGAATTTCCAAGAAAAATAGTACTTTATGTGCTCAAACACACAACTTTTGTGACTTTTCCAATTTTGAAGCTCGATAACTTTGGCAAATGTGGACCAAATTTGTTAACCAAAGTGACAAATTAATCAGCTCGACGAGATCTTTAAAATGGCACAACAATTCATAATTGCATCTTGTTGAATTTCCAAGAAAAATAATACTTTATATGCTCAAACACACATATTTTGTGACTTTTCAAACTTTGAAGCTCGATAGCTTCGGCAAATGAAGACCAAATTTGTTAAACAAAGTGTCAAATTAATCAGCTCGACAAGGTTATGAAGATGTCACAACACACCATGATTACATCTTGTTGAACTTCCAAGAAAAATAGTACTTTATGTGCTCAAACACACAACTTTTGTGACTTTTCAAACTTTGAAGCTCGATAGCTTCGGCAAATGAAGACCAAATTTGTTAACCAAAGTGTCAAATTAATCAGCTCGACGAGATCTTTAAAATGGCACAACAATTCATAATTGCATCTTGTTGAATTTCCAAGAAAAATAGTACTTTATGTGCTCAAACACACATATTTTGTGACTTTTCAAACTTTGAAGCTCGATAGCTTCGGCAAATGAAGACCAAATTTGTTATACAAAGTGTCAAATTAATCAGCTCGACGAGATTTTGAATATGTCACAACACATCATGATTGCATCTTGTTGAATTTCCAAGAAAAATAGTACTTTATGTGCTCAAACACACAACTTTTGTGACTTTTCAAACTTTGAAGCTCGATAGCTTCGGCAAATGAAGACCAAATTTGTTATACAAAGTGTCAAATTAATCAGCTCGACGAGATTTTGAATATGTCACAACACATCATGATTGCATCTTGTTGAATTTCCAAGAAAAATAGTACTTTATGTGCTCAAACACACATATTTTGTGACTTTTCAAACTTTGAAGCTCGATAGCTTCGGCAAATGAAGACCAAATTTGTTATACAAAGTGTCAAATTAATCAGCTCGACGAGATTTTGAATATGTCACAACACATCATGATTGCATCTTGTTGAATTTCCAAGAAAAATAGTACTTTATGTGCTCAAACACACAACTTTTGTGACTTTTCAAACTTTGAAGCTCGATAGCTTCGGAAAATGAAGACCAAATTTGTTAAACAAAGTGTCAAATTAATCAGCTCGACAAGGTTATGAAGATGTCACAACACACCATGATTACATCTTGTTGATCTTCCAAGAAAAATAGTACTTTATATGCTCAAACACACAACTTTTGTGACTTTTCAAACTTTGAAGCTCGATAGCTTCGGCAAATGAAGGCCAAATTTGTTAAACAAAGTGTCAAATTAATCAGCTCGACGAGATTTTGAATATGTCACAACACATCATGATTGCATCTTGTTGAATTTCCAAGAAAAATAGTACTTTATGTGCTCAAACACACATATTTTGTGACTTTTCAAACTTTGAAGCTCGATAACTTCGGCAAATGTGGACCAAAGTTCTTAAACAAAGTGTCAAATTAATCAGCTCATCGAGATTTTGAAGATGTCACAAAACATCATGATTGCATCTTGTTGAATTTCCAAGAAAAATAGTACTTTATATGCTCAAACACACATATTTTGTGACTTTTCAAACTTTGAAGCTCGACAGCTTCGGCAAATGAAGACCAAATTTGTTAAACAAAGTGTCAAATTAATCAGCTCGACGTGATTTTGAATATGTCACAACACATCATGATTGCATCTTGTTGAATTTCCAAGAAAAATAGTACTTTATGTGCTCAAACACACAACTTTTGTGACTTTTCAAATTTTGAAGCTCGATAGCTTCGGCAAATGAGAACCAAATTTGTTAACCAAAGTGTCAAATTAATCAGCTCGACGAGATCTTTAAAATGACACAACAATTCATGATTGCATCTTGTTGAATTTCCAAGAAAAATAGTACTTTATGTGCTCAAACACACAACTTTTGTGACTTTTCAAACTTTGAAGCTCGATAGCTTCGGCAAATGAAGACCAAATTTGTTAAACAAAGTGTCAAATTAATCAGCTCGACGAGATTTTGAATATGTCACAACACATCATGATTGCATCTTGTTGAATTACCAAGAAAAATAGTACTTTATGTGCTCAAACACACAACTTTTGTGACTTTTCAAACTTTGAAGCTCGATAGCTTCGGCAAATGAAGACCAAATTTGTTAAACAAAGTGTCAAATTAATCAGCTCGACGAGATTTTGAATATGTCACAACACATCATGATTGCATCTTGTTGAATTTCCAAGAAAAATAGTACTTTATGTGCTCAAACACACAACTTGTGTGACTTCAAATTTTGAAGCTCGATAGCTTCGGCAAATGAAGACCAACTTTGTTAAACAAAGTGTCAAATTAATTAGCTCGACGAGATTTTGAATATGTCCCAACACATCATGATTGCATCTTGTTGAATTTCCAAGAAAAATAGTACTTTATATGCTCAAACACACATATTTTGTGACTTTTCAAACTTTGAAGCTCGATAACTTCGGCAAATGAGGACCAAATTTGTTAAACAGAGTGTCAAATTAATCAGCTCGACGAGATTTTGAATATGTCACAACACATCATAATTGCATCTTGTTGAATTTCCAAGAAAAATAGTACTTTATGTGCTCAAACACACATATTTTGTGACTTTTAAAACTCTGAAGCTCGATAACTTTGGCAAATGTTGACCAAATTTGTTACACAAAGTGTCAAAGTAATCACCTCAACGAGATTTTGAAGATGTCACAACACATCATGATTACATCTTGTTGAACTTCCAAGAAAAATAGTACTTTATGTGCTCAAACACACAACTTTTGTGACTTTTCAAACTTTGAAGCTCGATAACTTCGGCAAATGTGGACCAAATTTCTTAAACAAAGTGTCAAATTAATCAGCTCATCGAGATTTTGAAGATGTCACAAAACATCATGATTGCATCTTGTTGAATTTCCAAGAAAAATAGTACTTTATGTGCTCAAACACACATATTTTGTGACTTTTCAAACTTTGAAGCTCGATAACTTTGGCAAAAGTGGACCAAATTTGTTAACCAAAGTGTCAAATTAATCAGCTCGACGAGATCTTTAAAATGACAGAACAATTCATGATTGCATCTTGTTGAATTTCCAAGAAAAATAGTACTTTATGTGCTCAAACACACAACTTTTGTGACTTTTCAAACTTTGAAGCTCGATAGCTTCGGCAAATGAAGACCAAATTTGTTAAACAAAGTGTCAAATTAATCAGCGCGACAAGGTTATGAAGATGTCACAACACACCATGATTACATCTTGTTGAACTTCCAAGAAAAATAGTACTTTATGTGCTCAAACACACAACTTTTGTGACTTTTCAAACTTTGAAGCTCGATAGCTTCGGCAAATGAAGACCAAATTTGTTAAACAAAGTGTCAAATTAATCAGCTCGACAAGGTTATGAAGATGTCCCAACACATCATGATTGCATCTTGTTGAATTTCCAAGAAAAATAGTACTTTATGTGCTCAAACACACAACTTTTGTGACTTTTCCAATTTTGAAGCTCGATAACTTTGGCAAATGTGGACCAAATTTGTTAACCAAAGTGTCAAATTAATCAGCTCGACGAGATCTTTAAAATGGCACAACAATTCATAATTGCATCTTGTTGAATTTCCAAGAAAAATAGTACTTTATGTGCTCAAACACACAACTTTTGTGACTTTTCCAATTTTGAAGCTCGATAACTTTGGCAAATGTGGACCAAATTTGTTAACCAAAGTGACAAATTAATCAGCTCGACGAGATCTTTAAAATGGCACAACAATTCATAATTGCATCTTGTTGAATTTCCAAGAAAAATAATACTTTATATGCTCAAACACACATATTTTGTGACTTTTCAAACTTTGAAGCTCGATAGCTTCGGCAAATGAAGACCAAATTTGTTAAACAAAGTGTCAAATTAATCAGCTCGACAAGGTTATGAAGATGTCACAACACACCATGATTACATCTTGTTGAACTTCCAAGAAAAATAGTACTTTATGTGCTCAAACACACAACTTTTGTGACTTTTCAAACTTTGAAGCTCGATAGCTTCGGCAAATGAAGACCAAATTTGTTAACCAAAGTGTCAAATTAATCAGCTCGACGAGATCTTTAAAATGGCACAACAATTCATAATTGCATCTTGTTGAATTTCCAAGAAAAATAGTACTTTATGTGCTCAAACACACATATTTTGTGACTTTTCAAACTTTGAAGCTCGATAGCTTCGGCAAATGAAGACCAAATTTGTTATACAAAGTGTCAAATTAATCAGCTCGACGAGATTTTGAATATGTCACAACACATCATGATTGCATCTTGTTGAATTTCCAAGAAAAATAGTACTTTATGTGCTCAAACACACAACTTTTGTGACTTTTCAAACTTTGAAGCTCGATAGCTTCGGAAAATGAAGACCAAATTTGTTAAACAAAGTGTCAAATTAATCAGCTCGACAAGGTTATGAAGATGTCACAACACACCATGATTACATCTTGTTGATCTTCCAAGAAAAATAGTACTTTATATGCTCAAACACACAACTTTTGTGACTTTTCAAACTTTGAAGCTCGATAGCTTCGGCAAATGAAGGCCAAATTTGTTAAACAAAGTGTCAAATTAATCAGCTCGACGAGATTTTGAATATGTCACAACACATCATGATTGCATCTTGTTGAATTTCCAAGAAAAATAGTACTTTATGTGCTCAAACACACATATTTTGTGACTTTTCAAACTTTGAAGCTCGATAACTTCGGCAAATGTGGACCAAAGTTCTTAAACAAAGTGTCAAATTAATCAGCTCATCGAGATTTTGAAGATGTCACAAAACATCATGATTGCATCTTGTTGAATTTCCAAGAAAAATAGTACTTTATATGCTCAAACACACATATTTTGTGACTTTTCAAACTTTGAAGCTCGACAGCTTCGGCAAATGAAGACCAAATTTGTTAAACAAAGTGTCAAATTAATCAGCTCGACGTGATTTTGAATATGTCACAACACATCATGATTGCATCTTGTTGAATTTCCAAGAAAAATAGTACTTTATGTGCTCAAACACACAACTTTTGTGACTTTTCAAATTTTGAAGCTCGATAGCTTCGGCAAATGAGAACCAAATTTGTTAACCAAAGTGTCAAATTAATCAGCTCGACGAGATCTTTAAAATGACACAACAATTCATGATTGCATCTTGTTGAATTTCCAAGAAAAATAGTACTTTATGTGCTCAAACACACAACTTTTGTGACTTTTCAAACTTTGAAGCTCGATAGCTTCGGCAAATGAAGACCAAATTTGTTAAACAAAGTGTCAAATTAATCAGCTCGACGAGATTTTGAATATGTCACAACACATCATGATTGCATCTTGTTGAATTACCAAGAAAAATAGTACTTTATGTGCTCAAACACACAACTTTTGTGACTTTTCAAACTTTGAAGCTCGATAGCTTCGGCAAATGAAGACCAAATTTGTTAAACAAAGTGTCAAATTAATCAGCTCGACGAGATTTTGAATATGTCACAACACATCATGATTGCATCTTGTTGAATTTCCAAGAAAAATAGTACTTTATGTGCTCAAACACACAACTTGTGTGACTTCAAATTTTGAAGCTCGATAGCTTCGGCAAATGAAGACCAACTTTGTTAAACAAAGTGTCAAATTAATTAGCTCGACGAGATTTTGAATATGTCCCAACACATCATGATTGCATCTTGTTGAATTTCCAAGAAAAATAGTACTTTATATGCTCAAACACACATATTTTGTGACTTTTCAAACTTTGAAGCTCGATAACTTCGGCAAATGAGGACCAAATTTGTTAAACAGAGTGTCAAATTAATCAGCTCGACGAGATTTTGAATATGTCACAACACATCATAATTGCATCTTGTTGAATTTCCAAGAAAAATAGTACTTTATGTGCTCAAACACACATATTTTGTGACTTTTAAAACTCTGAAGCTCGATAACTTTGGCAAATGTTGACCAAATTTGTTACACAAAGTGTCAAAGTAATCACCTCAACGAGATTTTGAAGATGTCACAACACATCATGATTACATCTTGTTGAACTTCCAAGAAAAATAGTACTTTATGTGCTCAAACACACAACTTTTGTGACTTTTCAAACTTTGAAGCTCGATAACTTCGGCAAATGTGGACCAAATTTCTTAAACAAAGTGTCAAATTAATCAGCTCATCGAGATTTTGAAGATGTCACAAAACATCATGATTGCATCTTGTTGAATTTCCAAGAAAAATAGTACTTTATGTGCTCAAACACAGATATTTTGTGACTTTTCAAACTTTGAAGCTCGATAACTTTGGCAAATGTTGACCAAATTTGTTAAACAAAGTGTCAAATTAATCAGCTCGACGAGATTTTGAATATGTCACAACACATCATGATTGCATCTTGTTGAATTTCCAAGAAAAATAGTACTTTATGTGCTCAAACACACATATTTTGTGACTTTTCAAACTTTGAAGCTCGATAACTTTGGCAAAAGTGGACCAAATTTGTTAACCAAAGTGTCAAATTAATCAGCTCGACGAGATCTTTAAAATGACAGAACAATTCATGATTGCATCTTGTTGAATTTCCAAGAAAAATAGTACTTTATGTGCTCAAACACACAACTTTTGTGACTTTTCAAACTTTGAAGCTCGATAGCTTCGGCAAATGAAGACCAAATTTGTTAAACAAAGTGTCAAATTAATCAGCGCGACAAGGTTATGAAGATGTCACAACACACCATGATTACATCTTGTTGAACTTCCAAGAAAAATAGTACTTTATGTGCTCAAACACACAACTTTTGTGACTTTTCAAACTTTGAAGCTCGATAGCTTCGGCAAATGAAGACCAAATTTGTTAAACAAAGTGTCAAATTAATCAGCTCGACAAGGTTATGAAGATGTCCCAACACATCATGATTGCATCTTGTTGAATTTCCAAGAAAAATAGTACTTTATGTGCTCAAACACACAACTTTTGTGACTTTTCCAATTTTGAAGCTCGATAACTTTGGCAAATGTGGACCAAATTTGTTAACCAAAGTGTCAAATTAATCAGCTCGACGAGATCTTTAAAATGGCACAACAATTCATAATTGCATCTTGTTGAATTTCCAAGAAAAATAGTACTTTATGTGCTCAAACACACAACTTTTGTGACTTTTCCAATTTTGAAGCTCGATAACTTTGGCAAATGTGGACCAAATTTGTTAACCAAAGTGACAAATTAATCAGCTCGACGAGATCTTTAAAATGGCACAACAATTCATAATTGCATCTTGTTGAATTTCCAAGAAAAATAATACTTTATATGCTCAAACACACATATTTTGTGACTTTTCAAACTTTGAAGCTCGATAGCTTCGGCAAATGAAGACCAAATTTGTTAAACAAAGTGTCAAATTAATCAGCTCGACAAGGTTATGAAGATGTCACAACACACCATGATTACATCTTGTTGAACTTCCAAGAAAAATAGTACTTTATGTGCTCAAACACACAACTTTTGTGACTTTTCAAACTTTGAAGCTCGATAGCTTCGGCAAATGAAGACCAAATTTGTTAACCAAAGTGTCAAATTAATCAGCTCGACGAGATCTTTAAAATGGCACAACAATTCATAATTGCATCTTGTTGAATTTCCAAGAAAAATAGTACTTTATGTGCTCAAACACACATATTTTGTGACTTTTCAAACTTTGAAGCTCGATAGCTTCGGCAAATGAAGACCAAATTTGTTATACAAAGTGTCAAATTAATCAGCTCGACGAGATTTTGAATATGTCACAACACATCATGATTGCATCTTGTTGAATTTCCAAGAAAAATAGTACTTTATGTGCTCAAACACACAACTTTTGTGACTTTTCAAACTTTGAAGCTCGATAGCTTCGGCAAATGAAGACCAAATTTGTTAAACAAAGTGTCAAATTAATCAGCTCGACAAGGTTATGAAGATGTCACAACACACCATGATTACATCTTGTTGATCTTCCAAGAAAAATAGTACTTTATATGCTCAAACACACAACTTTTGTGACTTTTCAAACTTTGAAGCTCGATAGCTTCGGCAAATGAAGGCCAAATTTGTTAAACAAAGTGTCAAATTAATCAGCTCGACGAGATTTTGAATATGTCACAACACATCATGATTGCATCTTGTTGAATTTCCAAGAAAAATAGTACTTTATGTGCTCAAACACACATATTTTGTGACTTTTCAAACTTTGAAGCTCGATAACTTCGGCAAATGTGGACCAAAGTTCTTAAACAAAGTGTCAAATTAATCAGCTCATCGAGATTTTGAAGATGTCACAAAACATCATGATTGCATCTTGTTGAATTTCCAAGAAAAATAGTACTTTATATGCTCAAACACACATATTTTGTGACTTTTCAAACTTTGAAGCTCGACAGCTTCGGCAAATGAAGACCAAATTTGTTAAACAAAGTGTCAAATTAATCAGCTCGACGTGATTTTGAATATGTCACAACACATCATGATTGCATCTTGTTGAATTTCCAAGAAAAATAGTACTTTATGTGCTCAAACACACAACTTTTGTGACTTTTCAAATTTTGAAGCTCGATAGCTTCGGCAAATGAGAACCAAATTTGTTAACCAAAGTGTCAAATTAATCAGCTCGACGAGATCTTTAAAATGACACAACAATTCATAATTGCATCTTGTTGAATTTCCAAGAAAAATAGTACTTTATGTGCTCAAACACACAACTTTTGTGACTTTTCCAATTTTGAAGCTCGATAACTTTGGCAAATGTGGACCAAATTTGTTAACCAAAGTGTCAAATTAATCAGCTCGACGAGATCTTTAAAATGACACAACAATTCATAATTGCATCTTGTTGAATTTCCAAGAAAAATAGTACTTTATGTGCTCAAACACACAACTTTTGTGACTTTTCCAATTTTGAAGCTCGATAACTTTGGCAAATGTGGACCAAATTTGTTAACCAAAGTGTCAAATTAATCAGTTCGACGAGGTCTTTAAAATGGCACAACAATTCATAATTGCATCTTGTTGAATTTCCAGGAAAAATAGTACTTTATATGCTCAAACACACATATTTTGTGACTTTTCAAACTTTGAAGCTCGATAACTTCGGCAAATGTGGACCAAAGTTCTTAAACAAAGTGTCAAATTAATCAGCTCATCGAGATTTTGAAGATGTCACAAAACATCATGATTGCATCTTGTTGAATTTCCAAGAAAAATAGTACTTTATATGCTCAAACACACATATTTTGTGACTTTTCAAACTTTGAAGCTCGACAGCTTCGGCAAATGAAGACCAAAGTTCTTAAACAAAGTGTCAAATTAATCAGCTCATCGAGATTTTGAAGATGTCACAAAACATCATGATTGCATCTTGTTGAATTTCCAAGAAAAATAGTACTTTATATGCTCAAACACACATATTTTGTGACTTTTCAAACTTTGAAGCTCGACAGCTTCGGCAAATGAAGACCAAATTTGTTAAACAAAGTGTCAAATTAATCAGCTCGACGTGATTTTGAATATGTCACAACACATCATGATTGCATCTTGTTGAATTTCCAAGAAAAATAGTACTTTATGTGCTCAAACACACAACTTTTGTGACTTTTCAAATTTTGAAGCTCGATAGCTTCGGCAAATGAGGACCAAATTTGTTAACCAAAGTGTCAAATTAATCAGCTCGACGAGATTTTGAAGATGTCACAAAACATCATGATTGCATCTTGTTGAATTTCCAAGAAAAATAGTACTTTATATGCTCAAACACACATATTTTGTGACTTTTCAAACTTTGAAGCTCGATAACTTTGGCAAATGTGGACCAAATTTGTTAACCAAAGTGTCAAATTAATCAGCTCGACGAGATCTTTAAAATGACACAACAATTCATAATTGCGTCTTGTTGAATTTCCAAGAAAAATAGTACTTTATGTGCTCAAACACACAACTTTTGTGACTTTTCCAATTTTGAAGCTCGATAACTTTGGCAAATGTGGACCAAATTTGTTAACCAAAGTGTCAAATTAATCAGCTCGACGAGATCTTTAAAATGACACAACAATTCATGATTGCATCTTGTTGAATTTCCAAGACAAATAGTACTTTATGTGCTCAAACACACAACTTTTGTGACTTTTCCAATTTTGAAGCTCGATAACTTTGGCAAATGTGGACCAAATTTGTTAACCAAAGTGTCAAATTAATCAGCTCGACGAGATCTTTAAAATGACACAACAATTCATGATTGCATCTTGTTGAATTTCCAAGAAAAATAGTACTTTATGTGCTCAAACACACAACTTTTGTGACTTTTCCAATTTTGAAGCTCGATAACTTTGGCAAATGTGGACCAAATTTGTTAACCAAAGTGTCAAATTAATCAGCTCGACGAGATCTTTAAAATGACACAACAATTCATAATTGCATCTTGTTGAATTTCCAAGAAAAATAGTACTTTATGTGCTCAAACACACAACTTTTGTGACTTTTCCAATTTTGAAGCTCGATAACTTTGGCAAATGTGGACCAAATTTGTTAACCAAAGTGTCAAATTAATCAGCTCGACGAGATCTTTAAAATGGCACAACAATTCATAATTGCATCTTGTTGAATTTCCAGGAAAAATAGTTCTTTATATGCTCAAACACACATATTTTGTGACTTTTCAAAATTTGAAGCTCGATAGCTTCGGCAAATGAAGACCAAATTTGTTTAACAAAGTGTCAAATTAATCAGCTCGACGAGATTTTGAATATGTCACAACACATCATGATTGCATCTTGTTGAATTTCCAAGAAAAATAGTACTTTATGTGCTCAAACACACAACTTTTGTGACTTTTCAAACTTTGAAGCTCGATAGCTTCGGCAAATGAAGACCAAATTTGTTAAACAAAGTGTCAAATTAATCAGCTCGACGAGATTTTGAATATGTCACAACACATCATGATTGCATCTTGTTGAATTTCCAAGAAAAATAGTACTTTATGTGCTCAAACACACAACTTTTGTGACTTTTCAAACTTTGAAGCTCGATAGCTTCGGCAAATGAGGACCAAATTTGTTAAACAGAGTGTAAAATTAATCAGCTCGACGAGATTTTGAATATGTCACAACACATCATGATTGCATCTTGTTGAATTTCCAAGAAAAGTAGTACTTTATGTGCTCAAGCACACAACTTTTGTGACTTTTCAAACTTTGAAGCTCGATAGCTTCGGCAAATGAGGACCAAATTTGTTAAACAGAGTGTAAAATTAATCAGCTCGACGAGATTTTGAATATGTCACAACACATCATGATTGCATCTTGTTGAATTTCCAAGAAAAATAGTACTTTATGTGCTCAAACACACATATTTTGTGACTTTTCAAACTTTGAAGCTCGATAACTTTGGCAAAAGTGGACCAAATTTGTTAACCAAAGTGTCAAATTAATCAGCTCGACGAGATCTTTAAAATGGCACAACACATCACGATTGCATCTTGTTGAATTTCCAAGAAAAATAATACTTTATATGCTCAAACACACATATTTTGTGACTTTTCAAACTTTGAAGCTCGATAGCTTCGGCAAATGAAGACCAAATTTGTTAAACAAAGTGTCAAATTAATCAGCTCGACAAGGTTATGAAGATGTCACAACACACCATGATTACATCTTGTTGAACTTCCAAGAAAAATAGTACTTTATGTGCTCAAACACACAACTTTTGTGACTTTTCAAACTTTGAAGCTCGATAGCTTCGGCAAATGAAGACCAAATTTGTTAACCAAAGTGTCAAATTAATCAGCTCGACGAGATCTTTAAAATGGCACAACACATCACGATTGCATCTTGTTGAATTTCCAAGAAAAATAATACTTTATATGCTCAAACACACATATTTTGTGACTTTTCAAACTTTGAAGCTCGATAGCTTCGGCAAATGAAGACCAAATTTCTTAAACAAAGTGTCAAATTAATCAGCTCGACGAGATTTTGAATATGTCACAACACATCATGATTGCATCTTGTTGAATTTCCAAGAAAAATAGTACTTTATGTGCTCAAACACACAACTTTTGTGACTTTTCCAATTTTGAAGCTCGATAACTTTGGCAAATGTGGACCAAATTTGTTAACCAAAGTGTCAAATTAATCAGTTCGACGAGGTCTTTAAAATGGCACAACAATTCATAATTGCATCTTGTTGAATTTCCAGGAAAAATAGTACTTTATATGCTCAAACACACATATTTTGTGACTTTTCAAACTTTGAAGCTCGATAACTTCGGCAAATGTGGACCAAAGTTCTTAAACAAAGTGTCAAATTAATCAGCTCATCGAGATTTTGAAGATGTCACAAAACATCATGATTGCATCTTGTTGAATTTCCAAGAAAAATAGTACTTTATATGCTCAAACACACATATTTTGTGACTTTTCAAACTTTGAAGCTCGACAGCTTCGGCAAATGAAGACCAAAGTTCTTAAACAAAGTGTCAAATTAATCAGCTCATCGAGATTTTGAAGATGTCACAAAACATCATGATTGCATCTTGTTGAATTTCCAAGAAAAATAGTACTTTATATGCTCAAACACACATATTTTGTGACTTTTCAAACTTTGAAGCTCGACAGCTTCGGCAAATGAAGACCAAATTTGTTAAACAAAGTGTCAAATTAATCAGCTCGACGTGATTTTGAATATGTCACAACACATCATGATTGCATCTTGTTGAATTTCCAAGAAAAATAGTACTTTATGTGCTCAAACACACAACTTTTGTGACTTTTCAAATTTTGAAGCTCGATAGCTTCGGCAAATGAGGACCAAATTTGTTAACCAAAGTGTCAAATTAATCAGCTCGACGAGATTTTGAAGATGTCACAAAACATCATGATTGCATCTTGTTGAATTTCCAAGAAAAATAGTACTTTATATGCTCAAACACACATATTTTGTGACTTTTCAAACTTTGAAGCTCGATAACTTTGGCAAATGTGGACCAAATTTGTTAACCAAAGTGTCAAATTAATCAGCTCGACGAGATCTTTAAAATGACACAACAATTCATAATTGCATCTTGTTGAATTTCCAAGAAAAATAGTACTTTATGTGCTCAAACACACAACTTTTGTGACTTTTCCAATTTTGAAGCTCGATAACTTTGGCAAATGTGGACCAAATTTGTTAACCAAAGTGTCAAATTAATCAGCTCGACGAGATCTTTAAAATGACACAACAATTCATAATTGCATCTTGTTGAATTTCCAAGAAAAATAGTACTTTATGTGCTCAAACACACAACTTTTGTGACTTTTCCAATTTTGAAGCTCGATAACTTTGGCAAATGTGGACCAAATTTGTTAACCAAAGTGTCAAATTAATCAGCTCGACGAGATCTTTAAAATGGCACAACAATTCATAATTGCATCTTGTTGAATTTCCAGGAAAAATAGTTCTTTATATGCTCAAACACACATATTTTGTGACTTTTCAAAATTTGAAGCTCGATAGCTTCGGCAAATGAAGACCAAATTTGTTTAACAAAGTGTCAAATTAATCAGCTCGACGAGATTTTGAATATGTCACAACACATCATGATTGCATCTTGTTGAATTTCCAAGAAAAATAGTACTTTATGTGCTCAAACACACAACTTTTGTGACTTTTCAAATTTTGAAGCTCGATAGCTTCGGCAAATGAGGACCAAATTTGTTAACCAAAGTGTCAAATTAATCAGCTCGACGAGATTTTGAAGATGTCACAAAACATCATGATTGCATCTTGTTGAATTTCCAAGAAAAATAGTACTTTATATGCTCAAACACACATATTTTGTGACTTTTCAAACTTTGAAGCTCGATAACTTTGGCAAATGTGGACCAAATTTGTTAACCAAAGTGTCAAATTAATCAGCTCGACGAGATCTTTAAAATGACACAACAATTCATAATTGCATCTTGTTGAATTTCCAAGAAAAATAGTACTTTATGTGCTCAAACACACAACTTTTGTGACTTTTCCAATTTTGAAGCTCGATAACTTTGGCAAATGTGGACCAAATTTGTTAACCAAAGTGTCAAATTAATCAGCTCGACGAGATCTTTAAAATGGCACAACAATTCATAATTGCATCTTGTTGAATTTCCAGGAAAAATAGTTCTTTATATGCTCAAACACACATATTTTGTGACTTTTCAAAATTTGAAGCTCGATAGCTTCGGCAAATGAAGACCAAATTTGTTTAACAAAGTGTCAAATTAATCAGCTCGACGAGATTTTGAATATGTCACAACACATCATGATTGCATCTTGTTGAATTTCCAAGAAAAATAGTACTTTATGTGCTCAAACACACAACTTTTGTGACTTTTCAAACTTTGAAGCTCGATAGCTTCGGCAAATGAAGACCAAATTTGTTAAACAAAGTGTCAAATTAATCAGCTCGACGAGATTTTGAATATGTCACAACACATCATGATTGCATCTTGTTGAATTTCCAAGAAAAATAGTACTTTATGTGCTCAAACACACAACTTTTGTGACTTTTCAAACTTTGAAGCTCGATAGCTTCGGCAAATGAGGACCAAATTTGTTAAACAGAGTGTAAAATTAATCAGCTCGACGAGATTTTGAATATGTCACAACACATCATGATTGCATCTTGTTGAATTTCCAAGAAAAGTAGTACTTTATGTGCTCAAGCACACAACTTTTGTGACTTTTCAAACTTTGAAGCTCGATAGCTTCGGCAAATGAGGACCAAATTTGTTAAACAGAGTGTAAAATTAATCAGCTCGACGAGATTTTGAATATGTCACAACACATCATGATTGCATCTTGTTGAATTTCCAAGAAAAATAGTACTTTATGTGCTCAAACACACATATTTTGTGACTTTTCAAACTTTGAAGCTCGATAACTTTGGCAAAAGTGGACCAAATTTGTTAACCAAAGTGTCAAATTAATCAGCTCGACGAGATCTTTAAAATGGCACAACACATCACGATTGCATCTTGTTGAATTTCCAAGAAAAATAATACTTTATATGCTCAAACACACATATTTTGTGACTTTTCAAACTTTGAAGCTCGATAGCTTCGGCAAATGAAGACCAAATTTGTTAAACAAAGTGTCAAATTAATCAGCTCGACAAGGTTATGAAGATGTCACAACACACCATGATTACATCTTGTTGAACTTCCAAGAAAAATAGTACTTTATGTGCTCAAACACACAACTTTTGTGACTTTTCAAACTTTGAAGCTCGATAGCTTCGGCAAATGAAGACCAAATTTGTTAACCAAAGTGTCAAATTAATCAGCTCGACGAGATCTTTAAAATGGCACAACACATCACGATTGCATCTTGTTGAATTTCCAAGAAAAATAGTACTTTATGTGCTCAAACACACAACTTTTGTGACTTTTCAAACTTTGAAGCTCGATAGCTTCGGCAAATGAAGACCAAATTTGTTAAACAAAGTGTCAAATTAATCAGCTCGACGAGATTTTGAATATGTCACAACACATCATGATTGCATCTTGTTGAATTTCCAAGAAAAATAGTACTTTATGTGCTCAAACACACAACTTTTGTGACTTTTCCAATTTTGAAGCTCGATAACTTTGGCAAATGTGGACCAAATTTGTTAACCAAAGTGTCAAATTAATCAGTTCGACGAGGTCTTTAAAATGGCACAACAATTCATAATTGCATCTTGTTGAATTTCCAGGAAAAATAGTACTTTATATGCTCAAACACACATATTTTGTGACTTTTCAAACTTTGAAGCTCGATAACTTCGGCAAATGTGGACCAAAGTTCTTAAACAAAGTGTCAAATTAATCAGCTCATCGAGATTTTGAAGATGTCACAAAACATCATGATTGCATCTTGTTGAATTTCCAAGAAAAATAGTACTTTATATGCTCAAACACACATATTTTGTGACTTTTCAAACTTTGAAGCTCGACAGCTTCGGCAAATGAAGACCAAAGTTCTTAAACAAAGTGTCAAATTAATCAGCTCATCGAGATTTTGAAGATGTCACAAAACATCATGATTGCATCTTGTTGAATTTCCAAGAAAAATAGTACTTTATATGCTCAAACACACATATTTTGTGACTTTTCAAACTTTGAAGCTCGACAGCTTCGGCAAATGAAGACCAAATTTGTTAAACAAAGTGTCAAATTAATCAGCTCGACGTGATTTTGAATATGTCACAACACATCATGATTGCATCTTGTTGAATTTCCAAGAAAAATAGTACTTTATGTGCTCAAACACACAACTTTTGTGACTTTTCAAATTTTGAAGCTCGATAGCTTCGGCAAATGAGGACCAAATTTGTTAACCAAAGTGTCAAATTAATCAGCTCGACGAGATTTTGAAGATGTCACAAAACATCATGATTGCATCTTGTTGAATTTCCAAGAAAAATAGTACTTTATATGCTCAAACACACATATTTTGTGACTTTTCAAACTTTGAAGCTCGATAACTTTGGCAAATGTGGACCAAATTTGTTAACCAAAGTGTCAAATTAATCAGCTCGACGAGATCTTTAAAATGACACAACAATTCATAATTGCGTCTTGTTGAATTTCCAAGAAAAATAGTACTTTATGTGCTCAAACACACAACTTTTGTGACTTTTCCAATTTTGAAGCTCGATAACTTTGGCAAATGTGGACCAAATTTGTTAACCAAAGTGTCAAATTAATCAGCTCGACGAGATCTTTAAAATGACACAACAATTCATGATTGCATCTTGTTGAATTTCCAAGAAAAATAGTACTTTATGTGCTCAAACACACAACTTTTGTGACTTTTCCAATTTTGAAGCTCGATAACTTTGGCAAATGTGGACCAAATTTGTTAACCAAAGTGTCAAATTAATCAGCTCGACGAGATCTTTAAAATGACACAACAATTCATGATTGCATCTTGTTGAATTTCCAAGAAAAATAGTACTTTATGTGCTCAAACACACAACTTTTGTGACTTTTCCAATTTTGAAGCTCGATAACTTTGGCAAATGTGGACCAAATTTGTTAACCAAAGTGTCAAATTAATCAGCTCGACGAGATCTTTAAAATGACACAACAATTCATAATTGCATCTTGTTGAATTTCCAAGAAAAATAGTACTTTATGTGCTCAAACACACAACTTTTGTGACTTTTCCAATTTTGAAGCTCGATAACTTTGGCAAATGTGGACCAAATTTGTTAACCAAAGTGTCAAATTAATCAGCTCGACGAGATCTTTAAAATGGCACAACAATTCATAATTGCATCTTGTTGAATTTCCAGGAAAAATAGTTCTTTATATGCTCAAACACACATATTTTGTGACTTTTCAAAATTTGAAGCTCGATAGCTTCGGCAAATGAAGACCAAATTTGTTTAACAAAGTGTCAAATTAATCAGCTCGACGAGATTTTGAATATGTCACAACACATCATGATTGCATCTTGTTGAATTTCCAAGAAAAATAGTACTTTATGTGCTCAAACACACAACTTTTGTGACTTTTCAAACTTTGAAGCTCGATAGCTTCGGCAAATGAAGACCAAATTTGTTAAACAAAGTGTCAAATTAATCAGCTCGACGAGATTTTGAATATGTCACAACACATCATGATTGCATCTTGTTGAATTTCCAAGAAAAATAGTACTTTATGTGCTCAAACACACAACTTTTGTGACTTTTCAAACTTTGAAGCTCGATAGCTTCGGCAAATGAGGACCAAATTTGTTAAACAGAGTGTAAAATTAATCAGCTCGACGAGATTTTGAATATGTCACAACACATCATGATTGCATCTTGTTGAATTTCCAAGAAAAGTAGTACTTTATGTGCTCAAACACACAACTTTTGTGACTTTTCAAACTTTGAAGCTCGATAGCTTCGGCAAATGAGGACCAAATTTGTTAAACAGAGTGTAAAATTAATCAGCTCGACGAGATTTTGAATATGTCACAACACATCATGATTGCATCTTGTTGAATTTCCAAGAAAAATAGTACTTTATGTGCTCAAACACACATATTTTGTGACTTTTCAAACTTTGAAGCTCGATAACTTTGGCAAAAGTGGACCAAATTTGTTAACCAAAGTGTCAAATTAATCAGCTCGACGAGATCTTTAAAATGGCACAACAATTCATAATTGCATCTTGTTGAATTTCCAAGAAAAATAATACTTTATATGCTCAAACACACATATTTTGTGACTTTTCAAACTTTGAAGCTCGATAGCTTCGGCAAATGAAGACCAAATTTGTTAAACAAAGTGTCAAATTAATCAGCTCGACAAGGTTATGAAGATGTCACAACACACCATGATTACATCTTGTTGAACTTCCAAGAAAAATAGTACTTTATGTGCTCAAACACACAACTTTTGTGACTTTTCAAACTTTGAAGCTCGATAGCTTCGGCAAATGAAGACCAAATTTGTTAACCAAAGTGTCAAATTAATCAGCTCGACGAGATCTTTAAAATGGCACAACACATCACGATTGCATCTTGTTGAATTTCCAAGAAAAATAGTACTTTATGTGCTCAAACACACAACTTTTGTGACTTTTCAAACTTTGAAGCTCGATAGCTTCGGCAAATGAAGACCAAATTTGTTAAACAAAGTGTCAAATTAATCAGCTCGACAAGGTTATGAAGATGTCACAACACACCATGATTACATCTTGTTGATCTTCCAAGAAAAATAGTACTTTATATGCTCAAACACACAACTTTTGTGACTTTTCAAACTTTGAAGCTCGATAGCTTCGGCAAATGAAGGCCAAATTTGTTAAACAAAGTGTCAAATTAATCAGCTCGACGAGATTTTGAATATGTCACAACACATCATGATTGCATCTTGTTGAATTTCCAAGAAAAATAGTACTTTATATGCTCAAACACACATATTTTGTGACTTTTCAAACTTTGAAGCTCGACAGCTTCGGCAAATGAAGACCAAATTTGTTAAACAAAGTGTCAAATTAATCAGCTCGACGTGATTTTGAATATGTCACAACACATCATGATTGCATCTTGTTGAATTTCCAAGAAAAATAGTACTTTATGTGCTCAAACACACAACTTTTGTGACTTTTCAAATTTTGAAGCTCGATAGCTTCGGCAAATGAGGACCAAATTTGTTAACCAAAGTGTCAAATTAATCAGCTCGACGAGATTTTGAAGATGTCACAAAACATCATGATTGCATCTTGTTGAATTTCCAAGAAAAATAGTACTTTATATGCTCAAACACACATATTTTGTGACTTTTCAAACTTTGAAGCTCGATAGCTTCGGCAAATGAAGACCAAATTTGTTAACCAAAGTGTCAAATTAATCAGCTCGACGAGATCTTTAAAATGGCACAACAATTCATAATTGCATCTTGTTGAATTTCCAAGAAAAATAGTACTTTATGTGCTCAAACACACATATTTTGTGACTTTTCAAACTTTGAAGCTCGATAGCTTCGGCAAATGAAGACCAAATTTGTTATACAAAGTGTCAAATTAATCAGCTCGACGAGATTTTGAATATGTCACAACACATCATGATTGCATCTTGTTGAATTTCCAAGAAAAATAGTACTTTATGTGCTCAAACACACATATTTTGTGACTTTTCAAACTTTGAAGCTCGATAACTTCGGCAAATGTGGACCAAAGTTCTTAAACAAAGTGTCAAATTAATCAGCTCATCGAGATTTTGAAGATGTCACAAAACATCATGATTGCATCTTGTTGAATTTCCAAGAAAAATAGTACTTTATATGCTCAAACACACATATTTTGTGACTTTTCAAACTTTGAAGCTCGATAGCTTCGGCAAATGAAGACCAAATTTGTTAAACAAAGTGTCAAATTAATCAGCTCGACAAGGTTATGAAGATGTCACAACACATCATGATTGCATCTTGTTGAATTTCCAAGAAAAATAGTACTTTATGTGCTCAAACACACATATTTTGTGACTTTTCAAACTTTGAAGCTCGATAACTTCGGCAAATGTGGACCAAAGTTCTTAAACAAAGTGTCAAATTAATCAGCTCATCGAGATTTTGAAGATGTCACAAAACATCATGATTGCATCTTGTTGAATTTCCAAGAAAAATAGTACTTTATATGCTCAAACACACATATTTTGTGACTTTTCAAACTTTGAAGCTCGACAGCTTCGGCAAATGAAGACCAAATTTGTTAAACAAAGTGTCAAATTAATCAGCTCGACGTGATTTTGAATATGTCACAACACATCATGATTGCATCTTGTTGAATTTCCAAGAAAAATAGTACTTTATGTGCTCAAACACACAACTTTTGTGACTTTTCAAATTTTGAAGCTCGATAGCTTCGGCAAATGAGGACCAAATTTGTTAACCAAAGTGTCAAATTAATCAGCTCGACGAGATTTTGAAGATGTCACAAAACATCATGATTGCATCTTGTTGAATTTCCAAGAAAAATAGTACTTTATATGCTCAAACACACATATTTTGTGACTTTTCAAACTTTGAAGCTCGATAACTTTGGCAAATGTGGACCAAATTTGTTAACCAAAGTGTCAAATTAATCAGCTCGACGAGATCTTTAAAATGACACAACAATTCATAATTGCGTCTTGTTGAATTTCCAAGAAAAATAGTACTTTATGTGCTCAAACACACAACTTTTGTGACTTTTCCAATTTTGAAGCTCGATAACTTTGGCAAATGTGGACCAAATTTGTTAACCAAAGTGTCAAATTAATCAGCTCGACGAGATCTTTAAAATGACACAACAATTCATGATTGCATCTTGTTGAATTTCCAAGAAAAATAGTACTTTATGTGCTCAAACACACAACTTTTGTGACTTTTCCAATTTTGAAGCTCGATAACTTTGGCAAATGTGGACCAAATTTGTTAACCAAAGTGTCAAATTAATCAGCTCGACGAGATCTTTAAAATGACACAACAATTCATGATTGCATCTTGTTGAATTTCCAAGAAAAATAGTACTATATGTGCTCAAACACACAACTTTTGTGACTTTTCCAATTTTGAAGCTCGATAACTTTGGCAAATGTGGACCAAATTTGTTAACCAAAGTGTCAAATTAATCAGCTCGACGAGATCTTTAAAATGACACAACAATTCATAATTGCATCTTGTTGAATTTCCAAGAAAAATAGTACTTTATGTGCTCAAACACACAACTTTTGTGACTTTTCCAATTTTGAAGCTCGATAACTTTGGCAAATGTGGACCAAATTTGTTAACCAAAGTGTCAAATTAATCAGCTCGACGAGATCTTTAAAATGGCACAACAATTCATAATTGCATCTTGTTGAATTTCCAGGAAAAATAGTTCTTTATATGCTCAAACACACATATTTTGTGACTTTTCAAAATTTGAAGCTCGATAGCTTCGGCAAATGAAGACCAAATTTGTTATACAAAGTGTCAAATTAATCAGCTCGACGAGATTTTGAATATGTCACAACACATCATGATTGCATCTTGTTGAATTTCCAAGAAAAATAGTACTTTATGTGCTCAAACACACAACTTTTGTGACTTTTCAAACTTTGAAGCTCGATTGCTTCGGCAAATGAGGACCAAATTTGTTAAACAGAGTGTAAAATTAATCAGCTCGACGAGATTTTGAATATGTCACAACACATCATGATTGCATCTTGTTGAATTTCCAAGAAAAGTAGTACTTTATGTGCTCAAACACACAACTTTTGTGACTTTTCAAACTTTGAAGCTCGATAGCTTCGGCAAATGAGGACCAAATTTGTTAAACAGAGTGTAAAATTAATCAGCTCGACGAGATTTTGAATATGTCACAACACATCATGATTGCATCTTGTTGAATTTCCAAGAAAAATAGTACTTTATGTGCTCAAACACACATATTTTGTGACTTTTCAAACTTTGAAGCTCGATAACTTTGGCAAAAGTGGACCAAATTTGTTAACCAAAGTGTCAAATTAATCAGCTCGACGAGATCTTTAAAATGACACAACAATTCATGATTGCATCTTGTTGAATTTCCAAGAAAAATAGTACTTTATGTGCTCAAACACACAACTTTTGTGACTTTTCAAACTTTGAAGCTCGATAGCTTCGGCAAATGAAGACCAAATTTGTTAAACAAAGTGTCAAATTAATCAGCTCGACAAGGTTATGAAGATGTCACAACACACCATGATTACATCTTGTTGAACTTCCAAGAAAAATAGTACTTTATGTGCTCAAACACACAACTTTTGTGACTTTTCAAACTTTGAAGCTCGATAGCTTCGGCAAATGAAGGCCAAATTTGTTAAACAAAGTGTCAAATTAATCAGCTCGACGAGATTTTGAATATGTCACAACACATCATGATTGCATCTTGTTGAATTTCCAAGAAAAATAGTACTTTATGTGCTCAAACACACATATTTTGTGACTTTTCAAACTTTGAAGCTCGATAACTTCGGCAAATGTGGACCAAAGTTCTTAAACAAAGTGTCAAATTAATCAGCTCATCGAGATTTTGAAGATGTCACAAAACATCATGATTGCATCTTGTTGAATTTCCAAGAAAAATAGTACTTTATATGCTCAAACACACATATTTTGTGACTTTTCAAACTTTGAAGCTCGACAGCTTCGGCAAATGAAGACCAAATTTGTTAAACAAAGTGTCAAATTAATCAGCTCGACGTGATTTTGAATATGTCACAACACATCATGATTGCATCTTGTTGAATTTCCAAGAAAAATAGTACTTTATGTGCTCAAACACACATATTTTGTGACTTTTCAAACTTTGAAGCTCGATAACTTTGGCAAATGTGGACCAAATTTGTTAACCAAAGTGTCAAATTAATCAGCTCGACGAGATCTTTAAAATGACACAACAATTCATAATTGCGTCTTGTTGAATTTCCAAGAAAAATAGTACTTTATGTGCTCAAACACACAACTTTTGTGACTTTTCCAATTTTGAAGCTCGATAACTTTGGCAAATGTGGACCAAATTTGTTAACCAAAGTGTCAAATTAATCAGCTCGACGAGATCTTTAAAATGACACAACAATTCATAATTGCGTCTTGTTGAATTTCCAAGAAAAATAGTACTTTATGTGCTCAAACACACAACTTTTGTGACTTTTCCAATTTTGAAGCTCGATAACTTTGGCAAATGTGGACCAAATTTGTTAACCAAAGTGTCAAATTAATCAGCTCGACGAGATCTTTAAAATGACACAACAATTCATAATTGCATCTTGTTGAATTTCCAAGAAAAATAGTACTTTATGTGCTCAAACACACAACTTTTGTGACTTTTCAAACTTTGAAGCTCGATAGCTTCGGCAAATGAAGACCAAATTTGTTAACCAAAGTGTCAAATTAATCAGCTCGACGAGATCTTTAAAATGGCACAACAATTCATAATTGCATCTTGTTGAATTTCCAAGAAAAATAGTACTTTATGTGCTCAAACACACATATTTTGTGACTTTTCAAACTTTGAAGCTCGATAGCTTCGGCAAATGAAGACCAAATTTGTTATACAAAGTGTCAAATTAATCAGCTCGACGAGATTTTGAATATGTCACAACACATCATGATTGCATCTTGTTGAATTTCCAAGAAAAATAGTACTTTATGTGCTCAAACACACAACTTTTGTGACTTTTCAAACTTTGAAGCTCGATAGCTTCGGCAAATGAAGACCAAATTTGTTAAACAAAGTGTCAAATTAATCAGCTCGACAAGGTTATGAAGATGTCACAACACACCATGATTACATCTTGTTGATCTTCCAAGAAAAATAGTACTTTATATGCTCAAACACACAACTTTTGTGACTTTTCAAACTTTGAAGCTCGATAGCTTCGGCAAATGAAGGCCAAATTTGTTAAACAAAGTGTCAAATTAATCAGCTCGACGAGATTTTGAATATGTCACAACACATCATGATTGCATCTTGTTGAATTTCCAAGAAAAATAGTACTTTATGTGCTCAAACACACATATTTTGTGACTTTTCAAACTTTGAAGCTCGATAACTTCGGCAAATGTGGACCAAAGTTCTTAAACAAAGTGTCAAATTAATCAGCTCATCGAGATTTTGAAGATGTCACAAAACATCATGATTGCATCTTGTTGAATTTCCAAGAAAAATAGTACTTTATATGCTCAAACACACATATTTTGTGACTTTTCAAACTTTGAAGCTCGACAGCTTCGGCAAATGAAGACCAAATTTGTTAAACAAAGTGTCAAATTAATCAGCTCGACGTGATTTTGAATATGTCACAACACATCATGATTGCATCTTGTTGAATTTCCAAGAAAAATAGTACTTTATGTGCTCAAACACACAACTTTTGTGACTTTTCAAATTTTGAAGCTCGATAGCTTCGGCAAATGAGGACCAAATTTGTTAACCAAAGTGTCAAATTAATCAGCTCGACGAGATTTTGAAGATGTCACAAAACATCATGATTGCATCTTGTTGAATTTCCAAGAAAAATAGTACTTTATATGCTCAAACACACATATTTTGTGACTTTTCAAACTTTGAAGCTCGATAACTTTGGCAAATGTGGACCAAATTTGTTAACCAAAGTGTCAAATTAATCAGCTCGACGAGATCTTTAAAATGACACAACAATTCATAATTGCGTCTTGTTGAATTTCCAAGAAAAATAGTACTTTATGTGCTCAAACACACAACTTTTGTGACTTTTCCAATTTTGAAGCTCGATAACTTTGGCAAATGTGGACCAAATTTGTTAACCAAAGTGTCAAATTAATCAGCTCGACGAGATCTTTAAAATGACACAACAATTCATGATTGCATCTTGTTGAATTTCCAAGAAAAATAGTACTTTATGTGCTCAAACACACAACTTTTGTGACTTTTCCAATTTTGAGGCTCGATAACTTTGGCAAATGTGGACCAAATTTGTTAACCAAAGTGTCAAATTAATCAGCTCGACGAGATCTTTAAAATGACACAACAATTCATGATTGCATCTTGTTGAATTTCCAAGAAAAATAGTACTTTATGTGCTCAAACACACAACTTTTGTGACTTTTCCAATTTTGAAGCTCGATAACTTTGGCAAATGTGGACCAAATTTGTTAACCAAAGTGTCAAATTAATCAGCTCGACGAGATCTTTAATATGACACAACAATTCATAATTGCATCTTGTTGAATTTCCAAGAAAAATAGTACTTTATGTGCTCAAACACACAACTTTTGTGACTTTTCCAATTTTGAAGCTCGATAACTTTGGCAAATGTGGACCAAATTTGTTAACCAAAGTGTCAAATTAATCAGCTCGACGAGATCTTTAAAATGGCACAACAATTCATAATTGCATCTTGTTGAATTTCCAGGAAAAATAGTTCTTTATATGCTCAAACACACATATTTTGTGACTTTTCAAAATTTGAAGCTCGATAGCTTCGGCAAATGAAGACCAAATTTGTTATACAAAGTGTCAAATTAATCAGCTCGACGAGATTTTGAATATGTCACAACACATCATGATTGCATCTTGTTGAATTTCCAAGAAAAATAGTACTTTATGTGCTCAAACACACAACTTTTGTGACTTTTCAAACTTTGAAGCTCGATAGCTTCGGCAAATGAAGACCAAATTTGTTAAACAAAGTGTCAAATTAATCAGCTCGACGAGATTTTGAATATGTCACAACACATCATGATTGCATCTTGTTGAATTTCCAAGAAAAATAGTACTTTATGTGCTCAAACACACAACTTTTGTGACTTTTCAAACTTTGAAGCTCGATAGCTTCGGCAAATGAGGACCAAATTTGTTAAACAGAGTGTAAAATTAATCAGCTCGACGAGATTTTGAATATGTCCCAACACATCATGATTGCATCTTGTTGAATTTCCAAGAAAAGTAGTACTTTATGTGCTCAAACACACAACTTTTGTGACTTTTCAAACTTTGAAGCTCGATAGCTTCGGCAAATGAGGACCAAATTTGTTAAACAGAGTGTAAAATTAATCAGCTCGACGAGATTTTGAATATGTCACAACACATCATGATTGCATCTTGTTGAATTTCCAAGAAAAATAGTACTTTATGTGCTCAAACACACATATTTTGTGACTTTTCAAACTTTGAAGCTCGATAACTTTGGCAAAAGTGGACCAAATTTGTTAACCAAAGTGTCAAATTAATCAGCTCGACGAGATCTTTAAAATGGCACAACAATTCATAATTGCATCTTGTTGAATTTCCAAGAAAAATAATACTTTATATGCTCAAACACACATATTTTGTGACTTTTCAAACTTTGAAGCTCGATAGCTTCGGCAAATGAAGACCAAATTTGTTAAACAAAGTGTCAAATTAATCAGCTCGACAAGGTTATGAAGATGTCACAACACACCATGATTACATCTTGTTGAACTTCCAAGAAAAATAGTACTTTATGTGCTCAAACACACAACTTTTGTGACTTTTCAAACTTTGAAGCTCGATAGCTTCGGCAAATGAAGACCAAATTTGTTAACCAAAGTGTCAAATTAATCAGCTCGACGAGATCTTTAAAATGGCACAACAATTCATAATTGCATCTTGTTGAATTTCCAAGAAAAATAGTACTTTATGTGCTCAAACACACATATTTTGTGACTTTTCCAATTTTGAAGCTCGATAACTTTGGCAAATGTGGACCAAATTTGTTAACCAAAGTGTCAAATTAATCAGCTCGACGAGATCTTTAAAATGACACAACAATTCATGATTGCATCTTGTTGAATTTCCAAGAAAAATAGTACTTTATGTGCTCAAACACACAACTTTTGTGACTTTTCCAATTTTGAAGCTCGATAACTTTGGCAAATGTGGACCAAATTTGTTAACCAAAGTGTCAAATTAATCAGCTCGACGAGATCTTTAAAATGGCACAACAATTCATAATTGCATCTTGTTGAATTTCCAAGAAAAATAGTACTTTATGTGCTCAAACACACATATTTTGTGACTTTTCAAACTTTGAAGCTCGATAGCTTCGGCAAATGAAGACCAAATTTGTTATACAAAGTGTCAAATTAATCAGCTCGACGAGATTTTGAATATGTCACAACACATCATGATTGCATCTTGTTGAATTTCCAAGAAAAATAGTACTTTATGTGCTCAAACACACAACTTTTGTGACTTTTCAAACTTTGAAGCTCGATAGCTTCGGCAAATGAAGACCAAATTTGTTAAACAAAGTGTCAAATTAATCAGCTCGACGAGATTTTGAATATGTCACAACACATCATGATTGCATCTTGTTGAATTTCCAAGAAAAATAGTACTTTATGTGCTCAAACACACAACTTTTGTGACTTTTCAAACTTTGAAGCTCGATAGCTTCGGCAAATGAGGACCAAATTTGTTAAACAGAGTGTAAAATTAATCAGCTCGACGAGATTTTGAATATGTCACAACACATCATGATTGCATCTTGTTGAATTTCCAAGAAAAGTAGTACTTTATGTGCTCAAACACACAACTTTTGTGACTTTTCAAACTTTGAAGCTCGATAGCTTCGGCAAATGAGGACCAAATTTGTTAAACAGAGTGTAAAATTAATCAGCTCGACGAGATTTTGAATATGTCACAACACATCATGATTGCATCTTGTTGAATTTCCAAGAAAAATAGTACTTTATGTGCTCAAACACACATATTTTGTGACTTTTCAAACTTTGAAGCTCGATAACTTTGGCAAAAGTGGACCAAATTTGTTAACCAAAGTGTCAAATTAATCAGCTCGACGAGATCTTTAAAATGGCACAACAATTCATAATTGCATCTTGTTGAATTTCCAAGAAAAATAATACTTTATATGCTCAAACACACATATTTTGTGACTTTTCAAACTTTGAAGCTCGATAGCTTCGGCAAATGTGGACCAAATTTGTTAACCAAAGTGTCAAATTAATCAGCTCGACGAGATCTTTAAAATGACACAACAATTCATGATTGCATCTTGTTGAATTTCCAAGAAAAATAGTACTTTATGTGCTCAAACACACAACTTTTGTGACTTTTCCAATTTTGAAGCTCGATAACTTTGGCAAATGTGGACCAAATTTGTTAACCAAAGTGTCAAATTAATCAGCTCGACGAGATCTTTAAAATGACACAACAATTCATGATTGCATCTTGTTGAATTTCCAAGAAAAATAGTACTTTATGTGCTCAAACACACAACTTTTGTGACTTTTCCAATTTTGAAGCTCGATAACTTTGGCAAATGTGGACCAAATTTGTTAACCAAAGTGTCAAATTAATCAGCTCGACGAGATCTTTAAAATGACACAACAATTCATGATTGCATCTTGTTGAATTTCCAAGAAAAATAGTACTTTATGTGCTCAAACACACAACTTTTGTGACTTTTCCAATTTTGAAGCTCGATAACTTTGGCAAATGTGGACCAAATTTGTTAACCAAAGTGTCAAATTAATCAGCTCGACGAGATCTTTAAAATGACACAACAATTCATGATTGCATCTTGTTGAATTTCCAAGAAAAATAGTACTTTATGTGCTCAAACACACAACTTTTGTGACTTTTCCAATTTTGAAGCTCGATAACTTTGGCAAATGTGGACCAAATTTGTTAACCAAAGTGTCAAATTAATCAGCTCGACGAGATCTTTAAAATGACACAACAATTCATAATTGCATCTTGTTGAATTTCCAAGAAAAATAGTACTTTATGTGCTCAAACACACAACTTTTGTGACTTTTCCAATTTTGAAGCTCGATAACTTTGGCAAATGTGGACCAAATTTGTTAACCAAAGTGTCAAATTAATCAGCTCGACGAGATCTTTAAAATGGCACAACAATTCATAATTGCATCTTGTTGAATTTCCAGGAAAAATAGTTCTTTATATGCTCAAACACACATATTTTGTGACTTTTCAAAATTTGAAGCTCGATAGCTTCGGCAAATGAAGACCAAATTTGTTATACAAAGTGTCAAATTAATCAGCTCGACGAGATTTTGAATATGTCACAACACATCATGATTGCATCTTGTTGAATTTCCAAGAAAAATAGTACTTTATGTGCTCAAACACACAACTTTTGTGACTTTTCAAACTTTGAAGCTCGATAGCTTCGGCAAATGAAGACCAAATTTGTTAAACAAAGTGTCAAATTAATCAGCTCGACGAGATTTTGAATATGTCACAACACATCATGATTGCATCTTGTTGAATTTCCAAGAAAAATAGTACTTTATGTGCTCAAACACACAACTTTTGTGACTTTTCAAACTTTGAAGCTCGATAGCTTCGGCAAATGAGGACCAAATTTGTTAAACAGAGTGTAAAATTAATCAGCTCGACGAGATTTTGAATATGTCACAACACATCATGATTGCATCTTGTTGAATTTCCAAGAAAAGTAGTACTTTATGTGCTCAAACACACAACTTTTGTGACTTTTCAAACTTTGAAGCTCGATAGCTTCGGCAAATGAGGACCAAATTTGTTAAACAGAGTGTAAAATTAATCAGCTCGACGAGATTTTGAATATGTCACAACACATCATGATTGCATCTTGTTGAATTTCCAAGAAAAATAGTACTTTATGTGCTCAAACACACATATTTTGTGACTTTTCAAACTTTGAAGCTCGATAACTTTGGCAAAAGTGGACCAAATTTGTTAACCAAAGTGTCAAATTAATCAGCTCGACGAGATCTTTAAAATGACACAACAATTCATGATTGCATCTTGTTGAATTTCCAAGAAAAATAGTACTTTATGTGCTCAAACACACAACTTTTGTGACTTTTCAAACTTTGAAGCTCGATAGCTTCGGCAAATGAAGACCAAATTTGTTAAACAAAGTGTCAAATTAATCAGCTCGACAAGGTTATGAAGATGTCACAACACACCATGATTACATCTTGTTGAACTTCCAAGAAAAATAGTACTTTATGTGCTCAAACACACAACTTTTGTGACTTTTCAAACTTTGAAGCTCGATAGCTTCGGCAAATGAAGACCAAATTTGTTAAACAAAGTGTCAAATTAATCAGCTCGACAAGGTTATGAAGATGTCACAACACACCATGATTACATCTTGTTGAACTTCCAAGAAAAATAGTACTTTATATGCTCAAACACACAACTTTTGTGACTTTTCAAACTTTGAAGCTCGATAGCTTCGGCAAATGAAGACCAAATTTGTTATACAAAGTGTCAAATTAATCAGCTCGACGAGATTTTGAATATGTCACAACACATCATGATTGCATCTTGTTGAATTTCCAAGAAAAATAGTACTTTATGTGCTCAAACACACAACTTGTGTGACTTCAAATTTTGAAGCTCGATAGCTTCGGCAAATGAAGACCAACTTTGTTAAACAAAGTGTCAAATTAATTAGCTCGACGAGATTTTGAATATGTGCCAACACATCATGATTGCATCTTGTTGAATTTCCAAGAAAAATAGTACTTTATGTGCTCAAACACACATATTTTGTGACTTTTCAAACTTTGAAGCTCGATAACTTCGGCAAATGTGGACCAAAGTTCTTAAACAAAGTGTCAAATTAATCAGCTCATCGAGATTTTGAAGATGTCACAAAACATCATGATTGCATCTTGTTGAATTTCCAAGAAAAATAGTACTTTATATGCTCAAACACACATATTTTGTGACTTTTCAAACTTTGAAGCTCGATAACTTTGGCAAATGTGGACCAAATTTGTTAACCAAAGTGTCAAATTAATCAGCTCGACGAGATTTTGAATATGTCACAACACATCATGATTGCATCTTGTTGAATTTCCAAGAAAAATAGTACTTTATGTGCTCAAACACACAACTTTTGTGACTTTTCAAACTTTGAAGCTCGATAGCTTCGGCAAATGAAGACCAAATTTGTTAAACAAAGTGTCAAATTAATCAGCTCGACGAGATTTTGAATATGTCACAACACATCATGATTGCATCTTGTTGAATTTCCAAGAAAAATAGTACTTTATGTGCTCAAACACACAACTTTTGTGACTTTTCAAACTTTGAAGCTCGATAGCTTCGGCAAATGAGGACCAAATTTGTTAAACAGAGTGTAAAATTAATCAGCTCGACGAGATTTTGAATATGTCACAACACATCATGATTGCATCTTGTTGAATTTCCAAGAAAAGTAGTACTTTATGTGCTCAAACACACAACTTTTGTGACTTTTCAAACTTTGAAGCTCGATAGCTTCGGCAAATGAGGACCAAATTTGTTAAACAGAGTGTAAAATTAATCAGCTCGACGAGATTTTGAATATGTCACAACACATCATGATTGCATCTTGTTGAATTTCCAAGAAAAATAGTACTTTATGTGCTCAAACACACATATTTTGTGACTTTTCAAACTTTGAAGCTCGATAACTTTGGCAAAAGTGGACCAAATTTGTTAACCAAAGTGTCAAATTAATCAGCTCGACGAGATCTTTAAAATGACACAACAATTCATGATTGCATCTTGTTGAATTTCCAAGAAAAATAGTACTTTATGTGCTCAAACACACAACTTTTGTGACTTTTCAAACTTTGAAGCTCGATAGCTTCGGCAAATGAAGACCAAATTTGTTAAACAAAGTGTCAAATTAATCAGCTCGACAAGGTTATGAAGATGTCACAACACACCATGATTACATCTTGTTGAACTTCCAAGAAAAATAGTACTTTATGTGCTCAAACACACAACTTTTGTGACTTTTCAAACTTTGAAGCTCGATAGCTTCGGCAAATGAAGACCAAATTTGTTAAACAAAGTGTCAAATTAATCAGCTCGACAAGGTTATGAAGATGTCACAACACACCATGATTACATCTTGTTGAACTTCCAAGAAAAATAGTACTTTATATGCTCAAACACACAACTTTTGTGACTTTTCAAACTTTGAAGCTCGATAGCTTCGGCAAATGAAGACCAAATTTGTTATACAAAGTGTCAAATTAATCAGCTCGACGAGATTTTGAATATGTCACAACACATCATGATTGCATCTTGTTGAATTTCCAAGAAAAATAGTACTTTATGTGCTCAAACACACAACTTGTGTGACTTCAAATTTTGAAGCTCGATAGCTTCGGCAAATGAAGACCAACTTTGTTAAACAAAGTGTCAAATTAATTAGCTCGACGAGATTTTGAATATGTGCCAACACATCATGATTGCATCTTGTTGAATTTCCAAGAAAAATAGTACTTTATGTGCTCAAACACACATATTTTGTGACTTTTCAAACTTTGAAGCTCGATAACTTCGGCAAATGTGGACCAAAGTTCTTAAACAAAGTGTCAAATTAATCAGCTCATCGAGATTTTGAAGATGTCACAAAACATCATGATTGCATCTTGTTGAATTTCCAAGAAAAATAGTACTTTATATGCTCAAACACACATATTTTGTGACTTTTCAAACTTTGAAGCTCGATAACTTTGGCAAATGTGGACCAAATTTGTTAACCAAAGTGTCAAATTAATCAGCTCGACGAGATCTTTAAAATGACACAACAATTCATAATTGCGTCTTGTTGAATTTCCAAGAAAAATAGTACTTTATGTGCTCAAACACACATATTTTGTGACTTTTCAAACTTTGAAGCTCGACAGCTTCGGCAAATGAAGACCAAATTTGTTAAACAAAGTGTCAAATTAATCAGCTCGACGTGATTTTGAATATGTCACAACACATCATGATTGCATCTTGTTGAATTTCCAAGAAAAATAGTACTTTATGTGCTCAAACACACAACTTTTGTGACTTTTCAAATTTTGAAGCTCGATAGCTTCGGCAAATGAGGACCAAATTTGTTAACCAAAGTGTCAAATTAATCAGCTCGACGAGATCTTTAAAATAGCACAACAATTCATAATTGCATCTTGTTGAATTTCCAAGAAAAATAGTACTTTATATGCTCAAACACACATATTTTGTGACTTTTCAAACTTTGAAGCTCGATAGCTTCGGCAAATGAGGACCAAATTTGTTAACCAAAGTGTCAAATTAATCAGCTCGACGAGATCTTTAAAATAGCACAACAATTCATAATTGCATCTTGTTGAATTTCCAAGAAAAATAGTACTTTATATGCTCAAACACACATATTTTGTGACTTTTCAAACTTTGAAGCTCGATAACTTTGGCAAATGTGGACCAAATTTGTTAACCAAAGTGTCAAATTAATCAGCTCGACGAGATCTTTAAAATGGCACAACAATTCATAATTGCATCTTGTTGAATTTCCAAGAAAAATAGTACTTTATATGCTCAAACACACATATTTTGTGACTTTTCAAACTTTGAAGCTCGATAACTTTGGCAAATGTGGACCAAATTTGTTAACCAAAGTGTCTAATTAATCAGCTCGACGAGATCTTTAAAATGGCACAACAATTCATAATTGCATCTTGTTGAATTTCCAAGAAAAATAGTACTTTATATGCTCAAACACACATATTTTGTGACTTTTCAAACTTTGAAGCTCGATAACTTTGGCAAATGTGGACCAAATTTGTTAACCAAAGTGTCTAATTAATCAGCTCGACGAGATCTTTAAAATGACACAACAATTCATAATTGCATCTTGTTGAATTTCCAAGAAAAATAGTACTTTATGTGCTCAAACACACATATTTTGTGACTTTTCAAACTTTGAAGCTCGATAGCTTCGGCAAATGAAGACCAAATTTGTTATACAAAGTGTCAAATTAATCAGCTCGACGAGATTTTGAATATGTCACAACACATCATGATTGCATCTTGTTGAATTTCCAAGAAAAATAGTACTTTATGTGCTCAAACACACAACTTTTGTGACTTTTCAAACTTTGAAGCTCGATAGCTTCGGCAAATGAGGACCAAATTTGTTAAACAGAGTGTAAAATTAATCAGCTCGACGAGATTTTGAATATGTCACAACACATCATGATTGCATCTTGTTGAATTTCCAAGAAAAATAGTACTTTATGTGCTCAAACACACATATTTTGTGACTTTTCAAACTTTGAAGCTCGATAACTTTGGCAAAAGTGGACCAAATTTGTTAACCAAAGTGTCAAATTAATCAGCTCGACGAGATCTTTAAAATGACACAACAATTCATGATTGCATCTTGTTGAATTTCCAAGAAAAATAGTACTTTATGTGCTCAAACACACAACTTTTGTGACTTTTCAAACTTTGAAGCTCGATAGCTTCGGCAAATGAAGACCAAATTTGTTAAACAAAGTGTCAAATTAATCAGCTCGACAAGGTTATGAAGATGTCACAACACACCATGATTACATCTTGTTGAACTTCCAAGAAAAATACTACTTTATGTGCTCAAACAAACAACTTTTGTGACTTTTCAAACTTTGAAGCTCGATAGCTTCGGCAAATGAAGACCAAATTTGTTAAACAAAGTGTCAAATTAATCAGCTCGACAAGGTGATGAAAATGTCACAACACACCATGATTACATCTTGTTGAACTTCCAAGAAAAATAGTACTTTATATGCTCAAACACACAACTTTTGTGACTTTTCAAACTTTGAAGCTCGATAGCTTCGGCAAATGAAGACCAAATTTGTTTAACAAAGTGTCAAATTAATCAGCTCGACGAGATTTTGAATATGTCACAACACATCATGATTGCATCTTGTTGAATTTCCAAGAAAAATAGTACTTTATGTGCTCAAACACACAACTTTTGTGACTTTTCAAACTTTGAAGCTCGATAGCTTCGGCAAATGAGGACCAAATTTGTTAAACAGAGTGTAAAATTAATCAGCTCGACGAGATTTTGAATATGTCACAACACATCATGATTGCATCTTGTTGAATTTCCAAGAAAAGTAGTACTTTATGTGCTCAAACACACAACTTTTGTGACTTTTCAAACTTTGAAGCTCGATAGCTTCGGCAAATGAGGACCAAATTTGTTAAACAGAGTGTAAAATTAATCAGCTCGACGAGATTTTGAATATGTCACAACACATAATGATTGCATCTTGTTGAATTTCCAAGAAAAATAGTACTTTAAGTGCTCAAACACACAACTTTTGTGACTTTTCCAATTTTGAAGCTCGATAACTTTGGCAAATGTGGACCAAATTTGTTAACCAAAGTGTCAAATTAATCAGCTCGACGAGATCTTTAAAATGGCACAACAATTCATAATTGCATCTTGTTGAATTTCCAAGAAAAATAGTACTTTATGTGCTCAAACACACAACTTTTGTGACTTTTCCAAATTTGAAGCTCGATAACTTTGGCAAATGTGGACCAAATTTGTTAACCAAAGTGTCAAATTAATCAGCTCGACGAGATCTTTAAAATGGCACAACAATTCATAATTGCATCTTGTTGAATTTCCAAGAAAAATAGTACTTTATATGCTCAAACACACATATTTTGTGACTTTTCAAACTTTGAAGCTCGATAACTTTGGCAAATGTGGACCAAATTTGTTAACCAAAGTGTCTAATTAATCAGCTCGACGAGATCTTTAAAATGGCACAACAATTCATAATTGCATCTTGTTGAATTTCCAAGAAAAATAGTACTTTATATGCTCAAACACACAACTTTTGTGACTTTTCAAACTTTGAAGCTCGATAGCTTCGGCAAATGAAGACCAAATTTGTTAAACAAAGTGTCAAATTAATCAGCTCGACGAGATCTTTAAAATGACACAACAATTCATAATTGCGTCTTGTTGAATTTCCAAGAAAAATAGTACTTTATGTGCTCAAACACACATATTTTGTGACTTTTCAAACTTTGAAGCTCGACAGCTTCGGCAAATGAAGACCAAATTTGTTAAACAAAGTGTCAAATTAATCAGCTCGACGTGATTTTGAATATGTCACAACACATCATGATTGCATCTTGTTGAATTTCCAAGAAAAATAGTACTTTAAGTGCTCAAACACACAACTTTTGTGACTTTTCCAATTTTGAAGCTCGATAACTTTGGCAAATGTGGACCAAATTTGTTAACCAAAGTGTCAAATTAATCAGCTCGACGAGATCTTTAAAATGGCACAACAATTCATAATTGCATCTTGTTGAATTTCCAAGAAAAATAGTACTTTATATGCTCAAACACACAACTTTTGTGACTTTTCAAACTTTGAAGCTCGATAGCTTCGGCAAATGAAGACCAAATTTGTTATACAAAGTGTCAAATTAATCAGCTCGACGAGATCTTTAAAATGACACAACAATTCATAATTGCATCTTGTTGAATTTCCAAGAAAAATAGTACTTTATGTGCTCAAACACACAACTTTTGTGACTTTTCAAACTTTGAAGCTCGATAGCTTCGGCAAATGAAGACCAAATTTGTTATACAAAGTGTCAAATTAATCAGCTCGACGAGATCTTTAAAATGACACAACAATTCATAATTGCATCTTGTTGAATTTCCAAGAAAAATAGTACTTTATATGCTCAAACACACATATTTTGTGACTTTTCAAACTTTGAAGCTCGATAACTTTGGCAAATGTGGACCAAATTTGTTAACCAAAGTGTCTAATTAATCAGCTCGACGAGATCTTTAAAATGACACAACAATTCATAATTGCATCTTGTTGAATTTCCAAGAAAAATAGTACTTTATATGCTCAAACACACATATTTTGTGACTTTTCAAACTTTGAAGCTCGATAACTTTGGCAAATGTGGACCAAATTTGTTAACCAAAGTGTCTAATTAATCAGCTCGACGAGATCTTTAAAATGACACAACAATTCATAATTGCATCTTGTTGAATTTCCAAGAAAAATAGTACTTTATGTGCTCAAACACACAACTTTTGTGACTTTTCAAACTTTGAAGCTCGATAGCTTCGGCAAATGAAGACCAAATTTGTTAAACAAAGTGTCAAATTAATCAGCTCGACAAGGTTATGAAGATGTCACAACACACCATGATTACATCTTGTTGAACTTCCAAGAAAAATAGTACTTTATATGCTCAAACACACAACTTTTGTGTCTTTTTAAACTTTGAAGCTCGATAGCTTCGGCAAATGAATACCAAATTTGTTAAACAAAGTGTCAAATTAATCAGCTCGACGAGATTTTGAATATGTCACAACACATCATGATTGCATCTTGTTGAATTTCCAAGAAAAATAGTACTTTATGTGCTCAAACACACAACTTGTGTGACTTCAAATTTTGAAGCTCGATAGCTTCGGCAAATGAAGACCAACTTTGTTAAACAAAGTGTCAAATTAATTAGCTCGACGAGATTTTGAATATGTCCCAACACATCATGATTGCATCTTGTTGAATTTCCAAGAAAAATAGTACTTTATGTGCTCAAACACACATATTTTGTGACTTTCCAAACTTTGAAGCTCGATAACTTCGGCAAATGTGGACCAAAGTTCTTAAACAAAGTGTCAAATTAATCAGCTCATCGAGATTTTGAAGATGTCACAAAACATCATGATTGCATCTTGTTGAATTTCCAAGAAAAATAGTACTTTATGTGCTCAAACACACAACTTTTGTGACTTTTCCAATTTTGAAGCTCGATAACTTTGGCAAATGTGGACCAAATTTGTTAACCAAAGTGTCAAATTAATCAGCTCGACGAGATCTTTAAAATGGCACAACAATTCATAATTGCATCTTGTTGAATTTCCAAGAAAAATAGTACTTTATATGCTCAAACACACATATTTTGTGACTTTTCAAACTTTGAAGCTCGATAACTTTGGCAAATGTGGACCAAGTTTGTTAACCAAAGTGTCTAATTAATCAGCTCGACGAGATCTTTAAAATGACACAACAATTCATAATTGCATCTTGTTGAATTTCCAAGAAAAATAGTACTTTATGTGCTCAAACACACAACTTTTGTGACTTTTCCAAATTTGAAGCTCGATAACTTTGGCAAATGTGGACCAAATTTGTTAACCAAAGTGTCAAATTAATCAGCTCGACGAGATCTTTAAAATGGCACAACAATTCATAATTGCATCTTGTTGAATTTCCAAAAAAAATAGTACTTTATATGCTCAAACACACATATTTTGTGACTTTTCAAACTTTGAAGCTCGATAACTTTGGCAAATGTGGACCAAATTTGTTAACCAAAGTGTCTAATTAATCAGCTCGACGAGATCTTTAAAATGGCACAACAATTCATAATTGCATCTTGTTGAATTTCCAAGAAAAATAGTACTTTATGTGCTCAAACACACATATTTTGTGACTTTTCAAACTTTGAAGCTCGATAGCTTCGGCAAATGAAGACCAAATTTGTTATACAAAGTGTCAAATTAATCAGCTCGACGAGATTTTGAATATGTCACAACACATCATGATTGCATCTTGTTGAATTTCCAAGAAAAATAGTACTTTATATGCTCAAACACACAACTTTTGTGACTTTTCAAACTTTGAAGCTCGATAGCTTCGGCAAATGTGGACCAAATTTGTTAACCAAAGTGTCTAATTAATCAGCTCGACGAGATTTTGAATATGTCACAACACATCATGATTGCATCTTGTTGAATTTCCAAGAAAAATAGTACTTTATGTGCTCAAACACACATATTTTGTGACTTTTCAAACTTTGAAGCTCGATAACTTTGGCAAAAGTGGACCAAATTTGTTAACCAAAGTGTCAAATTAATCAGCTCGACGAGATCTTTAAAATGACACAACAATTCATGATTGCATCTTGTTGAATTTCCAAGAAAAATAGTACTTTATGTGCTCAAACACACAACTTTTGTGACTTTTCAAACTTTGAAGCTCGATAGCTTCGGCAAATGAGGACCAAATTTGTTAAACAGAGTGTAAAATTAATCAGCTCGACGAGATTTTGAATATGTCACAAAACATCATGATTGCATCTTGTTGAATTTCCAAGAAAAATAGTACTTTATATGCTCAAACACACATATTTTGTGACTTTTCAAACTTTGAAGCTCGATAACTTTGGCAAATGTGGACCAAATTTGTTAACCAAAGTGTCTAATTAATCAGCTCGACGAGATCTTTAAAATGACACAACAATTCATAATTGCATCTTGTTTGAATTTCCAAGAAAAATAGTACTTTATGTGCTCAAACACACAACTTTTGTGACTTTTCCAATTTTGAAGCTCGATAACTTTGGCAAATGTGGACCAAATTTGTTAACCAAAGTGTCAAATTAATCAGCTCGACGAGATCTTTAAAATGGCACAACAATTCATAATTGCGTCTTGTTGAATTTCCAAGAAAAATAGTACTTTATGTGCTCAAACACACATATTTTGTGACTTTTCAAACTTTGAAGCTCGATAGCTTCGGCAAATGAAGACCAAATTTGTTATACAAAGTGTCAAATTAATCAGCTCGACGAGATTTTGAATATGTCACAACACATCATGATTGCATCTTGTTGAATTTCCAAGAAAAATAGTACTTTATGTGCTCAAACACACAACTTTTGTTACTTTTCAAACTTTGAAGCTCGATAGCTTCGGCAAATGAAGACCAAATTTGTTAAACAAAGTGTCAAATTAATCAGCTCGACAAGGTTATGAAGATGTCACAACACACCATGATTACATCTTGTTGAACTTCCAAGAAAAATAGTACTTTATGTGCTCAAACACACAACTTTTGTGACTTTTCAAACTTTGAAGCTCGATAGCTTCGGCAAATGAAGACCAAATTTGTTAAACAAAGTGTCAAATTAATCAGCTCGACAAGGTTATGAAGATGTCACAACACACCATGATTACATCTAGTTGAACTTCCAAGAAAAATAGTACTTTATATGCTCAAACACACAACTTTTGTGTCTTTTCAAACTTTGAAGCTCGATAGCTTCGGCAAATGAAGACCAAATTTGTTAAACAAAGTGTCACATTAATCAGCTCGACGAGATTTTGAATATGTCACAACACATCATGATTGCATCTTGTTGAATTTCCAAGAAAAATAGTACTTTATGTGCTCAAACACACAACTTGTGTGACTTCAAATTTTGAAGCTCGATAGCTTCGGCAAATGAAGACCAACTTTGTTAAACAAAGTGTCAAATTAATTAGCTCGACGAGATTTTGAATATGTCCCAACACATCATGATTGCATCTTGTTGAATTTCCAAGAAAAATAGTACTTTATGTGCTCAAACACACATATTTTGTGACTTTTCAAACTTTGAAGCTCGATAACTTCGGCAAATGTGGACCAAAGTTCTTAAACAAAGTGTCAAATTAATCAGCTCATCGAGATTTTGAAGATGTCACAAAACATCATGATTGCATCTTGTTGAATTTCCAAGAAAAATAGTACTTTATATGCTCAAACACACATATTTTGTGACTTTTCAAACTTTGAAGCTCGATAACTTTGGCAAATGTGGACCAAATTTGTTAACCAAAGTGTCAAATTAATCAGCTCGACGAGATCTTTAAAATGACACAACAATTCATAATTGCATCTTGTTGAATTTCCAAGAAAAATAGTACTTTATGTGCACAAACACACAACTTTTGTGACTTTTCCAATTTTGAAGCTCGATAACTTTGGCAAATGTGGACCAAATTTGTTAACCAAAGTGTCAAATTAATCAGCTCGACGAGATCTTTAAAATGGCACAACAATTCATAATTGCATCTTGTTGAATTTCCAAGAAAAATAGTACTTTATATGCTCAAACACACATATTTTGTGACTTTTCAAACTTTGAAGCTCGATAACTTTGGCAAATGTGGACCAAATTTGTTAACCAAAGTGTCTAATTAATCAGCTCGACGAGATTTTGAATATGTCACAACACATCATGATTGCATCTTGTTGAATTTCCAAGAAAAATAGTACTTTATGTGCTCAAACACACATATTTTGTGACTTTTCAAACTTTGAAGCTCGATAACTTTGGCAAAAGTGGAACAAATTTGTTAACCAAAGTGTCAAATTAATCAGCTCGACGAGATCTTTAAAATGACACAACAATTCATGATTGCATCTTGTTGAATTTCCAAGAAAAATAGTACTTTATGTGCTCAAACACACAACTTTTGTGACTTTTCAAACTTTGAAGCTCGATAGCTTCGGCAAATGAGGACCAAATTTGTTAAACAGAGTGTAAAATTAATCAGCTCGACGAGATTTTGAATATGTCACAAAACATCATGATTGCATCTTGTTGAATTTCCAAGAAAAATAGTACTTTATATGCTCAAACACACATATTTTGTGACTTTTCAAACTTTGAAGCTCGATAACTTTGGCAAATGTGGACCAAATTTGTTAACCAAAGTGTCTAATTAATCAGCTCGACGAGATCTTTAAAATGACACAACAATTCATAATTGCATCTTGTTGAATTTCCAAGAAAAATAGTACTTTATGTGCTCAAACACACAACTTTTGTGACTTTTCCAATTTTGAAGCTCGATAACTTTGGCAAATGTGGACCAAATTTGTTAACCAAAGTGTCAAATTAATCAGCTCGACGAGATCTTTAAAATGGCACAACAATTCATAATTGCATCTTGTTGAATTTCCAAGAAAAATAGTACTTTATATGCTCAAACACACATATTTTGTGACTTTTCAAATTTTGAAGCTCGATAACTTTGGCAAATGTGGACCAAATTTGTTAACCAAAGTGTCTAATTAATCAGCTCGACGAGATCTTTAAAATGGCACAACAATTCATAATTGCATCTTGTTGAATTTCCAAGAAAAATAGTACTTTATATGCTCAAACACACATATTTTGTGACTTTTCAAATTTTGAAGCTCGATAACTTTGGCAAATGTGGACCAAATTTGTTAACCAAAGTGTCTAATTAATCAGCTCGACGAGATCTTTAAAATGACACAACAATTCATAATTGCATCTTGTTGAATTTCCAAGAAAAATAGTACTTTATGTGCTCAAACACACATATTTTGTGACTTTTCAAACTTTGAAGCTCGATAGCTTCGGCAAATGAAGACCAAATTTGTTATACAAAGTGTCAAATTAATCAGCTCGACGAGATTTTGAATATGTCACAACACATCATGATTGCATCTTGTTGAATTTCCAAGAAAAATAGTACTTTATATGCTCAAACACACAACTTTTGTGACTTTTCAAACTTTGAAGCTCGATAGCTTCGGCAAATGAAGACCAAATTTGTTAAACAAAGTGTCAAATTAATCAGCTCGACGAGATCTTTAAAATGGCACAACAATTCATAATTGCATCTTGTTGAATTTCCAAGAAAAATAGTACTTTATATGCTCAAACACACATATTTTGTGACTTTTCAAATTTTGAAGCTCGATAACTTTGGCAAATGTGGACCAAATTTGTTAACCAAAGTGTCTAATTAATCAGCTCGACGAGATCTTTAAAATGACACAACAATTCATAATTGCATCTTGTTGAATTTCCAAGAAAAATAGTACTTTATGTGCTCAAACACACATATTTTGTGACTTTTCAAACTTTGAAGCTCGATAGCTTCGGCAAATGAAGACCAAATTTGTTATACAAAGTGTCAAATTAATCAGCTCGACGAGATTTTGAATATGTCACAACACATCATGATTGCATCTTGTTGAATTTCCAAGAAAAATAGTACTTTATATGCTCAAACACACAACTTTTGTGACTTTTCAAACTTTGAAGCTCGATAGCTTCGGCAAATGAAGACCAAATTTGTTAAACAAAGTGTCACATTAATCAGCTCGACGAGATTTTGAATATGTCACAACACATCATGATTGCATCTTGTTGAATTTCCAAGAAAAATAGTACTTTATGTGCTCAAACACACAACTTGTGTGACTTCAAATTTTGAAGCTCGATAGCTTCGGCAAATGAAGACCAACTTTGTTAAACAAAGTGTCAAATTAATTAGCTCGACGAGATTTTGAATATGTCCCAACACATCATGATTGCATCTTGTTGAATTTCCAAGAAAAATAGTACTTTATGTGCTCAAACACACATATTTTGTGACTTTTCAAACTTTGAAGCTCGATAACTTCGGCAAATGTGGACCAAAGTTCTTAAACAAAGTGTCAAATTAATCAGCTCATCGAGATTTTGAAGATGTCACAAAACATCATGATTGCATCTTGTTGAATTTCCAAGAAAAATAGTACTTTATATGCTCAAACACACATATTTTGTGACTTTTCAAACTTTGAAGCTCGATAACTTTGGCAAATGTGGACCAAATTTGTTAACCAAAGTGTCAAATTAATCAGCTCGACGAGATCTTTAAAATGACACAACAATTCATAATTGCATCTTGTTGAATTTCCAAGAAAAATAGTACTTTATGTGCACAAACACACAACTTTTGTGACTTTTCCAATTTTGAAGCTCGATAACTTTGGCAAATGTGGACCAAATTTGTTAACCAAAGTGTCAAATTAATCAGCTCGACGAGATCTTTAAAATGGCACAACAATTCATAATTGCATCTTGTTGAATTTCCAAGAAAAATAGTACTTTATATGCTCAAACACACATATTTTGTGACTTTTCAAACTTTGAAGCTCGATAACTTTGGCAAATGTGGACCAAATTTGTTAACCAAAGTGTCTAATTAATCAGCTCGACGAGATTTTGAATATGTCACAACACATCATGATTGCATCTTGTTGAATTTCCAAGAAAAATAGTACTTTATGTGCTCAAACACACATATTTTGTGACTTTTCAAACTTTGAAGCTCGATAACTTTGGCAAAAGTGGAACAAATTTGTTAACCAAAGTGTCAAATTAATCAGCTCGACGAGATCTTTAAAATGACACAACAATTCATGATTGCATCTTGTTGAATTTCCAAGAAAAATAGTACTTTATGTGCTCAAACACACAACTTTTGTGACTTTTCAAACTTTGAAGCTCGATAGCTTCGGCAAATGAGGACCAAATTTGTTAAACAGAGTGTAAAATTAATCAGCTCGACGAGATTTTGAATATGTCACAAAACATCATGATTGCATCTTGTTGAATTTCCAAGAAAAATAGTACTTTATATGCTCAAACACACATATTTTGTGACTTTTCAAACTTTGAAGCTCGATAACTTTGGCAAATGTGGACCAAATTTGTTAACCAAAGTGTCTAATTAATCAGCTCGACGAGATTTTGAATATGTCACAACACATCATGATTGCATCTTGTTGAATTTCCAAGAAAAATAGTACTTTATGTGCTCAAACACACATATTTTGTGACTTTTCAAACTTTGAAGCTCGATAACTTTGGCAAAAGTGGAACAAATTTGTTAACCAAAGTGTCAAATTAATCAGCTCGACGAGATCTTTAAAATGACACAACAATTCATGATTGCATCTTGTTGAATTTCCAAGAAAAATAGTACTTTATGTGCTCAAACACACAACTTTTGTGACTTTTCAAACTTTGAAGCTCGATAGCTTCGGCAAATGAGGACCAAATTTGTTAAACAGAGTGTAAAATTAATCAGCTCGACGAGATTTTGAATATGTCACAAAACATCATGATTGCATCTTGTTGAATTTCCAAGAAAAATAGTACTTTATATGCTCAAACACACATATTTTGTGACTTTTCAAACTTTGAAGCTCGATAACTTTGGCAAATGTGGACCAAATTTGTTAACCAAAGTGTCTAATTAATCAGCTCGACGAGATCTTTAAAATGACACAACAATTCATAATTGCATCTTGTTGAATTTCCAAGAAAAATAGTACTTTATGTGCTCAAACACACAACTTTTGTGACTTTTCCAATTTTGAAGCTCGATAACTTTGGCAAATGTGGACCAAATTTGTTAACCAAAGTGTCAAATTAATCAGCTCGACGAGATCTTTAAAATGGCACAACAATTCATAATTGCATCTTGTTGAATTTCCAAGAAAAATAGTACTTTATATGCTCAAACACACATATTTTGTGACTTTTCAAATTTTGAAGCTCGATAACTTTGGCAAATGTGGACCAAATTTGTTAACCAAAGTGTCTAATTAATCAGCTCGACGAGATCTTTAAAATGGCACAACAATTCATAATTGCATCTTGTTGAATTTCCAAGAAAAATAGTACTTTATATGCTCAAACACACATATTTTGTGACTTTTCAAATTTTGAAGCTCGATAACTTTGGCAAATGTGGACCAAATTTGTTAACCAAAGTGTCTAATTAATCAGCTCGACGAGATCTTTAAAATGGCACAACAATTCATAATTGCATCTTGTTGAATTTCCAAGAAAAATAGTACTTTATATGCTCAAACACACATATTTTGTGACTTTTCAAATTTTGAAGCTCGATAACTTTGGCAAATGTGGACCAAATTTGTTAACCAAAGTGTCTAATTAATCAGCTCGACGAGATCTTTAAAATGACACAACAATTCATAATTGCATCTTGTTGAATTTCCAAGAAAAATAGTACTTTATGTGCTCAAACACACATATTTTGTGACTTTTCAAACTTTGAAGCTCGATAGCTTCGGCAAATGAAGACCAAATTTGTTATACAAAGTGTCAAATTAATCAGCTCGACGAGATTTTGAATATGTCACAACACATCATGATTGCATCTTGTTGAATTTCCAAGAAAAATAGTACTTTATATGCTCAAACACACAACTTTTGTGACTTTTCAAACTTTGAAGCTCGATAGCTTCGGCAAATGAAGACCAAATTTGTTAAACAAAGTGTCAAATTAATCAGCTCGACGAGATCTTTAAAATGGCACAACAATTCATAATTGCATCTTGTTGAATTTCCAAGAAAAATAGTACTTTATATGCTCAAACACACATATTTTGTGACTTTTCAAATTTTGAAGCTCGATAACTTTGGCAAATGTGGACCAAATTTGTTAACCAAAGTGTCTAATTAATCAGCTCGACGAGATCTTTAAAATGACACAACAATTCATAATTGCATCTTGTTGAATTTCCAAGAAAAATAGTACTTTATGTGCTCAAACACACATATTTTGTGACTTTTCAAACTTTGAAGCTCGATAGCTTCGGCAAATGAAGACCAAATTTGTTATACAAAGTGTCAAATTAATCAGCTCGACGAGATTTTGAATATGTCACAACACATCATGATTGCATCTTGTTGAATTTCCAAGAAAAATAGTACTTTATATGCTCAAACACACAACTTTTGTGACTTTTCAAACTTTGAAGCTCGATAGCTTCGGCAAATGAAGACCAAATTTGTTAAACAAAGTGTCACATTAATCAGCTCGACGAGATTTTGAATATGTCACAACACATCATGATTGCATCTTGTTGAATTTCCAAGAAAAATAGTACTTTATGTGCTCAAACACACAACTTGTGTGACTTCAAATTTTGAAGCTCGATAGCTTCGGCAAATGAAGACCAACTTTGTTAAACAAAGTGTCAAATTAATTAGCTCGACGAGATTTTGAATATGTCCCAACACATCATGATTGCATCTTGTTGAATTTCCAAGAAAAATAGTACTTTATGTGCTCAAACACACATATTTTGTGACTTTTCAAACTTTGAAGCTCGATAACTTCGGCAAATGTGGACCAAAGTTCTTAAACAAAGTGTCAAATTAATCAGCTCATCGAGATTTTGAAGATGTCACAAAACATCATGATTGCATCTTGTTGAATTTCCAAGAAAAATAGTACTTTATATGCTCAAACACACATATTTTGTGACTTTTCAAACTTTGAAGCTCGATAACTTTGGCAAATGTGGACCAAATTTGTTAACCAAAGTGTCAAATTAATCAGCTCGACGAGATCTTTAAAATGACACAACAATTCATAATTGCATCTTGTTGAATTTCCAAGAAAAATAGTACTTTATGTGCACAAACACACAACTTTTGTGACTTTTCCAATTTTGAAGCTCGATAACTTTGGCAAATGTGGACCAAATTTGTTAACCAAAGTGTCAAATTAATCAGCTCGACGAGATCTTTAAAATGGCACAACAATTCATAATTGCATCTTGTTGAATTTCCAAGAAAAATAGTACTTTATATGCTCAAACACACATATTTTGTGACTTTTCAAACTTTGAAGCTCGATAACTTTGGCAAATGTGGACCAAATTTGTTAACCAAAGTGTCTAATTAATCAGCTCGACGAGATTTTGAATATGTCACAACACATCATGATTGCATCTTGTTGAATTTCCAAGAAAAATAGTACTTTATGTGCTCAAACACACATATTTTGTGACTTTTCAAACTTTGAAGCTCGATAACTTTGGCAAAAGTGGAACAAATTTGTTAACCAAAGTGTCAAATTAATCAGCTCGACGAGATCTTTAAAATGACACAACAATTCATGATTGCATCTTGTTGAATTTCCAAGAAAAATAGTACTTTATGTGCTCAAACACACAACTTTTGTGACTTTTCAAACTTTGAAGCTCGATAGCTTCGGCAAATGAGGACCAAATTTGTTAAACAGAGTGTAAAATTAATCAGCTCGACGAGATTTTGAATATGTCACAAAACATCATGATTGCATCTTGTTGAATTTCCAAGAAAAATAGTACTTTATATGCTCAAACACACATATTTTGTGACTTTTCAAACTTTGAAGCTCGATAACTTTGGCAAATGTGGACCAAATTTGTTAACCAAAGTGTCTAATTAATCAGCTCGACGAGATCTTTAAAATGACACAACAATTCATAATTGCATCTTGTTGAATTTCCAAGAAAAATAGTACTTTATGTGCTCAAACACACATATTTTGTGACTTTTCAAACTTTGAAGCTCGATAGCTTCGGCAAATGAAGACCAAATTTGTTATACAAAGTGTCAAATTAATCAGCTCGACGAGATTTTGAATATGTCACAACACATCATGATTGCATCTTGTTGAATTTCCAAGAAAAATAGTACTTTATATGCTCAAACACACAACTTTTGTGACTTTTCAAACTTTGAAGCTCGATAGCTTCGGCAAATGAAGACCAAATTTGTTAAACAAAGTGTCACATTAATCAGCTCGACGAGATTTTGAATATGTCACAACACATCATGATTGCATCTTGTTGAATTTCCAAGAAAAATAGTACTTTATGTGCTCAAACACACAACTTGTGTGACTTCAAATTTTGAAGCTCGATAGCTTCGGCAAATGAAGACCAACTTTGTTAAACAAAGTGTCAAATTAATTAGCTCGACGAGATTTTGAATATGTCCCAACACATCATGATTGCATCTTGTTGAATTTCCAAGAAAAATAGTACTTTATGTGCTCAAACACACATATTTTGTGACTTTTCAAACTTTGAAGCTCGATAACTTCGGCAAATGTGGACCAAAGTTCTTAAACAAAGTGTCAAATTAATCAGCTCATCGAGATTTTGAAGATGTCACAAAACATCATGATTGCATCTTGTTGAATTTCCAAGAAAAATAGTACTTTATATGCTCAAACACACATATTTTGTGACTTTTCAAACTTTGAAGCTCGATAACTTTGGCAAATGTGGACCAAATTTGTTAACCAAAGTGTCAAATTAATCAGCTCGACGAGATCTTTAAAATGACACAACAATTCATAATTGCATCTTGTTGAATTTCCAAGAAAAATAGTACTTTATGTGCACAAACACACAACTTTTGTGACTTTTCCAATTTTGAAGCTCGATAACTTTGGCAAATGTGGACCAAATTTGTTAACCAAAGTGTCAAATTAATCAGCTCGACGAGATCTTTAAAATGGCACAACAATTCATAATTGCATCTTGTTGAATTTCCAAGAAAAATAGTACTTTATATGCTCAAACACACATATTTTGTGACTTTTCAAACTTTGAAGCTCGATAACTTTGGCAAATGTGGACCAAATTTGTTAACCAAAGTGTCTAATTAATCAGCTCGACGAGATTTTGAATATGTCACAACACATCATGATTGCATCTTGTTGAATTTCCAAGAAAAATAGTACTTTATGTGCTCAAACACACATATTTTGTGACTTTTCAAACTTTGAAGCTCGATAACTTTGGCAAAAGTGGAACAAATTTGTTAACCAAAGTGTCAAATTAATCAGCTCGACGAGATCTTTAAAATGACACAACAATTCATGATTGCATCTTGTTGAATTTCCAAGAAAAATAGTACTTTATGTGCTCAAACACACAACTTTTGTGACTTTTCAAACTTTGAAGCTCGATAGCTTCGGCAAATGAGGACCAAATTTGTTAAACAGAGTGTAAAATTAATCAGCTCGACGAGATTTTGAATATGTCACAAAACATCATGATTGCATCTTGTTGAATTTCCAAGAAAAATAGTACTTTATATGCTCAAACACACATATTTTGTGACTTTTCAAACTTTGAAGCTCGATAACTTTGGCAAATGTGGACCAAATTTGTTAACCAAAGTGTCTAATTAATCAGCTCGACGAGATCTTTAAAATGACACAACAATTCATAATTGCATCTTGTTGAATTTCCAAGAAAAATAGTACTTTATGTGCTCAAACACACAACTTTTGTGACTTTTCCAATTTTGAAGCTCGATAACTTTGGCAAATGTGGAACAAATTTGTTAACCAAAGTGTCAAATTAATCAGCTCGACGAGATCTTTAAAATGGCACAACAATTCATAATTGCATCTTGTTGAATTTCCAAGAAAAATAGTACTTTATATGCTCAAACACACATATTTTGTGACTTTTCAAATTTTGAAGCTCGATAACTTTGGCAAATGTGGACCAAATTTGTTAACCAAAGTGTCTAATTAATCAGCTCGACGAGATCTTTAAAATGGCACAACAATTCATAATTGCATCTTGTTGAATTTCCAAGAAAAATAGTACTTTATATGCTCAAACACACATATTTTGTGACTTTTCAAATTTTGAAGCTCGATAACTTTGGCAAATGTGGACCAAATTTGTTAACCAAAGTGTCTAATTAATCAGCTCGACGAGATCTTTAAAATGACACAACAATTCATAATTGCATCTTGTTGAATTTCCAAGAAAAATAGTAGTTTATGTGCTCAAACACACATATTTTGTGACTTTTCAAACTTTGAAGCTCGATAGCTTCGGCAAATGAAGACCAAATTTGTTATACAAAGTGTCAAATTAATCAGCTCGACGAGATTTTGAATATGTCACAACACATCATGATTGCATCTTGTTGAATTTCCAAGAAAAATAGTACTTTATATGCTCAAACACACAACTTTTGTGACTTTTCAAACTTTGAAGCTCGATAGCTTCGGCAAATGAAGACCAAATTTGTTAAACAAAGTGTCAAATTAATCAGCTCGACGAGATCTTTAAAATGACACAACAATTCATAATTGCGTCTTGTTGAATTTCCAAGAAAAATAGTACTTTATGTGCTCAAACACACATATTTTGTGACTTTTCAAACTTTGAAGCTCGACAGCTTCGGCAAATGAAGACCAAATTTGTTAAACAAAGTGTCAAATTAATCAGCTCGACGAGATTTTGAATATGTCACAACACATCATGATTGCATCTTGTTGAATTTCCAAGAAAAATAGTACTTTATGTACTCAAACACACAACTTTTGTGACTTTTCAAACTTTGAAGCTCGATAGCTTCGGCAAATGAAGACCAAATTTGTTAAACAAAGTGTCAAATTAATCAGCTCGACGAGATTTTGAATATGTCACAACACATCATGATTGCATCTTGTTGAATTTCCAAGAAAAATAGTACTTTATGTGCTCAAACACACAACTTTTGTGACTTTTCAAACTTTGAAGCTCGATAGCTTCGGCAAATGAGGACCAAATTTGTTAAACAGAGTGTAAAATTAATCAGCTCGACGAGATTTTGAATATGTCACAACACATCATGATTGCATCTTGTTGAATTTCCAAGAAAAGTAGTACTTTATGTGCTCAAACACACAACTTTTGTGACTTTTCAAACTTTGAAGCTCGATAGCTTCGGCAAATGAGGACCAAATTTGTTAAACAGAGTGTAAAATTAATCAGCTCGACGAGATTTTGAATATGTCACAACACATCATGATTGCATCTTGTTGAATTTCCAAGAAAAATAGTACTTTATGTGCTCAAACACACAACTTTTGTGACTTTTCAAACTTTGAAGCTCGACAGCTTCGGCAAATGAAGACCAAATTTGTTAAACAAAGTGTCAAATTAATCAGCTCGACGAGATTTTGAATATGTCACAACACATCATGATTGCATCTTGTTGAATTTCCAAGAAAAATAGTACTTTATGTGCTCAAACACACAACTTTTGTGACTTTTCAAACTTTGAAGCTCGATAGCTTCGGCAAATGAGGACCAAATTTGTTAAACAGAGTGTAAAATTAATCAGCTCGACGAGATTTTGAATATGTCACAACACATCATGATTGCATCTTGTTGAATTTCCAAGAAAAGTAGTACTTTATGTGCTCAAACACACAACTTTTGTGACTTTTCAAACTTTGAAGCTCGATAGCTTCGGCAAATGAGGACCAAATTTGTTAACCAAAGTGTCAAATTAATCAGCACGACGAGATCTTTAAAATGGCACAACAATTCATAATTGCATCTTGTTGAATTTCCAAGAAAAATAGTACTTTATGTGCTCAAACACACATATTTTGTGACTTTTCAAACTTTGGAGCTCGATAGCTTCGGCAAATGAAGACCAAATTTGTTATACAAAGTGTCAAATTAATCAGCTCGACGAGATTTTGAATATGTCACAACACATCATGATTGCATCTTGTTGAATTTCCAAGAAAAATAGTACTTTATGTGCTCAAACACACAACTTTTGTGACTTTTCAAACTTTGAAGCTCGATAGCTTCGGCAAATGAAGACCAAATTTGTTAAACAAAGTGTCAAATTAATCAGCTCGGCGAGATCTTTAAAATGACACAACAATTCATAATTGCGTCTTGTTGAATTTCCATGAAAAATAGTACTTTATGTGCTCAAACACACATATTTTGTGACTTTTCAAACTCTGAAGCTCGATAACTTTGGAAAATGTGGACCAAATTTGTTACACAAAGTGTCAAAGTAATCACCTCAACGAGATTTTGAAGATGTCACAACACATCATGACTACATCTTGTTGAACTTCCAAGAAAAATAGTACTTTATGTGCTCAAACACACAACTTTTGTGACTTTTCAAACTTTGAAGCTCGATAACTTCGGCAAATGTGGACCAAATTTCTTAAACAAAGTGTCAAATTAATTAGCTCGACGAGATTTTGAATATGTCACAACACATCATGATTGCATCTTGTTGAATTTCCAAGAAAAATAGTACTTTATGTGCTCACACACACATATTATGTGACTTTTCAAACTTTGAAGCTCGATAACTTCGGCAAATGTGGACCAAATTTCTTAAACAAAGTGTCAAATTAATCGGCTCAACGAGATTTTGAAGATGTCAGAACAAATCATGATTGCATCTTGTTGAATTTCCAAGAAAAATAGTACTTTATGTGCTCAAACACACAACTTTTGTGACTTTTCCAATTTTGAAGCTCGATAACTTTGGCAAATGTGGACCAAATTTGTTAAACAAAGTGTCAAATTAATCAGCTCGACGAGATCTTTAAAATGAAACAACAATTCATGATTGCATCTTGTTGAATTTCCAAGAAAAATAGTACTTTATGTGCTCAAACACACAACTTTTGTGACTTTTCCAATTTTGAAGCTCGATAACATTGGCAAATGTGGACCAAATTTGTTAAACAAAGTGTCAAATTAATCAGCTCGACGAGATCTTTAAAATGACACAACACACCATGATTACATCTTGTTGAACTTCCAAGAAAAATAGTACTTTATGTGCTCAAACACACAACTTTTGTGACTTTTCCAATTTTGAAGCTCGATAACTTTGGCAAATGTGGACCAAATTTGTTAAACAAAGTGTCAAATGAATCAGCTCGACAAGGTTATGAAGATGTCACAACACACCGTGATTACATCTTGTTGAACTTCCAAGAAAAATAGTACTTTATGTGCTCAAACACACATATTTTGTGACTTTTCAAACTCTGAAGCTCGATAACTTTGGCAAATGTGGACCAAATTTGTTACACAAAGTGTCAAAGTAATCACCTCAACGAGATTTTGAAGATGTCAGAACACATCATGATTGCATCTTGTTGAATTTCCAAGGAAAATAGTACTTTATGTGCTCAAACACACAACTTTTGTGACTTTTCCAATTTTGAAGCTCGATAACATTGGCAAATGTGGACCAAATTTGTTAAACAAAGTGTCAAATTAATCAGCTCGACGAGATCTTTAAAATGACACAACACACCATGATTACATCTTGTTGAACTTCCAAGAAAAATAGTACTTTATGTGCTCAAAAACACAAATTTTTGTGACTTTTCAAACTTTGAAGCTCGATAGCTTCGGCAAATGAAGACCAAATTTGTTAAACAAAGTGTCAAATTAATCAGCTCGACGAGATTTTGAAGATGTCACAACACATCATGATTGCATCTTGTTGAATTTCCAAGAAAAATAGTACTTTATGTGCTCAAACACACAACTTTTGTGACTTTTCCAATTTTGAAGCTCGATAACTTTGGCAAATGTGGACCAAATTTGTTAACCAAAGTGTCAAATTAATCATCTCGACGAGATCTTTAAAATGACACAACACACCATGATTTTTTTTTTTTTTTTTTTTTTTACAGAGGTGGAAAACCTTCCAAAGGTACCCGGTCTTATGGACTGGCGACCTGGTTATGTGGGATTCACCCCCTGAAGGGAGGCGCCTACCCACTAAAAACCCACCTCTCTTCACCGTTGTTCCCCCCCGGAACCGCCTAAAGGCATTACTTCAGGGGGGTGGTGGTATCGTGCCTGCTAATCCGGCCTAGGCCGGTGCGCTTCGCGGAGGACTTCTCCCCGTGACACTCGTCGTCTTTCATTCCCTCTCGTACGTTTCGCATTCATGATTTTCTCTACCATTCTTGCAAACGCATTCCACTTACATTCTGATTCCAGGATCTCACTGCCGATCACGTTTCGGTCCAGTCTGATTCCGCTCAGCCGGGCCTCCGCGCGATCGGCCTCCCATGCCTGACACTCCCACAGCGTGTGCTCGGGAGTGTCGCTCACACCATTCTCTTCGTTCCCGCAGAACCAGCAGTGGTCACTGCGCTCAACCCCTATTCGTCGCAGGTATTTCCCGAACACACCGTGCCCGGTGAAAACCTGCGACAGGGCGTAACACACCATGATTACATCTTGTTGAACTTCCAAGAAAAATAGTACTTTATGTGCTCAAACACACAAATTTTGTGACTTTTCCAATTTTGAAGCTCGATAACATTGGCAAATGTGGACCAAATTTGTTAAACAAAGTGTCAAATTAATCAGCTCGACGAGATCTTTAAAATGACACAACACACCATGATTACATCTTGTTGAACTTCCAAGAAAAATAGTACTTTATGTGCTCAAACACACATATTTTGTGACTTTTCAAACTCTGAAGCTCGATAACTTTGGAAAATGTGGACCAAATTTGTTACACAAAGTGTCAAAGTAATCACCTCAACGAGATTTTGAAGATGTCACAACACATCATGACTACATCTTGTTGAACTTCCAAGAAAAATAGTACTTTATGTGCTCAAACACACAACTTTTGTGACTTTTCAAACTTTGAAGCTCGATAACTTCGGCAAATGTGGACCAAATTTCTTAAACAAAGTGTCAAATTAATTAGCTCGACGAGATTTTGAATATGTCACAACACATCATGATTGCATCTTGTTGAATTTCCAAGAAAAATAGTACTTTATGTGCTCACACACACATATTATGTGACTTTTCAAACTTTGAAGCTCGATAACTTCGGCAAATGTGGACCAAATTTCTTAAACAAAGTGTCAAATTAATCAGCTCAACGAGATTTTGAAGATGTCAGAACAAATCATGATTGCATCTTGTTGAATTTCCAAGAAAAATAGTACTTTATGTGCTCAAACACACATATTTTGTGACTTTTCAAACTTTGAAGCTCGATAACTTTGGCAAATGTGGACCAAATTTGTTAACCAAAGTGTCAAATTAATCGGCTCAACGAGATTTTGAAGATGTCAGAACAAATCATGATTGCATCTTGTTGAATTTCCAAGAAAAATAGTACTTTATGTGCTCAAACACACAACTTTTGTTACTTTTCCAATTTTGAAGCTCGATAACATTGGCAAATGTGGACCAAATTTGTTAAACAAAGTGTCAAATTAATCAGCTCGACGAGATCTTTAAAATGAAACAACAATTCATGATTGCATCTTGTTGAATTTCCAAGAAAAATAGTACTTTATGTGCTCAAACACACAACTTTTGTGACTTTTCCAATTTTGAAGCTCGATAACATTGGCAAATGTGGACCAAATTTGTTAAACAAAGTGTCAAATTAATCAGCTCGACGAGATCTTTAAAATGACACAACACACCATGATTACATCTTGTTGAACTTCCAAGAAAAATAGTACTTTATGTGCTCAAACACACAACTTTTGTGACTTTTCCAATTTTGAAGCTCGATAACTTTGGCAAATGTGGACCAAATTTGTTAAACAAAGTGTCAAATGAATCAGCTCGACAAGGTTATGAAGATGTCACAACACACCGTGATTACATCTTGTTGAACTTCCAAGAAAAATAGTACTTTATGTGCTCAAACACACATATTTTGTGACTTTTCAAACTCTGAAGCTCGATAACTTTGGCAAATGTGGACCAAATTTGTTACACAAAGTGTCAAAGTAATCACCTCAACGAGATTTTGAAGATGTCAGAACACATCATGATTGCATCTTGTTGAATTTCCAAGGAAAATAGTACTTTATGTGCTCAAACACACAACTTTTGTGACTTTTCCAATTTTGAAGCTCGATAACATTGGCAAATGTGGACCAAATTTGTTAAACAAAGTGTCAAATTAATCAGCTCGACGAGATCTTTAAAATGACACAACACACCATGATTACATCTTGTTGAACTTCCAAGAAAAATAGTACTTTATGTGCTCAAAAACACAAATTTTTGTGACTTTTCAAACTTTGAAGCTCGATAGCTTCGGCAAATGAAGACCAAATTTGTTAAACAAAGTGTCAAATTAATCAGCTCGACGAGATTTTGAAGATGTCACAACACATCATGATTGCATCTTGTTGAATTTCCAAGAAAAATAGTACTTTATGTGCTCAAACACACAACTTTTGTGACTTTTCCAATTTTGAAGCTCGATAACTTTGGCAAATGTGGACCAAATTTGTTAACCAAAGTGTCAAATTAATCATCTCGACGAGATCTTTAAAATGACACAACACACCATGATTTTTTTTTTTTTTTTTTTTTTTTACAGAGGTGGAAAACCTTCCAAAGGTACCCGGTCTTATGGACTGGCGACCTGGTTATGTGGGATTCACCCCCTGAAGGGAGGCGCCTACCCACTAAAAACCCACCTCTCTTCACCGTTGTTCCCCCCCGGAACCGCCTAAAGGCATTACTTCAGGGGGGTGGTGGTATCGTGCCTGCTAATCCGGCCTAGGCCGGTGCGCTTCGCGGAGGACTTCTCCCCGTGACACTCGTCGTCTTTCATTCCCTCTCGTACGTTTCGCATTCATGATTTTCTCTACCATTCTTGCAAACGCATTCCACTTACATTCTGATTCCAGGATCTCACTGCCGATCACGTTTCGGTCCAGTCTGATTCCGCTCAGCCGGGCCTCCGCGCGATCGGCCTCCCATGCCTGACACTCCCACAGCGTGTGCTCGGGAGTGTCGCTCACACCATTCTCTTCGTTCCCGCAGAACCAGCAGTGGTCACTGCGCTCAACCCCTATTCGTCGCAGGTATTTCCCGAACACACCGTGCCCGGTGAAAACCTGCGACAGGGCGTAACACACCATGATTACATCTTGTTGAACTTCCAAGAAAAATAGTACTTTATGTGCTCAAACACACAAATTTTGTGACTTTTCCAATTTTGAAGCTCGATAACATTGGCAAATGTGGACCAAATTTGTTAAACAAAGTGTCAAATTAATCAGCTCGACGAGATCTTTAAAATGACACAACACACCATGATTACATCTTGTTGAACTTCCAAGAAAAATAGTACTTTATGTGCTCAAACACACATATTTTGTGACTTTTCAAACTCTGAAGCTCGATAACTTTGGAAAATGTGGACCAAATTTGTTACACAAAGTGTCAAAGTAATCACCTCAACGAGATTTTGAAGATGTCACAACACATCATGACTACATCTTGTTGAACTTCCAAGAAAAATAGTACTTTATGTGCTCAAACACACAACTTTTGTGACTTTTCAAACTTTGAAGCTCGATAACTTCGGCAAATGTGGACCAAATTTCTTAAACAAAGTGTCAAATTAATTAGCTCGACGAGATTTTGAATATGTCACAACACATCATGATTGCATCTTGTTGAATTTCCAAGAAAAATAGTACTTTATGTGCTCACACACACATATTATGTGACTTTTCAAACTTTGAAGCTCGATAACTTCGGCAAATGTGGACCAAATTTCTTAAACAAAGTGTCAAATTAATCAGCTCAACGAGATTTTGAAGATGTCAGAACAAATCATGATTGCATCTTGTTGAATTTCCAAGAAAAATAGTACTTTATGTGCTCAAACACACATATTTTGTGACTTTTCAAACTTTGAAGCTCGATAACTTTGGCAAATGTGGACCAAATTTGTTAACCAAAGTGTCAAATTAATCATCTCGACGAGATCTTTAAAATGACACAACAATTCATGATTGCATCTTGTTGAATTTCCAAGAAAAATAGTACTTTATGTGCTCAAACACACAACTTTTGTTACTTTTCCAATTTTGAAGCTCGATAACATTGGCAAATGTGGACCAAATTTGTTAAACAAAGTGTCAAATTAATCAGCTCGACGAGATTTTGAAGATGTCACAACAAATCATGATTGCATCTTGTTGAATTTCCAAGAAAAATAGTACTTTATGTGCTCAAACACACATATTTTGTAACTTTTCAAACTATGAAGCTCGATAACTTTGGCAAATGTGGACCAAATCTGTTAACCAAAGTGTCAAATTAATCATCTCGACGAGATATTTAAAATGACACAACAATTCATGATTGCATCTTGTTGAATTTCCAAGAAAAATAGTACTTTATGTGCTCAAACACACAACTTTTGTGACTTTTCCAATTTTGAAGCTCGATAACTTTGGCAAATGTGGACCAAATTTGTTAAACAAAGTGTCAAATTAATCAGCTCGACGAGATCTTTAAAATGACACAACACACCATGATTACATCTTGTTGAACTTCCAAGAAAAATAGTACTTTATGTGCTCAAACACACAACTTTTGTGACTTTTCCAATTTTGAAGCTCGATAACTTTGGCAAATGTGGACCAAATTTGTTAAACAAAGTGTCAAATGAATCAGCTCGACAAGGTTATGAAGATGTCACAACACACCGTGATTACATCTTGTTGAACTTCCAAGAAAAATAGTACTTTATGTGCTCAAACACACATATTTTGTGACTTTTCAAACTCTGAAGCTCGATAACTTTGGCAAATGTGGACCAAATTTGTTACACAAAGTGTCAAAGTAATCACCTCAACGAGATTTTGAAGATGTCAGAACACATCATGATTACCTCTTGTTGAACTTCCAAGAAAAATAGTACTTTATGTGCTAAAACACACAACTTTTGTGACTTTTCCAATTTTGAAGCTCGATAACTTTGGCAAATGTGGACCAAATTTGTTAACCAAAGTGTCAAATTAATCAGCTCGACGAGATCTTTAAAATGACACAACAATTCATGATTGCATCTTGTTGAATTTCCAAGAAAAATAGTACTTTATGTGCTCAAACACACAACTTTTGTGACTTTTCCAATTTTGAAGCTCGATAACATTGGCAAATGTGGACCAAATTTGTTAAACAAAGTGTCAAATTAATCAGCTCGACGAGATCTTTAAAATGACACAACACACCATGATTACATCTTGTTGAACTTCCAAGAAAAATAGTACTTTATGTGCTCAAACACACATATTTTGTGACTTTTCAAACTCTGAAGCTCGATAACTTTGGAAAATGTGGACCAAATTTGTTACACAAAGTGTCAAAGTAATCACCTCAACGAGATTTTGAAGATGTCACAACACATCATGACTACATCTTGTTGAACTTCCAAGAAAAATAGTACTTTATGTGCTCAAACACACAACTTTTGTGACTTTTCAAACTTTGAAGCTCGATAACTTCGGCAAATGTGGACCAAATTTCTTAAACAAAGTGTCAAATTAATTAGCTCGACGAGATTTTGAATATGTCACAACACATCATGATTGCATCTTGTTGAATTTCCAAGAAAAATAGTACTTTATGTGCTCACACACACATATTTTGTGACTTCTCAAACTTTGAAGCTCGATAACTTCGGCAAATGTGGACCAAATTTCTTAAACAAAGTGTCAAATTAATCAGCTGAACGAGATTTTGAAGATGTCACAACAAATCATGATTGCATCTTGTTGAATTTCCAAGAAAAATAGTACTTTATGTGCTCAAACACACATATTTTGTGACTTTTCAAACTTTGAAGCTCGATAACTTTGGCAAATGTGGACCAAATTTGTTAACCAAAGTGTCAAATTAATCATCTCGACGAGATCTTTAAAATGACACAACAATTCATGATTGCATCTTGTTGAATTTCCAAGGAAAATAGTACTTTATGTGCTCAAACACACAACTTTTGTGACTTTTCCAATTTTGAAGCTCGATAACATTGGCAAATGTGGACCAAATTTGTTAAACAAAGTGTCAAATTAATCAGCTCGACGAGATCTTTAAAATGACACAACACACCATGATTACATCTTGTTGAACTTCCAAGAAAAATAGTACTTTATGTGCTCAAAAACACAAATTTTTGTGACTTTTCAAACTTTGAAGCTCGATAGCTTCGGCAAATGAAGACCAAATTTGTTAAACAAAGTGTCAAATTAATCAGCTCGACGAGATTTTGAAGATGTCACAACACATCATGATTGCATCTTGTTGAATTTCCAAGAAAAATAGTACTTTATGTGCTCAAACACATAACTTTTGTGTCTTTTCCAATTTTGAAGCTCGATAACTTTGGCAAATGTGGACCAAATTTGTTAACCAAAGTGTCAAATTAATCATCTCGACGAGATCTTTAAAATGACACAACACACCATGATTACATCTTGTTGAACTTCCAAGAAAAATAGTACTTTATGTGCTCAAACACACAACTTTTGTGACTTTTCCAATTTTGAAGCTCGATAACTTTGGCAAATGTGGACCAAATTTGTTAACCAAAGTGTCAAATTAATCAGCTCGACGAGATCTTTAAAATGACACAACAATTCATGATTGCATCTTGTTGAATTTCCAAGAAAAATAGTACTTTATGTGCTCAAACACACAACTTTTGTGACTTTTCAAACTTTGAAGCTCGATAGCTTCGGCAAATGAAGACCAAATTTGTTAAACAAAGTGTCAAATTAATCAGCTCGACAAGGTTATGAAGATGTCACAACACACCATGATTACATCTTGTTGAACTTCCAAGAAAAATAGTACTTTATGTGCTCAAACACACAACTTTTGTGACTTTTCAAACTTTGAAGCTCGATAGCTTCGGCAAATGAAGACCAAATTTGTTAAACAAAGTGTCAAATTAATCAGCTCGACAAGGTTATGAAGATGTCACAACACACCATGATTACATCTTGTTGAACTTCCAAGAAAAATAGTACTTTATATGCTCAAACACACAACTTTTGTGTCTTTTCAAACTTTGAAGCTCGATAGCTTCGGCAAATGAAGACCAAATTTGTTAAACAAAGTGTCAAATTAATCAGCTCGACGAGATTTTGAATATGTCACAACACACCATGATTACATCTTGTTGAACTTCCAAGAAAAATAGTACTTTATGTGCTCAAACACACAACTTTTGTGACTTTTCCAATTTTGAAGCTCGATAACTTTGGCAAATGTGGACCAAATTTGTTAACCAAAGTGTCAAATTAATCAGCTCGACGAGATCTTTAAAATGACACAACAATTCATGATTGCATCTTGTTGAATTTCCAAGAAAAATAGTACTTTATGTGCTCAAACACACAACTTTTGTGACTTTTCAAACTTTGAAGCTCGATAGCTTCGGCAAATGAAGACCAAATTTGTTAAACAAAGTGTCAAATTAATCAGCTCGACAAGGTTATGAAGATGTCACAACACACCATGATTACATCTTGTTGAACTTCCAAGAAAAATAGTACTTTATGTGCTCAAACACACAACTTTTGTGACTTTTCAAACTTTGAAGCTCGATAGCTTCGGCAAATGAAGACCAAATTTGTTAAACAAAGTGTCAAATTAATCAGCTCGACAAGGTTATGAAGATGTCACAACACACCATGATTACATCTTGTTGAACTTCCAAGAAAAATAGTACTTTATATGCTCAAACACACAACTTTTGTGTCTTTTCAAACTTTGAAGCTCGATAGCTTCGGCAAATGAAGACCAAATTTGTTAAACAAAGTGTCAAATTAATCAGCTCGACGAGATTTTGAATATGTCACAACACATCATGATTGCATCTTGTTGAATTTCCAAGAAAAATAGTACTTTATGTGCTCAAACACACAACTTGTGTGACTTCAAATTTTGAAGCTCGATAGCTTCGGCAAATGAAGACCAACTTTGTTAAACAAAGTGTCAAATTAATTAGCTCGACGAGATTTTGAATATGTCCCAACACATCATGATTGCATCTTGTTGAATTTCCAAGAAAAATAGTACTTTATGTGCTCAAACACACATATTTTGTGACTTTTCAAACTTTGAAGCTCGATAACTTCGGCAAATGTGGACCAAAGTTCTTAAACAAAGTGTCAAATTAATCAGCTCATCGAGATTTTGAAGATGTCACAAAACATCATGATTGCATCTTGTTGAATTTCCAAGAAAAATAGTACTTTATATGCTCAAACACACATATTTTGTGACTTTTCAAACTTTGAAGCTCGATAACTTTGGCAAATGTGGACCAAATTTGTTAACCAAAGTGTCAAATTAATCAGCTCGACGAGATCTTTAAAATGACACAACAATTCATAATTGCATCTTGTTGAATTTCCAAGAAAAATAGTACTTTATGTGCACAAACACACAACTTTTGTGACTTTTCCAATTTTGAAGCTCGATAACTTTGGCAAATGTGGACCAAATTTGTTAACCAAAGTGTCAAATTAATCAGCTCGACGAGATCTTTAAAATGGCACAACAATTCATAATTGCATCTTGTTGAATTTCCAAGAAAAATAGTACTTTATATGCTCAAACACACAACTTTTGTGACTTTTCCAATTTTGAAGCTCGATAACATTGGCAAATGTGGACCAAATTTGTTAAACAAAGTGTCAAATTAATCAGCTCGACGAGATCTTTAAAATGACACAACACACCATGATTACATCTTGTTGAACTTCCAAGAAAAATAGTACTTTATGTGCTCAAACACACAACTTTTGTGACTTTTCCAATTTTGAAGCTCGATAACTTTGGCAAATGTGGACCAAATTTGTTAAACAAAGTGTCAAATGAATCAGCTCGACAAGGTTATGAAGATGTCACAACACACCGTGATTACATCTTGTTGAACTTCCAAGAAAAATAGTACTTTATGTGCTCAAACACACATATTTTGTGACTTTTCAAACTCTGAAGCTCGATAACTTTGGCAAATGTGGACCAAATTTGTTACACAAAGTGTCAAAGTAATCACCTCAACGAGATTTTGAAGATGTCAGAACACATCATGATTACCTCTTGTTGAACTTCCAAGAAAAATAGTACTTTATGTGCTAAAACACACAACTTTTGTGACTTTTCCAATTTTGAAGCTCGATAACTTTGGCAAATGTGGACCAAATTTGTTAACCAAAGTGTCAAATTAATCAGCTCGACGAGATCTTTAAAATGACACAACAATTCATGATTGCATCTTGTTGAATTTCCAAGAAAAATAGTACTTTATGTGCTCAAACACACAACTTTTGTGACTTTTCCAATTTTGAAGCTCGATAACATTGGCAAATGTGGACCAAATTTGTTAAACAAAGTGTCAAATTAATCAGCTCGACGAGATCTTTAAAATGACACAACACACCATGATTACATCTTGTTGAACTTCCAAGAAAAATAGTACTTTATGTGCTCAAACACACATATTTTGTGACTTTTCAAACTCTGAAGCTCGATAACTTTGGAAAATGTGGACCAAATTTGTTACACAAAGTGTCAAAGTAATCACCTCAACGAGATTTTGAAGATGTCACAACACATCATGACTACATCTTGTTGAACTTCCAAGAAAAATAGTACTTTATGTGCTCAAACACACAACTTTTGTGACTTTTCAAACTTTGAAGCTCGATAACTTCGGCAAATGTGGACCAAATTTCTTAAACAAAGTGTCAAATTAATTAGCTCGACGAGATTTTGAATATGTCACAACACATCATGATTGCATCTTGTTGAATTTCCAAGAAAAATAGTACTTTATGTGCTCAAACACATAACTTTTGTGTCTTTTCCAATTTTGAAGCTCGATAACTTTGGCAAATGTGGACCAAATTTGTTAACCAAAGTGTCAAATTAATCATCTCGACGAGATCTTTAAAATGACACAACACACCATGATTACATCTTGTTGAACTTCCAAGAAAAATAGTACTTTATGTGCTCAAACACACAACTTTTGTGACTTTTCCAATTTTGAAGCTCGATAACTTTGGCAAATGTGGACCAAATTTGTTAACCAAAGTGTCAAATTAATCAGCTCGACGAGATCTTTAAAATGACACAACAATTCATGATTGCATCTTGTTGAATTTCCAAGAAAAATAGTACTTTATGTGCTCAAACACACAACTTTTGTGACTTTTCAAACTTTGAAGCTCGATAGCTTCGGCAAATGAAGACCAAATTTGTTAAACAAAGTGTCAAATTAATCAGCTCGACAAGGTTATGAAGATGTCACAACACACCATGATTACATCTTGTTGAACTTCCAAGAAAAATAGTACTTTATGTGCTCAAACACACAACTTTTGTGACTTTTCAAACTTTGAAGCTCGATAGCTTCGGCAAATGAAGACCAAATTTGTTAAACAAAGTGTCAAATTAATCAGCTCGACAAGGTTATGAAGATGTCACAACACACCATGATTACATCTTGTTGAACTTCCAAGAAAAATAGTACTTTATATGCTCAAACACACAACTTTTGTGTCTTTTCAAACTTTGAAGCTCGATAGCTTCGGCAAATGAAGACCAAATTTGTTAAACAAAGTGTCAAATTAATCAGCTCGACGAGATTTTGAATATGTCACAACACATCATGATTGCATCTTGTTGAATTTCCAAGAAAAATAGTACTTTATGTGCTCAAACACACAACTTGTGTGACTTCAAATTTTGAAGCTCGATAGCTTCGGCAAATGAAGACCAACTTTGTTAAACAAAGTGTCAAATTAATTAGCTCGACGAGATTTTGAATATGTCCCAACACATCATGATTGCATCTTGTTGAATTTCCAAGAAAAATAGTACTTTATGTGCTCAAACACACATATTTTGTGACTTTTCAAACTTTGAAGCTCGATAACTTCGGCAAATGTGGACCAAAGTTCTTAAACAAAGTGTCAAATTAATCAGCTCATCGAGATTTTGAAGATGTCACAAAACATCATGATTGCATCTTGTTGAATTTCCAAGAAAAATAGTACTTTATATGCTCAAACACACATATTTTGTGACTTTTCAAACTTTGAAGCTCGATAACTTTGGCAAATGTGGACCAAATTTGTTAACCAAAGTGTCAAATTAATCAGCTCGACGAGATCTTTAAAATGGCACAACAATTCATAATTGCATCTTGTTGAATTTCCAAGAAAAATAGTACTTTATATGCTCAAACACACATATTTTGTGACTTTTCAAACTTTGAAGCTCGATAACTTTGGCAAATGTGGACCAAATTTGTTAACCAAAGTGTCAAATTAATCAGCTCGACGAGATCTTTAAAATGACACAACAATTCATAATTGCATCTTGTTGAATTTCCAAGAAAAATAGTACTTTATGTGCACAAACACACAACTTTTGTGACTTTTCCAATTTTGAAGCTCGATAACTTTGGCAAATGTGGACCAAATTTGTTAACCAAAGTGTCAAATTAATCAGCTCGACGAGATCTTTAAAATGGCACAACAATTCATAATTGCATCTTGTTGAATTTCCAAGAAAAATAGTACTTTATATGCTCAAACACACATATTTTGTGACTTTTCAAACTTTGAAGCTCGATAACTTTGGCAAATGTGGACCAAATTTGTTAACCAAAGTGTCTAATTAATCAGCTCGACGAGATCTTTAAAATGGCACAACAATTCATAATTGCATCTTGTTGAATTTCCAAGAAAAATAGTACTTTATATGCTCAAACACACATATTTTGTGACTTTTCAAACTTTGAAGCTCGATAACATTGGCAAATGTGGACCAAATTTGTTAACCAAAGTGTCTAATTAATCAGCTCGACGAGATTTTGAATATGTCACAACACATCATGATTGCATCTTGTTGAATTTCCAAGAAAAATAGTACTTTATGTGCTCAAACACACATATTTTGTGACTTTTCAAACTTTGAAGCTCGATAACTTTGGCAAAAGTGGACCAAATTTGTTAACCAAAGTGTCAAATTAATCAGCTCGACGAGATCTTTAAAATGACACAACAATTCATAATTGCATCTTGTTGAATTTCCAAGAAAAATAGTACTTTATGTGCTCAAACACACATATTTTGTGACTTTTCAAACTTTGAAGCTCGATAGCTTCGGCAAATGAAGACCAAATTTGTTATACAAAGTGTCAAATTAATCAGCTCGACGAGATTTTGAATATGTCACAACACATCATGATTGCATCTTGTTGAATTTCCAAGAAAAATAGTACTTTATGTGCTCAAACACACATATTTTGTGACTTTTCAAACTTTGAAGCTCGATAACTTTGGCAAAAGTGGACCAAATTTGTTAACCAAAGTGTCAAATTAATCAGCTCGACGAGATCTTTAAAATGACACAACAATTCATGATTGCATCTTGTTGAATTTCCAAGAAAAATAGTACTTTATATGCTCAAACACACATATTTTGTGACTTTTCAAACTTTGAAGCTCGATAACTTTGGCAAATGTGGACCAAATTTGTTAACCAAAGTGTCTAATTAATCAGCTCGACGAGATCTTTAAAATGGCACAACAATTCATAATTGCATCTTGTTGAATTTCCAAGAAAAATAGTACTTTATATGCTCAAACACACATATTTTGTGACTTTTCAAACTTTGAAGCTCGATAACATTGGCAAATGTGGACCAAATTTGTTAACCAAAGTGTCTAATTAATCAGCTCGACGAGATTTTGAATATGTCACAACACATCATGATTGCATCTTGTTGAATTTCCAAGAAAAATAGTACTTTATGTGCTCAAACACACATATTTTGTGACTTTTCAAACTTTGAAGCTCGATAACTTTGGCAAAAGTGGACCAAATTTGTTAACCAAAGTGTCAAATTAATCAGCTCGACGAGATCTTTAAAATGATACAACAATTCATGATTGCATCTTGTTGAATTTCCAAGAAAAATAGTACTTTATGTGCTCAAACACACAACTTTTGTGACTTTTCAAACTTTGAAGCTCGATAGCTTCGGCAAATGAGGACCAAATTTGTTAAACAGAGTGTAAAATTAATCAGCTCGACGAGATTTTGAATATGTCACAAAACATCATGATTGCATCTTGTTGAATTTCCAAGAAAAATAGTACTTTATATGCTCAAACACACATATTTTGTGACTTTTCAAACTTTGAAGCTCGATAACTTTGGCAAATGTGGACCAAATTTGTTAACCAAAGTGTCTAATTAATCAGCTCGACGAGATCTTTAAAATGGCACAACAATTCATAATTGCATCTTGTTGAATTTCCAAGAAAAATAGTACTTTATATGCTCAAACACACATATTTTGTGACTTTTCAAACTTTGAAGCTCGATAACTTTGGCAAATGTGGACCAAATTTGTTAACCAAAGTGTCTAATTAATCAGCTCGACGAGATCTTTAAAATGGCACAACAATTCATAATTGCATCTTGTTGAATTTCCAAGAAAAATAGTACTTTATATGCTCAAACACACATATTTTGTGACTTTTCAAACTTTGAAGCTCGATAACTTTGGCAAATGTGGACCAAATTTGTTAACCAAAGTGTCTAATTAATCAGCTCGACGAGATCTTTAAAATGACACAACAATTCATAATTGCATCTTGTTGAATTTCCAAGAAAAATAGTACTTTATGTGCTCAAACACACATATTTTGTGACTTTTCAAACTTTGAAGCTCGATAGCTTCGGCAAATGAAGACCAAATTTGTTATACAAAGTGTCAAATTAATCAGCTCGACGAGATTTTGAATATGTCACAACACATCATGATTGCATCTTGTTGAATTTCCAAGAAAAATAGTACTTTATGTGCTCAAACACACAACTTTTGTGACTTTTCAAACTTTGAAGCTCGATAGCTTCGGCAAATGAAGACCAAATTTGTTAAACAAAGTGTCAAATTAATCAGCTCGACAAGGTTATGAAGATGTCACAACACACCATGATTACATCTTGTTGAACTTCCAAGAAAAATAGTACTTTATGTGCTCAAACACACAACTTTTGTGACTTTTCAAACTTTGAAGCTCGATAGCTTCGGCAAATGAAGACCAAATTTGTTAAACAAAGTGTCAAATTAATCAGCTCGACAAGGTTATGAAGATGTCACAACACACCATGATTACATCTTGTTGAACTTCCAAGAAAAATAGTACTTTATATGCTCAAACACACAACTTTTGTGTCTTTTCAAACTTTGAAGCTCGATAGCTTCGGCAAATGAAGACCAAATTTGTTAAACAAAGTGTCAAATTAATCAGCTCGACGAGATTTTGAATATGTCACAACACATCATGATTGCATCTTGTTGAATTTCCAAGAAAAATAGTACTTTATGTGCTCAAACACACAACTTGTGTGACTTCAAATTTTGAAGCTCGATAGCTTCGGCAAATGAAGACCAACTTTGTTAAACAAAGTGTCAAATTAATTAGCTCGACGAGATTTTGAATATGTCCCAACACATCATGATTGCATCTTGTTGAATTTCCAAGAAAAATAGTACTTTATATGCTCAAACACACATATTTTGTGACTTTTCAAACTTTGAAGCTCGATAACATTGGCAAATGTGGACCAAATTTGTTAACCAAAGTGTCTAATTAATCAGCTCGACGAGATTTTGAATATGTCACAACACATCATGATTGCATCTTGTTGAATTTCCAAGAAAAATAGTACTTTATGTGCTCAAACACACATATTTTGTGACTTTTCAAACTTTGAAGCTCGATAACTTTGGCAAAAGTGGACCAAATTTGTTAACCAAAGTGTCAAATTAATCAGCTCGACGAGATCTTTAAAATGATACAACAATTCATGATTGCATCTTGTTGAATTTCCAAGAAAAATAGTACTTTATGTGCTCAAACACACAACTTTTGTGACTTTTCAAACTTTGAAGCTCGATAGCTTCGGCAAATGAGGACCAAATTTGTTAAACAGAGTGTAAAATTAATCAGCTCGACGAGATTTTGAATATGTCACAAAACATCATGATTGCATCTTGTTGAATTTCCAAGAAAAATAGTACTTTATATGCTCAAACACACATATTTTGTGACTTTTCAAACTTTGAAGCTCGATAACTTTGGCAAATGTGGACCAAATTTGTTAACCAAAGTGTCTAATTAATCAGCTCGACGAGATCTTTAAAATGGCACAACAATTCATAATTGCATCTTGTTGAATTTCCAAGAAAAATAGTACTTTATATGCTCAAACACACATATTTTGTGACTTTTCAAACTTTGAAGCTCGATAACTTTGGCAAATGTGGACCAAATTTGTTAACCAAAGTGTCTAATTAATCAGCTCGACGAGATCTTTAAAATGGCACAACAATTCATAATTGCATCTTGTTGAATTTCCAAGAAAAATAGTACTTTATATGCTCAAACACACATATTTTGTGACTTTTCAAACTTTGAAGCTCGATAACTTTGGCAAATGTGGACCAAATTTGTTAACCAAAGTGTCTAATTAATCAGCTCGACGAGATCTTTAAAATGACACAACAATTCATAATTGCATCTTGTTGAATTTCCAAGAAAAATAGTACTTTATGTGCTCAAACACACATATTTTGTGACTTTTCAAACTTTGAAGCTCGATAGCTTCGGCAAATGAAGACCAAATTTGTTATACAAAGTGTCAAATTAATCAGCTCGACGAGATTTTGAATATGTCACAACACATCATGATTGCATCTTGTTGAATTTCCAAGAAAAATAGTACTTTATGTGCTCAAACACACAACTTTTGTGACTTTTCAAACTTTGAAGCTCGATAGCTTCGGCAAATGAAGACCAAATTTGTTAAACAAAGTGTCAAATTAATCAGCTCGACAAGGTTATGAAGATGTCACAACACACCATGATTACATCTTGTTGAACTTCCAAGAAAAATAGTACTTTATGTGCTCAAACACACAACTTTTGTGACTTTTCAAACTTTGAAGCTCGATAGCTTCGGCAAATGAAGACCAAATTTGTTAAACAAAGTGTCAAATTAATCAGCTCGACAAGGTTATGAAGATGTCACAACACACCATGATTACATCTTGTTGAACTTCCAAGAAAAATAGTACTTTATATGCTCAAACACACAACTTTTGTGTCTTTTCAAACTTTGAAGCTCGATAGCTTCGGCAAATGAAGACCAAATTTGTTAAACAAAGTGTCAAATTAATCAGCTCGACGAGATTTTGAATATGTCACAACACATCATGATTGCATCTTGTTGAATTTCCAAGAAAAATAGTACTTTATGTGCTCAAACACACAACTTGTGTGACTTCAAATTTTGAAGCTCGATAGCTTCGGCAAATGAAGACCAACTTTGTTAAACAAAGTGTCAAATTAATTAGCTCGACGAGATTTTGAATATGTCCCAACACATCATGATTGCATCTTGTTGAATTTCCAAGAAAAATAGTACTTTATGTGCTCAAACACACATATTTTGTGACTTTTCAAACTTTGAAGCTCGATAACTTCGGCAAATGTGGACCAAAGTTCTTAAACAAAGTGTCAAATTAATCAGCTCATCGAGATTTTGAAGATGTCACAAAACATCATGATTGCATCTTGTTGAATTTCCAAGAAAAATAGTACTTTATATGCTCAAACACACATATTTTGTGACTTTTCAAACTTTGAAGCTCGATAACTTTGGCAAATGTGGACCAAATTTGTTAACCAAAGTGTCTAATTAATCAGCTCGACGAGATCTTTAAAATGGCACAACAATTCATAATTGCATCTTGTTGAATTTCCAAGAAAAATAGTACTTTATATGCTCAAACACACATATTTTGTGACTTTTCAAACTTTGAAGCTCGATAACTTTGGCAAATGTGGACCAAATTTGTTAACCAAAGTGTCTAATTAATCAGCTCGACGAGATTTTGAATATGTCACAACACATCATGATTGCATCTTGTTGAATTTCCAAGAAAAATAGTACTTTATGTGCTCAAACACACATATTTTGTGACTTTTCAAACTTTGAAGCTCGATAACTTTGGCAAAAGTGGACCAAATTTGTTAACCAAAGTGTCAAATTAATTAGCTCGACGAGATCTTTAAAATGACACAACAATTCATGATTGCATCTTGTTGAATTTCCAGGAAAAATAGTTCTTTATATGCTCAAACACACATATTTTGTGACTTTTCAAAATTTGAAGCTCGATAGCTTCGGCAAATGAAGACCAAATTTGTTTAACAAAGTGTCAAATTAATCAGCTCGACGAGATTTTGAATATGTCACAACACATCATGATTGCATCTTGTTGAATTTCCAAGAAAAATAGTACTTTATGTGCTCAAACACACAACTTTTGTGACTTTTCAAACTTTGAAGCTCGATAGCTTCGGCAAATGAAGACCAAATTTGTTAAACAAAGTGTCAAATTAATCAGCTCGACGAGATTTTGAATATGTCACAACACATCATGATTGCATCTTGTTGAATTTCCAAGAAAAATAGTACTTTATGTGCTCAAACACACAACTTTTGTGACTTTTCAAACTTTGAAGCTCGATAGCTTCGGCAAATGAGGACCAAATTTGTTAAACAGAGTGTAAAATTAATCAGCTCGACGAGATTTTGAATATGTCACAAAACATCATGATTGCATCTTGTTGAATTTCCAAGAAAAATAGTACTTTATATGCTCAAACACACATATTTTGTGACTTTTCAAACTTTGAAGCTCGATAACTTTGGCAAATGTGGACCAAATTTGTTAACCAAAGTGTCTAATTAATCAGCTCGACGAGATCTTTAAAATGACACAACAATTCATAATTGCATCTTGTTGAATTTCCAAGAAAAATAGTACTTTATGTGCTCAAACACACAACTTTTGTGACTTTTCCAATTTTGAAGCTCGATAACTTTGGCAAATGTGGACCAAATTTGTTAACCAAAGTGTCAAATTAATCAGCTCGACGAGATCTTTAAAATGGCACAACAATTCATAATTGCATCTTGTTGAATTTCCAAGAAAAATAGTACTTTATATGCTCAAACACACATATTTTGTGACTTTTCAAACTTTGAAGCTCGATAACTTTGGCAAATGTGGACCAAATTTGTTAACCAAAGTGTCTAATTAATCAGCTCGACGAGATCTTTAAAATGGCACAACAATTCATAATTGCATCTTGTTGAATTTCCAAGAAAAATAGTACTTTATATGCTCAAACACACATATTTTGTGACTTTTCAAACTTTGAAGCTCGATAACTTTGGCAAATGTGGACCAAATTTGTTAACCAAAGTGTCTAATTAATCAGCTCGACGAGATCTTTAAAATGGCACAACAATTCATAATTGCATCTTGTTGAATTTCCAAGAAAAATAGTACTTTATATGCTCAAACACACATATTTTGTGACTTTTCAAACTTTGAAGCTCGATAACTTTGGCAAATGTGGACCAAATTTGTTAACCAAAGTGTCTAATTAATCAGCTCGACGAGATCTTTAAAATGGCACAACAATTCATAATTGCATCTTGTTGAATTTCCAAGAAAAATAGTACTTTATATGCTCAAACACACATATTTTGTGACTTTTCAAACTTTGAAGCTCGATAACTTTGGCAAATGTGGACCAAATTTGTTAACCAAAGTGTCTAATTAATCAGCTCGACGAGATCTTTAAAATGACACAACAATTCATAATTGCATCTTGTTGAATTTCCAAGAAAAATAGTACTTTATGTGCTCAAACACACATATTTTGTGACTTTTCAAACTTTGAAGCTCGATAGCTTCGGCAAATGAAGACCAAATTTGTTATACAAAGTGTCAAATTAATCAGCTCGACGAGATTTTGAATATGTCACAACACATCATGATTGCATCTTGTTGAATTTCCAAGAAAAATAGTACTTTATGTGCTCAAACACACAACTTTTGTGACTTTTCAAACTTTGAAGCTCGATAGCTTCGGCAAATGAAGACCAAATTTGTTAAACAAAGTGTCAAATTAATTAGCTCGACGAGATTTTGAATATGTCACAAAACATCATGATTGCATCTTGTTGAATTTCCAAGAAAAATAGTACTTTATATGCTCAAACACACAACTTTTGTGACTTTTCAAACTTTGAAGCTCGATAGCTTCGGCAAATGAAGACCAAATTTGTTAACCAAAGTGTCAAATTAATCAGCTCGGCGAGATCTTTAAAATGACACAACAATTCATAATTGCATCTTGTTGAATTTCCAAGAAAAATAGTACTTTATGTGCACAAACACACAACTTTTGTGACTTTTCCAATTTTGAAGCTCGATAACTTTGGCAAATGTGGACCAAATTTGTTAACCAAAGTGTCAAATTAATCAGCTCGACGAGATCTTTAAAATGGCACAACAATTCATAATTGCATCTTGTTGAATTTCCAAGAAAAATAGTACTTTATATGCTCAAACACACATATTTTGTGACTTTTCAAACTTTGAAGCTCGATAACTTTGGCAAATGTGGACCAAATTTGTTAACCAAAGTGTCTAATTAATCAGCTCGACGAGATCTTTAAAATGGCACAACAATTCATAATTGCATCTTGTTGAATTTCCAAGAAAAATAGTACTTTATATGCTCAAACACACATATTTTGTGACTTTTCAAACTTTGAAGCTCGATAACTTTGGCAAATGTGGACCAAATTTGTTAACCAAAGTGTCTAATTAATCAGCTCGACGAGATTTTGAATATGTCACAACACATCATGATTGCATCTTGTTGAATTTCCAAGAAAAATAGTACTTTATGTGCTCAAACACACATATTTTGTGACTTTTCAAACTTTGAAGCTCGATAACTTTGGCAAAAGTGGACCAAATTTGTTAACCAAAGTGTCAAATTAATTAGCTCGACGAGATCTTTAAAATGACACAACAATTCATAATTGCATCTTGTTGAATTTCCAAGAAAAATAGTACTTTATGTGCTCAAACACACAACTTTTGTGACTTTTCAAACTTTGAAGCTCGATAGCTTCGGCAAATGAGGACCAAATTTGTTAAACAGAGTGTAAAATTAATCAGCTCGACGAGATTTTGAATATGTCACAAAACATCATGATTGCATCTTGTTGAATTTCCAAGAAAAATAGTACTTTATATGCTCAAACACACATATTTTGTGACTTTTCAAACTTTGAAGCTCGATAACTTTGGCAAATGTGGACCAAATTTGTTAACCAAAGTGTCTAATTAATCAGCTCGACGAGATCTTTAAAATGACACAACAATTCATAATTGCATCTTGTTGAATTTCCAAGAAAAATAGTACTTTATGTGCTCAAACACACAACTTTTGTGACTTTTCCAATTTTGAAGCTCGATAACTTTGGCAAATGTGGACCAAATTTGTTAACCAAAGTGTCAAATTAATCAGCTCGACGAGATCTTTAAAATGGCACAACAATTCATAATTGCATCTTGTTGAATTTCCAAGAAAAATAGTACTTTATATGCTCAAACACACATATTTTGTGACTTTTCAAACTTTGAAGCTCGATAACTTTGGCAAATGTGGACCAAATTTGTTAACCAAAGTGTCTAATTAATCAGCTCGACGAGATCTTTAAAATGGCACAACAATTCATAATTGCATCTTGTTGAATTTCCAAGAAAAATAGTACTTTATATGCTCAAACACACATATTTTGTGACTTTTCAAACTTTGAAGCTCGATAACTTTGGCAAATGTGGACCAAATTTGTTAAACAAAGTGTCAAATTAATCAGCTCGACGAGATTTTGAATATGTCACAACACATCATGATTGCATCTTGTTGAATTTCCAAGAAAAATAGTACTTTATGTGCTCAAACACACAACTTTTGTGTCTTTTCAAACTTTGAAGCTCGATAGCTTCGGCAAATGAAGACCAAATTTGTTAAACAAAGTGTCAAATTAATCAGCTCGACGAGATTTTGAATATGTCACAACACATCATGATTGCATCTTGTTGAATTTCCAAGAAAAATAGTACTTTATGTGCTCAAACACACAACTTGTGTGACTTCAAATTTTGAAGCTCGATAGCTTCGGCAAATGAAGACCAACTTTGTTAAACAAAGTGTCAAATTAATTAGCTCGACGAGATTTTGAATATGTCCCAACACATCATGATTGCATCTTGTTGAATTTCCAAGAAAAATAGTACTTTATATGCTCAAACACACATATTTTGTGACTTTTCAAACTTTGAAGCTCGATAACATTGGCAAATGTGGACCAAATTTGTTAACCAAAGTGTCTAATTAATCAGCTCGACGAGATTTTGAATATGTCACAACACATCATGATTGCATCTTGTTGAATTTCCAAGAAAAATAGTACTTTATGTGCTCAAACACACATATTTTGTGACTTTTCAAACTTTGAAGCTCGATAACTTTGGCAAAAGTGGACCAAATTTGTTAACCAAAGTGTCAAATTAATCAGCTCGACGAGATCTTTAAAATGATACAACAATTCATGATTGCATCTTGTTGAATTTCCAAGAAAAATAGTACTTTATGTGCTCAAACACACAACTTTTGTGACTTTTCAAACTTTGAAGCTCGATAGCTTCGGCAAATGAGGACCAAATTTGTTAAACAGAGTGTAAAATTAATCAGCTCGACGAGATTTTGAATATGTCACAAAACATCATGATTGCATCTTGTTGAATTTCCAAGAAAAATAGTACTTTATATGCTCAAACACACATATTTTGTGACTTTTCAAACTTTGAAGCTCGATAACTTTGGCAAATGTGGACCAAATTTGTTAACCAAAGTGTCTAATTAATCAGCTCGACGAGATCTTTAAAATGGCACAACAATTCATAATTGCATCTTGTTGAATTTCCAAGAAAAATAGTACTTTATATGCTCAAACACACATATTTTGTGACTTTTCAAACTTTGAAGCTCGATAACTTTGGCAAATGTGGACCAAATTTGTTAACCAAAGTGTCTAATTAATCAGCTCGACGAGATCTTTAAAATGGCACAACAATTCATAATTGCATCTTGTTGAATTTCCAAGAAAAATAGTACTTTATATGCTCAAACACACATATTTTGTGACTTTTCAAACTTTGAAGCTCGATAACTTTGGCAAATGTGGACCAAATTTGTTAACCAAAGTGTCTAATTAATCAGCTCGACGAGATCTTTAAAATGACACAACAATTCATAATTGCATCTTGTTGAATTTCCAAGAAAAATAGTACTTTATGTGCTCAAACACACATATTTTGTGACTTTTCAAACTTTGAAGCTCGATAGCTTCGGCAAATGAAGACCAAATTTGTTATACAAAGTGTCAAATTAATCAGCTCGACGAGATTTTGAATATGTCACAACACATCATGATTGCATCTTGTTGAATTTCCAAGAAAAATAGTACTTTATGTGCTCAAACACACAACTTTTGTGACTTTTCAAACTTTGAAGCTCGATAGCTTCGGCAAATGAAGACCAAATTTGTTAAACAAAGTGTCAAATTAATCAGCTCGACAAGGTTATGAAGATGTCACAACACACCATGATTACATCTTGTTGAACTTCCAAGAAAAATAGTACTTTATGTGCTCAAACACACAACTTTTGTGACTTTTCAAACTTTGAAGCTCGATAGCTTCGGCAAATGAAGACCAAATTTGTTAAACAAAGTGTCAAATTAATCAGCTCGACAAGGTTATGAAGATGTCACAACACACCATGATTACATCTTGTTGAACTTCCAAGAAAAATAGTACTTTATATGCTCAAACACACAACTTTTGTGTCTTTTCAAACTTTGAAGCTCGATAGCTTCGGCAAATGAAGACCAAATTTGTTAAACAAAGTGTCAAATTAATCAGCTCGACGAGATTTTGAATATGTCACAACACATCATGATTGCATCTTGTTGAATTTCCAAGAAAAATAGTACTTTATGTGCTCAAACACACAACTTGTGTGACTTCAAATTTTGAAGCTCGATAGCTTCGGCAAATGAAGACCAACTTTGTTAAACAAAGTGTCAAATTAATTAGCTCGACGAGATTTTGAATATGTCCCAACACATCATGATTGCATCTTGTTGAATTTCCAAGAAAAATAGTACTTTATGTGCTCAAACACACATATTTTGTGACTTTTCAAACTTTGAAGCTCGATAACTTCGGCAAATGAGGACCAAAGTTCTTAAACAAAGTGTCAAATTAATCAGCTCATCGAGATTTTGAAGATGTCACAAAACATCATGATTGCATCTTGTTGAATTTCCAAGAAAAATAGTACTTTATATGCTCAAACACACATATTTTGTGACTTTTCAAACTTTGAAGCTCGATAACTTTGGCAAATGTGGACCAAATTTGTTAACCAAAGTGTCTAATTAATCAGCTCGACGAGATCTTTAAAATGGCACAACAATTCATAATTGCATCTTGTTGAATTTCCAAGAAAAATAGTACTTTATATGCTCAAACACACATATTTTGTGACTTTTCAAACTTTGAAGCTCGATAACTTTGGCAAATGTGGACCAAATTTGTTAACCAAAGTGTCTAATTAATCAGCTCGACGAGATTTTGAATATGTCACAACACATCATGATTGCATCTTGTTGAATTTCCAAGAAAAATAGTACTTTATGTGCTCAAACACACATATTTTGTGACTTTTCAAACTTTGAAGCTCGATAACTTTGGCAAAAGTGGACCAAATTTGTTAACCAAAGTGTCAAATTAATTAGCTCGACGAGATCTTTAAAATGACACAACAATTCATGATTGCATCTTGTTGAATTTCCAGGAAAAATAGTTCTTTATATGCTCAAACACACATATTTTGTGACTTTTCAAAATTTGAAGCTCGATAGCTTCGGCAAATGAAGACCAAATTTGTTTAACAAAGTGTCAAATTAATCAGCTCGACGAGATTTTGAATATGTCACAACACATCATGATTGCATCTTGTTGAATTTCCAAGAAAAATAGTACTTTATGTGCTCAAACACACAACTTTTGTGACTTTTCAAACTTTGAAGCTCGATAGCTTCGGCAAATGAAGACCAAATTTGTTAAACAAAGTGTCAAATTAATCAGCTCGACGAGATTTTGAATATGTCACAACACATCATGATTGCATCTTGTTGAATTTCCAAGAAAAATAGTACTTTATGTGCTCAAACACACAACTTTTGTGACTTTTCAAACTTTGAAGCTCGATAGCTTCGGCAAATGAGGACCAAATTTGTTAAACAGAGTGTAAAATTAATCAGCTCGACGAGATTTTGAATATGTCACAAAACATCATGATTGCATCTTGTTGAATTTCCAAGAAAAATAGTACTTTATATGCTCAAACACACATATTTTGTGACTTTTCAAACTTTGAAGCTCGATAACTTTGGCAAATGTGGACCAAATTTGTTAACCAAAGTGTCTAATTAATCAGCTCGACGAGATCTTTAAAATGACACAACAATTCATAATTGCATCTTGTTGAATTTCCAAGAAAAATAGTACTTTATGTGCTCAAACACACAACTTTTGTGACTTTTCCAATTTTGAAGCTCGATAACTTTGGCAAATGTGGACCAAATTTGTTAACCAAAGTGTCAAATTAATCAGCTCGACGAGATCTTTAAAATGGCACAACAATTCATAATTGCATCTTGTTGAATTTCCAAGAAAAATAGTACTTTATATGCTCAAACACACATATTTTGTGACTTTTCAAACTTTGAAGCTCGATAACTTTGGCAAATGTGGACCAAATTTGTTAACCAAAGTGTCTAATTAATCAGCTCGACGAGATCTTTAAAATGGCACAACAATTCATAATTGCATCTTGTTGAATTTCCAAGAAAAATAGTACTTTATATGCTCAAACACACATATTTTGTGACTTTTCAAACTTTGAAGCTCGATAACTTTGGCAAATGTGGACCAAATTTGTTAACCAAAGTGTCTAATTAATCAGCTCGACGAGATCTTTAAAATGGCACAACAATTCATAATTGCATCTTGTTGAATTTCCAAGAAAAATAGTACTTTATATGCTCAAACACACATATTTTGTGACTTTTCAAACTTTGAAGCTCGATAACTTTGGCAAATGTGGACCAAATTTGTTAACCAAAGTGTCTAATTAATCAGCTCGACGAGATCTTTAAAATGGCACAACAATTCATAATTGCATCTTGTTGAATTTCCAAGAAAAATAGTACTTTATATGCTCAAACACACATATTTTGTGACTTTTCAAACTTTGAAGCTCGATAACTTTGGCAAATGTGGACCAAATTTGTTAACCAAAGTGTCTAATTAATCAGCTCGACGAGATCTTTAAAATGACACAACAATTCATAATTGCATCTTGTTGAATTTCCAAGAAAAATAGTACTTTATGTGCTCAAACACACATATTTTGTGACTTTTCAAACTTTGAAGCTCGATAGCTTCGGCAAATGAAGACCAAATTTGTTATACAAAGTGTCAAATTAATCAGCTCGACGAGATTTTGAATATGTCACAACACATCATGATTGCATCTTGTTGAATTTCCAAGAAAAATAGTACTTTATGTGCTCAAACACACAACTTTTGTGACTTTTCAAACTTTGAAGCTCGATAGCTTCGGCAAATGAAGACCAAATTTGTTAAACAAAGTGTCAAATTAATTAGCTCGACGAGATTTTGAATATGTCACAAAACATCATGATTGCATCTTGTTGAATTTCCAAGAAAAATAGTACTTTATATGCTCAAACACACAACTTTTGTGACTTTTCAAACTTTGAAGCTCGATAGCTTCGGCAAATGAAGACCAAATTTGTTAACCAAAGTGTCAAATTAATCAGCTCGGCGAGATCTTTAAAATGACACAACAATTCATAATTGCATCTTGTTGAATTTCCAAGAAAAATAGTACTTTATGTGCACAAACACACAACTTTTGTGACTTTTCCAATTTTGAAGCTCGATAACTTTGGCAAATGTGGACCAAATTTGTTAACCAAAGTGTCAAATTAATCAGCTCGACGAGATCTTTAAAATGGCACAACAATTCATAATTGCATCTTGTTGAATTTCCAAGAAAAATAGTACTTTATATGCTCAAACACACATATTTTGTGACTTTTCAAACTTTGAAGCTCGATAACTTTGGCAAATGTGGACCAAATTTGTTAACCAAAGTGTCTAATTAATCAGCTCGACGAGATCTTTAAAATGGCACAACAATTCATAATTGCATCTTGTTGAATTTCCAAGAAAAATAGTACTTTATATGCTCAAACACACATATTTTGTGACTTTTCAAACTTTGAAGCTCGATAACTTTGGCAAATGTGGACCAAATTTGTTAACCAAAGTGTCTAATTAATCAGCTCGACGAGATTTTGAATATGTCACAACACATCATGATTGCATCTTGTTGAATTTCCAAGAAAAATAGTACTTTATGTGCTCAAACACACATATTTTGTGACTTTTCAAACTTTGAAGCTCGATAACTTTGGCAAAAGTGGACCAAATTTGTTAACCAAAGTGTCAAATTAATTAGCTCGACGAGATCTTTAAAATGACACAACAATTCATAATTGCATCTTGTTGAATTTCCAAGAAAAATAGTACTTTATGTGCTCAAACACACAACTTTTGTGACTTTTCAAACTTTGAAGCTCGATAGCTTCGGCAAATGAGGACCAAATTTGTTAAACAGAGTGTAAAATTAATCAGCTCGACGAGATTTTGAATATGTCACAAAACATCATGATTGCATCTTGTTGAATTTCCAAGAAAAATAGTACTTTATATGCTCAAACACACATATTTTGTGACTTTTCAAACTTTGAAGCTCGATAACTTTGGCAAATGTGGACCAAATTTGTTAACCAAAGTGTCTAATTAATCAGCTCGACGAGATCTTTAAAATGACACAACAATTCATAATTGCATCTTGTTGAATTTCCAAGAAAAATAGTACTTTATGTGCTCAAACACACAACTTTTGTGACTTTTCCAATTTTGAAGCTCGATAACTTTGGCAAATGTGGACCAAATTTGTTAACCAAAGTGTCAAATTAATCAGCTCGACGAGATCTTTAAAATGGCACAACAATTCATAATTGCATCTTGTTGAATTTCCAAGAAAAATAGTACTTTATATGCTCAAACACACATATTTTGTGACTTTTCAAACTTTGAAGCTCGATAACTTTGGCAAATGTGGACCAAATTTGTTAACCAAAGTGTCTAATTAATCAGCTCGACGAGATCTTTAAAATGGCACAACAATTCATAATTGCATCTTGTTGAATTTCCAAGAAAAATAGTACTTTATATGCTCAAACACACATATTTTGTGACTTTTCAAACTTTGAAGCTCGATAACTTTGGCAAATGTGGACCAAATTTGTTAAACAAAGTGTCAAATTAATCAGCTCGACGAGATTTTGAATATGTCACAACACATCATGATTGCATCTTGTTGAATTTCCAAGAAAAATAGTACTTTATGTGCTCAAACACACAACTTGTGTGACTTCAAATTTTGAAGCTCGATAGCTTCGGCAAATGAAGACCAACTTTGTTAAACAAAGTGTCAAATTAATTAGCTCGACGAGATTTTGAATATGTCCCAACACATCATGATTGCATCTTGTTGAATTTCCAAGAAAAATAGTACTTTATGTGCTCAAACACACATATTTTGTGACTTTTCAAACTTTGAAGCTCGATAACTTCGGCAAATGTGGACCAAAGTTCTTAAACAAAGTGTCAAATTAATCAGCTCATCGAGATTTTGAAGATGTCACAAAACATCATGATTGCATCTTGTTGAATTTCCAAGAAAAATAGTACTTTATATGCTCAAACACACATATTTTGTGACTTTTCAAACTTTGAAGCTCGATAACTTTGGCAAATGTGGACCAAATTTGTTAACCAAAGTGTCAAATTAATCAGCTCGACGAGATCTTTAAAATGACACAACAATTCATAATTGCATCTTGTTGAATTTCCAAGAAAAATAGTACTTTATGTGCTCAAACACACAACTTTTGTGACTTTTCAAACTTTGAAGCTCGATAGCTTCGGCAAATGAAGACCAAATTTGTTAAACAAAGTGTCAAATTAATCAGCTCGACAAGGTTATGAAGATGTCACAACACACCATGATTACATCTTGTTGAACTTCCAAGAAAAATAGTACTTTATGTGCTCAAACACACAACTTTTGTGACTTTTCAAACTTTGAAGCTCGATAGCTTCGGCAAATGAAGACCAAATTTGTTAAACAAAGTGTCAAATTAATCAGCTCGACAAGGTTATGAAGATGTCAAAACACACCATGATTACATCTTGTTGAACTTCCAAGAAAAATAGTACTTTATATGCTCAAACACACAACTTTTGTGTCTTTTCAAACTTTGAAGCTCGATAGCTTCGGCAAATGAAGACCAAATTTGTTAAACAAAGTGTCAAATTAATCAGCTCGACGAGATTTTGAATATGTCACAACACATCATGATTGCATCTTGTTGAATTTCCAAGAAAAATAGTACTTTATGTGCTCAAACACACAACTTGTGTGACTTCAAATTTTGAAGCTCGATAGCTTCGGCAAATGAAGACCAACTTTGTTAAACAAAGTGTCAAATTAATTAGCTCGACGAGATTTTGAATATGTCCCAACACATCATGATTGCATCTTGTTGAATTTCCAAGAAAAATAGTACTTTATGTGCTCAAACACACATATTTTGTGACTTTTCAAACTTTGAAGCTCGATAACTTTGGCAAATGTGGACCAAATTTGTTAACCAAAGTGTCAAATTAATCAGCTCGACGAGATCTTTAAAATGACACAACAATTCATAATTGCATCTTGTTGAATTTCCAAGAAAAATAGTACTTTATGTGCACAAACACACAACTTTTGTGACTTTTCCAATTTTGAAGCTCGATAACTTTGGCAAATGTGGACCAAATTTGTTAACCAAAGTGTCAAATTAATCAGCTCGACGAGATCTTTAAAATGGCACAACAATTCATAATTGCATCTTGTTGAATTTCCAAGAAAAATAGTACTTTATATGCTCAAACACACATATTTTGTGACTTTTCAAACTTTAAAGCTCGATAACTTTGGCAAATGTGGACCAAATTTGTTAACCAAAGTGTCTAATTAATCAGCTCGACGAGATCTTTAAAATGGCACAACAATTCATAATTGCATCTTGTTGAATTTCCAAGAAAAATAGTACTTTATATGCTCAAACACACATATTTTGTGACTTTTCAAACTTTGAAGCTCGATAACTTTGGCAAATGTGGACCAAATTTGTTAACCAAAGTGTCTAATTAATCAGCTCGACGAGATCTTTAAAATGGCACAACAATTCATAATTGCATCTTGTTGAATTTCCAAGAAAAATAGTACTTTATGTGCTCAAACACACATATTTTGTGACTTTTCAAACTTTGAAGCTCGATAACTTTGGCAAAAGTGGACCAAATTTGTTAACCAAAGTGTCAAATTAATCAGCTCGACGAGATCTTTAAAATGACACAACAATTCATGATTGCATCTTGTTGAATTTCCAAGAAAAATAGTACTTTATGTGCTCAAACACACAACTTTTGTGACTTTTCAAACTTTGAAGCTCGATAGCTTCGGCAAATGAGGACCAAATTTGTTAAACAGAGTGTAAAATTAATCAGCTCGACGAGATTTTGAATATGTCACAAAACATCATGATTGCATCTTGTTGAATTTCCAAGAAAAATAGTACTTTATATGCTCAAACACACATATTTTGTGACTTTTCAAACTTTGAAGCTCGATAACTTTGGCAAATGTGGACCAAATTTGTTAACCAAAGTGTCTAATTAATCAGCTCGACGAGATCTTTAAAATGACATAACAATTCATAATTGCATCTTGTTGAATTTCCAAGAAAAATAGTACTTTATGTGCTCAAACACACATATTTTGTGACTTTTCAAACTTTGAAGCTCGATAACTTTGGCAAATGTGGACCAAATTTGTTAACCAAAGTGTCAAATTAATCAGCTCGACGAGATCTTTAAAACGGCACAACAATTCATAATTGCATCTTGTTGAATTTCCAAGAAAAATAGTACTTTATATGCTCAAACACACATATTTTGTGACTTTTCAAACTTTGAAGCTCGATAACTTTGGCAAATGTGGACCAAATTTGTTAACCAAAGTGTCTAATTAATCAGCTCGACGAGATCTTTAAAATGACACAACAATTCATAATTGCATCTTGTTGAATTTCCAAGAAAAATAGTACTTTATGTGCTCAAACACACATATTTTGTGACTTTTCAAACTTTGAAGCTCGATAGCTTCGGCAAATGAAGACCAAATTTGTTATACAAAGTGTCAAATTAATCAGCTCGACGAGATTTTGAATATGTCACAACACATCATGATTGCATCTTGTTGAATTTCCAAGAAAAATAGTACTTTATGTGCTCAAACACACAACTTTTGTGACTTTTCAAACTTTGAAGCTCGATAGCTTCGGCAAATGAAGACCAAATTTGTTAAACAAAGTGTCAAATTAATCAGCTCGACAAGGTTATGAAGATGTCACAACACACCATGATTACATCTTGTTGAACTTCCAAGAAAAATAGTACTTTATATGCTCAAACACACAACTTTTGTGTCTTTTCAAACTTTGAAGCTCGATAGCTTCGGCAAATGAAGACCAAATTTGTTAAACAAAGTGTCAAATTAATCAGCTCGACGAGATTATGAAGATGTCACAACACACCATGATTACATCTTGTTGAACTTCCAAGAAAAATAGTACTTTATGTGCTCAAACACACAACTTTTGTGACTTTTCAAACTTTGAAGCTCGATAGCTTCGGCAAATGAAGACCAAATTTGTTAAACAAAGTGTCAAATTAATCAGCTCGACAAGGTTATGAAGATGTCAAAACACACCATGATTACATCTTGTTGAACTTCCAAGAAAAATAGTACTTTATATGCTCAAACACACAACTTTTGTGTCTTTTCAAACTTTGAAGCTCGATAGCTTCGGCAAATGAAGACCAAATTTGTTAAACAAAGTGTCAAATTAATCAGCTCGACGAGATTTTGAATATGTCACAACACATCATGATTGCATCTTGTTGAATTTCCAAGAAAAATAGTACTTTATGTGCTCAAACACACAACTTGTGTGACTTCAAATTTTGAAGCTCGATAGCTTCGGCAAATGAAGACCAACTTTGTTAAACAAAGTGTCAAATTAATTAGCTCGACGAGATTTTGAATATGTCCCAACACATCATGATTGCATCTTGTTGAATTTCCAAGAAAAATAGTACTTTATGTGCTCAAACACACATATTTTGTGACTTTTCAAACTTTGAAGCTCGATAACTTCGGCAAATGTGGACCAAAGTTCTTAAACAAAGTGTCAAATTAATCAGCTCATCGAGATTTTGAAGATGTCACAAAACATCATGATTGCATCTTGTTGAATTTCCAAGAAAAATAGTACTTTATATGCTCAAACACACATATTTTGTGACTTTTCAAACTTTGAAGCTCGATAACTTTGGCAAATGTGGACCAAATTTGTTAACCAAAGTGTCAAATTAATCAGCTCGACGAGATCTTTAAAATGACACAACAATTCATAATTGCATCTTGTTGAATTTCCAAGAAAAATAGTACTTTATGTGCACAAACACACAACTTTTGTGACTTTTCCAATTTTGAAGCTCGATAACTTTGGCAAATGTGGACCAAATTTGTTAACCAAAGTGTCAAATTAATCAGCTCGACGAGATCTTTAAAATGGCACAACAATTCATAATTGCATCTTGTTGAATTTCCAAGAAAAATAGTACTTTATATGCTCAAACACACATATTTTGTGACTTTTCAAACTTTGAAGCTCGATAACTTTGGCAAATGTGGACCAAATTTGTTAACCAAAGTGTCTAATTAATCAGCTCGACGAGATCTTTAAAATGGCACAACAATTCATAATTGCATCTTGTTGAATTTCCAAGAAAAATAGTACTTTATATGCTCAAACACACATATTTTGTGACTTTTCAAACTTTGAAGCTCGATAACTTTGGCAAATGTGGACCAAATTTGTTAACCAAAGTGTCTAATTAATCAGCTCGACGAGATCTTTAAAATGGCACAACAATTCATAATTGCATCTTGTTGAATTTCCAAGAAAAATAGTACTTTATGTGCTCAAACACACATATTTTGTGACTTTTCAAACTTTGAAGCTCGATAACTTTGGCAAAAGTGGACCAAATTTGTTAACCAAAGTGTCAAATTAATCAGCTCGACGAGATCTTTAAAATGACACAACAATTCATGATTGCATCTTGTTGAATTTCCAAGAAAAATAGTACTTTATGTGCTCAAACACACAACTTTTGTGACTTTTCAAACTTTGAAGCTCGATAGCTTCGGCAAATGAGGACCAAATTTGTTAAACAGAGTGTAAAATTAATCAGCTCGACGAGATTTTGAATATGTCACAAAACATCATGATTGCATCTTGTTGAATTTCCAAGAAAAATAGTACTTTATATGCTCAAACACACATATTTTGTGACTTTTCAAACTTTGAAGCTCGATAACTTTGGCAAATGTGGACCAAATTTGTTAACCAAAGTGTCTAATTAATCAGCTCGACGAGATCTTTAAAATGACACAACAATTCATAATTGCATCTTGTTGAATTTCCAAGAAAAATAGTACTTTATGTGCTCAAACACACAACTTTTGTGACTTTTCCAATTTTGAAGCTCGATAACTTTGGCAAATGTGGACCAAATTTGTTAACCAAAGTGTCAAATTAATCAGCTCGACGAGATCTTTAAAATGGCACAACAATTCATAATTGCATCTTGTTGAATTTCCAAGAAAAATAGTACTTTATATGCTCAAACACACATATTTTGTGACTTTTCAAACTTTGAAGCTCGATAACTTTGGCAAATGTGGACCAAATTTGTTAACCAAAGTGTCTAATTAATCAGCTCGACGAGATCTTTAAAATGGCACAACAATTCATAATTGCATCTTGTTGAATTTCCAAGAAAAATAGTACTTTATATGCTCAAACACACATATTTTGTGACTTTTCAAACTTTGAAGCTCGATAACTTTGGCAAATGTGGACCAAATTTGTTAACCAAAGTGTCTAATTAATCAGCTCGACGAGATCTTTAAAATGACACAACAATTCATAATTGCATCTTGTTGAATTTCCAAGAAAAATAGTACTTTATGTGCACAAACACACAACTTTTGTGACTTTTCCAATTTTGAAGCTCGATAACTTTGGCAAATGTGGACCAAATTTGTTAACCAAAGTGTCAAATTAATCAGCTCGACGAGATCTTTAAAATGGCACAACAATTCATAATTGCATCTTGTTGAATTTCCAAGAAAAATAGTACTTTATATGCTCAAACACACATATTTTGTGACTTTTCAAACTTTGAAGCTCGATAACTTTGGCAAATGTGGACCAAATTTGTTAACCAAAGTGTCTAATTAATCAGCTCGACGAGATCTTTAAAATGACACAACAATTCATAATTGCATCTTGTTGAATTTCCAAGAAAAATAGTACTTTATGTGCACAAACACACAACTTTTGTGACTTTTCCAATTTTGAAGCTCGATAACTTTGGCAAATGTGGACCAAATTTGTTAACCAAAGTGTCAAATTAATCAGCTCGACGAGATCTTTAAAATGGCACAACAATTCATAATTGCATCTTGTTGAATTTCCAAGAAAAATAGTACTTTATATGCTCAAACACACATATTTTGTGACTTTTCAAACTTTGAAGCTCGATAACTTTGGCAAAAGTGGACCAAATTTGTTAACCAAAGTGTCAAATTAATCAGCTCGACGAGATCTTTAAAATGACACAACAATTCATGATTGCATCTTGATGAATTTCCAAGAAAAATAGTACTTTATATGCTCAAACACACATATTTTGTGACTTTTCAAACTTTGAAGCTCGATAACTTTGGCAAATGTGGACCAAATTTGTTAACCAAAGTGTCTAATTAATCAGCTCGACGAGATCTTTAAAATGACACAACAATTCATAATTGCATCTTGTTGAATTTCCAAGAAAAATAGTACTTTATATGCTCAAACACACATATTTTGTGACTTTTCAAACTTTGAAGCTCGATAACTTTGGCAAAAGTGGACCAAATTTGTTAACCAAAGTGTCAAATTAATCAGCTCGACGAGATCTTTAAAATGACACAACAATTCATGATTGCATCTTGTTGAATTTCCAAGAAAAATAGTACTTTATGTGCTCAAACACACAACTTTTGTGACTTTTCAAACTTTGAAGCTCGATAGCTTCGGCAAATGAAGACCAAATTTGTTAAACAAAGTGTCAAATTAATCAGCTCGACAAGGTTATGAAGATGTCACAACACACCATGATTACATCTTGTTGAACTTCCAAGAAAAATAGTACTTTATGTGCTCAAACACACAACTTTTGTGACTTTTCAAACTTTGAAGCTCGATAGCTTCGGCAAATGAAGACCAAATTTGTTAAACAAAGTGTCAAATTAATCAGCTCGACAAGGTTATGAAGATGTCACAACACACCATGATTACATCTTGTTGAACTTCCAAGAAAAATAGTACTTTATATGCTCAAACACACAACTTTTGTGTCTTTTCAAACTTTGAAGCTCGATAGCTTCGGCAAATGAAGACCAAATTTGTTAAACAAAGTGTCAAATTAATCAGCTCGACGAGATTTTGAATATGTCACAACACATCATGATTGCATCTTGTTGAATTTCCAAGAAAAATAGTACTTTATGTGCTCAAACACACAACTTGTGTGACTTCAAATTTTGAAGCTCGATAGCTTCGGCAAATGAAGACCAACTTTGTTAAACAAAGTGTCAAATTAATTAGCTCGACGAGATTTTGAATATGTCCCAACACATCATGATTGCATCTTGTTGAATTTCCAAGAAAAATAGTACTTTATGTGCTCAAACACACATATTTTGTGACTTTTCAAACTTTGAAGCTCGATAACTTCGGCAAATGTGGACCAAATTTCTTAAACAAAGTGTCAAATTAATCAGCTCATCGAGATTTTGAAGATGTCACAAAACATCATGATTGCATCTTGTTGAATTTCCAAGAAAAATAGTACTTTATATGCTCAAACACACATATTTTGTGACTTTTCAAACTTTGAAGCTCGATAACTTTGGCAAATGTGGACCAAATTTGTTAACCAAAGTGTCAAATTAATCAGCTCGACGAGATCTTTAAAATGACACAACAATTCATAATTGCATCTTGTTGAATTTCCAAGAAAAATAGTACTTTATGTGCACAAACACACAACTTTTGTGACTTTTCCAATTTTGAAGCTCGATAACTTTGGCAAATGTGGACCAAATTTGTTAACCAAAGTGTCAAATTAATCAGCTCGACGAGATCTTTAAAATGGCACAACAATTCATAATTGCATCTTGTTGAATTTCCAAGAAAAATAGTACTTTATATGCTCAAACACACATATTTTGTGACTTTTCAAACTTTGAAGCTCGATAACTTTGGCAAATGTGGACCAAATTTGTTAACCAAAGTGTCTAATTAATCAGCTCGACGAGATCTTTAAAATGGCACAACAATTCATAATTGCATCTTGTTGAATTTCCAAGAAAAATAGTACTTTATATGCTCAAACACACATATTTTGTGACTTTTCAAACTTTGAAGCTCGATAACTTTGGCAAATGTGGACCAAATTTGTTAACCAAAGTGTCTAATTAATCAGCTCGACGAGATCTTTAAAATGGCACAACAATTCATAATTGCATCTTGTTGAATTTCCAAGAAAAATAGTACTTTATGTGCTCAAACACACATATTTTGTGACTTTTCAAACTTTGAAGCTCGATAACTTTGGCAAAAGTGGACCAAATTTGTTAACCAAAGTGTCAAATTAATCAGCTCGACGAGATCTTTAAAATGACACAACAATTCATGATTGCATCTTGTTGAATTTCCAAGAAAAATAGTACTTTATGTGCTCAAACACACAACTTTTGTGACTTTTCAAACTTTGAAGCTCGATAGCTTCGGCAAATGAGGACCAAATTTGTTAAACAGAGTGTAAAATTAATCAGCTCGACGAGATTTTGAATATGTCACAAAACATCATGATTGCATCTTGTTGAATTTCCAAGAAAAATAGTACTTTATATGCTCAAACACACATATTTTGTGACTTTTCAAACTTTGAAGCTCGATAACTTTGGCAAATGTGGACCAAATTTGTTAACCAAAGTGTCTAATTAATCAGCTCGACGAGATCTTTAAAATGACACAACAATTCATAATTGCATCTTGTTGAATTTCCAAGAAAAATAGTACTTTATGTGCTCAAACACACAACTTTTGTGACTTTTCCAATTTTGAAGCTCGATAACTTTGGCAAATGTGGACCAAATTTGTTAACCAAAGTGTCAAATTAATCAGCTCGACGAGATCTTTAAAATGGCACAACAATTCATAATTGCATCTTGTTGAATTTCCAAGAAAAATAGTACTTTATATGCTCAAACACACATATTTTGTGACTTTTCAAACTTTGAAGCTCGATAACTTTGGCAAATGTGGACCAAATTTGTTAACCAAAGTGAATAATTAATCAGCTCGACGAGATCTTTAAAATGGCACAACAATTCATAATTGCATCTTGTTGAATTTCCAAGAAAAATAGTACTTTATATGCTCAAACACACATATTTTGTGACTTTTCAAACTTTGAAGCTCGATAACTTTGGCAAATGTGGACCAAATTTGTTAACCAAAGTGTCTAATTAATCAGCTCGACGAGATCTTTAAAATGACACAACAATTCATAATTGCATCTTGTTGAATTTCCAAGAAAAATAGTACTTTATGTGCTCAAACACACATATTTTGTGACTTTTCAAACTTTGAAGCTCGATAGCTTCGGCAAATGAAGACCAAATTTGTTATACAAAGTGTCAAATTAATCAGCTCGACGAGATTTTGAATATGTCACAACACATCATGATTGCATCTTGTTGAATTTCCAAGAAAAATAGTACTTTATGTGCTCAAACACACAACTTTTGTGACTTTTCAAACTTTGAAGCTCGATAGCTTCGGCAAATGAAGACCAAATTTGTTAAACAAAGTGTCAAATTAATCAGCTCGACAAGGTTATGAAGATGTCACAACACACCATGATTACATCTTGTTGAACTTCCAAGAAAAATAGTACTTTATGTGCTCAAACACACAACTTTTGTGACTTTTCAAACTTTGAAGCTCGATAGCTTCGGCAAATGAAGACCAAATTTGTTAAACAAAGTGTCAAATTAATCAGCTCGACAAGGTTATGAAGATGTCACAACACACCATGATTACATCTTGTTGAACTTCCAAGAAAAATAGTACTTTATATGCTCAAACACACAACTTTTGTGTCTTTTCAAACTTTGAAGCTCGATAGCTTCGGCAAATGAAGACCAAATTTGTTAAACAAAGTGTCAAATTAATCAGCTCGACAAGGTTATGAAGATGTCACAACACACCATGATTACATCTTGTTGAACTTCCAAGAAAAATAGTACTTTATATGCTCAAACACACAACTTTTGTGTCTTTTCAAACTTTGAAGCTCGATAGCTTCGGCAAATGAAGACCAAATTTGTTAAACAAAGTGTCAAATTAATCAGCTCGACGAGATTTTGAATATGTCACAACACATCATGATTGCATCTTGTTGAATTTCCAAGAAAAATAGTACTTTATGTGCTCAAACACACAACTTGTGTGACTTCAAATTTTGAAGCTCGATAGCTTCGGCAAATGAAGACCAACTTTGTTAAACAAAGTGTCAAATTAATTAGCTCGACGAGATTTTGAATATGTCCCAACACATCATGATTGCATCTTGATGAATTTCCAAGAAAAATAGTACTTTATGTGCTCAAACACACATATTTTGTGACTTTTCAAACTTTGAAGCTCGATAACTTCGGCAAATGTGGACCAAAGTTCTTAAACAAAGTGTCAAATTAATCAGCTCATCGAGATTTTGAAGATGTCACAAAACATCATGATTGCATCTTGTTGAATTTCCAAGAAAAATAGTACTTTATATGCTCAAACACACATATTTTGTGACTTTTCAAACTTTGAAGCTCGATAACTTTGGCAAATGTGGACCAAATTTGTTAACCAAAGTGTCAAATTAATCAGCTCGACGAGATCTTTAAAATGACACAACAATTCATAATTGCATCTTGTTGAATTTCCAAGAAAAATAGTACTTTATGTGCACAAACACACAACTTTTGTGACTTTTCCAATTTTGAAGCTCGATAACTTTGGCAAATGTGGACCAAATTTGTTAACCAAAGTGTCAAATTAATCAGCTCGACGAGATCTTTAAAATGGCACAACAATTCATAATTGCATCTTGTTGAATTTCCAAGAAAAATAGTACTTTATATGCTCAAACACACATATTTTGTGACTTTTCAAACTTTGAAGCTCGATAACTTTGGCAAATGTGGACCAAATTTGTTAACCAAAGTGTCTAATTAATCAGCTCGACGAGATCTTTAAAATGGCACAACAATTCATAATTGCATCTTGTTGAATTTCCAAGAAAAATAGTACTTTATATGCTCAAACACACATATTTTGTGACTTTTCAAACTTTGAAGCTCGATAACTTTGGCAAATGTGGACCAAATTTGTTAACCAAAGTGTCTAATTAATCAGCTCGACGAGATTTTGAATATGTCACAACACATCATGATTGCATCTTGTTGAATTTCCAAGAAAAATAGTACTTTATGTGCTCAAACACACATATTTTGTGACTTTTCAAACTTTGAAGCTCGATAACTTTGGCAAAAGTGGACCAAATTTGTTAACCAAAGTGTCAAATTAATCAGCTCGACGAGATCTTTAAAATGACACAACAATTCATGATTGCATCTTGTTGAATTTCCAAGAAAAATAGTACTTTATGTGCTCAAACACACAACTTTTGTGACTTTTCAAACTTTGAAGCTCGATAGCTTCGGCAAATGAGGACCAAATTTGTTAAACAGAGTGTAAAATTAATCAGCTCGACGAGATTTTGAATATGTCATAAAACATCATGATTGCATCTTGTTGAATTTCCAAGAAAAATAGTACTTTATATGCTCAAACACACATATTTTGTGACTTTTCAAACTTTGAAGCTCGATAACTTTGGCAAATGTGGACCAAATTTGTTAACCAAAGTGTCTAATTAATCAGCTCGACGAGATCTTTAAAATGACACAACAATTCATAATTGCATCTTGTTGAATTTCCAAGAAAAATAGTACTTTATGTGCTCAAACACACATATTTTGTGACTTTTCAAACTTTGAAGCTCGATAGCTTCGGCAAATGAAGACCAAATTTGTTATACAAAGTGTCAAATTAATCAGCTCGACGAGATTTTGAATATGTCACAACACATCATGATTGCATCTTGTTGAATTTCCAAGAAAAATAGTACTTTATGTGCTCAAACACACAACTTTTGTGACTTTTCAAACTTTGAAGCTCGATAGCTTCGGCAAATGAAGACCAAATTTGTTAAACAAAGTGTCAAATTAATCAGCTCGACAAGGTTATGAAGATGTCACAACACACCATGATTACATCTTGTTGAACTTCCAAGAAAAATAGTACTTTATGTGCTCAAACACACAACTTTTGTGACTTTTCAAACTTTGAAGCTCGATAGCTTCGGCAAATGAAGACCAAATTTGTTAAACAAAGTGTCAAATTAATCAGCTCGACAAGGTTATGAAGATGTCACAACACACCATAATTGCATCTTGTTGAATTTCCAAGAAAAATAGTACTTTATATGCTCAAACACACATATTTTGTGACTTTTCAAACTTTGAAGCTCGATAACTTTGGCAAAAGTGGACCAAATTTGTTAACCAAAGTGTCAAATTAATCAGCTCGACGAGATCTTTAAAATGACACAACAATTCATGATTGCATCTTGTTGAATTTCCAAGAAAAATAGTACTTTATGTGCTCAAACACACAACTTTTGTGACTTTTCAAACTTTGAAGCTCGATAGCTTCGGCAAATGAAGACCAAATTTGTTAAACAAAGTGTCAAATTAATCAGCTCGACAAGGTTATGAAGATGTCACAACACACCATGATTACATCTTATTGAACTTCCAAGAAAAATAGTACTTTATGTGCTCAAACACACAACTTTTGTGACTTTTCAAACTTTGAAGCTCGATAGCTTCGGCAAATGAAGACCAAATTTGTTAAACAAAGTGTCAAATTAATCAGCTCGACAAGGTTATGAAGATGTCACAACACACCATGATTACATCTTGTTGAACTTCCAAGAAAAATAGTACTTTATATGCTCAAACACACAACTTTTGTGTCTTTTCAAACTTTGAAGCTCGATAGCTTCGGCAAATGAAGACCAAATTTGTTAAACAAAGTGTCAAATTAATCAGCTCGACGAGATTTTGAATATGTCACAACACATCATGATTGCATCTTATTGAATTTCCAAGAAAAATAGTACTTTATGTGCTCAAACACACAACTTGTGTGACTTCAAATTTTGAAGCTCGATAGCTTCGGCAAATGAAGACCAACTTTGTTAAACAAAGTGTCAAATTAATTAGCTCGACGAGATTTTGAATATGTCCCAACACATCATGATTGCATCTTGTTGAATTTCCAAGAAAAATAGTACTTTATGTGCTCAAACACACATATTTTGTGACTTTTCAAACTTTGAAGCTCGATAACTTCGGCAAATGTGGACCAAAGTTCTTAAACAAAGTGTCAAATTAATCAGCTCATCGAGATTTTGAAGATGTCACAAAACATCATGATTGCATCTTATTGAATTTCCAAGAAAAATAGTACTTTATATGCTCAAACACACATATTTTGTGACTTTTCAAACTTTGAAGCTCGATAACTTTGGCAAATGTGGACCAAATTTGTTAACCAAAGTGTCAAATTAATCAGCTCGACGAGATCTTTAAAATGACACAACAATTCATAATTGCATCTTGTTGAATTTCCAAGAAAAATAGTACTTTATGTGCACAAACACACAACTTTTGTGACTTTTCCAATTTTGAAGCTCGATAACTTTGGCAAATGTGGACCAAATTTGTTAACCAAAGTGTCAAATTAATCAGCTCGACGAGATCTTTAAAATGGTACAACAATTCATAATTGCATCTTGTTGAATTTCCAAGAAAAATAGTACTTTATATGCTCAAACACACATATTTTGTGACTTTTCAAACTTTGAAGCTCGATAACTTTGGCAAATGTGGACCAAATTTGTTAACCAAAGTGTCTAATTAATCAGCTCGACGAGATCTTTAAAATGGCACAACAATTCATAATTGCATCTTGTTGAATTTCCAAGAAAAATAGTACTTTATATGCTCAAACACACATATTTTGTGACTTTTCAAACTTTGAAGCTCGATAACTTTGGCAAATGTGGACCAGATTTGTTAACCAAAGTGTCTAATTAATCAGCTCGACGAGATTTTGAATATGTCACAACACATCATGATTGCATCTTGTTGAATTTCCAAGAAAAATAGTACTTTATGTGCTCAAACACACATATTTTGTGACTTTTCAAACTTTGAAGCTCGATAACTTTGGCAAAAGTGGACCAAATTTGTTAACCAAAGTGTCAAATTAATCAGCTCGACGAGATCTTTAAAATGACACAACAATTCATGATTGCATCTTGTTGAATTTCCAAGAAAAATAGTACTTTATGTGCTCAAACACACAACTTTTGTGACTTTTCAAACTTTGAAGCTCGATAGCTTCGGCAAATGAGGACCAAATTTGTTAAACAGAGTGTAAAATTAATCAGCTCGACGAGATTTTGAATATGTCACAAAACATCATGATTGCATCTTGTTGAATTTCCAAGAAAAATAGTACTTTATATGCTCAAACACACATATTTTGTGACTTTTCAAACTTTGAAGCTCGATAACTTTGGCAAATGTGGACCAAATTTGTTAACCAAAGTGTCTAATTAATCAGCTCGACGAGATCTTTAAAATGACACAACAATTCATAATTGCATCTTGTTGAATTTCCAAGAAAAATAGTACTTTATGTGCTCAAACACACATATTTTGTGACTTATCAAACTTTGAAGCTCGATAGCTTCGGCAAATGAAGACCAAATTTGTTATACAAAGTGTCAAATTAATCAGCTCGACGAGATTTTGAATATGTCACAACACATCATGATTGCATCTTGTTGAATTTCCAAGAAAAATAGTACTTTATGTGCTCAAACACACAACTTTTGTGACTTTTCAAACTTTGAAGCTCGATAGCTTCGGCAAATGAAGACCAAATTTGTTAAACAAAGTGTCAAATTAATCAGCTCGACAAGGTTATGAAGATGTCACAACACACCATGATTACATCTTGTTGAACTTCCAAGAAAAATAGTACTTTATGTGCTCAAACACACAACTTTTGTGACTTTTCAAACTTTGAAGCTCGATAGCTTCGGCAAATGAAGACCAAATTTGTTAAACAAAGTGTCAAATTAATCAGCTCGACAAGGTTATGAAGATGTCACAACACACCATGATTACATCTTGTTGAACTTCCAAGAAAAATAGTACTTTATATGCTCAAACACACAACTTTTGTGTCTTTTCAAACTTTGAAGCTCGATAGCTTCGGCAAATGAAGACCAAATTTGTTAAACAAAGTGTCAAATTAATCAGCTCGACAAGGTTATGAAGATGTCACAACACACCATGATTACATCTTGTTGAACTTCCAAGAAAAATAGTACTTTATATGCTCAAACACACAACTTTTGTGTCTTTTCAAACTTTGAAGCTCGATAGCTTCGGCAAATGAAGACCAAATTTGTTAAACAAAGTGTCAAATTAATCAGCTCGACGAGATTTTGAATATGTCACAACACATCATGATTGCATCTTGTTGAATTTCCAAGAAAAATAGTACTTTATGTGCTCAAACACACAACTTGTGTGACTTCAAATTTTGAAGCTCGATAGCTTCGGCAAATGAAGACCAACTTTGTTAAACAAAGTGTCAAATTAATTAGCTCGACGAGATTTTGAATATGTCCCAACACATCATGATTGCATCTTGTTGAATTTCCAAGAAAAATAGTACTTTATGTGCTCAAACACACATATTTTGTGACTTTTCAAACTTTGAAGCTCGATAACTTCGGCAAATGTGGACCAAAGTTCTTAAACAAAGTGTCAAATTAATCAGCTCATCGAGATTTTGAAGATGTCACAAAACATCATGATTGCATCTTGTTGAATTTCCAAGAAAAATAGTACTTTATATGCTCAAACACACATATTTTGTGACTTTTCAAACTTTGAAGCTCGATGACTTTGGCAAATGTGGACCAAATTTGTTAACCAAAGTGTCTAATTAATCAGCTCGACGAGATCTTTAAAATGGCACAACAATTCATAATTGCATCTTGTTGAATTTCCAAGAAAAATAGTACTTTATATGCTCAAACACACATATTTTGTGACTTTTCAAAATTTGAAGCTCGATAACTTTGGCAAATGTGGACCAAATTTGTTAACCAAAGTGTCTAATTAATCAGCTCGACGAGATCTTTAAAATGGCACAACAATTCATGATTGCATCTTGTTGAATTTCAAAGAAAAATAGTACTTTATGTGCTCAAACACACAACTTTTGTGACTTTTCAAACTTTGAAGCTCGATAGCTTCGGCAAATGAAGACCAAATTTGTTAAACAAAGTGTCAAATTAATCAGCTCGACAAGGTTATGAAGATGTCACAACACACCATGATTACATCTTGTTGAACTTCCAAGAAAAATAGTACTTTATATGCTCAAACACACAACTTTTGTGACTTTTCAAACTTTGAAGCTCGATAGCTTCGGCAAATGAAGACCAAATTTGTTAAACAAAGTGTCAAATTAATCAGCTCGACGAGATTTTGAATATGTCACAACACATCATGATTGCATCTTGTTGAATTTCCAAGAAAAATAGTACTTTATGTGCTCAAACACACAACTTGTGTGACTTCAAATTTTGAAGCTCGATAGCTTCGGCAAATGAAGACCAACTTTGTTAAACAAAGTGTCAAATTAATTAGCTCGACGAGATTTTGAATATGTCCCAACACATCATGATTGCATCTTGTTGAATTTCCAAGAAAAATAGTACTTTATGTGCTCAAACACACATATTTTGTGACTTTTCAAACTTTGAAGCTCGATAACTTTGGCAAATGTGGACCAAATTTGTTAACCAAAGTGTCAAATTAATCAGCTCGACGAGATCTTTAAAATGACACAACAATTCATAATTGCATCTTGTTGAATTTTCAGGAAAAAAAATAGTACTTTATGTGCACAAACACACAACTTTTGTGACTTTTCCAATTTTGAAGCTCGATAACTTTGGCAAATGTGGACCAAATTTGTTAACCAAAGTGTCAAATTAATCAGCTCGACGAGATCTTTAAAATGGCACAACAATTCATAATTGCATCTTGTTGAATTTCCAAGAAAAATAGTACTTTATATGCTCAAACACACATATTTTGTGACTTTTCAAACTTTGAAGCTCGATAACTTTGGCAAATGTGGACCAAATTTGTTAACCAAAGTGTCTAATTAATCAGCTCGACGAGATTTTGAATATGTCACAACACATCATGATTGCATCTTGTTGAATTTCCAAGAAAAATAGTACTTTATGTGCTCAAACACACATATTTTGTGACTTTTCAAACTTTGAACCTCGATAACTTTGGCAAAAGTGGACCAAATTTGTTAACCAAAGTGTCAAATTAATCAGCTCGACGAGATCTTTAAAATGACACAACAATTCATGATTGCATCTTGTTGAATTTCCAAGAAAAATAGTACTTTATGTGCTCAAACACACAACTTTTGTGACTTTTCAAACTTTGAAGCTCGATAGCTTCGGCAAATGAGGACCAAATTTGTTAAACAGAGTGTAAAATTAATCAGCTCGACGAGATTTTGAATATGTCACAAAACATCATGATTGCATCTTGTTGAATTTCCAAGAAAAATAGTACTTTATATGCTCAAACACACATATTTTGTGACTTTTCAAACTTTGAAGCTCGATAACTTTGGCAAATGTGGACCAAATTTGTTAACCAAAGTGTCTAATTAATCAGCTCGACGAGATTTTGAATATGTCACAACACATCATGATTGCATCTTGTTGAACTTCCAAGAAAAATAGTACTTTATGTGCTCAAACACTAAACTTGTGTGACTTCAAATTTTGAAGCTCGATAGCTTCGGCATATGAAGACCAACTTTGTTAAACAAAGTGTCAAATTAATTAGCTCGACGAGATTTTGAATATGTCCCAACACATCATGATTGCATCTTGTTGAATTTCCAAGAAAAATAGTACTTTATGTGCTTAAACACACATATTTTGTGACTTTTCAAACTTTGAAGCTCGATAACTTCGGCAAATGTGGACCAAAGTTCTTAAACAAAGTGTCAAATTAATCAGCTCATCGAGATTTTGAAGATGTCACAAAACATCATGATTGCATCTTGTTGAATTTCCAAGAAAAATAGTACTTTATGTGCTCAAACACACAACTTTTGTGACTTTTCAAACTTTGAAGCTCGATAGCTTCGGCAAATGAGGACCAAATTTGTTAAACAGAGTGTCAAATTAATCAGCTCGACGAGATTTTGAATATGTCACAACACATCATGATTGCATCTTGTTGAATTTCCAAGAAAAATAGTACTTTATGTGCTCAAACACACAACTTTTGTGACTTTTCAAACTTTGAAGCTCGATAGCTTCGGCAAATGAAGACCAAATTTGTTAAACAAAGTGTCAAATTAATCAGCTCGACAAGGTTATGAAGATGTCACAACACACCATGATTACATCTTGTTGAACTTCCAAGAAAAATAGTACTTTATGTGCTCAAACACACAACTTTTGTGACTTTTCAAACTTTGAAGCTCGATAGCTTCGGCAAATGAAGACCAAATTTGTTAAACAAAGTGTCAAATTAATCAGCTCGACAAGGTTATGAAGATGTCACAACAATTCATGATTGCATCTTGTTGAATTTCAAAGAAAAATAGTACTTTATGTGCTCAAACACACAACTTTTGTGACTTTTCAAACTTTGAAGCTCGATAGCTTCGGCAAATGAAGACCAAATTTGTTAAACAAAGTGTCAAATTAATCAGCTCGACAAGGTTATGAAGATGTCACAACACACCATGATTACATCTTGTTGAACTTCCAAGAAAAATAGTACTTTATGTGCTCAAACACACAACTTTTGTGACTTTTCAAACTTTGAAGCTCGATAGCTTCGGCAAATGAAGACCAAATTTGTTAAACAAAGTGTCAAATTAATCAGCTCGACAAGGTTATGAAGATGTCACAACACACCATGATTACATCTTGTTGAACTTCCAAGAAAAATAGTACTTTATATGCTCAAACACACAACTTTTGTGACTTTTCAAACTTTGAAGCTCGATAGCTTCGGCAAATGAAGACCAAATTTGTTAAACAAAGTGTCAAATTAATCAGCTCGACAAGGTTATGAAGATGTCACAACACACCATGATTACATCTTGTTGAACTTCCAAGAAAAATAGTACTTTATATGCTCAAACACACAACTTTTGTGACTTTTCAAACTTTGAAGCTCGATAGCTTCGGCAAATGAAGACCAAATTTGTTAAACAAAGTGTCAAATTAATCAGCTCGACGAGATTTTGAATATGTCACAACACATCATGATTGCATCTTGTTGAATTTCCAAGAAAAATAGTACTTTATGTGCTCAAACACACAACTTGTGTGACTTCAAATTTTGAAGCTCGATAGCTTCGGCAAATGAAGACCAACTTTGTTAAACAAAGTGTCAAATTAATTAGCTCGACGAGATTTTGAATATGTCCCAACACATCATGATTGCATCTTGTTGAATTTCCAAGAAAAATAGTACTTTATGTGCTCAAACACACATATTTTGTGACTTTTCAAACTTTGAAGCTCGATAACTTTGGCAAATGTGGACCAAATTTGTTAACCAAAGTGTCAAATTAATCAGCTCGACGAGATCTTTAAAATGACACAACAATTCATAATTGCATCTTGTTGAATTTTCAGGAAAAAAAATAGTACTTTATGTGCACAAACACACAACTTTTGTGACTTTTCCAATTTTGAAGCTCGATAACTTTGGCAAATGTGGACCAAATTTGTTAACCAAAGTGTCAAATTAATCAGCTCGACGAGATCTTTAAAATGGCACAACAATTCATAATTGCATCTTGTTGAATTTCCAAGAAAAATAGTACTTTATATGCTCAAACACACATATTTTGTGACTTTTCAAACTTTGAAGCTCGATAACTTTGGCAAATGTGGACCAAATTTGTTAACCAAAGTGTCTAATTAATCAGCTCGACGAGATTTTGAATATGTCACAACACATCATGATTGCATCTTGTTGAATTTCCAAGAAAAATAGTACTTTATGTGCTCAAACACACATATTTTGTGACTTTTCAAACTTTGAACCTCGATAACTTTGGCAAAAGTGGACCAAATTTGTTAACCAAAGTGTCAAATTAATCAGCTCGACGAGATCTTTAAAATGACACAACAATTCATGATTGCATCTTGTTGAATTTCCAAGAAAAATAGTACTTTATGTGCTCAAACACACAACTTTTGTGACTTTTCAAACTTTGAAGCTCGATAGCTTCGGCAAATGAGGACCAAATTTGTTAAACAGAGTGTAAAATTAATCAGCTCGACGAGATTTTGAATATGTCACAAAACATCATGATTGCATCTTGTTGAATTTCCAAGAAAAATAGTACTTTATATGCTCAAACACACATATTTTGTGACTTTTCAAACTTTGAAGCTCGATAACTTTGGCAAATGTGGACCAAATTTGTTAACCAAAGTGTCTAATTAATCAGCTCGACGAGATTTTGAATATGTCACAACACATCATGATTGCATCTTGTTGAACTTCCAAGAAAAATAGTACTTTATGTGCTCAAACACTAAACTTGTGTGACTTCAAATTTTGAAGCTCGATAGCTTCGGCATATGAAGACCAACTTTGTTAAACAAAGTGTCAAATTAATTAGCTCGACGAGATTTTGAATATGTCCCAACACATCATGATTGCATCTTGTTGAATTTCCAAGAAAAATAGTACTTTATGTGCTTAAACACACATATTTTGTGACTTTTCAAACTTTGAAGCTCGATAACTTCGGCAAATGTGGACCAAAGTTCTTAAACAAAGTGTCAAATTAATCAGCTCATCGAGATTTTGAAGATGTCACAAAACATCATGATTGCATCTTGTTGAATTTCCAAGAAAAATAGTACTTTATGTGCTCAAACACACAACTTTTGTGACTTTTCAAACTTTGAAGCTCGATAGCTTCGGCAAATGAGGACCAAATTTGTTAAACAGAGTGTCAAATTAATCAGCTCGACGAGATTTTGAATATGTCACAACACATCATGATTGCATCTTGTTGAACTTCCAAGAAAAATAGTACTTTATGTGCTCAAACACACAACTTTTGTGACTTTTCAAACTTTGAAGCTCGATAGCTTCGGCAAATGAGGACCAAATTTGTTAAACAGAGTGTAAAATTAATCAGCTCGACGAGATTTTGAATATGTCACAACACATCATGATTGCATCTTGTTGAATTTCCAAGAAAAATAGTACTTTATGTGCTCAAACACACAACTTTTGTGACTTTTCAAACTTTGAAGCTCGATAGCTTCGGCAAATGAAGACCAAATTTGTTAAACAAAGTGTCAAATTAATCAGCTCGACGAGATTTTGAATATGTCACAACACATCATGATTGCATCTTGTTGAATTTCCAAGAAAAATAGTACTTTATGTGCTCAAACACACATATTTTGTGACTTTTCAAACTTTGAAGCTCGATAGCTTCGGCAAATGAGGACCAAATTTGTTAAACAGAGTGTAAAATTAATCAGCTCGACGAGATTTTGAATATGTCACAACACATCATGATTGCATCTTGTTGAATTTCCAAGAAAAATAGTACTTTATGAGCTCAAACACACAACTTTTGTGACTTTTCAAACTTTGAAGCTCGATAGCTTCGGCAAATGAGGACCAAATTTGTTAAACAGAGTGTAAAATTAATCAGCTCGACGAGATTTTGAATATGTCACAACACATCATGATTGCATCTTGTTGAATTTCCAAGAAAAATAGTACTTTATGTGCTCAAACACACAACTTTTGTGACTTTTAAAACTCTGAAGCTCGATAACTTTGGCAAATGTTGACCAAATTTGTTACACAAAGTGTCAAAGTAATCACCTCAACGAGATTTTGAAGATGTCACAATACATCATGATTACATCTTGTTGAACTTCCAAGAAAAATAGTACTTTATGTGCTCAAACACTAAACTTGTGTGACTTCAAATTTTGAAGCTCGATAGCTTCGGCATATGAAGACCAACTTTGTTAAACAAAGTGTCAAATTAATTAGCTCGACGAGATTTTGAATATGTCCCAACACATCATGATTGCATCTTGTTGAATTTCCAAGAAAAATAGTACTTTATGTGCTTAAACACACATATTTTGTGACTTTTCAAACTTTGAAGCTCGATAACTTCGGCAAATGTGGACCAAAGTTCTTAAACAAAGTGTCAAATTAATCAGCTCATCGAGATTTTGAAGATGTCACAAAACATCATGATTGCATCTTGTTGAATTTCCAAGAAAAATAGTACTTTATATGCTCAAACACACATATTTTGTGACTTTTCAAACTTTGAAGCTCGATAGCTTCGGCAAATGAAGACCAAATTTGTTAAACAGAGTGTAAAATTAATCAGCTCGACGAGATTTTGAATATGTCACAACACATCATGATTGCATCTTGTTGAATTTCCAAGAAAAATAGTACTTTATGTGCTCAAACACACAACTTTTGTGACTTTTCAAACTTTGAAGCTCGATAGCTTCGGCAAATGAAGACCAAATTTGTTAAACAAAGTGTCAAATTAATCAGCTCGACGAGATCTTTAAAATGACACAACAATTCATAATTGCATCTTGTTGAATTTCCAAGAAAAATAGTACTTTATGTGCTCAAACACACATATTTTGTGACTTTTCAAACTTTGAAGCTCGATAGCTTCGGCAAATGAAGACCAAATTTGTTAAACAGAGTGTAAAATTAATCAGCTCGACGAGATTTTGAATATGTCACAACACATCATGATTGCATCTTGTTGAATTTCCAAGAAAAATAGTACTTTATGTGCTCAAACCCACAACTTTTGTGACTTTTCAAACTTTGAAGCTCGATAGCTTCGGCAAATGAAGACCAAATTTGTTAAACAAAGTGTCAAATTAATCAGCTCGACGAGATTTTGAATATGTCACAACACATCATGATTGCATCTTGTTGAATTTCCAAGAAAAATAGTACTTTATGTGCTCAAACACACATATTTTGTGACTTTTCAAACTTTGAAGCTCGATAACTTCTGCAAATGTGGACCAAAGTTCTTAAACAAAGTGTCAAATTAATCAGCTCATCGAGATTTTGAAGATGTCACAAAACATCATGATTGCATCTTGTTGAATTTCCAAGAAAAATAGTACTTTATGTGCTCAAACACACATATTTTGTGACTTTTCAAACTTTGAAGCTCGATAACTTCGGCAAATGTGGACCAAAGTTCTTAAACAAAGTGTCAAATTAATCAGCTCATCGAGATTTTGAAGATGTCACAAAACATCATGATTGCATCTTGTTGAATTTCCAAGAAAAATAGTACTTTATGTGCTCAAACACACAACTTTTGTGACTTTTCAAACTTTGAAGCTCGATAGCTTCGGCAAATGAGGACCAAATTTGTTAAACAGAGTGTAAAATTAATCAGCTCGACGAGATTTTGAATATGTCACAACACATCATGATTGCATCTTGTTGAATTTCCAAGAAAAATAGTACTTTATGAGCTCAAACACACAACTTTTGTGACTTTTCAAACTTTGAAGCTCGATAGCTTCGGCAAATGAGGACCAAATTTGTTAAACAGAGTGTAAAATTAATCAGCTCGACGAGATTTTGAATATGTCACAACACATCATGATTGCATCTTGTTGAATTTCCAAGAAAAATAGTACTTTATGTGCTCAAACACACAACTTTTGTGACTTTTCCAATTTTGAAGCTCGATAACTGTGGCAAATGTGGACCAAATTTGTTAACCAAAGTGTCAAATTAATCAGCTCGACGAGATCTTTAAAATGGCACAACAATTCATAATTGCATCTTGTTGAATTTCCAAGAAAAATAGTACTTTATGTGCTCAAACACACATATTTTGTGACTTTTCAAACTTTGAAGCTCGATAGCTTCGGCAAATGAAAACCAAATTTGTTAAACAAAGTGTCAAATTAATCAGCTCGACGAGATTTTGAATATGTCACAACACATCATGATTGCATCTTGTTGAATTTCCAAGAAAAATAGTACTTTATGTGCTCAAACACACAACTTTTGTGACTTTTCAAACTTTGAAGCTCGATAACTTCGGCAAATGTGGACCAAAGTTCTTAAACAAAGTGTCAAATTAATCAGCTCATCGAGATTTTGAAGATGTCACAAAACATCATGATTGCATCTTGTTGAATTTCCAAGAAAAATAGTACTTTATGTGCTCAAACACACAACTTTTGTGACTTTTCAAACTTTGAAGCTCGATAGCTTCGGCAAATGAGGACCAAATTTGTTAAACAGAGTGTAAAATTAATCAGCTCGACGAGATTTTGAATATGTCACAACACATCATGATTGCATCTTGTTGAATTTCCAAGAAAAATAGTACTTTATGTGCTCAAACACACAACTTTTGTGACTTTTCAAACTTTGAAGCTCGATAGCTTCGGCAAATGAGGACCAAATTTGTTAAACAGAGTGTAAAATTAATCAGCTCGACGAGATTTTGAATATGTCACAACACATCATGATTGCATCTTGTTGAATTTCCAAGAAAAGTAGTACTTTATGTGCTCAAACACACAACTTTTGTGACTTTTCAAACTTTGAAGCTCGATAGCTTCGGCAAATGAGGACCAAATTTGTTAAACAGAGTGTAAAATTAATCAGCTCGACGAGATTTTGAATATGTCACAACACATCATGATTGCATCTTGTTGAATTTTCAAGAAAAATAGTACTTTATGTGCTCAAACACACAACTTTTGTGACTTTTCCAATTTTGAAGCTCGATAACTTCGGCAAATGTGGACCAAATTTCTTATACAAAGTGTCAAATTAATCAGCTCAACAAGGTTATGAAGATGTCACAACACACCATGATTACATCTTGTTGAACTTCCAAGAAATATAGTACTTTATGTGCTCAAACACACATATTTTGTGACTTTTAAAACTCTGAAGCTCGATAACTTTGGCAAATGTTGACCAAATTTGTTAAACAGAGTGTAAAATTAATCAGCTCGACGAGATTTTGAATATGTCACAACACATCATGATTGCATCTTGTTGAATTTCCAAGAAAAGTAGTACTTTATGTGCTCAAACACACATATTTTGTGACTTTTCAAACTTTGAAGCTCGATAGCTTCGGCAAATGAAGACCAAATTTGTTAAACAGAGTGTAAAATTAATCAGCTCGACGAGATTTTGAATATGTCACAACACATCATGATTGCATCTTGTTGAATTTCCAAGAAAAATAGTACTTTATGTGCTCAAACACACAACTTTTGTGACTTTTCAAACTTTGAAGCTCGATAGCTTCGGCAAATGAAGACCAAATTTGTTAAACAAAGTGTCAAATTAATCAGCTCGACGAGATCTTTAAAATGACACAACAATTCATAATTGCATCTTGTTGAATTTCCAAGAAAAATAGTACTTTATGTGCTCAAACACACAACTTTTGTGACTTTTCAAACTTTGAAGCTCGATAGCTTCGGCAAATGAGGACCAAATTTGTTAAACAGAGTGTAAAATTAATCAGCTCGACGAGATTTTGAATATGTCACAACACATCATGATTGCATCTTGTTGAATTTCCAAGAAAAGTAGTACTTTATGTGCTCAAACACACAACTTTTGTGACTTTTCAAACTTTGAAGCTCGATAGCTTCGGCAAATGAGGACCAAATTTGTTAAACAGAGTGTAAAATTAATCAGCTCGACGAGATTTTGAATATGTCACAACACATCATGATTGCATCTTGTTGAATTTTCAAGAAAAATAGTACTTTATGTGCTCAAACACACAACTTTTGTGACTTTTCCAATTTTGAAGCTCGATAACTTCGGCAAATGTGGACCAAATTTCTTATACAAAGTGTCAAATTAATCAGCTCAACAAGGTTATGAAGATGTCACAACACACCATGATTACATCTTGTTGAACTTCCAAGAAATATAGTACTTTATGTGCTCAAACACACATATTTTGTGACTTTTAAAACTCTGAAGCTCGATAACTTTGGCAAATGTTGACCAAATTTGTTACACAAAGTGTCAAAGTAATCACCTCAACGAGATTTTGAAGATGTCACAATACATCATGATTACATCTTGTTGAACTTCCAAGAAAAATAGTACTTTATGTGCTCAAACACTAAACTTGTGTGACTTCAAATTTTGAAGCTCGATAGCTTCGGCATATGAAGACCAACTTTGTTAAACAAAGTGTCAAATTAATTAGCTCGACGAGATTTTGAATATGTCCCAACACATCATGATTGCATCTTGTTGAATTTCCAAGAAAAATAGTACTTTATGTGCTTAAACACACATATTTTGTGACTTTTCAAACTTTGAAGCTCGATAACTTCGGCAAATGTGGACCAAAGTTCTTAAACAAAGTGTCTAATTAATCAGCTCGACGAGATTTTGAATATGTCACAACACATCATGATTGCATCTTGTTGAACTTCCAAGAAAAATAGTACTTTATCTGCTCAAACACTAAACTTGTGTGACTTCAAATTTTGAAGCTCGATAGCTTCGGCATATGAAGACCAACTTTGTTAAACAAAGTGTCAAATTAATTAGCTCGACGAGATTTTGAATATGTCCCAACATATCATGATTGCATCTTGTTGAATTTCCAAGAAAAATAGTACTTTATGTGCTTAAACACACATATTTTGTGACTTTTCAAACTTTGAAGCTCGATAACTTCGGCAAATGTGGACCAAAGTTCTTAAACAAAGTGTCAAATTAATCAGCTCATCGAGATTTTGAAGATGTCACAAAACATCATGATTGCATCTTGTTGAATTTCCAAGAAAAATAGTACTTTATGTGCTCAAACACACAACTTTTGTGACTTTTCAAACTTTGAAGCTCGATAGCTTCGGCAAATGAGGACCAAATTTGTTAAACAGAGTGTCAAATTAATCAGCTCGACGAGATTTTGAATATGTCACAACACATCATGATTGCATCTTGTTGAACTTCCAAGAAAAATAGTACTTTATGTGCTCAAACACACAACTTTTGTGACTTTTCAAACTTTGAAGCTCGATAGCTTCGGCAAATGAGGACCAAATTTGTTAAACAGAGTGTAAAATTAATCAGCTCGACGAGATTTTGAATATGTCACAACACATCATGATTGCATCTTGTTGAATTTCCAAGAAAAATAGTACTTTATGTGCTCAAACACACAACTTTTGTGACTTTTCAAACTTTGAAGCTCGATAGCTTCGGCAAATGAAGACCAAATTTGTTAAACAAAGTGTCAAATTAATCAGCTCGACGAGATTTTGAATATGTCACAACACATCATGATTGCATCTTGTTGAATTTCCAAGAAAAATAGTAATTTATGTGCTCAAACACACATATTTTGTGACTTTTCAAACTTTGAAGCTCGATAGCTTCGGCAAATGAGGACCAAATTTGTTAAACAGAGTGTAAAATTAATCAGCTCGACGAGATTTTGAATATGTCACAACACATCATGATTGCATCTTGTTGAATTTCCAAGAAAAATAGTACTTTATGTGCTCAAACACACAACTTTTGTGACTTTTCCAATTTTGAAGCTCGATAACTTCGGCAAATGTGGACCAAATTTCTTATACAAAGTGTCAAATTAATCAGCTCAACAAGGTTATGAAGATGTCACAACACACCATGATTACATCTTGTTGAACTTCCAAGAAATATAGTACTTTATGTGCTCAAACACACATATTTTGTGACTTTTAAAACTCTGAAGCTCGATAACTTTGGCAAATGTTGACCAAATTTGTTACACAAAGTGTCAAAGTAATCACCTCAACGAGATTTTGAAGATGTCACAATACATCATGATTACATCTTGTTGAACTTCCAAGAAAAATAGTACTTTATGTGCTCAAACACTAAACTTGTGTGACTTCAAATTTTGAAGCTCGATAGCTTCGGCATATGAAGACCAACTTTGTTAAACAAAGTGTCAAATTAATTAGCTCGACGAGATTTTGAATATGTCCCAACACATCATGATTGCATCTTGTTGAATTTCCAAGAAAAATAGTACTTTATGTGCTTAAACACACATATTTTGTGACTTTTCAAACTTTGAAGCTCGATAACTTCGGCAAATGTGGACCAAAGTTCTTAAACAAAGTGTCAAATTAATCAGCTCATCGAGATTTTGAAGATGTCACAAAACATCATGATTGCATCTTGTTGAATTTCCAAGAAAAATAGTACTTTATATGCTCAAACACACATATTTTGTGACTTTTCAAACTTTGAAGCTCGATAACTTTAGCAAATGTGGACCAAATTTGTTTTACCAAAGTGTCAAATTAATCAGCTCGACGAGATCTTTAAAATGACACAACAATTCATAATTGCATCTTGTTGAATTTCCAAGAAAAATAGTACTTTATGTGCTCAAACACACATATTTTGTGACTTTTCAAACTTTGAAGCTCGATAGCTTCGGCAAATGAAGACCAAATTTGTTAAACAGAGTGTAAAATTAATCAGCTCGACGAGATTTTGAATATGTCACAACACATCATGATTGCATCTTGTTGAATTTCCAAGAAAAATAGTACTTTATGTGCTCAAACACACAAGTTTTGTGACTTTTCAAACTTTGAAGCTCGATAGCTTCGGCAAATGAAGACCAAATTTGTTAAACAAAGTGTCAAATTAATCAGCTCGACGAGATTTTGAATATGTCACAACACATCATGATTGCATCTTGTTGAATTTCCAAGAAAAATAGTACTTTATGTGCTCAAACACACATATTTTGTGACTTTTCAAACTTTGAAGCTCGATAACTTCTGCAAATGTGGACCAAAGTTCTTAAACAAAGTGTCAAATTAATCAGCTCATCGAGATTTTGAAGATGTCACAAAACATCATGATTGCATCTTGTTGAATTTCCAAGAAAAATAGTACTTTATGTGCTCAAACACACATATTTTGTGACTTTTCAAACTTTGAAGCTCGATAACTTCGGCAAATGTGGACCAAAGTTCTTAAACAAAGTGTCAAATTAATCAGCTCATCGAGATTTTGAAGATGTCACAAAACATCATGATTGCATCTTGTTGAATTTCCAAGAAAAATAGTACTTTATGTGCTCAAACACACAACTTTTGTGACTTTTCAAACTTTGAAGCTCGATAGCTTCGGCAAATGAGGACCAAATTTGTTAAACAGAGTGTAAAATTAATCAGCTCGACGAGATTTTGAATATGTCACAACACATCATGATTGCATCTTGTTGAATTTCCAAGAAAAATAGTACTTTATGAGCTCAAACACACAACTTTTGTGACTTTTCAAACTTTGAAGCTCGATAGCTTCGGCAAATGAGGACCAAATTTGTTAAACAGAGTGTAAAATTAATCAGCTCGACGAGATTTTGAATATGTCACAACACATCATGATTGCATCTTGTTGAATTTCCAAGAAAAATAGTACTTTATGTGCTCAAACACACAACTTTTGTGACTTTTCCAATTTTGAAGCTCGATAACTTTGGCAAATGTGGACCAAATTTGTTAACCAAAGTGTCAAATTAATCAGCTCGACGAGATCTTTAAAATGGCACAACAATTCATAATTGCATCTTGTTGAATTTCCAAGAAAAATAGTACTTTATGTGCTCAAACACACATATTTTGTGACTTTTCAAACTTTGAAGCTCGATAGCTTCGGCAAATGAGGACCAAATTTGTTAAACAGAGTGTAAAATTAATCAGCTCGACGAGATTTTGAATATGTCACAACACATCATGATTGCATCTTGTTGAATTTCCAAGAAAAATAGTACTTTATGTGCTCAAACACACAACTTTTGTGACTTTTCCAATTTTGAAGCTCGATAACTTTGGCAAATGTGGACCAAATTTGTTAACCAAAGTGTCAAATTAATCAGCTCGACGAGATCTTTAAAATGGCACAACAATTCATAATTGCATCTTGTTGAATTTCCAAGAAAAATAGTACTTTATGTGCTCAAACACACATATTTTGTGACTTTTCAAACTTTGAAGCTCGATAGCTTCGGCAAATGAAGACCAAATTTGTTAAACAAAGTGTCAAATTAATCAGCTCGACGAGATTTTGAATATGTCACAACACATCATGATTGCATCTTGTTGAATTTCCAAGAAAAATAGTACTTTATGTGCTCAAACACACATATTTTGTGACTTTTCAAACTTTGAAGCTCGATAGCTTCGGCAAATGAAGACCAAATTTGTTAAACAAAGTGTCAAATTAATCAGCTCGACGAGATTTTGAATATGTCACAACACATCATGATTGCATCTTGTTGAATTTCCAAGAAAAATAGTACTTTATGTGCTCAAACACACAACTTTTGTGACTTTTCAAACTTTGAAGCTCGATAGCTTCGGCAAATGAGGACCAAATTTGTTAAACAGAGTGTCAAATTAATCAGCTCGACAAGGTTATGAAGATGTCACAACACATCATGATTGCATCTTGTTGAATTTCCAAGAAAAATAGTACTTTATGTGCTCAAACACACAACTTTTGTGACTTTTCAAACTTTGAAGCTCGATAGCTTCGGCAAATGAAGACCAAATTTGTTAAACAAAGTGTCAAATTAATCAGCTCGACGAGATTTTGAATATGTCACAACACATCATGATTGCATCTTGTTGAATTTCCAAGAAAAATAGTACTTTATGTGCTCAAACACACATATTTTGTGACTTTTCAAACTTTGAAGCTCGATAACTTCTGCAAATGTGGACCAAAGTTCTTAAACAAAGTGTCAAATTAATCAGCTCATCGAGATTTTGAAGATGTCACAAAACATCATGATTGCATCTTGTTGAATTTCCAAGAAAAATAGTACTTTATGTGCTCAAACACACATATTTTGTGACTTTTCAAACTTTGAAGCTCGATAACTTCGGCAAATGTGGACCAAAGTTCTTAAACAAAGTGTCAAATTAATCAGCACATCGAGATTTTGAAGATGTCACAAAACATCATGATTGCATCTTGTTGAATTTCCAAGAAAAATAGTACTTTATGTGCTCAAACACACAACTTTTGTGACTTTTCAAACTTTGAAGCTCGATAGCTTCGGCAAATGAGGACCAAATTTGTTAAACAGAGTGTAAAATTAATCAGCTCGACGAGATTTTGAATATGTCACAACACATCATGATTGCATCTTGTTGAATTTCCAAGAAAAATAGTACTTTATGTGCTCAAACACACAACTTTTGTGACTTTTCAAACTTTGAAGCTCGATAGCTTCGGCAAATGAGGACCAAATTTGTTAAACAGAGTGTAAAATTAATCAGCTCGACGAGATTTTGAATATGTCACAACACATCATGATTGCATCTTGTTGAATTTCCAAGAAAAGTAGTACTTTATGTGCTCAAACACACAACTTTTGTGACTTTTCAAACTTTGAAGCTCGATAGCTTCGGCAAATGAGGACCAAATTTGTTAAACAGAGTGTAAAATTAATCAGCTCGACGAGATTTTGAATATGTCACAACACATCATGATTGCATCTTGTTGAATTTTCAAGAAAAATAGTACTTTATGTGCTCAAACACACAACTTTTGTGACTTTTCCAATTTTGAAGCTCGATAACTTCGGCAAATGTGGACCAAATTTCTTATACAAAGTGTCAAATTAATCAGCTCAACAAGGTTATGAAGATGTCACAACACACCATGATTACATCTTGTTGAACTTCCAAGAAATATAGTACTTTATGTGCTCAAACACACATATTTTGTGACTTTTAAAACTCTGAAGCTCGATAACTTTGGCAAATGTTGACCAAATTTGTTACACAAAGTGTCAAAGTAATCACCTCAACGAGATTTTGAAGATGTCACAATACATCATGATTACATCTTGTTGAACTTCCAAGAAAAATAGTACTTTATGTGCTCAAACAATAAACTTGTGTGACTTCAAATTTTGAAGCTCGATAGCTTCGGCATATGAAGACCAACTTTGTTAAACAAAGTGTCAAATTAATTAGCTCGACGAGATTTTGAATATGTCCCAACACATCATGATTGCATCTTGTTGAATTTCCAAGAAAAATAGTACTTTATGTGCTTAAACACACATATTTTGTGACTTTTCAAACTTTGAAGCTCGATAACTTCGGCAAATGTGGACCAAAGTTCTTAAACAAAGTGTCAAATTAATCAGCTCATCGAGATTTTGAAGATGTCACAAAACATCATGATTGCATCTTGTTGAATTTCCAAGAAAAATAGTACTTTATATGCTCAAACACACATATTTTGTGACTTTTCAAACTTTGAAGCTCGATAACTTTAGCAAATGTGGACCAAATTTGTTTTACCAAAGTGTCAAATTAATCAGCTCGACGAGATCTTTAAAATGACACAACAATTCATAATTGCATCTTGTTGAATTTCCAAGAAAAATAGTACTTTATGTGCTCAAACACACAACTTTTGTGACTTTTCAAACTTTGAAGCTCGATAGCTTCGGCAAATGAGGACCAAATTTGTTAAACAGAGTGTAAAATTAATCAGCTCGACGAGATTTTGAATATGTCACAACACATCATGATTGCATCTTGTTGAATTTCCAAGAAAAATAGTACTTTATGAGCTCAAACACACAACTTTTGTGACTTTTCAAACTTTGAAGCTCGATAGCTTCGGCAAATGAGGACCAAATTTGTTAAACAGAGTGTAAAATTAATCAGCTCGACGAGATTTTGAATATGTCACAACACATCATGATTGCATCTTGTTGAATTTCCAAGAAAAATAGTACTTTATGTGCTCAAACACACAACTTTTGTGACTTTTCCAATTTTGAAGCTCGATAACTTTGGCAAATGTGGACCAAATTTGTTAACCAAAGTGTCAAATTAATCAGCTCGACGAGATCTTTAAAATGGCACAACAATTCATAATTGCATCTTGTTGAATTTCCAAGAAAAATAGTACTTTATGTGCTCAAACACACATATTTTGTGACTTTTCAAACTTTGAAGCTCGATAGCTTCGGCAAATGAAGACCAAATTTGTTAAACAAAGTGTCAAATTAATCAGCTCGACGAGATTTTGAATATGTCACAACACATCATGATTGCATCTTGTTGAATTTCCAAGAAAAATAGTACTTTATGTGCTCAAACACACAACTTTTGTGACTTTTCAAACTTTGAAGCTCGATAGCTTCGGCAAATGAGGACCAAATTTGTTAAACAGAGTGTAAAATTAATCAGCTCGACGAGATTTTGAATATGTCACAACACATCATGATTGCATCTTGTTGAATTTCCAAGAAAAATAGTACTTTATGTCCTCAAACACACAACTTTTGTGACTTTTCCAATTTTGAAGCTCGATAATTTCGGCAAATGTGGACCAAATTTCTTATACAAAGTGTCAAATTAATCAGCTCAACAAGGTTATGAAGATGTCACAACACACCATGATTACATCTTGTTGAACTTCCAAGAAATATAGTACTTTATGTGCTCAAACACACATATTTTGTGACTTTTAAAACTCTGAAGCTCGATAACTTTGGCAAATGTTGACCAAATTTGTTACACAAAGTGTCAAAGTAATCACCTCAACGAGATTTTGAAGATGTCACAATACATCATGATTACATCTTGTTGAACTTCCAAGAAAAATAGTACTTTATGTGCTCAAACACTAAACTTGTGTGACTTCAAATTTTGAAGCTCGATAGCTTCGGCATATGAAGACCAACTTTGTTAAACAAAGTGTCAAATTAATTAGCTCGACGAGATTTTGAATATGTCCCAACACATCATGATTGCATCTTGTTGAATTTCCAAGAAAAATAGTACTTTATGTGCTTAAACACACATATTTTGTGACTTTTCAAACTTTGAAGCTCGATAACTTCGGCAAATGTGGACCAAAGTTCTTAAACAAAGTGTCAAATTAATCAGCTCATCGAGATTTTGAAGATGTCACAAAACATCATGATTGCATCTTGTTGAATTTCCAAGAAAAATAGTACTTTATGTGCTCAAACACACATATTTTGTGACTTTTCAAACTTTGAAGCTCGATAGCTTCGGCAAATGAAGACCAAATTTGTTAAACAAAGTGTCAAATTAATCAGCTCGACGTGATTTTGAATATGTCACAACACATCATGATTGCATCTTGTTGAATTTCCAAGAAAAATAGTACTTTATGTGCTCAAACACACAACTTTTGTGACTTTTCAAACTTTGAAGCTCGATAGCTTCGGCAAATGAGGACCAAATTTGTTAAACAGAGTGTAAAATTAATCAGCTCGACGAGATTTTGAATATGTCACAACACATCATGATTGCATCTTGTTGAATTTCCAAGAAAAATAGTACTTTATGTGCTCAAACACACAACTTTTGTGACTTTTCCAATTTTGAAGCTCGATAACTTTGGCAAATGTGGACCAAATTTGTTAACCAAAGTGTCAAATTCATCAGCTCGACGAGATCTTTAAAATGACACAACAATTCATAATTGCATCTTGTTGAATTTCCAAGAAAAATAGTACTTTATGTGCTCAAACACACATATTTTGTGACTTTTCAAACTTTGAAGCTCGATAGCTTCGGCAAATGAAGACCAAATTTGTTAAACAAAGTGTCAAATTAATCAGCTCGACGAGATTTTGAATATGTCACAACACATCATGATTACATCTTGTTGAACTTCCAAGAAAAATAGTACTTTATGTGCTCAAACACACAACTTTTGTGACTTTTCAAACTTTGAAGCTCGATAGCTTCGGCAAATGAGGACCAAATTTGTTAAACAGAGTGTAAAATTAATCAGCTCGACGAGATTTTGAATATGTCACAACACATCATGATTGCATCTTGTTGAATTTCCAAGAAAAGTAGTACTTTATGTGCTCAAACACACAACTTTTGTGACTTTTCAAACTTTGAAGCTCGATAGCTTCGGCAAATGAGGACCAAATTTGTTAAACAGAGTGTAAAATTAATCAGCTCGACGAGATTTTGAATATGTCACAACACATCATGATTGCATCTTGTTGAATTTCCAAGAAAAATAGTACTTTATGTGCTCAAACACACAACTTTTGTGACTTTTCAAACTTTGAAGCTCGATAGCTTCGGCAAATGAAGACCAAATTTGTTAAACAAAGTGTCAAATTAATCAGCTCGACGAGATTTTGAATATGTCACAACACATCATGATTGCATCTTGATGAATTTCCAAGAAAAATAGTACTTTATGTGCTCAAACACACATATTTTGTGACTTTTCAAACTTTGAAGCTCGATAACTTCTGCAAATGTGGACCAAAGTTCTTAAACAAAGTGTCAAATTAATCAGCTCATCGAGATTTTGAAGATGTCACAAAACATCATGATTGCATCTTGTTGCATTTCCAAGAAAAATAGTACTTTATGTGCTCAAACACACATATTTTGTGACTTTTCAAACTTTGAAGCTCGATAACTTCGGCAAATGTGGACCAAAGTTCTTAAACAAAGCGTCAAATTAATCAGCTCATCGAGATTTTGAAGATGTCACAAAACATCATGATTGCATCTTGTTGAATTTCCAAGAAAAATAGTACTTTATGTGCTCAAACACACAACTTTTGTGACTTTTCAAACTTTGAAGCTCGATAGCTTCGGCAAATGAGGACCAAATTTGTTAAACAGAGTGTCAAATTAATCAGCTCGACGAGATTTTGAATATGTCACAACACATCATGATTGCATCTTGTTGAACTTCCAAGAAAAATAGTACTTTATGTGCTCAAACACACAACTTTTGTGACTTTTCAAACTTTGAAGCTCGATAGCTTCGGCAAATGAGGACCAAATTTGTTAAACAGAGTGTAAAATTAATCAGCTCGACGAGATTTTGAATATGTCACAACACATCATGATTGCATCTTGTTCAATTTCCAAGAAAAATAGTACTTTATGTGCTCAAACACACAACTTTTGTGACTTTTCAAACTTTGAAGCTCGATAGCTTCGGCAAATGAAGACCAAATTTGTTAAACAAAGTGTCAAATTAATCAGCTCGACGAGATTTTGAATATGTCCCAACACATCATGATTGCATCTTGTTGAATTTCCAAGAAAAATAGTACTTTATGTGCTTAAACACACATATTTTGTGACTTTTCAAACTTTGAAGCTCGATAACTTCGGCAAATGTGGACCAAAGTTCTTAAACAAAGTGTCAAATTAATCAGCTCATCGAGATTTTGAAGATGTCACAAAACATCATGATTGCATCTTGTTGAATTTCCAAGAAAAATAGTACTTTATATGCTCAAACACACATATTTTGTGACTTTTCAAACTTTGAAGCTCGATAACTTTAGCAAATGTGGACCAAATTTGTTAACCAAAGTGTCAAATTAATCAGCTCGACGAGATCTTTAAAATGACACAACAATTCATAATTGCATCTTGTTGAATTTCCAAGAAAAATAGTACTTTATGTGCTCAAACACACATATTTTGTGACTTTTCAAACTTTGAAGCTCGATAGCTTCGGCAAATGAGGACCAAATTTGTTAAACAGAGTGTAAAATTAATCAGCTCAACGAGATCTTTAAAATGACACAACAATTCATAATTGCATCTTGTTGAATTTCCAAGAAAAATAGTACTTTATGTGCTCAAACACACATATTTTGTGACTTTTCAAACTTTGAAGCTCGATAGCTTCGGCAAATGAGGACCAAATTTGTTAAACAGAGTGTAAAATTAATCAGCTCGACGAGATTTTGAATATGTCACAACACATCATGATTGCATCTTGTTGAATTTCCAAGAAAAATAGTACTTTATGTGCTCAAACACACAACTTTTGTGACTTTTCCAATTTTGAAGCTCGATAACTTTGGCAAATGTGGACCAAATTTGTTAACCAAAGTGTCAAATTAATCAGCTCGACGAGATCTTTAAAATGGCACAACAATTCATAATTGCATCTTGTTGAATTTCCAAGAAAAATAGTACTTTATGTGCTCAAACACACATATTTTGTGACTTTTCAAACTTTGAAGCTCGATAGCTTCGGCAAATGAAGACCAAATTTGTTAAACAAAGTGTCAAATTAATCAGCTCGACGAGATTTTGAATATGTCACAACACATCATGATTGCATCTTGTTGAATTTCCAAGAAAAATAGTACTTTATGTGCTCAAACACACATATTTTGTGACTTTTCAAACTTTGAAGCTCGATAGCTTCGGCAAATGAAGACCAAATTTGTTAAACAAAGTGTCAAATTAATCAGCTCGACGAGATTTTGAATATGTCACAACACATCATGATTGCATCTTGTTGAATTTCCAAGAAAAATAGTACTTTATGTGCTCAAACACACAACTTTTGTGACTTTTCAAACTTTGAAGCTCGATAGCTTCGGCAAATGAGGACCAAATTTGTTAAACAGAGGGTAAAATTAATCAGCTCGACGAGATTTTGAATATGTCACAACACATCATGATTGCATCTTGTTGAATTTCCAAGAAAAATAGTACTTTATGTGCTCAAACACACAACTTTTGTGACTTTTCAAACTTTGAAGCTCGATAGCTTCGGCAAATGAAGACCAAATTTGTTAAACAAAGTGTCAAATTAATCAGCTCGACGAGATTTTGAATATGTCACAACACATCATGATTGCATCTTGTTGAATTTCCAAGAAAAATAGTACTTTATGTGCTCAAACACACATATTTTGTGACTTTTCAAACTTTGAAGCTCGATAGCTTCGGCAAATGAAGACCAAATTTGTTATACAAAGTGTCAAATTAATCAGCTCGACGAGATTTTGAATATGTCACAACACATCATGATTGCATCTTGTTGAATTTCCAAGAAAAATAGTACTTTATGTGCTCAAACACACAACTTTTGTGACTTTTCAAACTTTGAAGCTCGATAGCTTCGGCAAATGAGGACCAAATTTGTTAAACAGAGGGTAAAATTAATCAGCTCGACGAGATTTTGAATATGTCACAACACATCATGATTGCATCTTGTTGAATTTCCAAGACAAATAGTACTTTATGTGCTCAAACACACATATTTTGTGACTTTTCAAACTTTGAAGCTCGATAGCTTCGGCAAATGAAGACCAAATTTGTTATACAAAGTGTCAAATTAATCAGCTCGACGAGATTTTGAATATGTCACAACACATCATGATTGCATCTTGTTGAATTTCCAAGAAAAATAGTACTTTATGTGCTCAAACACACAACTTTTGTGACTTTTCAAACTTTGAAGCTCGATAGCTTCGGCAAATGAGGACCAAATTTGTTAAACAGAGGGTAAAATTAATCAGCTCGACGAGATTTTGAATATGTCACAACACATCATGATTGCATCTTGTTGAATTTCCAAGAAAAATAGTACTTTATGTGCTCAAACACACATATTTTGTGACTTTTCAAACTTTGAAGCTCGATAGCTTCGGCAAATGAAGACCAAATTTGTTAAACAAAGTGTCAAATTAATCAGCTCGACGAGATTTTGAATATGTCACAACACATCATGATTGCATCTTGTTGAATTTCCAAGAAAAATAGTACTTTATGTGCTCAAACACACAACTTTTGTGACTTTTCAAACTTTGAAGCTCGATAGCTTCGGCAAATGAGGACCAAATTTGTTAAACAGAGGGTAAAATTAATCAGCTCGACGAGATTTTGAATATGTCACAACACATCATGATTGCATCTTGTTGAATTTCCAAGAAAAATAGTACTTTATGTGCTCAAACACACAACTTTTGTGACTTTTCAAACTTTGAAGCTCGATAGCTTCGGCAAATGAAGACCAAATTTGTTAAACAAAGTGTCAAATTAATCAGCTCGACGAGATTTTGAATATGTCACAACACATCATGATTGCATCTTGTTGAATTTCCAAGAAAAATAGTACTTTATGTGCTCAAACACACATATTTTGTGACTTTTCAAACTTTGAAGCTCGATAGCTTCGGCAAATGAAGACCAAATTTGTTATACAAAGTGTCAAATTAATCAGCTCGACGAGATTTTGAATATGTCACAACACATCATGATTGCATCTTGTTGAATTTCCAAGAAAAATAGTACTTTATGTGCTCAAACACACAACTTTTGTGACTTTTCAAACTTTGAAGCTCGATAGCTTCGGCAAATGAGGACCAAATTTGTTAAACAGAGGGTAAAATTAATCAGCTCGACGAGATTTTGAATATGTCACAACACATCATGATTGCATCTTGTTGAATTTCCAAGACAAATAGTACTTTATGTGCTCAAACACACATATTTTGTGACTTTTCAAACTTTGAAGCTCGATAGCTTCGGCAAATGAAGACCAAATTTGTTAAACAAAGTGTCAAATTAATCAGCTCGACGAGATTTTGAATATGTCACAACACATCATGATTGCATCTTGTTGAATTTCCAAGAAAAGTAGTACTTTATGTGCTCAAACACACAACTTTTGTGACTTTTCAAACTTTGAAGCTCGATAGCTTCGGCAAATGAGGACCAAATTTGTTAAACAGAGTGTAAAATTAATCAGCTCGACGAGATTTTGAATATGTCACAACACATCATGATTGCATCTTGTTGAATTTCCAAGAAAAATAGTACTTTATGTGCTCAAACACACAACTTTTGTGACTTTTCAAACTTTGAAGCTCGATAGCTTCGGCAAATGAAGACCAAATTTGTTAAACAAAGTGTCAAATTAATCAGCTCGACGAGATTTTGAATATGTCACAACACATCATGATTGCATCTTGTTGAATTTCCAAGAAAAATAGTACTTTATGTGCTCAAACACACATATTTTGTGACTTTTCAAACTTTGAAGCTCGATAACTTCTGCAAATGTGGACCAAAGTTCTTAAACAAAGTGTCAAATTAATCAGCTCATCGAGATTTTGAAGATGTCACAAAACATCATGATTGCATCTTGTTGAATTTCCAAGAAAAATAGTACTTTATGTGCTCAAACACACATATTTTGTGACTTTTCAAACTTTGAAGCTCGATAACTTCGGCAAATGTGGACCAAAGTTCTTAAACAAAGTGTCAAATTAATCAGCACATCGAGATTTTGAAGATGTCACAAAACATCATGATTGCATCTTGTTGAATTTCCAAGAAAAATAGTACTTTATGTGCTCAAACACACAACTTTTGTGACTTTTCAAACTTTGAAGCTCGATAGCTTCGGCAAATGAGGACCAAATTTGTTAAACAGAGTGTAAAATTAATCAGCTCGACGAGATTTTGAATATGTCACAACACATCATGATTGCATCTTGTTGAATTTCCAAGAAAAATAGTACTTTATGTGCTCAAACTCACAACTTTTGTGACTTTTCAAACTTTGAAGCTCGATAGCTTCGGCAAATGAAGACCAAATTTGTTAAACAAAGTGTCAAATTAATCAGCTCGACGAGATTTTGAATATGTCACAACACATCATGATTGCATCTTGTTGAATTTCCAAGAAAAATAGTACTTTATGTGCTCAAACACACATATTTTGTGACTTTTCAAACTTTGAAGCTCGATAACTTCTGCAAATGTGGACCAAAGTTCTTAAACAAAGTGTCAAATTAATCAGCTCATCGAGATTTTGAAGATGTCACAAAACATCATGATTGCATCTTGTTGAATTTCCAAGAAAAATAGTACTTTATGTGCTCAAACACACATATTTTGTGACTTTTCAAACTTTGAAGCTCGATAACTTCGGCAAATGTGGACCAAAGTTCTTAAACAAAGTGTCAAATTAATCAGCTCATCGAGATTTTGAAGATGTCACAAAACATCATGATTGCATCTTGTTGAATTTCCAAGAAAAATAGTACTTTATGTGCTCAAACACACAACTTTTGTGACTTTTCAAACTTTGAAGCTCGATAGCTTCGGCAAATGAGGACCAAATTTGTTAAACAGAGTGTAAAATTAATCAGCTCGACGAGATTTTGAAGATGTCACAACACATCATGATTGCATCTTGTTGAATTTCCAAGAAAAATAGTACTTTATGAGCTCAAACACACAACTTTTGTGACTTTTCAAACTTTGAAGCTCGATAGCTTCGGCAAATGAGGACCAAATTTGTTAAACAGAGTGTAAAATTAATCAGCTCGACGAGATTTTGAATATGTCACAACACATCATGATTGCATCTTGTTGAATTTCCAAGAAAAATAGTACTTTATGTGCTCAAACACACAACTTTTGTGACTTTTCCAATTTTGAAGCTCGATAACTTTGGCAAATGTGGACCAAATTTGTTAACCAAAGTGTCAAATTAATCAGCTCGACGAGATCTTTAAAATGGCACAACAATTCATAATTGCATCTTGTTGAATTTCCAAGAAAAATAGTACTTTATGTGCTCAAACACACATATTTTGTGACTTTTCAAACTTTGAAGCTCGATAGCTTCGGCAAATGAGGACCAAATTTGTTAAACAGAGTGTAAAATTAATCAGCTCGACGAGATTTTGAATATGTCACAACACATCATGATTGCATCTTGTTGAATTTCCAAGAAAAATAGTACTTTATGTGCTCAAACACACAACTTTTGTGACTTTTCCAATTTTGAAGCTCGATAACTTTGGCAAATGTGGACCAAATTTGTTAACCAAAGTGTCAAATTAATCAGCTCGACGAGATCTTTAAAATGGCACAACAATTCATAATTGCATCTTGTTGAATTTCCAAGAAAAATAGTACTTTATGTGCTCAAACACACATATTTTGTGACTTTTCAAACTTTGAAGCTCGATAGCTTCGGCAAATGAAGACCAAATTTGTTAAACAAAGTGTCAAATTAATCAGCTCGACGAGATTTTGAATATGTCACAACACATCATGATTGCATCTTGTTGAATTTCCAAGAAAAATAGTACTTTATGTGCTCAAACACACATATTTTGTGACTTTTCAAACTTTGAAGCTCGATAGCTTCGGCAAATGAAGACCAAATTTGTTAAACAAAGTGTCAAATTAATCAGCTCGACGAGATTTTGAATATGTCACAACACATCATGATTGCATCTTGTTGAATTTCCAAGAAAAATAGTACTTTATGTGCTCAAACACACAACTTTTGTGACTTTTCAAACTTTGAAGCTCGATAGCTTCGGCAAATGAAGACCAAATTTGTTAAACAAAGTGTCAAATTAATCAGCTCGACGAGATTTTGAATATGTCACAACACATCATGATTGCATCTTGTTGAATTTCCAAGAAAAATAGTACTTTATGTGCTCAAACACACATATTTTGTGACTTTTCAAACTTTGAAGCTCGATAACTTCTGCAAATGTGGACCAAAGTTCTTAAACAAAGTGTCAAATTAATCAGCTCATCGAGATTTTGAAGATGTCACAAAACATCATGATTGCATCTTGTTGAATTTCCAAGAAAAATAGTACTTTATGTGCTCAAACACACATATTTTGTGACTTTTCAAACTTTGAAGCTCGATAACTTCGGCAAATGTGGACCAAAGTTCTTAAACAAAGTGTCAAATTAATCAGCACATCGAGATTTTGAAGATGTCACAAAACATCATGATTGCATCTTGTTGAATTTCCAAGAAAAATAGTACTTTATGTGCTCAAACACACAACTTTTGTGACTTTTCAAACTTTGAAGCTCGATAGCTTCGGCAAATGAGGACCAAATTTGTTAAACAGAGTGTAAAATTAATCAGCTCGACGAGATTTTGAATATGTCACAACACATCATGATTGCATCTTGTTGAATTTCCAAGAAAAATAGTACTTTATGTGCTCAAACACACAACTTTTGTGACTTTTCAAACTTTGAAGCTCGATAGCTTCGGCAAATGAAGACCAAATTTGTTAAACAAAGTGTCAAATTAATCAGCTCGACGAGATTTTGAATATGTCACAACACATCATGATTGCATCTTGTTGAATTTCCAAGAAAAATAGTACTTTATGTGCTCAAACACACATATTTTGTGACTTTTCAAACTTTGAAGCTCGATAACTTCTGCAAATGTGGACCAAAGTTCTTAAACAAAGTGTCAAATTAATCAGCTCATCGAGATTTTGAAGATGTCACAAAACATCATGATTGCATCTTGTTGAATTTCCAAGAAAAATAGTACTTTATGTGCTCAAACACACATATTTTGTGACTTTTCAAACTTTGAAGCTCGATAACTTCGGCAAATGTGGACCAAAGTTCTTAAACAAAGTGTCAAATTAATCAGCTCATCGAGATTTTGAAGATGTCACAAAACATCATGATTGCATCTTGTTGAATTTCCAAGAAAAATAGTACTTTATGTGCTCAAACACACAACTTTTGTGACTTTTCAAACTTTGAAGCTCGATAGCTTCGGCAAATGAGGACCAAATTTGTTAAACAGAGTGTAAAATTAATCAGCTCGACGAGATTTTGAAGATGTCACAACACATCATGATTGCATCTTTTTGAATTTCCAAGAAAAATAGTACTTTATGAGCTCAAACACACAACTTTTGTGACTTTTCAAACTTTGAAGCTCGATAGCTTCGGCAAATGAGGACCAAATTTGTTAAACAGAGTGTAAAATTAATCAGCTCGACGAGATTTTGAATATGTCACAACACATCATGATTGCATCTTGTTGAATTTCCAAGAAAAATAGTACTTTATGTGCTCAAACACACAACTTTTGTGACTTTTCCAATTTTGAAGCTCGATAACTTTGGCAAATGTGGACCAAATTTGTTAACCAAAGTGTCAAATTAATCAGCTCGACGAGATCTTTAAAATGGCACAACAATTCATAATTGCATCTTGTTGAATTTCCAAGAAAAATAGTACTTTATGTGCTCAAACACACATATTTTGTGACTTTTCAAACTTTGAAGCTCGATAGCTTCGGCAAATGAGGACCAAATTTGTTAAACAGAGTGTAAAATTAATCAGCTCGACGAGATTTTGAATATGTCACAACACATCATGATTGCATCTTGTTGAATTTCCAAGAAAAATAGTACTTTATGTGCTCAAACACACAACTTTTGTGACTTTTCCAATTTTGAAGCTCGATAACTTTGGCAAATGTGGACCAAATTTGTTAACCAAAGTGTCAAATTAATCAGCTCGACGAGATCTTTAAAATGGCACAACAATTCATAATTGCATCTTGTTGAATTTCCAAGAAAAATAGTACTTTATGTGCTCAAACACACATATTTTGTGACTTTTCAAACTTTGAAGCTCGATAACTTCGGCAAATGTGGACCAAAGTTCTTAAACAAAGTGTCAAATTAATCAGCTCATCGAGATTTTGAAGATGTCACAAAACATCATGATTGCATCTTGTTGAATTTCCAAGAAAAATAGTACTTTATGTGCTCAAACACACAACTTTTGTGACTTTTCAAACTTTGAAGCTCGATAGCTTCGGCAAATGAGGACCAAATTTGTTAAACAGAGTGTAAAATTAATCAGCTCGACGAGATTTTGAAGATGTCACAACACATCATGATTGCATCTTGTTGAATTTCCAAGAAAAATAGTACTTTATGAGCTCAAACACACAACTTTTGTGACTTTTCAAACTTTGAAGCTCGATAGCTTCGGCAAATGAGGACCAAATTTGTTAAACAGAGTGTAAAATTAATCAGCTCGACGAGATTTTGAATATGTCACAACACATCATGATTGCATCTTGTTGAATTTCCAAGAAAAATAGTACTTTATGTGCTTAAACACACATATTTTGTGACTTTTCCAATTTTGAAGCTCGATAACTTTGGCAAATGTGGACCAAATTTGTTAACCAAAGTGTCAAATTAATCAGCTCGACGAGATCTTTAAAATGGCACAACAATTCATAATTGCATCTTGTTGAATTTCCAAGAAAAATAGTACTTTATGTGCTCAAACACACATATTTTGTGACTTTTCAAACTTTGAAGCTCGATAACTTCGGCAAATGTGGACCAAAGTTCTTAAACAAAGTGTCAAATTAATCAGCTCATCGAGATTTTGAAGATGTCACAAAACATCATGATTGCATCTTGTTGAATTTCCAAGAAAAATAGTACTTTATGTGCTCAAACACACAACTTTTGTGACTTTTCAAACTTTGAAGCTCGATAGCTTCGGCAAATGAGGACCAAATTTGTTAAACAGAGTGTAAAATTAATCAGCTCGACGAGATTTTGAAGATGTCACAACACATCATGATTGCATCTTGTTGAATTTCCAAGAAAAATAGTACTTTATGAGCTCAAACACACAACTTTTGTGACTTTTCAAACTTTGAAGCTCGATAGCTTCGGCAAATGAGGACCAAATTTGTTAAACAGAGTGTAAAATTAATCAGCTCGACGAGATTTTGAATATGTCACAACACATCATGATTGCATCTTGTTGAATTTCCAAGAAAAATAGTACTTTATGTGCTCAAACACACAACTTTTGTGACTTTTCCAATTTTGAAGCTCGATAACTTTGGCAAATGTGGACCAAATTTGTTAACCAAAGTGTCAAATTAATCAGCTCGACGAGATCTTTAAAATGGCACAACAATTCATAATTGCATCTTGTTGAATTTCCAAGAAAAATAGTACTTTATGTGCTCAAACACACATATTTTGTGACTTTTCAAACTTTGAAGCTCGATAGCTTCGGCAAATGAAGACCAAATTTGTTAAACAAAGTGTCAAATTAATCAGCTCGACGAGATTTTGAATATGTCACAACACATCATGATTGCATCTTGTTGAATTTCCAAGAAAAATAGTACTTTATGTGCTCAAACACACATATTTTGTGACTTTTCAAACTTTGAAGCTCGATAGCTTCGGCAAATGAAGACCAAATTTGTTAAACAAAGTGTCAAATTAATCAGCTCGACGTGATTTTGAATATGTCACAACACATCATGATTGCATCTTGTTGAATTTCCAAGAAAAATAGTACTTTATGTGCTCAAACACACAACTTTTGTGACTTTTCCAATTTTGAAGCTCGATAACTTCGGCAAATGAGGACCAAATTTGTTAAACAAAGTGTCAAATTAATCAGCTCATCGAGATTTTGAAGATGTCACAAAACATCATGATTGCATCTTGTTGAATTTCCAAGAAAAGTAGTACTTTATGTGCTCAAACACACAACTTTTGTGACTTTTCAAACTTTGAAGCTCGATAGCTTCGGCAAATGAGGACCAAATTTGTTAAACAGAGTGTAAAATTAATCAGCTCGACGAGATTTTGAATATGTCACAACACATCATGATTGCATCTTGTTGAATTTCCAAGAAAAATAGTACTTTATGTGCTCAAACACACAACTTTTGTGACTTTTCCAATTTTGAAGCTCGATAACTTCGGCAAATGTGGACCAAATTTCTTATACAAAGTGTCAAATTAATCAGCTCAACAAGGTTATGAAGATGTCACAACACACCATGATTACATCTTGTTGAACTTCCAAGAAATATAGTACTTTATGTGCTCAAACACACATATTTTGTGACTTTTAAAACTCTGAAGCTCGATAACTTTGGCAAATGTTGACCAAATTTGTTACACAAAGTGTCAAATTAATCAGCTCGACGAGATTTTGAATATGTCCCAACACATCATGATTGCATCTTGTTGAATTTCCAAGAAAAATAGTACTTTATGTGCTTAAACACACATATTTTGTGACTTTTCAAACTTTGAAGCTCGATAACTTCGGCAAATGTGGACCAAAGTTCTTAAACAAAGTGTCAAATTAATCAGCTCGACGAGATTTTGAATATGTCACAACACATCATGATTGCATCTTGTTGAATTTCCAAGAAAAATAGTACTTTATGTGCTCAAACACACAACTTTTGTGACTTTTCAAACTTTGAAGCTCGATAGCTTCGGCAAATGAGGACCAAATTTGTTAAACAGAGTGTAAAATTAATCAGCTCGACGAGATTTTGAATATGTCACAACACATCATGATTGCATCTTGTTGAATTTCCAAGAAAAGTAGTACTTTATGTGCTCAAACACACAACTTTTGTGACTTTTCAAACTTTGAAGCTCGATAGCTTCGGCAAATGAGGACCAAATTTGTTAAACAGAGTGTAAAATTAATCAGCTCGACGAGATTTTGAATATGTCACAACACATCATGATTGCATCTTGTTGAATTTCCAAGAAAAATAGTACTTTATGTGCTCAAACACACAACTTTTGTGACTTTTCCAATTTTGAAGCTCGATAACTTCGGCAAATGTGGACCAAATTTCTTATACAAAGTGTCAAATTAATCAGCTCAACAAGGTTATGAAGATGTCACAACACACCATGATTACATCTTGTTGAACTTCCAAGAAATATAGTACTTTATGTGCTCAAACACACATATTTTGTGACTTTTAAAACTCTGAAGCTCGATAACTTTGGCAAATGTTGACCAAATTTGTTACACAAAGTGTCAAATTAATCAGCTCATCGAGATTTTGAAGATGTCACAAAACATCATGATTGCATCTTGTTGAATTTCCAAGAAAAGTAGTACTTTATGTGCTCAAACACACAACTTTTGTGACTTTTCAAACTTTGAAGCTCGATAGCTTCGGCAAATGAGGACCAAATTTGTTAAACAGAGTGTAAAATTAATCAGCTCGACGAGATTTTGAATATGTCACAACACATCATGATTGCATCTTGTTGAATTTCCAAGAAAAATAGTACTTTATGTGCTTAAACACACATATTTTGTGACTTTTCAAACTTTGAAGCTCGATAACTTCGGCAAATGTGGACCAAAGTTCTTAAACAAAGTGTCAAATTAATCAGCTCATCGAGATTTTGAAGATGTCACAAAACATCATGATTGCATCTTGTTGAATTTCCAAGAAAAATAGTACTTTATATGCTCAAACACACATATTTTGTGACTTTACAAACTTTGAAGCTCGATAACTTTAGCAAATGTGGACCAAATTTGTTAACCAAAGTGTCAAATTAATCAGCTCGACGAGATTTTGAATATGTCACAACACATCATGATTGCATCTTGTTGAATTTCCAAGAAAAATAGTACTTTATGTGCTCAAACACACATATTTTGTGACTTTTCAAACTTTGAAGCTCGATAGCTTCGGCAAATGAAGACCAAATTTGTTAAACAAAGTGTCAAATTAATCAGCTCGACGAGATTTTGAATATGTCACAACACATCATGATTACATCTTGTTGAACTTCCAAGAAAAATAGTACTTTATGTGCTCAAACACACAACTTTTGTGACTTTTCAAACTTTGAAGCTCGATAGCTTCGGCAAATGAGGACCAAATTTGTTAAACAGAGTGTAAAATTAATCAGCTCGACGAGATTTTGAATATGTCACAACACATCATGATTGCATCTTGTTGAATTTCCAAGAAAAATAGTACTTTATGTGCTCAAACACACAACTTTTGTGACTTTTCCAATTTTGAAGCTCGATAACTTTGGCAAATGTGGACCAAATTTGTTAACCAAAGTGTCAAATTAATCAGCTCGACGAGATTTTGAATATGTCACAACACATCATGATTGCATCTTGTTGAATTTCCAAGAAAAATAGTACTTTATGTGCTCAAACACACAACTTTTGTGACTTTTCAAACTTTGAAGCTCGATAGCTTCGGCAAATGAAGACCAAATTTGTTAAACAAAGTGTCAAATTAATCAGCTCGACGAGATTTTGAATATGTCACAACACATCATGATTGCATCTTGTTGAATTTCCAAGAAAAATAGTACTTTATGTGCTCAAACACACATATTTTGTGACTTTTCAAACTTTGAAGCTCAATAACTTCTGCAAATGTGGACCAAAGTTCTTAAACAAAGTGTCAAATTAATCAGCTCATCGAGATTTTGAAGATGTCACAAAACATCATGATTGCATCTTGTTGAATTTCCAAGAAAAATAGTACTTTATGTGCTCAAACACACAACTTTTGTGACTTTTCAAACTTTGAAGCTCGATAGCTTCGGCAAATGAGGACCAAATTTGTTAAACAGAGTGTAAAATTAATCAGCTCGACGAGATTTTGAATATGTCACAACACATCATGATTGCATCTTGTTGAATTTCCAAGAAAAATAGTACTTTATGTGCTCAAACACACAACTTTTGTGACTTTTCAAACTTTGAAGCTCGATAGCTTCGGCAAATGAAGACCAAATTTGTTAAACAAAGTGTCAAATTAATCAGCTCGACGAGATTTTGAATATGTCACAACACATCATGATTGCATCTTGTTGAATTTCCAAGAAAAATAGTACTTTATGTGCTCAAACACACAACTTTTGTGACTTTTCCAATTTTGAAGCTCGATAACTTCGGCAAATGTGGACCAAAGTTCTTAAACAAAGTGTCAAATTAATCAGCTCATCGAGATTTTGAAGATGTCACAAAACATCATGATTGCATCTTGTTGAATTTCCAAGAAAAATAGTACTTTATATGCTCAAACACACATATTTTGTGACTTTACAAACTTTGAAGCTCGATAACTTTAGCAAATGTGGACCAAATTTGTTAAACAAAGTGTCAAATTAATCAGCTCGACGAGATTTTGAATATGTCACAACACATCATGATTGCATCTTGTTGAATTTCCAAGAAAAATAGTACTTTATGTGCTCAAACACACAACTTTTGTGACTTTTCCAATTTTGAAGCTCGATAACTTTGGCAAATGTGGACCAAATTTGTTAACCAAAGTGTCAAATTAATCAGCTCGACGAGATCTTTAAAATGGCACAACAATTCATAATTGCATCTTGTTGAATTTCCAAGAAAAATAGTACTTTATGTGCTCAAACACACATATTTTGTGACTTTTCCAATTTTGAAGCTCGATAACTTCGGCAAATGAGGACCAAATTTGTTAAACAAAGTGTCAAATTAATCAGCTCATCGAGATTTTGAAGATGTCACAAAACATCATGATTGCATCTTGTTGAATTTCCAAGAAAAGTAGTACTTTATGTGCTCAAACACACAACTTTTGTGACTTTTCAAACTTTGAAGCTCGATAGCTTCGGCAAATGAGGACCAAATTTGTTAAACAGAGTGTAAAATTAATCAGCTCGACGAGATTTTGAATATGTCACAACACATCATGATTGCATCTTGTTGAATTTCCAAGAAAAATAGTACTTTATGTGCTCAAACACACAACTTTTGTGACTTTTCCAATTTTGAAGCTCGATAACTTCGGCAAATGTGGACCAAATTTCTTATACAAAGTGTCAAATTAATCAGCTCAACAAGGTTATGAAGATGTCACAACACACCATGATTACATCTTGTTGAACTTCCAAGAAATATAGTACTTTATGTGCTCAAACACACATATTTTGTGACTTTTAAAACTCTGAAGCTCGATAACTTTGGCAAATGTTGACCAAATTTGTTACACAAAGTGTCAAATTAATCAGCTCGACGAGATTTTGAATATGTCCCAACACATCATGATTGCATCTTGTTGAATTTCCAAGAAAAATAGTACTTTATGTGCTTAAACACACATATTTTGTGACTTTTCAAACTTTGAAGCTCGATAACTTCGGCAAATGTGGACCAAAGTTCTTAAACAAAGTGTCAAATTAATCAGCTCGACGAGATTTTGAATATGTCACAACACATCATGATTGCATCTTGTTGAATTTCCAAGAAAAATAGTACTTTATGTGCTCAAACACACAACTTTTGTGACTTTTCAAACTTTGAAGCTCGATAGCTTCGGCAAATGAGGACCAAATTTGTTAAACAGAGTGTAAAATTAATCAGCTCGACGAGATTTTGAATATGTCACAACACATCATGATTGCATCTTGTTGAATTTCCAAGAAAAGTAGTACTTTATGTGCTCAAACACACAACTTTTGTGACTTTTCAAACTTTGAAGCTCGATAGCTTCGGCAAATGAGGACCAAATTTGTTAAACAGAGTGTAAAATTAATCAGCTCGACGAGATTTTGAATATGTCACAACACATCATGATTGCATCTTGTTGAATTTCCAAGAAAAATAGTACTTTATGTGCTCAAACACACAACTTTTGTGACTTTTCCAATTTTGAAGCTCGATAACTTCGGCAAATGTGGACCAAATTTCTTATACAAAGTGTCAAATTAATCAGCTCAACAAGGTTATGAAGATGTCACAACACACCATGATTACATCTTGTTGAACTTCCAAGAAATATAGTACTTTATGTGCTCAAACACACATATTTTGTGACTTTTAAAACTCTGAAGCTCGATAACTTTGGCAAATGTTGACCAAATTTGTTACACAAAGTGTCAAAGTAATCACCTCAACGAGATTTTGAAGATGTCACAATACATCATGATTACATCTTGTTGAACTTCCAAGAAAAATAGTACTTTATGTGCTCAAACACTAAACTTGTGTGACTTCAAATTTTGAAGCTCGATAGCTTCGGCATATGAAGACCAACTTTGTTAAACAAAGTGTCAAATTAATTAGCTCGACGAGATTTTGAATATGTCCCAACACATCATGATTGCATCTTGTTGAATTTCCAAGAAAAATAGTACTTTATGTGCTTAAACACACATATTTTGTGACTTTTCAAACTTTGAAGCTCGATAACTTCGGCAAATGTGGACCAAAGTTCTTAAACAAAGTGTCAAATTAATCAGCTCATCGAGATTTTGAAGATGTCACAAAACATCATGATTGCATCTTGTTGAATTTCCAAGAAAAATAGTACTTTATATGCTCAAACACACATATTTTGTGACTTTACAAACTTTGAAGCTCGATAACTTTAGCAAATGTGGACCAAATTTGTTAACCAAAGTGTCAAATTAATCAGCTCGACGAGATTTTGAATATGTCACAACACATCATGATTGCATCTTGTTGAATTTCCAAGAAAAATAGTACTTTATGTGCTCAAACACACATATTTTGTGACTTTTCAAACTTTGAAGCTCGATAGCTTCGGCAAATGAAGACCAAATTTGTTAAACAAAGTGTCAAATTAATCAGCTCGACGAGATTTTGAATATGTCACAACACATCATGATTACATCTTGTTGAACTTCCAAGAAAAATAGTACTTTATGTGCTCAAACACACAACTTTTGTGACTTTTCAAACTTTGAAGCTCGATAGCTTCGGCAAATGAGGACCAAATTTGTTAAACAGAGTGTAAAATTAATCAGCTCGACGAGATTTTGAATATGTCACAACACATCATGATTGCATCTTGTTGAATTTCCAAGAAAAATAGTACTTTATGTGCTCAAACACACAACTTTTGTGACTTTTCCAATTTTGAAGCTCGATAACTTTGGCAAATGTGGACCAAATTTGTTAACCAAAGTGTCAAATTAATCAGCTCGACGAGATTTTGAATATGTCACAACACATCATGATTGCATCTTGTTGAATTTCCAAGAAAAATAGTACTTTATGTGCTCAAACACACAACTTTTGTGACTTTTCAAACTTTGAAGCTCGATAGCTTCGGCAAATGAAGACCAAATTTGTTAAACAAAGTGTCAAATTAATCAGCTCGACGAGATTTTGAATATGTCACAACACATCATGATTGCATCTTGTTGAATTTCCAAGAAAAATAGTACTTTATGTGCTCAAACACACATATTTTGTGACTTTTCAAACTTTGAAGCTCAATAACTTCTGCAAATGTGGACCAAAGTTCTTAAACAAAGTGTCAAATTAATCAGCTCATCGAGATTTTGAAGATGTCACAAAACATCATGATTGCATCTTGTTGAATTTCCAAGAAAAATAGTACTTTATGTGCTCAAACACACAACTTTTGTGACTTTTCAAACTTTGAAGCTCGATAGCTTCGGCAAATGAGGACCAAATTTGTTAAACAGAGTGTAAAATTAATCAGCTCGACGAGATTTTGAATATGTCACAACACATCATGATTGCATCTTGTTGAATTTCCAAGAAAAATAGTACTTTATGAGCTCAAACACACAACTTTTGTGACTTTTCAAACTTTGAAGCTCGATAGCTTCGGCAAATGAGGACCAAATTTGTTAAACAGAGTGTAAAATTAATCAGCTCGACGAGATTTTGAATATGTCACAACACATCATGATTGCATCTTGTTGAATTTCCAAGAAAAATAGTACTTTATGTGCTCAAACACACAACTTTTGTGACTTTTCCAATTTTGAAGCTCGATAACTTTGGCAAATGTGGACCAAATTTGTTAACCAAAGTGTCAAATTAATCAGCTCGACGAGATCTTTAAAATGGCACAACAATTCATAATTGCATCTTGTTGAATTTCCAAGAAAAATAGTACTTTATGTGCTCAAACACACATATTTTGTGACTTTTCAAACTTTGAAGCTCGATAGCTTCGGCAAATGAAGACCAAATTTGTTAAACAAAGTGTCAAATTAATCAGCTCGACGAGATTTTGAATATGTCACAACACATCATGATTGCATCTTGTTGAATTTCCAAGAAAAATAGTACTTTATGTGCTCAAACACACATATTTTGTGACTTTTCAAACTTTGAAGCTCGATAGCTTCGGCAAATGAAGACCAAATTTGTTAAACAAAGTGTCAAATTAATCAGCTCGACGTGATTTTGAATATGTCACAACACATCATGATTGCATCTTGTTGAATTTCCAAGAAAAATAGTACTTTATGTGCTCAAACACACAACTTTTGTGACTTTTCCAATTTTGAAGCTCGATAACTTCGGCAAATGAGGACCAAATTTGTTAAACAAAGTGTCAAATTAATCAGCTCATCGAGATTTTGAAGATGTCACAAAACATCATGATTGCATCTTGTTGAATTTCCAAGAAAAGTAGTACTTTATGTGCTCAAACACACAACTTTTGTGACTTTTCAAACTTTGAAGCTCGATAGCTTCGGCAAATGAGGACCAAATTTGTTAAACAGAGTGTAAAATTAATCAGCTCGACGAGATTTTGAATATGTCACAACACATCATGATTGCATCTTGTTGAATTTCCAAGAAAAATAGTACTTTATGTGCTCAAACACACAACTTTTGTGACTTTTCCAATTTTGAAGCTCGATAACTTCGGCAAATGTGGACCAAATTTCTTATACAAAGTGTCAAATTAATCAGCTCAACAAGGTTATGAAGATGTCACAACACACCATGATTACATCTTGTTGAACTTCCAAGAAATATAGTACTTTATGTGCTCAAACACACATATTTTGTGACTTTTAAAACTCTGAAGCTCGATAACTTTGGCAAATGTTGACCAAATTTGTTACACAAAGTGTCAAATTAATCAGCTCGACGAGATTTTGAATATGTCCCAACACATCATGATTGCATCTTGTTGAATTTCCAAGAAAAATAGTACTTTATGTGCTTAAACACACATATTTTGTGACTTTTCAAACTTTGAAGCTCGATAACTTCGGCAAATGTGGACCAAAGTTCTTAAACAAAGTGTCAAATTAATCAGCTCGACGAGATTTTGAATATGTCACAACACATCATGATTGCATCTTGTTGAATTTCCAAGAAAAATAGTACTTTATGTGCTCAAACACACAACTTTTGTGACTTTTCAAACTTTGAAGCTCGATAGCTTCGGCAAATGAGGACCAAATTTGTTAAACAGAGTGTAAAATTAATCAGCTCGACGAGATTTTGAATATGTCACAACACATCATGATTGCATCTTGTTGAATTTCCAAGAAAAGTAGTACTTTATGTGCTCAAACACACAACTTTTGTGACTTTTCAAACTTTGAAGCTCGATAGCTTCGGCAAATGAGGACCAAATTTGTTAAACAGAGTGTAAAATTAATCAGCTCGACGAGATTTTGAATATGTCACAACACATCATGATTGCATCTTGTTGAATTTCCAAGAAAAATAGTACTTTATGTGCTCAAACACACAACTTTTGTGACTTTTCCAATTTTGAAGCTCGATAACTTCGGCAAATGTGGACCAAATTTCTTATACAAAGTGTCAAATTAATCAGCTCAACAAGGTTATGAAGATGTCACAACACACCATGATTACATCTTGTTGAACTTCCAAGAAATATAGTACTTTATGTGCTCAAACACACATATTTTGTGACTTTTAAAACTCTGAAGCTCGATAACTTTGGCAAATGTTGACCAAATTTGTTACACAAAGTGTCAAATTAATCAGCTCATCGAGATTTTGAAGATGTCACAAAACATCATGATTGCATCTTGTTGAATTTCCAAGAAAAGTAGTACTTTATGTGCTCAAACACACAACTTTTGTGACTTTTCAAACTTTGAAGCTCGATAGCTTCGGCAAATGAGGACCAAATTTGTTAAACAGAGTGTAAAATTAATCAGCTCGACGAGATTTTGAATATGTCACAACACATCATGATTGCATCTTGTTGAATTTCCAAGAAAAATAGTACTTTATGTGCTTAAACACACATATTTTGTGACTTTTCAAACTTTGAAGCTCGATAACTTCGGCAAATGTGGACCAAAGTTCTTAAACAAAGTGTCAAATTAATCAGCTCATCGAGATTTTGAAGATGTCACAAAACATCATGATTGCATCTTGTTGAATTTCCAAGAAAAATAGTACTTTATATGCTCAAACACACATATTTTGTGACTTTACAAACTTTGAAGCTCGATAACTTTAGCAAATGTGGACCAAATTTGTTAACCAAAGTGTCAAATTAATCAGCTCGACGAGATTTTGAATATGTCACAACACATCATGATTGCATCTTGTTGAATTTCCAAGAAAAATAGTACTTTATGTGCTCAAACACACATATTTTGTGACTTTTCAAACTTTGAAGCTCGATAGCTTCGGCAAATGAAGACCAAATTTGTTAAACAAAGTGTCAAATTAATCAGCTCGACGAGATTTTGAATATGTCACAACACATCATGATTACATCTTGTTGAACTTCCAAGAAAAATAGTACTTTATGTGCTCAAACACACAACTTTTGTGACTTTTCAAACTTTGAAGCTCGATAGCTTCGGCAAATGAGGACCAAATTTGTTAAACAGAGTGTAAAATTAATCAGCTCGACGAGATTTTGAATATGTCACAACACATCATGATTGCATCTTGTTGAATTTCCAAGAAAAATAGTACTTTATGTGCTCAAACACACAACTTTTGTGACTTTTCCAATTTTGAAGCTCGATAACTTTGGCAAATGTGGACCAAATTTGTTAACCAAAGTGTCAAATTAATCAGCTCGACGAGATTTTGAATATGTCACAACACATCATGATTGCATCTTGTTGAATTTCCAAGAAAAATAGTACTTTATGTGCTCAAACACACAACTTTTGTGACTTTTCAAACTTTGAAGCTCGATAGCTTCGGCAAATGAAGACCAAATTTGTTAAACAAAGTGTCAAATTAATCAGCTCGACGAGATTTTGAATATGTCACAACACATCATGATTGCATCTTGTTGAATTTCCAAGAAAAATAGTACTTTATGTGCTCAAACACACAACTTTTGTGACTTTTCCAATTTTGAAGCTCGATAACTTCGGCAAATGTGGACCAAAGTTCTTAAACAAAGTGTCAAATTAATCAGCTCATCGAGATTTTGAAGATGTCACAAAACATCATGATTGCATCTTGTTGAATTTCCAAGAAAAATAGTACTTTATATGCTCAAACACACATATTTTGTGACTTTACAAACTTTGAAGCTCGATAACTTTAGCAAATGTGGACCAAATTTGTTAACCAAAGTGTCAAATTAATCAGCTCGACGAGATTTTGAATATGTCACAACACATCATGATTGCATCTTGTTGAATTTCCAAGAAAAATAGTACTTTATGTGCTCAAACACACATATTTTGTGACTTTTCAAACTTTGAAGCTCGATAGCTTCGGCAAATGAAGACCAAATTTGTTAAACAAAGTGTCAAATTAATCAGCTCGACGAGATTTTGAATATGTCACAACACATCATGATTACATCTTGTTGAACTTCCAAGAAAAATAGTACTTTATGTGCTCAAACACACAACTTTTGTGACTTTTCAAACTTTGAAGCTCGATAGCTTCGGCAAATGAGGACCAAATTTGTTAAACAGAGTGTAAAATTAATCAGCTCGACGAGATTTTGAATATGTCACAACACATCATGATTGCATCTTGTTGAATTTCCAAGAAAAGTAGTACTTTATGTGCTCAAACACACAACTTTTGTGACTTTTCAAACTTTGAAGCTCGATAGCTTCGGCAAATGAGGACCAAATTTGTTAAACAGAGTGTAAAATTAATCAGCTCGACGAGATTTTGAATATGTCACAACACATCATGATTGCATCTTGTTGAATTTCCAAGAAAAATAGTACTTTATGTGCTCAAACACACAACTTTTGTGACTTTTCAAACTTTGAAGCTCGATAGCTTCGGCAAATGAAGACCAAATTTGTTAAACAAAGTGTCAAATTAATCAGCTCGACGAGATTTTGAATATGTCACAACACATCATGATTGCATCTTGTTGAATTTCCAAGAAAAATAGTACTTTATGTGCTCAAACACACATATTTTGTGACTTTTCAAACTTTGAAGCTCAATAACTTCTGCAAATGTGGACCAAAGTTCTTAAACAAAGTGTCAAATTAATCAGCTCATCGAGATTTTGAAGATGTCACAAAACATCATGATTGCATCTTGTTGAATTTCCAAGAAAAATAGTACTTTATGTGCTCAAACACACAACTTTTGTGACTTTTCAAACTTTGAAGCTCGATAGCTTCGGCAAATGAGGACCAAATTTGTTAAACAGAGTGTAAAATTAATCAGCTCGACGAGATTTTGAATATGTCACAACACATCATGATTGCATCTTGTTGAATTTCCAAGAAAAATAGTACTTTATGTGCTCAAACACACATATTTTGTGACTTTTCAAACTTTGAAGCTCGATAGCTTCGGCAAATGAAGACCAAATTTGTTAAACAAAGTGTCAAATTAATCAGCTCGACGAGATTTTGAATATGTCACAACACATCATGATTGCATCTTGTTGAATTTCCAAGAAAAATAGTACTTTATGTGCTCAAACACACAACTTTTGTGACTTTTCAAACTTTGAAGCTCGATAGCTTCGGCAAATGAGGACCAAATTTGTTAAACAAAGTGTAAAATTAATCAGCTCGACGAGATTTTGAATATGTCACAACACATCATGATTGCATCTTGTTGAATTTCCAAGCAAAGTAGTACTTTATGTGCTCAAACACACAACTTTTGTGACTTTTCAAACTTTGAAGCTCGATAGCTTCGGCAAATGAGGACCAAATTTGTTAAACAGAGTGTAAAATTAATCAGCTCGACGAGATTTTGAATATGTCACAACACATCATGATTGCATCTTGTTGAATTTCCAAGAAAAATAGTACTTTATGTGCTCAAACACACAACTTTTGTGACTTTTCAAAATTTGAAGCTCGAAAGCTTCGGCAAATGAGGACCAAATTTGTTAAACAAAGTGTAAAATTAATCAGCTCGACGAGATTTTGAATATGTCACAACACATCATGATTGCATCTTGTTGAATTTCCAAGAAAAGTAGTACTTTATGTGCTCAAACACACAACTTTTGTGACTTTTCAAACTTTGAAGCTCGATAGCTTCGGCAAATGAGGACCAAATTTGTTAAACAGAGTGTAAAATTAATCAGCTCGACGAGATTTTGAATATGTCACAACACATCATGATTGCATCTTGTTGAATTTCCAAGAAAAATAGTACTTTATGTGCTTAAACACACATATTTTGTGACTTTTCAAACTTTGAAGCTCGATAACTTCGGCAAATGTGGACCAAAGTTCTTAAACAAAGTGTCAAATTAATCAGCTCATCGAGATTTTGAAGATGTCACAAAACATCATGATTGCATCTTGTTGAATTTCCAAGAAAAATAGTACTTTATATGCTCAAACACACATATTTTGTGACTTTTCAAACTTTGAAGCTCGATAACTTTGGCAAATGTGGACCAAATTTGTTAACCAAAGTGTCAAATTAATCAGCTCGACGAGATCTTTAAAATGACACAACAATTCATAATTGCATCTTGTTGAATTTCCAAGAAAAATAGTACTTTATGTGCTCAAACACACATATTTTGTGACTTTTCAAACTTTGAAGCTCGATAGCTTCGGCAAATGAAGACCAAATTTGTTAAACAAAGTGTCAAATTAATCAGCTCGACGTGATTTTGAATATGTCACAACACATCATGATTGCATCTTGTTGAATTTCCAAGAAAAATAGTACTTTATGTGCTCAAACACACAACTTTTGTGACTTTTCCAATTTTGAAGCTCGATAACTTCGGCAAATGAGGACCAAATTTGTTAAACAAAGTGTCAAATTAATCAGCTCATCGAGATTTTGAAGATGTCACAAAACATCATGATTGCATCTTGTTGAATTTCCAAGAAAAGTAGTACTTTATGTGCTCAAACACACAACTTTTGTGACTTTTCAAACTTTGAAGCTCGATAGCTTCGGCAAATGAGGACCAAATTTGTTAAACAGAGTGTAAAATTAATCAGCTCGACGAGATTTTGAATATGTCACAACACATCATGATTGCATCTTGTTGAATTTCCAAGAAAAATAGTACTTTATGTGCTCAAACACACAACTTTTGTGACTTTTCCAATTTTGAAGCTCGATAACTTCGGCAAATGTGGACCAAATTTCTTATACAAAGTGTCAAATTAATCAGCTCGACAAGGTTATGAAGATGTCACAACTCATCATGATTACCTCTTGTTGAACTTCCAAGAAAAATAGTACTTTATGTGCTCAAACACACAACTTTTGTGACTTTTCCAATTTTGAAGCTCGATAACTTCGGCAAATGTGGACCACATTTCTTAAACAAAGTGTCAAATTAATCAGCTCGACGGGATCTTTAAAATGACAACACATCATGATTACATCTTGTTGAACTTCCAAGAAAAATAGTACTTTATGTGCTCAAACACACAACTTTTGTGACTTTTCAAACTTTGAAGCTCGATAGCTTCGGCAAATGAAGACCAAATTTGTTAAACAAAGTGTCAAATTAATCAGCTCGACGAGATTTTGAATATGTCACAACACATCATGATTGCATCTTGTTGAATTTCCAAGAAAAATAGTACTTTATGTGCTCAAACACACATATTTTGTGACTTTTCAAACTTTGAAGCTCAATAACTTCTGCAAATGTGGACCAAAGTTCTTAAACAAAGTGTCAAATTAATCAGCTCATCGAGATTTTGAAGATGTCACAAAACATCATGATTGCATCTTGTTGAATTTCCAAGAAAAATAGTACTTTATGTGCTCAAACACACAACTTTTGTGACTTTTCAAACTTTGAAGCTCGATAGCTTCGGCAAATGAGGACCAAATTTGTTAAACAGAGTGTAAAATTAATCAGCTCGACGAGATTTTGAATATGTCACAACACATCATGATTGCATCTTGTTGAATTTCCAAGAAAAATAGTACTTTATGTGCTCAAACACACAACTTTTGTGACTTTTCAAACTTTGAAGCTCGATAGCTTCGGCAAATGAAGACCAAATTTGTTAAACAAAGTGTCAAATTAATCAGCTCGACGAGATTTTGAATATGTCGCAACACATCATGATTGCATCTTGTTGAATTTCCAAGAAAAATAGTACTTTATGTGCTCAAACACACAACTTTTGTGACTTTTCCAATTTTGAAGCTCGATAACTTTGGCAAATGTGGACCAAATTTGTTAACCAAAGTGTCAAATTAATCAGCTCGACGAGATCTTTAAAATGGCACAACAATTCATAATTGCATCTTGTTGAATTTCCAAGAAAAATAGTACTTTATGTGCTCAAACACACAACTTTTGTGACTTTTCAAACTTTGAAGCTCGATAGCTTCGGCAAATGAGGACCAAATTTGTTAAACAGAGTGTCAACTTAATCAGCTCGACGAGATTTTGAATATGTCACAACACATCATAATTGCATCTTGTTGAATTTCCAAGAAAAATAGTACTTTATGTGCTCAAACTCACAACTTTTGTGACTTTTCCAATTTTTAAGCTCGATAGCTTCGGCAAATGAAGACCAAATTTGTTAAACAAAGTGTCAAATTAATCAGCTCAACGAGATTTTGAAGATGTCACAACATATCATGATTGCATCTTGTTGAATTTCCAAGAAAAATAGTACTTTATATGCTCAAACACACATATTTTGTGACTTTTCAAACTTTGAAGCTCGATAGCTTCGGCAAATGAAGACCAAATTTGTTAAACAAAGTGTCAAATTAATCAGCTCAACGAGATTTTGAATATGTCACAACACATCATGATTGCATCTTGTTGAATTTCCAAGAAAAATAGTACTTTATGTGCTCAAACACACAACTTTTGTGACTTTTCAAACTTTGAAGCTCGATAGCTTCGGCAAATGAAGACCAAATTTGTTAAACAAAGTGTCAAATTAATCAGCTCAACGAGATTTTGAATATGTCACAACACATCATGATTGCATCTTGTTGAATTTCCAAGAAAAATAGTACTTTATGTGCTCAAACACACAACTTTTGTGACTTTTCAAACTTTGAAGGTCGATAACTTTGGCAAATGTGGACCAAATTTGTTAACCAAAGTGTCAAATTAATCAGCTCGACAAGGTTATGAAGATGTCACAACTCATCATGATTACCTCTTGTTGAACTTCCAAGAAAAATAGTACTTTATGTGCTCAAACACACAACTTTTGTGACTTTTCAAACTTTGAAGCTCGATAGCTTCGGCAAATGAGGACCAAATTTGTTAAACAGAGTGTCAAATTAATCAGCTCGACAAGGTTATGAAGATGTCACAACACATCATGATTACCTCTTGTTGAACTTCCAAGAAAAATAGTACTTTATGTGCTCAAACACACAACTTTTGTGACTTTTCAAACTTTGAAGCTCGATAGCTTCGGCAAATGAGGACCAAATTTGTTAAACAGAGTGTAAAATTAATCAGCTCGACGAGATTTTGAATATGTCACAACACATCATGATTGCATCTTGTTGAATTTCCAAGAAAAATAGTACTTTATGTGCTCAAACACACAACTTTTGTGACTTTTCCAATTTTGAAGCTCGATAACTTTGGCAAATGTGGACCAAATTTGTTAACCAAAGTGTCAAGTTCATCAGCTCGACGAGATCTTTAAAATGACACAACAATTCATGATTGCATCTTGTTGAATTTCCAAGAAAAATAGTACTTTATGTGCTCAAACACACAACTTTTGTGACTTTTCCAATTTTGAAGCTCGATAACTTTGGCAAATGTGGACCAAATTTGTTAACCAAAGTGTCAAATTAATCAGCTCGACAAGGTTATGAAGATGTCACAACTCATCATGATTACCTCTTGTTGAACTTCCAAGAAAAATAGTACTTTATGTGCTCAAACACACAACTTTTGTGACTTTTCAAACTTTGAAGCTCGATAACTTCGGCAAATGTGGACCACATTTCTTAAACAAAGTGTCAAATTAATTAGCTCGACGAGATTTTGAATATGTCACAACACATCATGATTGCATCTTGTTGAATTTCCAAGAAAAATAGTACTTTATGTGCTCAAACACACAACTTTTGTGACTTTTCAAACTTTGAAGCTCGATAGCTTCGGCAAATGAGGACCAAATTTGTTAAACAGAGTGTCAAATTAATCAGCTCGACAAGGTTATGAAGATGTCACAACACATCATGATTACCTCTTGTTGAACTTCCAAGAAAAATAGTACTTTATGTGCTCAAACACACAACTTTTGTGACTTTTCAAACTTTGAAGCTCGATAACTTCGGCAAATGTGGACCACATTTCTTAAACAAAGTGTCAAATTAATTAGCTCGACGAGATTTTGAATATGTCACAACACATCATGATTGCATCTTGTTGAATTTCCAAGAAAAATAGTACTTTATGTGCTCAAACACACAACTTTTGTGACTTTTCAAACTTTGAAGCTCGATAGCTTCGGCAAATGAGGACCAAATTTGTTAAACAGAGTGTCAAATTAATCAGCTCGACAAGCTTATGAAGATGTCACAACACATCATGATTACCTCTTGTTGAACTTCCAAGAAAAATAGTACTTTATGTGCTCAAACACACAACTTTTGTGACTTTTCAAACTTTGAAGCTCGATAACTTCGGCAAATGTGGACCACATTTCTTAAACAAAGTGTCAAATTAATTAGCTCGACGAGATTTTGAATATGTCACAACACATCATGATTGCATCTTGTTGAATTTCCAAGAAAAATAGTACTTTATGTGCTCAAACACACAACTTTTGTGACTTTTCAAACTTTGAAGCTCGATAGCTTCGGCAAATGTGGACCAAATTTCTTAAACAAAGTGTCAAATTAATCAGCTCAACGAGATTTTGAAGATGTCACAACAAATCATGATTGCATCTTGTTGAATTTCCAAGAAAAATAGTACTTTATGTGCTCAAACACACAACTTTTGTGACTTTTCCAATTTTGAAGCTCGATAACTTTGGCAAATGTGGACCAAATTTGTTAACCAAAGTGTCAAATTCATCAGCTCGACGAGATCTTTAAAATGACACAACAATTCATGATTGCATCTTGTTGAATTTCCAAGAAAAATAGTACTTTATGTGCTCAAACACACAACTTTTGTGACTTTTCCAATTTTGAAGCTCGATAACTTTGGCAAATGTGGACCAAATTTGTTAACCAAAGTGTCAAATTAATCAGCTCGACGAGATCTTTAAAATGACACAACAATTCATGATTGCATCTTGTTGAATTTCCAAGAAAAATAGTACTGTATGTGCTCAAACACACAACTTTTGTGACTTTTCCACTTTTGAAGCTCGATAACTTTGGCAAATGTGGACCAAATTTGTTAACCAAAGTGTCAAATTAATCAGCTCGACGAGATCTTTAAAATGACACAACAATTCATGATTGCATCTTGTTGAATTTCCAAGAAAAATAGTACTTTATGTGCTCAAACACACAACTTTTGTGACTTTTCAAACTTTGAAGCTCGATAACTTCGGCAAATGTGGACCACATTTCTTAAACAAAGTGTCAAATTAATTAGCTCGACGAGATTTTGAATATGTCACAACACATCATGATTGCATCTTGTTGAATTTCCAAGAAAAATAGTACTTTATGTGCTCAAACACACAACTTTTGTGACTTTTCAAACTTTGAAGCTCGATAGCTTCGGCAAATGAGGACCAAATTTGTTAAACAGAGTGTAAAATTAATCAGCTCGACGAGATTTTGAATATGTCACAACACATCATGATTGCATCTTGTTGAATTTCCAAGAAAAATAGTACTTTATGTGCTCAAACACACAACTTTTGTGACTTTTCCAATTTTGAAGCTCGATAACTTTGGCAAATGTGGACCAAATTTGTTAACCAAAGTGTCAAATTCATCAGCTCGACGAGATCTTTAAAATGACACAACAATTCATGATTGCATCTTGTTGAATTTCCAAGAAAAATAGTACTTTATGTGCTCAAACACACAACTTTTGTGACTTTTCCAATTTTGAAGCTCGATAACTTTGGCAAATGTGGACCAAATTTGTTAACCAAAGTGTCAAATTAATCAGCTCGACGAGATCTTTAAAATGACACAACAATTCATGATTGCATCTTGTTGAATTTCCAAGAAAAATAGTACTTTATGTGCTCAAACACACAACTTTTGTGACTTTTCCAATTTTGAAGCTCGATAACTTCGGCAAATGAGGACCAAATTTGTTAAACAGAGTGTCAAATTAATCAGCTCGACAAGGTTATGAAGATGTCACAACACATCATGATTACCTCTTGTTGAACTTCCAAGAAAAATAGTACTTTATGTGCTCAAACACACAACTTTTGTGACTTTTCAAACTTTGAAGCTCGATAACTTCGGCAAATGTGGACCACATTTCTTAAACAAAGTGGCAAATTAATTAGCTCGACGAGATTTTGAATATGTCACAACACATCATGATTGCATCTTGTTGAATTTCCAAGAAAAATAGTACTTTATGTGCTCAAACACACAACTTTTGTGACTTTTCAAACTTTGAAGCTCGATAGCTTCGGCAAATGAGGACCAAATTTGTTAAACAGAGTGTCAAATTAATCAGCTCGACAAGGTTATGAAGATGTCACAACACATCATGATTACCTCTTGTTGAACTTCCAAGAAAAATAGTACTTTATGTGCTCAAACACACAACTTTTGTGACTTTTCAAACTTTGAAGCTCGATAACTTCGGCAAATGTGGACCACATTTCTTAAACAAAGTGTCAAATTAATTAGCTCGACGAGATTTTGAATATGTCACAACACATCATGATTGCATCTTGTTGAATTTCCAAGAAAAATAGTACTTTATGTGCTCAAACACACAACTTTTGTGACTTTTCAAACTTTGAAGCTCGATAGCTTCGGCAAATGTGGACCAAATTTCTTAAACAAAGTGTCAAATTAATCAGCTCGACGAGATCTTTAAAATGGCACAACAATTCATAATTGCATCTTGTTGAATTTCCAAGAAAAATAGTACTTTATGTGCTCAAACACACATATTTTGTGACTTTTCAAACTTTGAAGCTCGATAGCTTCGGCAAATGAAGACCAAATTTGTTAAACAAAGTGTCAAATTAATCAGCTCGACGAGATTTTGAATATGTCACAACACATCATGATTGCATCTTGTTGAATTTCCAAGAAAAATAGTACTTTATGTGCTCAAACACACATATTTTGTGACTTTTCAAACTTTGAAGCTCGATAGCTTCGGCAAATGAAGACCAAATTTGTTAAACAAAGTGTCAAATTAATCAGCTCGACGAGATTTTGAATATGTCACAACACATCATGATTGCATCTTGTTGAATTTCCAAGAAAAATAGTACTTTATGTGCTCAAACACACAACTTTTGTGACTTTTCAAACTTTGAAGCTCGATAGCTTCGGCAAATGAGGACCAAATTTGTTAAACAAAGTGTAAAATTAATCAGCTCGACGAGATTTTGAATATGTCACAACACATCATGATTGCATCTTGTTGAATTTCCAAGAAAAGTAGTACTTTATGTGCTCAAACACACAACTTTTGTGACTTTTCAAACTTTGAAGCTCGATAGCTTCGGCAAATGAGGACCAAATTTGTTAAACAGAGTGTAAAATTAATCAGCTCGACGAGATTTTGAATATGTCACAACACATCATGATTGCATCTTGTTGAATTTCCAAGAAAAATAGTACTTTATGTGCTCAAACACACAACTTTTGTGACTTTTCCAATTTTGAAGCTCGATAACTTCGGCAAATGTGGACCAAATTTCTTATACAAAGTGTCAAATTAATCAGCTCAACAAGGTTATGAAGATGTCACAACACACCATGATTACATCTTGTTGAACTTCCAAGAAATATAGTACTTTATGTGCTCAAACACACATATTTTGTGACTTTTAAAACTCTGAAGCTCGATAACTTTGGCAAATGTTGACCAAATTTGTTACACAAAGTGTCAAAGTAATCACTTCAACGAGATTTTGAAGATGTCACAATACATCATGATTACATCTTGTTGAACTTCCAAGAAAAATATTACTTTATGTGCTCAAACACTAAACTTGTGTGACTTCAAATTTTGAAGCTCGATAGCTTCGGCATATGAAGACCAACTTTGTTAAACAAAGTGTCAAATTAATTAGCTCGACGAGATTTTGAATATGTCCCAACACATCATGATTGCATCTTGTTGAATTTCCAAGAAAAATAGTACTTTATGTGCTTAAACACACATATTTTGTGACTTTTCAAACTTTGAAGCTCGATAACTTCGGCAAATGTGGACCAAAGTTCTTAAACAAAGTGTCAAATTAATCAGCTCATCGAGATTTTGAAGATGTCACAAAACATCATGATTGCATCTTGTTGAATTTCCAAGAAAAATAGTACTTTATATGCTCAAACACACATATTTTGTGACTTTTCAAACTTTGAAGCTCGATAACTTTGGCAAATGTGGACCAAATTTGTTAACCAAAGTGTCAAATTAATCAGCTCGACGAGATCTTTAAAATGACACAACAATTCATAATTGCATCTTGTTGAATTTCCAAGAAAAGTAGTACTTTATGTGCTCAAACACACAACTTTTGTGACTTTTCAAACTTTGAAGCTCGATAACTTCGGCAAATGTGGACCACATTTCTTAAACAAAGTGTCAAATTAATCAGCTCGACGGGATCTTTAAAATGACAACACATCATGATTACATCTTGTTGAACTTCCAAGAAAAATAGTACTTTATGTGCTCAAACACACAACTTTTGTGACTTTTCTAACTTTGAAGCTCGATAGCTTCGGCAAATGAGGACTAAATTTGTTAAACAGAGTGTCAAATTAATCAGCTCGACGAGATTTTGAATATGTCACAACACATCATAATTGCATCTTGTTGAATTTCCAAGAAAAATAGTACTTTATGTGCTCAAACACACAACTTTTGTGACTTTTCCAATTTTGAAGCTCGATAACTTCGGCAAATGAGGACCAAATTTGTTAAACAAAGTGTCAAATTAATCAGCTCGACGAGATTTTGAAGATGTCACAACATATCATGATTGCATCTTGTTGAATTTCCAAGAAAAATAGTACTTTATATGCTCAAACACACATATTTTGTGACTTTTCAAACTTTGAAGCTCGATAGCTTCGGCAAATGAAGACCAAATTTGTTAAACAAAGTGTCAAATTAATCAGCTCAACGAGATTTTGAATATGTCACAACACATCATGATTGCATCTTGTTGAATTTCCAAGAAAAATAGTACTTTATGTGCTCAAACACACAACTTTTGTGACTTTTCAAACTTTGAAGCTCGATAGCTTCGGCAAATGAAGACCAAATTTGTTAAACAAAGTGTCAAATTAATCAGCTCAACGAGATTTTGAATATGTCACAACACATCATGATTGCATCTTGTTGAATTTCCAAGAAAAATAGTACTTTATGTGCTCAAACACACAACTTTTGTGACTTTTCAAACTTTGAAGGTCGATAACTTTGGCAAATGTGGACCAAATTTGTTAACCAAAGTGTCAAATTAATCAGCTCGACAAGGTTATGAAGATGTCACAACTCATCATGATTACCTCTTGTTGAACTTCCAAGAAAAATAGTACTTTATGTGCTCAAACACACAACTTTTGTGACTTTTCAAACTTTGAAGCTCGATAGCTTCGGCAAATGAGGACCAAATTTGTTAAACAGAGTGTCAAATTAATCAGCTCGACAAGGTTATGAAGATGTCACAACACATCATGATTACCTCTTGTTGAACTTCCAAGAAAAATAGTACTTTATGTGCTCAAACACACAACTTTTGTGACTTTTCAAACTTTGAAGCTCGATAGCTTCGGCAAATGAGGACCAAATTTGTTAAACAGAGTGTAAAATTAATCAGCTCGACGAGATTTTGAATATGTCACAACACATCATGATTGCATCTTGTTGAATTTCCAAGAAAAATAGTACTTTATGTGCTCAAACACACAACTTTTGTGACTTTTCCAATTTTGAAGCTCGATAACTTTGGCAAATGTGGACCAAATTTGTTAACCAAAGTGTCAAGTTCATCAGCTCGACGAGATCTTTAAAATGACACAACAATTCATGATTGCATCTTGTTGAATTTCCAAGAAAAATAGTACTTTATGTGCTCAAACACACAACTTTTGTGACTTTTCCAATTTTGAAGCTCGATAACTTTGGCAAATGTGGACCAAATTTGTTAACCAAAGTGTCAAATTAATCAGCTCGACAAGGTTATGAAGATGTCACAACTCATCATGATTACCTCTTGTTGAACTTCCAAGAAAAATAGTACTTTATGTGCTCAAACACACAACTTTTGTGACTTTTCAAACTTTGAAGCTCGATAACTTCGGCAAATGTGGACCACATTTCTTAAACAAAGTGTCAAATTAATTAGCTCGACGAGATTTTGAATATGTCACAACACATCATGATTGCATCTTGTTGAATTTCCAAGAAAAATAGTACTTTATGTGCTCAAACACACAACTTTTGTGACTTTTCAAACTTTGAAGCTCGATAGCTTCGGCAAATGAGGACCAAATTTGTTAAACAGAGTGTCAAATTAATCAGCTCGACAAGGTTATGAAGATGTCACAACACATCATGATTACCTCTTGTTGAACTTCCAAGAAAAATAGTACTTTATGTGCTCAAACACACAACTTTTGTGACTTTTCAAACTTTGAAGCTCGATAACTTCGGCAAATGTGGACCACATTTCTTAAACAAAGTGTCAAATTAATTAGCTCGACGAGATTTTGAATATGTCACAACACATCATGATTGCATCTTGTTGAATTTCCAAGAAAAATAGTACTTTATGTGCTCAAACACACAACTTTTGTGACTTTTCAAACTTTGAAGCTCGATAGCTTCGGCAAATGAGGACCAAATTTGTTAAACAGAGTGTCAAATTAATCAGCTCGACAAGGTTATGAAGATGTCACAACACATCATGATTACCTCTTGTTGAACTTCCAAGAAAAATAGTACTTTATGTGCTCAAACACACAACTTTTGTGACTTTTCAAACTTTGAAGCTCGATAACTTCGGCAAATGTGGACCACATTTCTTAAACAAAGTGTCAAATTAATTAGCTCGACGAGATTTTGAATATGTCACAACACATCATGATTGCATCTTGTTGAATTTCCAAGAAAAATAGTACTTTATGTGCTCAAACACACAACTTTTGTGACTTTTCAAACTTTGAAGCTCGATAGCTTCGGCAAATGTGGACCAAATTTCTTAAACAAAGTGTCAAATTAATCAGCTCAACGAGATTTTGAAGATGTCACAACAAATCATGATTGCATCTTGTTGAATTTCCAAGAAAAATAGTACTTTATGTGCTCAAACACACAACTTTTGTGACTTTTCCAATTTTGAAGCTCGATAACTTTGGCAAATGTGGACCAAATTTGTTAACCAAAGTGTCAAATTCATCAGCTCGACGAGATCTTTAAAATGACACAACAATTCATGATTGCATCTTGTTGAATTTCCAAGAAAAATAGTACTTTATGTGCTCAAACACACAACTTTTGTGACTTTTCCAATTTTGAAGCTCGATAACTTTGGCAAATGTGGACCAAATTTGTTAACCAAAGTGTCAAATTAATCAGCTCGACGAGATCTTTAAAATGACACAACAATTCATGATTGCATCTTGTTGAATTTCCAAGAAAAATAGTACTGTATGTGCTCAAACACACAACTTTTGTGACTTTTCCACTTTTGAAGCTCGATAACTTTGGCAAATGTGGACCAAATTTGTTAACCAAAGTGTCGAATTAATCAGCTCGACGAGATCTTTAAAATGACACAACAATTCATGATTGCATCTTGTTGAATTTCCAAGAAAAATAGTACTTTATGTGCTCAAACACACAACTTTTGTGACTTTTCAAACTTTGAAGCTCGATAACTTCGGCAAATGTGGACCACATTTCTTAAACAAAGTGTCAAATTAATTAGCTCGACGAGATTTTGAATATGTCACAACACATCATGATTGCATCTTGTTGAATTTCCAAGAAAAATAGTACTTTATGTGCTCAAACACACAACTTTTGTGACTTTTCAAACTTTGAAGCTCGATAGCTTCGGCAAATGAGGACCAAATTTGTTAAACAGAGTGTAAAATTAATCAGCTCGACGAGATTTTGAATATGTCACAACACATCATGATTGCATCTTGTTGAATTTCCAAGAAAAATAGTACTTTATGTGCTCAAACACACAACTTTTGTGACTTTTCCAATTTTGAAGCTCGATAACTTTGGCAAATGTGGACCAAATTTGTTAACCAAAGTGTCAAATTCATCAGCTCGACGAGATCTTTAAAATGACACAACAATTCATGATTGCATCTTGTTGAATTTCCAAGAAAAATAGTACTTTATGTGCTCAAACACACAACTTTTGTGACTTTTCCAATTTTGAAGCTCGATAACTTTGGCAAATGTGGACCAAATTTGTTAACCAAAGTGTCAAATTAATCAGCTCGACGAGATCTTTAAAATGACACAACAATTCATGATTGCATCTTGTTGAATTTCCAAGAAAAATAGTACTTTATGTGCTCAAACACACAACTTTTGTGACTTTTCCAATTTTGAAGCTCGATAACTTCGGCAAATGAGGACCAAATTTGTTAAACAAAGTGTCAAATTAATCAGCTCGACGAGATCTTTAAAATGACACAACAATTCATGATTGCATCTTGTTGAATTTCCAAGAAAAATAGTACTTTATGTGCTCAAACTCACAACTTTTGTGACTTTTCCAATTTTGAAGCTCGATAGCTTCGGCAAATGAAGACCAAATTTGTTAAACAAAGTGTCAAATTAATCAGCTCAACGAGATTTTGAAGATGTCACAACACATCATGATTGCATCTTGTTGAATTTCCAAGAAAAATAGTACTTTATGTGCTCAAACACACAACTTTTGTGACTTTTCAAACTTTGAAGCTCGATAGCTTCGGCAAATGAAGACCAAATTTGTTAAACAAAGTGTCAAATTAATCAGCTCAACGAGATTTTGAATATGTCACAACACATCATGATTGCATCTTGTTGAATTTCCAAGAAAAATAGTACTTTATGTGCTCAAACACACAACTTTTGTGACTTTTCAAACTTTGAAGGTCGATAACTTTGGCAAATGTGGACCAAATTTGTTAACCAAAGTGTCAAATTAATCAGCTCGACAAGGTTATGAAGATGTCACAACTCATCATGATTACCTCTTGTTGAACTTCCAAGAAAAATAGTACTTTATGTGCTCAAACACACAACTTTTGTGACTTTTCAAACTTTGAAGCTCGATAGCTTCGGCAAATGAGGACCAAATTTGTTAAACAGAGTGTCAAATTAATCAGCTCGACAAGGTTATGAAGATGTCACAACACATCATGATTACCTCTTGTTGAACTTCCAAGAAAAATAGTACTTTATGTGCTCAAACACACAACTTTTGTGACTTTTCAAACTTTGAAGCTCGATAACTTCGGCAAATGTGGACCACATTTCTTAAACAAAGTGTCAAATTAATTAGCTCGACGAGATTTTGAATATGTCACAACACATCATGATTGCATCTTGTTGAATTTCCAAGAAAAATAGTACTTTATGTGCTCAAACACACAACTTTTGTGACTTTTCAAACTTTGAAGCTCGATAGCTTCGGCAAATGTGGACCAAATTTCTTAAACAAAGTGTCAAATTAATCAGCTCAACGAGATTTTGAAGATGTCACAACAAATCATGATTGCATCTTGTTGAATTTCCAAGAAAAATAGTACTTTATGTGCTCAAACACACAACTTTTGTGACTTTTCCAATTTTGAAGCTCGATAACTTTGGCAAATGTGGACCAAATTTGTTAACCAAAGTGTCAAATTCATCAGCTCGACGAGATCTTTAAAATGACACAACAATTCATGATTGCATCTTGTTGAATTTCCAAGAAAAATAGTACTTTATGTGCTCAAACACACAACTTTTGTGACTTTTCCAATTTTGAAGCTCGATAACTTTGGCAAATGTGGACCAAATTTGTTAACCAAAGTGTCAAATTAATCAGCTCGACGAGATCTTTAAAATGACACAACAATTCATGATTGCATCTTGTTGAATTTCCAAGAAAAATAGTACTGTATGTGCTCAAACACACAACTTTTGTGACTTTTCCACTTTTGAAGCTCGATAACTTTGGCAAATGTGGACCAAATTTGTTAACCAAAGTGTCGAATTAATCAGCTCGACGAGATCTTTAAAATGACACAACAATTCATGATTGCATCTTGTTGAATTTCCAAGAAAAATAGTACTTTATGTGCTCAAACACACAACTTTTGTGACTTTTCAAACTTTGAAGCTCGATAACTTCGGCAAATGTGGACCACATTTCTTAAACAAAGTGTCAAATTAATTAGCTCGACGAGATTTTGAATATGTCACAACACATCATGATTGCATCTTGTTGAATTTCCAAGAAAAATAGTACTTTATGTGCTCAAACACACAACTTTTGTGACTTTTCAAACTTTGAAGCTCGATAGCTTCGGCAAATGAGGACCAAATTTGTTAAACAGAGTGTAAAATTAATCAGCTCGACGAGATTTTGAATATGTCACAACACATCATGATTGCATCTTGTTGAATTTCCAAGAAAAATAGTACTTTATGTGCTCAAACACACAACTTTTGTGACTTTTCCAATTTTGAAGCTCGATAACTTTGGCAAATGTGGACCAAATTTGTTAACCAAAGTGTCAAATTCATCAGCTCGACGAGATCTTTAAAATGACACAACAATTCATGATTGCATCTTGTTGAATTTCCAAGAAAAATAGTACTTTATGTGCTCAAACACACAACTTTTGTGACTTTTCCAATTTTGAAGCTCGATAACTTTGGCAAATGTGGACCAAATTTGTTAACCAAAGTGTCAAATTAATCAGCTCGACGAGATCTTTAAAATGACACAACAATTCATGATTGCATCTTGTTGAATTTCCAAGAAAAATAGTACTTTATGTGCTCAAACACACAACTTTTGTGACTTTTCCAATTTTGAAGCTCGATAACTTCGGCAAATGAGGACCAAATTTGTTAAACAAAGTGTCAAATTAATCAGCTCGACGAGATCTTTAAAATGACACAACAATTCATGATTGCATCTTGTTGAATTTCCAAGAAAAATAGTACTTTATGTGCTCAAACTCACAACTTTTGTGACTTTTCCAATTTTGAAGCTCGATAGCTTCGGCAAATGAAGACCAAATTTGTTAAACAAAGTGTCAAATTAATCAGCTCAACGAGATTTTGAAGATGTCACAACACATCATGATTGCATCTTGTTGAATTTCCAAGAAAAATAGTACTTTATGTGCTCAAACACACAACTTTTGTGACTTTTCAAACTTTGAAGCTCGATAGCTTCGGCAAATGAAGACCAAATTTGTTAAACAAAGTGTCAAATTAATCAGCTCAACGAGATTTTGAATATGTCACAACACATCATGATTGCATCTTGTTGAATTTCCAAGAAAAATAGTACTTTATGTGCTCAAACACACAACTTTTGTGACTTTTCAAACTTTGAAGGTCGATAACTTTGGCAAATGTGGACCAAATTTGTTAACCAAAGTGTCAAATTAATCAGCTCGACAAGGTTATGAAGATGTCACAACTCATCATGATTACCTCTTGTTGAACTTCCAAGAAAAATAGTACTTTATGTGCTCAAACACACAACTTTTGTGACTTTTCAAACTTTGAAGCTCGATAGCTTCGGCAAATGAGGACCAAATTTGTTAAACAGAGTGTCAAATTAATCAGCTCGACAAGGTTATGAAGATGTCACAACACATCATGATTACCTCTTGTTGAACTTCCAAGAAAAATAGTACTTTATGTGCTCAAACACACAACTTTTGTGACTTTTCAAACTTTGAAGCTCGATAACTTCGGCAAATGTGGACCACATTTCTTAAACAAAGTGTCAAATTAATTAGCTCGACGAGATTTTGAATATGTCACAACACATCATGATTGCATCTTGTTGAATTTCCAAGAAAAATAGTACTTTATGTGCTCAAACACACAACTTTTGTGACTTTTCAAACTTTGAAGCTCGATAGCTTCGGCAAATGTGGACCAAATTTCTTAAACAAAGTGTCAAATTAATCAGCTCAACGAGATTTTGAAGATGTCACAACAAATCATGATTGCATCTTGTTGAATTTCCAAGAAAAATAGTACTTTATGTGCTCAAACACACAACTTTTGTGACTTTTCCAATTTTGAAGCTCGATAACTTTGGCAAATGTGGACCAAATTTGTTAACCAAAGTGTCAAATTCATCAGCTCGACGAGATCTTTAAAATGACACAACAATTCATGATTGCATCTTGTTGAATTTCCAAGAAAAATAGTACTTTATGTGCTCAAACACACAACTTTTGTGACTTTTCCAATTTTGAAGCTCGATAACTTTGGCAAATGTGGACCAAATTTGTTAACCAAAGTGTCAAATTAATCAGCTCGACGAGATCTTTAAAATGACATAACAATTCATGATTGCATCTTGTTGAATTTCCAAGAAAAATAGTACTGTATGTGCTCAAACACACAACTTTTGTGACTTTTCCAATTTTGAAGCTCGATAACTTTGGCAAATGTGGACCAAATTTGTTAACCAAAGTGTCAAATTAATCAGCTCGACGAGATCTTTAAAATGACACAACAATTCATGATTGCATCTTGTTGAATTTCCAAGAAAAATAGTACTTTATGTGCTCAAACACACAACTTTTGTGACTTTTCAAACTTTGAAGCTCGATAGCTTCGGCAAATGAGGACCAAATTTGTTAAACAGAGTGTAAAATTAATCAGCTCGACGAGATTTTGAATATGTCACAACACATCATGATTGCATCTTGTTGAATTTCCAAGAAAAATAGTACTTTATGTGCTCAAACACACAACTTTTGTGACTTTTCTAAATTTGAAGGTCGATAACTTTGGCAAATGTGGACCAAATTTGTTAACCAAAGTGTCAAATTAATCAGCTCGACGAGATTTTGAATATGTCACAACACATCATGATTGCATCTTGTTGAATTTCCAAGAAAAATAGTACTTTATGTGCTCAAACACACAACTTTTGTGACTTTTCAAACTTTGAAGCTCGATAGCTTCGGCAAATGAGGACCAAATTTGTTAAACAGAGTGTCAACTTAATCAGCTCGACGAGATTTTGAATATGTCACAACACATCATAATTGCATCTTGTTGAATTTCCAAGAAAAATAGTACTTTATGTGCTCAAACTCACAACTTTTGTGACTTTTCCAATTTTGAAGCTCGATAGCTTTGGCAAATGTGGACCAAATTTGTTAACCAAAGTGTCAAATTCATCAGCTCGACGAGATCTTTAAAATGACACAACAATTCATGATTGCATCTTGTTGAATTTCCAAGAAAAATAGTACTTTATGTGCTCAAACACACAACTTTTGTGACTTTTCCAATTTTGAAGCTCGATAACTTTGGCAAATGTGGACCAAATTTGTTAACCAAAGTGTCAAATTAATCAGCTCGACGAGATCTTTAAAATGACACAACAATTCATGATTGCATCTTGTTGAATTTCCAAGAAAAATAGTACTGTATGTGCTCAAACACACAACTTTTGTGACTTTTCCAATTTTGAAGCTCGATAACTTTGGCAAATGTGGACCAAATTTGTTAACCAAAGTGTCAAATTAATCAGCTCGACGAGATCTTTAAAATGACACAACAATTCATGATTGCATCTTGTTGAATTTCCAAGAAAAATAGTACTTTATGTGCTCAAACACACAACTTTTGTGACTTTTCAAACTTTGAAGCTCGATAACTTCGGCAAATGTGGACCACATTTCTTAAACAAAGTGTCAAATTAATTAGCTCGACGAGATTTTGAATATGTCACAACACATCATGATTGCATCTTGTTGAATTTCCAAGAAAAATAGTACTTTATGTGCTCAAACACACAACTTTTGTGACTTTTCAAACTTTGAAGCTCGATAGCTTCGGCAAATGAGGACCAAATTTGTTAAACAGAGTGTAAAATTAATCAGCTCGACGAGATTTTGAATATGTCACAACACATCATGATTGCATCTTGTTGAATTTCCAAGAAAAATAGTACTTTATGTGCTCAAACACACAACTTTTGTGACTTTTCTAAATTTGAAGGTCGATAACTTTGGCAAATGTGGACCAAATTTGTTAACCAAAGTGTCAAATTAATCAGCTCGACGAGATTTTGAATATGTCACAACACATCATGATTGCATCTTGTTGAATTTCCAAGAAAAATAGTACTTTATGTGCTCAAACACACAACTTTTGTGACTTTTCAAACTTTGAAGCTCGATAGCTTCGGCAAATGAGGACCAAATTTGTTAAACAGAGTGTCAACTTAATCAGCTCGACGAGATTTTGAATATGTCACAACACATCATAATTGCATCTTGTTGAATTTCCAAGAAAAATAGTACTTTATGTGCTCAAACTCACAACTTTTGTGACTTTTCCAATTTTGAAGCTCGATAGCTTCGGCAAATGAAGACCAAATTTGTTAAACAAAGTGTCAAATTAATCAGCTCAACGAGATTTTGAAGATGTCACAACATATCATGATTGCATCTTGTTGAATTTCCAAGAAAAATAGTACTTTATATGCTCAAACACACATATTTTGTGACTTTTCAAACTTTGAAGCTCGATAGCTTCGGCAAATGAAGACCAAATTTGTTAAACAAAGTGTCAAATTAATCAGCTCAACGAGATTTTGAATATGTCACAACACATCATGATTGCATCTTGTTGAATTTCCAAGAAAAATAGTACTTTATGTGCTCAAACACACAACTTTTGTGACTTTTCAAACTTTGAAGGTCGATAACTTTGGCAAATGTGGACCAAATTTGTTAACCAAAGTGTCAAATTAATCAGCTCGACAAGGTTATGAAGATGTCACAACTCATCATGATTACCACTTGTTGAACTTCCAAGAAAAATAGTACTTTATGTGCTCAAACATACAACTTTTGTGACTTTTCAAACTTTGAAGCTCGATAGCTTCGGCAAATGAGGACCAAATTTGTTAAACAGAGTGTCAAATTAATCAGCTCGACAAGGTTATGAAGATGTCACAACACATCATGATTACCTCTTGTTGAACTTCCAAGAAAAATAGTACTTTATGTGCTCAAACACACAACTTTTGTGACTTTTCAAACTTTGAAGCTCGATAACATCGGCAAATGTGGACCACATTTCTTAAACAAAGTGTCAAATTAATTAGCTCGACGAGATTTTGAATATGTCACAACACATCATGATTGTATCTTGTTGAATTTCCAAGAAAAATAGTACTTTATGTGCTCAAACACACAACTTTTGTGACTTTTCAAACTTTGAAGCTCGATAGCTTCGGCAAATGAGGACCAAATTTGTTAAACAGAGTGTCAAATTAATCAGCTCGACAAGGTTATGAAGATGTCACAACACATCATGATTACCTCTTGTTGAACTTCCAAGAAAAATAGTACTTTATGTGCTCAAACACACAACTTTTGTGACTTTTCAAACTTTGAAGCTCGATAACTTCGGCAAATGTGGACCACATTTCTTAAACAAAGTGTCAAATTAATTAGCTCGACGAGATTTTGAATATGTCACAACACATCATGATTGCATCTTGTTGAATTTCCAAGAAAAATAGTACTTTATGTGCTCAAACACACAACTTTTGTGACTTTTCAAACTTTGAAGCTCGATAGCTTCGGCAAATGAGGACCAAATTTGTTAAACAGAGTGTCAAATTAATCAGCTCGACAAGGTTATGAAGATGTCACAACACATCATGATTACCTCTTGTTGAACTTCCAAGAAAAATAGTACTTTATGTGCTCAAACACACAACTTTTGTGACTTTTCAAACTTTGAAGCTCGATAGCTTCGGCAAATGTGGACCAAATTTCTTAAACAAAGTGTCAAATTAATCAGCTCAACGAGATTTTGAAGATGTCACAACAAATCATGATTGCATCTTGTTGAATTTCCAAGAAAAATAGTACTTTATGTGCTCAAACACACAACTTTTGTGACTTTTCAAACTTTGAAGCTCGATAGCTTCGGCAAATGTGGACCAAATTTCTTAAACAAAGTGTCAAATTAATCAGCTCAACGAGATTTTGAAGATGTCACAACAAATCATGATTGCATCTTGTTGAATTTCCAAGAAAAATAGTACTTTATGTGCTCAAACACACAACTTTTGTGACTTTTCCAATTTTGAAGCTCGATAACTTTGGCAAATGTGGACCAAATTTGTTAACCAAAGTGTCAAATTCATCAGCTCGACGAGATCTTTAAAATGACACAACAATTCATGATTGCATCTTGTTGAATTTCCAAGAAAAATAGTACTTTATGTGCTCAAACACACAACTTTTGTGACTTTTCCAATTTTGAAGCTCGATAACTTTGGCAAATGTGGACCAAATTTGTTAACCAAAGTGTCAAATTAATCAGCTCGACGAGATCTTTAAAATGACACAACAATTCATGATTGCATCTTGTTGAATTTCCAAGAAAAATAGTACTGTATGTGCTCAAACACACAACTTTTGTGACTTTTCCACTTTTGAAGCTCGATAACTTTGGCAAATGTGGACCAAATTTGTTAACCAAAGTGTCGAATTAATCAGCTCGACGAGATCTTTAAAATGACACAACAATTCATGATTGCATCTTGTTGAATTTCCAAGAAAAATAGTACTTTATGTGCTCAAACACACAACTTTTGTGACTTTTCAAACTTTGAAGCTCGATAACTTCGGCAAATGTGGACCACATTTCTTAAACAAAGTGTCAAATTAATTAGCTCGACGAGATTTTGAATATGTCACAACACATCATGATTGCATCTTGTTGAATTTCCAAGAAAAATAGTACTTTATGTGCTCAAACACACAACTTTTGTGACTTTTCAAACTTTGAAGCTCGATAGCTTCGGCAAATGAGGACCAAATTTGTTAAACAGAGTGTAAAATTAATCAGCTCGACGAGATTTTGAATATGTCACAACACATCATGATTGCATCTTGTTGAATTTCCAAGAAAAATAGTACTTTATGTGCTCAAACACACAACTTTTGTGACTTTTCCAATTTTGAAGCTCGATAACTTTGGCAAATGTGGACCAAATTTGTTAACCAAAGTGTCAAATTCATCAGCTCGACGAGATCTTTAAAATGACACAACAATTCATGATTGCATCTTGTTGAATTTCCAAGAAAAATAGTACTTTATGTGCTCAAACACACAACTTTTGTGACTTTTCCAATTTTGAAGCTCGATAACTTTGGCAAATGTGGACCAAATTTGTTAACCAAAGTGTCAAATTAATCAGCTCGACGAGATCTTTAAAATGACACAACAATTCATGATTGCATCTTGTTGAATTTCCAAGAAAAATAGTACTTTATGTGCTCAAACACACAACTTTTGTGACTTTTCCAATTTTGAAGCTCGATAACTTCGGCAAATGAGGACCAAATTTGTTAAACAAAGTGTCAAATTAATCAGCTCGACGAGATCTTTAAAATGACACAACAATTCATGATTGCATCTTGTTGAATTTCCAAGAAAAATAGTACTTTATGTGCTCAAACTCACAACTTTTGTGACTTTTCCAATTTTGAAGCTCGATAGCTTCGGCAAATGAAGACCAAATTTGTTAAACAAAGTGTCAAATTAATCAGCTCAACGAGATTTTGAAGATGTCACAACACATCATGATTGCATCTTGTTGAATTTCCAAGAAAAATAGTACTTTATGTGCTCAAACACACAACTTTTGTGACTTTTCAAACTTTGAAGCTCGATAGCTTCGGCAAATGAAGACCAAATTTGTTAAACAAAGTGTCAAATTAATCAGCTCAACGAGATTTTGAATATGTCACAACACATCATGATTGCATCTTGTTGAATTTCCAAGAAAAATAGTACTTTATGTGCTCAAACACACAACTTTTGTGACTTTTCAAACTTTGAAGGTCGATAACTTTGGCAAATGTGGACCAAATTTGTTAACCAAAGTGTCAAATTAATCAGCTCGACAAGGTTATGAAGATGTCACAACTCATCATGATTACCTCTTGTTGAACTTCCAAGAAAAATAGTACTTTATGTGCTCAAACACACAACTTTTGTGACTTTTCAAACTTTGAAGCTCGATAGCTTCGGCAAATGAGGACCAAATTTGTTAAACAGAGTGTCAAATTAATCAGCTCGACAAGGTTATGAAGATGTCACAACACATCATGATTACCTCTTGTTGAACTTCCAAGAAAAATAGTACTTTATGTGCTCAAACACACAACTTTTGTGACTTTTCAAACTTAGAAGCTCGATAACTTCGGCAAATGTGGACCACATTTCTTAAACAAAGTGTCAAATTAATTAGCTCGACGAGATTTTGAATATGTCACAACACATCATGATTGCATCTTGTTGAATTTCCAAGAAAAATAGTACTTTATGTGCTCAAACACACAACTTTTGTGACTTTTCAAACTTTGAAGCTCGATAGCTTCGGCAAATGAGGAACAAATTTGTTAAACAGAGTGTCAAATTAATCAGCTCGACAAGGTTATGAAGATGTCACAACACATCATGATTACCTCTTGTTGAACTTCCAAGAAAAATAGTACTTTATGTGCTCAAACACACAACTTTTGTGACTTTTCAAACTTTGAAGCTCGATAACTTCGGCAAATGTGGACCACATTTCTTAAACAAAGTGTCAAATTAATTAGCTCGACGAGATTTTGAATATGTCACAACACATCATGATTGCATCTTGTTGAATTTCCAAGAAAAATAGTACTTTATGTGCTCAAACACACAACTTTTGTGACTTTTCAAACTTTGAAGCTCGATAGCTTCGGCAAATGTGGACCAAATTTCTTAAACAAAGTGTCAAATTAATCAGCTCAACGAGATTTTGAAGATGTCACAACAAATCATGATTGCATCTTGTTGAATTTCCAAGAAAAATAGTACTTTATGTGCTCAAACACACAACTTTTGTGACTTTTCCAATTTTGAAGCTCGATAACTTTGGCAAATGTGGACCAAATTTGTTAACCAAAGTGTCAAATTCATCAGCTCGACGAGATCTTTAAAATGACACAACAATTCATGATTGCATCTTGTTGAATTTCCAAGAAAAATAGTACTTTATGTGCTCAAACACACAACTTTTGTGACTTTTCCAATTTTGAAGCTCGATAACTTTGGCAAATGTGGACCAAATTTGTTAACCAAAGTGTCAAATTAATCAGCTCGACGAGATCTTTAAAATGACATAACAATTCATGATTGCATCTTGTTGAATTTCCAAGAAAAATAGTACTGTATGTGCTCAAACACACAACTTTTGTGACTTTTCTAAATTTGAAGGTCGATAACTTTGGCAAATGTGGACCAAATTTGTTAACCAAAGTGTCAAATTAATCAGCTCGACGAGATTTTGAATATGTCACAACACATCATGATTGCATCTTGTTGAATTTCCAAGAAAAATAGTACTTTATGTGCTCAAACACACAACTTTTGTGACTTTTCAAACTTTGAAGCTCGATAGCTTCGGCAAATGAGGACCAAATTTGTTAAACAGAGTGTCAACTTAATCAGCTCGACGAGATTTTGAATATGTCACAACACATCATAATTGCATCTTGTTGAATTTCCAAGAAAAATAGTACTTTATGTGCTCAAACTCACAACTTTTGTGACTTTTCCAATTTTGAAGCTCGATAGCTTTGGCAAATGTGGACCAAATTTGTTAACCAAAGTGTCAAATTCATCAGCTCGACGAGATCTTTAAAATGACACAACAATTCATGATTGCATCTTGTTGAATTTCCAAGAAAAATAGTACTTTATGTGCTCAAACAC